>NW_020954630.1:5698564-5790125 GCF_900497805.2 Vombatus ursinus
ATTAAGGTGTTCTAAATCCCTCACCCACCACTAAAGATCTCAAAGTTCACTTTTTCTCAGCCTCAGTCAGTACTTTCTCTTCCCAGTTACTATGCCTGAAATAAATCCTCCTCCTGGTAGAAAGTCCCTTGATAAAGAAATGGCCTCTTCCACCCACTCTCTTAGGTGGGCGCCAAATCCTTAAACTAAGACTACAAGTTTAGAACTTCAGGATCTTCTTCTCTGAACTTGGACCCTTTGTGCTATTTTTAACAGGAGCTCTCCTCCCAAAATAATCTTCTCCTTCAGCTCTTTCCTTGACATACCTGTTTTTCTATCCCCAATTTCTTCTCTCATTGGCCTTGACATACCTGAGCTTAAAGATATATCCTCGAGCCAGTGGCCACCAGAACACCATTCCTTGGTCCTTCCTATTGCTTCATGTCTTCCTCTTATATTGGGGTACCATGTCATGGCTTAGATCATATTTCAGGGAGTGAAATGAGTTATGATCTCTAAGCTTCATGATGATTAAAAGTAATGTTTGGGACATGAAGTACACATGTCATCCCTGTTCCACATGAGAGTCCTTCAGATACTTAAAAACTGCTATCATGTCCTCTCTGAGTGTTTTCTTCTCCAAGGTAAACATCTCTGGTTCCTTCAGCTACTAGACTGCTCAAGTATGCCAGGGCTGGCATTCTGTCCGTCATGTTTGCTCATTTGATCCCTAGCACAGATTACTGAGGAGCAAATAGATTTGTATGCACAAAATGTATATCTTTGCTTGTTTGGAGTATGAACATGATTTTTGTGAGTTTTGGGGCAACACGTTCTCCCCAGATAAGATGACCTTTGCGGACAAAGGAACAGATAAGCATTATGGAGACCCTAAATTTCTTTCCTTGAAACAACAGGATGAAGACGAATGGTTCTATTTTAAAGGTGATCTCTACCATCTTAAAGATTTCCCACAGGAGCAAACTTGACCTTTAGCAATAACTGTGACCCTAATGCTTGCACACTTCTCCCATCTATCACTGATTGGCAGTATACTCCAATGAAGCCTAATAAGACATAAAAACCTTATCTGTATCCTAAGAAGCTAAAGCCAATCCTAGCCCAAGTGGTCTTCCTTAATGCACTAATAAATGTATTTTCCCTTCAGTCAAGCTACTCACTTCTTGACCAGTTAGTCTTGCAGAACTCATACCCTTGACTTTCATGGGGCTAAGGCTAAGAAACTCTCACGATGCCTGCCTCACCTAGACAAAGCTGGCGACTAGAAAATTTTCTAAGCCACAAGTATTAGGTTGGGAGAGAGGGGAGCAGTAAGGGTAGCATTAGGGTTTCAAAGACAAACTCCACCAATCCCATCTTTTTGCTCAGGGCTGACCTGAATTTTGGGGTAGAGTAACTCCTTTTCAATAAACATATCCTTTGAGCTCAAAATAGGAACCTCCCCATGGTCAAATCATAGGATTTAGAGCTGAACAGTACTTTAAAGTTCATCTAGTCCAACAACATCATTTTACAATTGAGGGTACTGAAGTCACAAGTAATAAGTAACAGAATTAGGATTTGAACCCATTGCCTCTGACTCCAAATCCAGTGCTCTTTTTACTATATCTCTTTACCCCAATCTTCTGTAAACTAATGACCTAAATTAATCTATTCAAGGGAGAATTGTCAGAGCTATTTTTTATTTCATTGTAAACCTTAGATGATAAACATAAGGCCACTTTTTCAATCACCAACACAGAAAACTGAAGAGAAAGAAATTTGTGTGTACAAAAAGTATAGCTTTGCTTGTCTCATTCAGATAGGATATTTTTACAAATATTATCACATCTGATCCTCGCAACAGCTCTGCGAGGTAGGCGCTGGTTTATTGGGCAACTAGAAATTCTCTTTGGCACAGAAATGTTGGGCAAAATAGTGTCATCTTGAGTTCTTATATCATGCTGACAAACTTCCAGAAATCTGCTTATATTTGGAGAAAATACTTCTGCTTTAAAAAAGTAGCCATGTCTCATCGCACCAGAATAGCCCAAGTTAGCAAGAGGGTTCACAAGGTGTAAGGCGAGTCTGAAGAGATCCCTTTGGGTGGGTGATTTTAAAAGGGAAGCTTTTCCTTTAACATTTAAAAGCTGTGCCACTGGGGAATCATTTATTGTTTTGCCTGGGATGTTTCATCTCTATTCTGGTTGACATTTTCAAGGGGTGAATTGTACAAGTGCTCTCTGGTAAGAAGAGTAATTTTAAATTCTCTATGAGGCTTCAGGTTATATGTGGCTTCAGATCATGCCCTTTGGTATTAAAGCCTGTATTAATTTGCCTGTGCAGAAATTTAATGTAATATGTACACTGATTTTTGAAGTGAAGGGCATGGAAGGAGACTAGTGAGAAGGAAGGGATACAAGACAGGGCTGATACTGGTAACCACTGTAAGCAGCAAGTGATTAGACAGGTTGGTAGTATTGCGATTCACTGATGTAGCCCTTTATGCTTTACAAGACACACTCAAATAGTCCTGTAACATGGATTCAATTGAATTCAACAAACATTTATTAAATCCTTATCCAGGATTTAATAAATCCAGGAACAATGTTGCATACTTGGGTTACAAAGACAGAAATGAAGTAACCCCTGTCTGTCAAAGAACTTACATTCTACTGGGAAACAACAGCATTTGTATATATAAGTAAATTCAAAATATCTGCAAGTTAATATGTGGGCTTCTTGGAGGAGGTGACACTTGGTCTGACACTTGAAAGGGACCTGAGGATTATAAGAGGTAAAGGTGAAGAGGAAGATCATTTGAGACAGAGAAGATAGCCTTCTCAACTCACAGGAATGGAAATAGATATGACAAGTATTATTTTGTCCATTTTCCAAATTAGGAAAACTGAGGCTTCAAGTGATTGAGCAATTGACCCTAAGTAACCTTACTGGTTTGTGGCCAACCCAGGCCTAGAGTCCAAGTTTTCTGATTTCCAGCCACAGTGCTCTGTCAATAGGGATGGGGAACACTTTTTAAAAACTGAATGTCTCTGACCTACAGAGAAGAGCATAAAAAATCGCATGCACAAAAACTTTCTTTAAAAGTATACAACCCTCCATTAATGTTTTCTGTAGACTGATTTCAGTTCGTTTCTTTATTTCCTTTTTTAAAGAAAGGTTTCTCCATCCTATAGACCATTTTGAAGTTTGTCACATTGTACAAAGTCATGAAATATTCACACAGAACAATTTCAGGTTACAAAACACACATTTTGTATCTGAATTGGTTCCAGGAAGCCTGGAGAGAAAGAAATGGTCCTCAGTTAATTGTTTTGAGTTCTGAGACTTTCTTTCACCAGAAATTTAATTTAAATGTTCCTAGCCAGGCTTGGTTATTTCCCAGATATAAAAATACAGCCAACTCCTTATAATTTGTAGCAACAGGAGCAGTGAGGGCAAGGATACTTCAGATCCCCAAGTAATTTTAAAAGATCATTTTGGCCAGTGGCTACAAATGTCTCATTCACTAAACTTTCCCCAAATAGAATAGTGTCTTTCAAAACTGGCCATTTTGGATTTCAGTTCTTCTCTTTCCTTTCGCATTAGACTGGAAGCTCTTTTAGAGCAGGGATTATTTTCATCTTTGTGTTCATTTCCCCAGTGCCTAAGACAGCATCTGCCACATAGGTCCTTAATAAATGCATGTTGGTTGATTGATTTATTAAGGAAATATTTAACAGCCAAGTAGCCAAAATGGGAGGGCAGAGGAAAAGAAATTAGGTGCCTAGGTAATTCACAATTAAGTTATCAGCCCCTAAAAAAATCAAATTGGGGAAGGGAGGGAGGGAGGAAAGGAGGAAAGGAAGAAAGGAGGGAGGAAATAAACATTCATATGGCAACTACTCTATGTCAGGTACAGTTTAATTAGTTTGAAAATAATGAACAACATTGGATACATATGTGTGTATACACCAATATTTAATCAGTCAACAAGCATTTATTAAGTGCTTGCTTTGTGCCAGACACTGTGCTAAGTGTTGGGGATACAAAGAAAAGGGAAAACATGGCCCCTGAAGTGAGTTTTCCTATGAAAGAGATGACATAGAAATAACTATGTCCATACAAGATATATACAGTATAACAGAAAGTCATCTCAGAAGGGAGGCATTAACAGTAGGGGTGACCCAGAAAAAACTTTCTATACAAAGTAGTATTTGAGCTAAGTCTTTAAGGAGGCTAGGGAAGGCAGGTGGTAAAGGTGAGGAGAGAGAGCATTCTAGGCATAAGGACAGCCAGTGGAAAGTCATGGATTTGGGAGATGAAGTGTCATGTTTGAGTACAGTGCCACTGGATGTAGAGGAGAGTTAAGTGAAAGAAGACCAGAAAGGAAGGAAGAGGTATGTTGTAAAAGGACTTTAAATACCAGATAAAGGATTTCATGATTTATCTTGGAGGTAATAGGGAGTCTTTGGAGTTTATTGGGGATGAGTAGGGTGGGGGTGACATGTTAAGACCCGCACTTGAAAAGAATCACTTTGGCCCCAAGTGGAATATGTGAAAATGTGTCTGTGTATGTATGCATATTGAGGTTGAGCCTTTGATTTCCCTGATATAGGGAAGTACAGAGGACACAACTCCCTCTTACATTATAGATCAGCACATGATCTGCAACTTACAGTCCTTAAAAATTGCTCAGAGCACTTAGAAGTCAAGCAACTTGCCTAGAATAACATAACCAGTAGGAGTCAAAAGTGAAATGGAACCTAAGCCATCTTGTCTCTAAAACTAGCTCTCTCTCTCTCTCTCTCTCTCTCTCTCTCTCTCTCTCTCTCTCTCTCTCTGTCACACACACACACACACACACACACACGCATGCACATGCACATGCATTTAAGCACATTGTATAGAATTCCAGCCTTGGTGTGAAGAGGCCTTGCACTCAAGTTTTGCCTATGACATGTATTATCTAAGTTACCCTGGGCAAATATATATATATATAAAACAAACTATATTCAAGATAAATAGGAAATAATTAAAAGAGGGAAAGTGCTGGAATTAAGAGGGGTTTAGAGAAGGCCTCCTGTAGGAGCTGCCTAATACATCAAGAAGTTAAGGGACTTGACAAGGGTCTCATGACCACTATACATCAGAGGAAAGACTCGGACCCATATCCTTGTTTCCAAATCTAGCTCTCTATCCACTTTGCTCTATAAAATATCTATTAAAATTATTCTTGGGGATTAAGGATTAACACATATGAAACAATAATGAATAAAGGACATCATAATTCACATTCTGTGATTCTGTGTGCTATAAGAGTTCAAAAGGAAGGAAAATTCAATGAGGCTGGCATAGTTAAGGAAAAAATGTTTCATGAAGGATGTGGCTCTTGGCTTTGGCTTTGAAGAATGGCCAGAATTTGTGGAAGGAGAGAGGAGAGAAGAAGATGCTTCAGGTAAAGAGGGAGAAAAATAAGTGAAGACATTCAAGAAAAGAAATTAAACATATCATGTTACTGGTATAAGAAAGGGACAGACCTGATGAAAACAAAAGTCTTATATTAGGGAGTCACAGGAAATCAGGCCACATGGATAGGATGTGGAATCAGATTGGAAGACCTTCAATAGATCCCTAGAGAGAAGGAGATTATGTCTCTTGCCTTTGCTGGTTGCAGAAATCCTCACATCCAATATACACAGGTGGGTTCCTCTGCAGGGATGAGGATAGGAACCTAAAATGGGTTACAGTCTTACTTGTCTGATTCATCTGGGTCTCTAAGAAAAGGTAAAAAGCATTTTCAGGAAAGAAACTAAAGTAAGTAGGGACAGGTGGTGAAGAGCAAAGTTTTCTGTGCCTCCAAGTTGCTCTGTTCACTGGTATATATACAGTGCAGCATGCTAGGAATGAAACGGTCAAGATTAAAGGCTTTGCTATTTCAACAGCATTTCCACAAACTAAATATAAATAGCCTCAACCCCTGATCCATCTGAAGAGATCACAGCCGTAGCATCCTTCTGCAGCTGCAGGGTTACATTGGACTTATTTATAAAAACAGCTATTGTGTGATATGGAGTTAGGAGTTCTCTTCACCATAGCAAATGTAGAGAAATAGTCTGGATGAAGACTCCTAAGATTCCTAGAATTGTGAGAGTCTGTAGAGGCCTTAGGGAACATATGACTCAGTCCATTATTTTTATTAATTATGAAACTGGAAACCTTGAATGGTAAAGTGCCCTGACTAAGACTAATGATCAAAAGTCAATCTTTTACTATTATAACAAAGAAATTGAATGCAATCTTTTACTGCAGAAAGAAAGGCATAGATTCCAAGAATGAGGAGTCAATAATCCATATGTAGTAAGATCGCATATGGAATATGTGTTTAATTTTGGATGCCATATTTCAGGAAGGACATTAATGACCCAGAGAACATCCAGATCAAGGAAGGGTTGAAGGAACGAAGGATGTTTAACTTGGAGAAGAAAGACTTAGGAAGGGAATTAATAGGTGTCTTTAAGTATTTGAAAGGCGATTAGCCTTCTATAAGCTGGAACCCTTGGGTCAGAACTCTTGGCAGTGGGAGGAAGTTGTGAAGAAACAAATATAGGTTTCACTAAGGAAGACAGTGACATTTAGTGCTATTCAAAAGTGGAGTAAGCTGCCTGGAGAGGAAAAGTCTGGATTATTCTTTGAGAATGTTGTAAAGGATATTGGTTGTAATGGATAGATTGGACTAGGTGATCATAGAGATCCTCTTCAATTCACATTGAGTTGTTATCACAGTTAGTGGGAGAGCCAGACCTAAAATACAAGTTTGCTAATTCCGAGTCCAGTGCTATTTGTTATACCAACTATCAATTGATTTAACAAAAAAAAACTAGGCTGGTTGGTTCTCTGATCACTGTAACTGCTGTAATATTTTGATATTCAGAGATATGCTACCATGCTTCCATGTTTATTTTTTCTTGGGTAGTCCCATGTTCTAGCCTCCTTATAGATATTCAGTCCCTGTGTGTTAACTGACTGATCCTCTTTCATAGACTAAATGTATCTTCATTATCCAGTGCCCAAGATGCAAAGACATCTTCTGCCATTGGTTCTTAAAAGTCACCTCAAAGGTGGAAATCTGAAGGCACTGTTACTGTCAGTGGCTAAAATAATCATTGTAGTAGTTCGTAGTTGTCTTTAGTTGAACACCATAAAGCTTTATTGAGCTCCTGTTGTATGCAAAGTACTCTGTAGACCAGGGGTGAGAAACCTGTGGCCTCATCCCTGCTGTAGACCCTTGGACAAGAAGCAGTCTCTCCCTTCATGGACAGCAACCAGCAAGTGAATATTTGTTCAATAACTAAAATCCAAAATAATATATAACTTCAGCAAAGGAATTCTTTACAACGTACTAAATGAGGTTTGGGCTGGGTGAAGTCATCATCAATGGTTAGAATCAGAGATGGATTTATAGAAGAGGTGACATTTTAAATTGACTTTGAAGAATGGTTAAGAATTCATCATCCCAAAAGAGAAAGTCAGCTACAGAGAATGACATGAGCAAAGAGAATTGGCAGGTAGGTGGTGTAGTGGATAGTGCACTGGGCCTGGAGTCAGGAGGACCTGAGTTTAAACCTGGCCCCAGATACTTCTTAACTGTGACCCTGGGTAAGTCACTTAACCTGTTTGCCTCAGTTTCCTCATTTATAAAATGGGGATAAAAATAGCACCTACTTTCCAGAGTTGTGAGGATCAAAGGAGATAATAATTATGAAGTACTTAGACCATAGTAAACCTATGTAAATGTTAGGTAGGAGGAAGAGTAAGAGAAAGAGGAGATATGTTAAAAGGAGGAGAGAATATACTACTTTAACTGGAGCAAGAAAGTATGTGGAGGGGAATTTATGAGATAAGTCTTAAAAGGCAGAATAGAACCAGATTATCCAACAATTCAACAAGTTTTGAAAGGCATAAGGAGCCACTAAAGATTTTTAAGTTTACAAGTTACATGCCCAGATTTGTGGAGAAAGATTAGCCTGGTAGTAGTATAGAGAAAATAAAGGAAATGTGATAGAGTGAGAGGAATGTTGGCCTTGGAATCAGGGAGAGTTGGGTTCAAATCTCAACTCTGCCTCTAGTTATATGACCCTGAGCAAATCACTGAACTTCTGTAAACCTTAGGTACCTCTAGGAGTTGTCTAAGTCTTAGGTTACCCTTAGTGTTGGTGAAGGGAAATGCCATAGTTGGATTTCTCTGTTAACAAAAGTCAAAGATCTTCCACATATTGGCATAATATAGAGCAGGGATTCTTAACCTCTTTGGTGTCATGGACTTCTTTGGCAGTCTACTGAAGCCTTGAATATCTTCTTAGAATAATGTTTTAAAATCATAAAAATAAAATAAATAAGATTACAAAGGAACCCTATCTTATTTAAATAGTTACCAAAATACATTTTTAAAAAGTTAACAGACCCCAGGTTAAGAACTCCTGGTGTAGAAGAAAGATTGGAAAGGGTAGAGATGGAAGGATGTTTCAAAGTTCAAGTGAGAGATAATGGAAGACATACTATTATGGCAGTAGTGGAAATAAAGAGGTACTGGTCTGAGATGTATTGAGGAGATAGAATTGAGAATTCTCAATTCTAACAGACTCTATATGAGAGATGAGTCAAAGGTCATACATGAAGACCTAGATAAAACTTTAAGGTTGTCACAATAACCTTGTGAAGTTGACACTTCAAATATCATTATACCCATTTTATAAAGGAGGAAATAGGGAATAGAAAGGTTAACTGTGGGCTTTGTCCACAGATAATAAAGGTATAAAGTGGCAGAGCCATAGTCAAATCAAGTCTTTTGCTGAATGGTGGGGTTGATAGAGTGCTGGCCGTGAAGTCAGGAAGACCCGAGTTCAAATATGGCCACAAATATTTACTAGCTTTATTACCCTAAGGCAAGTTGTTTAACCACTGTCTTTTTAGTTTCCTCACCTGTAAAATGGGGATCATAATAGCACTTACCTCCCAGCATTGCTATTAGGATCAGATGTAATAATATTTGTAAAGCACTTAGCACAGTGCCTGGCATAGCATAGCCACTTAATAAATGTTTGTTACCATCCCCCTTTTTCCTTCATTCCCCTCCCTTCCCCAGTTCTTCTTCTCTTGTAGCATAACTGAGTTCATAAGGTGCCTGTTGATTACTTTTCATCCATTTAACCAGTATTTATTGAGCCCTTGCTATGTGTGGGGCACTCTTCTAGGCTTTACTGCTAAATCAAAGTATAAGCAGAATTTGAACAACCAATTTTGGTACCTCGGGCAAAGAGCATGAAATGTGTGCCCTGAAATCAACTTTGTAATTCACGGTTTGAAAATAATATAGAAAGAAATTAAGACAAATTCACTGGAGCAGGGGATGGGAAAGGAGCAGAATTAGTTACTATAGTAACATTAATGCTGAGAGAGAGCTGTGTTAACTTCTTAAAATTCTTGGTGCCCCAGGGCAAAGCCCACCCACGTCATCCAGCCAAATTATTACTCTAAGAAGAAAATGTATTTCTTCACCTCCAAGAGCTGTAATCATCTCCTTGAGAAGCCAGCACAAGCATACACATAACCATGAAATGAAGTAGTACACAGTAAGTGATGAACAGTAGAGATGCTAAGAGCTGACAGTACAAACAAAGGAGGTATCCCTTTCAGCTGCCTTCTCACCCTGGAACATCCCTCCCTCCCTATAGCCTCTTCCTCAAGCTGGCAAGGTCCTCCCAAAACCACCATTTTGAGGACAGCTCCAGACCAGCCATCCTGCATTTTTCTCCAAGCTCTACTTCTGACTCTCTGGACTTCATCACCTCCATTCCTCCCCCTTCCTTTTCTTTTCAGTTTTCTTTTATGTATGTCTTTCTCCACCCCTGAAAGAAGGTAAGCAACTTGAGGGCAGGGACTATCTTTTTGCTTACATTTGCAAAGGCTGCTGGGGAGGGGGGTAAAGGATAAATAGTTATGCCTGCAATCAGGAAGACTTGAGTTCAAATTAGAGAAGACACTTACTAGTTGTGTAACCCTGGGCAAGTCACTTAATCTCTGTCTCCCTCAGTTTCCTCAATGGTAAAAAAAAAGGGGGGGGAGTAATCATAGGACCTACCTCAAAGGGTTGTTGTGAATATCAAATGAAATAACATTTTTAAAAATCACTTTACACAGTGCCTGGTACATTGTAGTCACTATAGAAATGCTTTTCCCTCTCCCCTTGTCCCTTTATATTTGTGTTCCCAGCACTTAACACATCATAAATGCTTATTTCCTTGAGACAAAAAATGTAACACTTGATTTGGTTGTTGGGGGACAAACAGATTTTTTGAAGTTAAGAGGTGCGGGTGGAGGGAACATAGTAAAGTCATTAATGTGTGTGCAGGGAACAATGACTACATCAATTTGGCAGGAGTTGAAAGATAATATGATCCAGGTGGATTGGCACCAGATTGTGAAGGGTCTTGAATTCCAGACTAAGGAGTTTAAACTTTGTTCTGTGGATGGTGGGAAGTCATCAAGTATTTGAGAAAGGAAGAACATTTTGTTTTTACAAAAATTAGTCAGGTAATAGAATCAGGATGTTCCAAAGGGGAAAGAAATCAGAGGTGGTAAGAAGACTCCTAGACAAGTAAAGTCAAGGAGGAACTAGCCCTTGACAGCACATCTCCACATCACCAGCAGGAGATGTGCTAGTTTCTACAAAACCCATTGAATAAAAAGGAAGATTTGGAGTCATCTGTGCTCCAATCACTTACCCTAATTCCACAGCTTGGCAGGGAGAAAGCCTGAAGGGTTTGAAAGTGAAAAAGAAAGCTAGGAGCCAGAGGCTAAGGAAAATTTTAAATTAAGCTATAAATTTTAGGGGAAGGCTTATGGAACCTTCCCACTCCCATACCCAGGAATTGGGAGCCCTGAGGACTGTGTTTGGGTGCCCATTGCACTGGTTTTCTATAGTCATGACACAGATTCTTTTTCATTGCAAAGATATTGCCTCTTATGTCTCTTAGTATAATAGAGAGAGCTGAACAGTGGATAGAGAGCAATGGGGATGTTAATAGCATATACTTCCCAGGGCTGTTGTGAGGATCAAAGGAGATAATGATTGTGAAGGGTCTGGCACATAGTAAGCACTACATAAATGTTAGCTACTGTTATTGTTGTTGTCATTATTATTATCATATGCAGGGAGGTCAGAATTTTTTCTTTTAACATATTCTTAGAGAGATGCCTGGAAAACTAGGAGGTTAAGTGATTTGCCTCAGAGGTAAAAATTGAATCCAGTCTTCCTGACTGTAAGGTCAGACAATGCTGCCTGCTTTTCTCTGGACTATTAGCACAGTTCCTGGCACATAGTTAGCACCTAATGAATTCTTGTTAGTGTGTTTGTTCCTCCTTTTACAATTCCCTGTACCAGGGAACTCCCAGCTCCAGTCTCCAACCCGATAAGACAGAAACTATTCTCCTGGCAGATAGACTCAGCAAGTGAAAAGAATGTGTTTTCACTTGAAAGATCAAAGGTTGTGGCTAAATTATTCCCTAAAATCTGAGAGAAATATGACAACTTCTGTCAGAGTTTCCCATCAGCTGAATATTTGGACACCTGTAGGCATAGATGAAGTCTAAACTCTGCCCAGCCTCTCATTAAAACTTAACTAGAAAAATCCCCCCCAAACAAAACAAAAAAATGGAAAACATCACCAAAACCAAATATCCTTTTTTTTTTCGGAAACTTAACCTCTTGCTTCATTTTTCCCTTGGTCTATTAAAATAAAGCCAGGTTAAAAGAGTGAATGTAATTCTGAATAGAAGATTTTTAATTTCAGAATCTATTAATTGGTTATAACTCTCTTAGCTTAAAAAGCTTAGAAAGTATGAAGCAAGTTAAAATTTCAATTATGCATCTTACCCTTAGGCAAACTTACCCAAACAGCTACTGGAATTAAATTAGGATGTATACTTGCTTCTGGAAGCTTGCCAACTCATTTCTGGTTGAAGTGAATACTCTAAGAGCTTGAGAGACCTGAGCAGAAAGCCAATTCTGTATTATTTTGAGGCCCCCCTTATCATGAGCATGATATGAGGAAATTGCTTTCTTGTATTTTCAAAGAAGATATTTAACATTTGCCCCAATGTCAATATTGTGTAAAATACTCACTCTCTATATATTTTGGTGAATGTCACTGACAGCATGGGTTTTTGAGTGTACTGGAGGCTGGTTTTGTTACTCTTCTGAGCCCTTATGTCCCTGGACTGCTAGCAAGGAGGTACTACAGTAGTATTCCTGGTGTAATGTTTTCCTTGAGAATTGAAATATGGATAATTCAAGCCTGAGCACCTGAGCTCATGTGTCCAAATGGCTCAGCAATTTGGCTGCTAGATAGTGCAATATATAGAATGTTGGATTTGGAGTCAGGAATTCCTGAGTTAGAATCCAGAAATCATTTAGTGCAACCCCTTCATTTCAAAGATGTAGAAACTAAGGACCCAGATCATGAAATGATTTGCCCATGGTCACCTACCTAGTTAATGATATAACTAGGACTATAACTCAGGCTTCCTGACTTTGAGTCCACTGCTTTTAATATCAAGGAAATTAATTTCAGCAAACTTTTTAAAATTGCTACTTTGTGCAAGGCTCTGTACTTGGTGTTGAGTATACAAAGACAGTAAATGATGTGGACTTTGCTTTCAATGAGCTTTGCTGTTCAGTCACTTTTTCAGTCATGTCTGATTCTTCATGACCCCAAGTGGGGTTTTCTTAGCAAAGATATCAGAGGATTTGCCCATTTCTTCTCCAGCTCATTTTCTAGATGACAAAACTGAGGCAAACAGGGTTAAGTGACTTGCCCAGGGTCACATAGCTAGTAAGTATCTGAGGCTGAATTTGAACTCAGAAAGATGAGTCTTCCTCACTCCAGTCCAGGCGCTATATCCACTGTGCCACCTAGCTACCCCTCGAGGAACTTAAAGACTAATAAAAAAAAAAGGTTACATGTCAACATGTATATAATTAAGAGTAGACTGACTTGATAGGGTGATCAAAATTCCTAGACCAAATAGGCTGTTACAGTTGTTTCATTCAGCATTAGTGGCCAAAATGAATCACTTCATCACCACTTGAGGCATCCACATACAGTGTTGGATTGTAATGATCATTAGAGGAAAAAATAAATCCCAAGTAGCCCTCAAAACATTATACTAAAATAGTTCTATTACTTAGCATGAGCCCAAATAGCAGTGTTTCAGATTGCAATAAAAAGTAGTCCATGATTTTGTATGGGCTTCCCTGGTTAATTGCATTCTTTTTTTTCTTTCCAAATTAGATATTTATCTTTGAGAATAACATCTACTACTGTGCACACGTGGGGAAACAAGCAATCCGGGTGGTCTCTACAGGGAAAGAAGGTGTCATTTACAATGGTCTCAGTGACTGGCTCTATGAAGGTAAGACATCCCAGCTCAGACATAAAATGTGGGGCTTTTTTGTAATTTGAATTTGAGCATAGATGAAACTGCAGATTCTCAAGTCTTTATTCAGTTGAAAGGGGAATACAAGAATTTGAAGATTCTTCAAGCTGTCACATATATTATAATAGGGACTGCTTGTCTAATATGCCCCAGTGGGAGAAGAATGTCAAACTTGACCAGCTATGTTTTCCAATGCTCTTTTTTCCTTGGAAATATTTTAATGAACAGACTTGTTTTGTTAGGCCTTGATACCTGGCAACGCTCACTATTGCAAATGTAGGCATAGCTCCAACTGGACAAAGGTTTTTTTTTTTTTTTTGCCCAGAGTACTATGAGATATCAAGGGAAGAAAACAAAAATTGCCATGAAGAAAATACCTGGATGATTTCCTCTTCTGAATGCTAGCACCTTGCTGGACATTCTCTGCTAGTGAATACATTTTAGCTCCATTTGTGATATATTTGTGATTGGCAGACATTTATAATCCTGTAGAACAACTAAATACTTGTTAGTTAAGCCTTCCTTTTAAAACACTTGTAATCAATCACCGTGCCTCATTGGATGTTGAAAAATGTTTATTTGAGAATATCATTGAAAAATTCCATTTCATATTATTTCCCCTCCTCGGTATATGGGTCAAGTATGCTTATTACCAATGACATTTTATTGATAAATAGCTTAAGCTCTTCTCGGACTCTGTACCTGGGACCAGATGGTGACAAAAATATTCATCTTGGTATAAAGATCCAAGGGAAAGGGTAAAGTATGCTGAGGATGGTATTAAGCCAATGTGCTTGCTATGTTGTTATTTTATTAAGTATCAGTTGCATTCATCCAACAAATATTTATTCAGTTGTTCTATGTGCAGAATACCTTCCTGGGCATTGGGAGAGATACAGAGTTGATAGAAGACATGATTCTTGACTTCATAAAGTTTCTCATCCAGTAAGAAGATAAGACAGAGACAATGATAATTGATGAAGAACTGAAATACAAATCTCTCATAAATCAGAATTCCATGAATTATTCATTATTATTATCCCAATGACTTTCGGCATTTTAAATAGTAAAAGGTTTTGGAGAGAAGTGATTTCATTCAGCTCTTCGTAACCTGGCCCCTTCCTAGATTTCCAGCCTTCTTCCCCACATTATGGGCTTGCATGCAGTTCTCTGAACATGACAGTACATCTCCCATCTACATACTTTTGCACAGGCTGTCCTCCAGGCCTGAAATACTCTGCCCCTCCTCCTCACCTTCCTGGTTTCCTTGACTACTCAGCTGAAATCCCGCCTTCTGCAGGAAGCCTTTCCCAGTTCTACCAGCTACTAGTGCCTTTCCCTCTTAGCTTACCTTTCATCTACTCTTGTATGTATCTTGCATGCATCTAGTTATTTACATGTTATCATCTCCATTAAAATGTAACCACCTCGAGGGCAGGGACTGTTTTTGCCTTCTTTATATCCCCAGCATTGTCAGAGTGCCTGGCATATACTAAGTGCTTAATAAATGCTGGTTGACTGACTAGTGATAAAATAAAGTGACTTTTTAATAAATATGCCAGAACTTACCTATCTAACTGTGCTACTCTTCCTTCCAAGTAGTCACTTGGTCATCAACATACGTATCAATAATGCTGCATTGCTTTCCTAAAGTTCTTTAATGGGACTTTGACAGAGATAAGATAATAGATTTAGAGCTGAAAGGGAAATCAGAGGTTATCAGCCCTTTTTGTTGTCATTGTTGTTCAATTTTATAGTCACATCCAATTCTTCGTGACCCCATGGGCATGCCAGGCCCCTGTATCTTCCTCCAACTCTCAAGTCTGTCCAAGTTCATGTTCATTGTTTCCATGACACTATCTATCCATCTCATCTTCTGCCACCCCCTTTTTCTTTTGCCTTCAATTTTTCCCAACATCAGGATTTTTTCCAGTGAGTTCCATCTTCTCATTATGTGGTTAAAGTATTTAAGCTTTAGCTTCAGTATTTGACCTTCCAGTGAATAGCCTAGTCCATTATTTAACAGATATGGAAACTATGATCCAAAAAAGTTAGGTAACGTAAGTGGCAAAGGTTGGATCCAAGTACTCAAGTCACTTGACTACAAAGACATGAGCATTGCACTGTGCAACCCCCTGTAATAAGGAATGAGGAAAAGTAACTCCTTTTCTATTCCCATTTCTCATGACATTTCCCTTGGTTTCTCTTTGGCATTTATTTTATCGTTCTGTATTCAAAGGTGGGGTTGGTTGAGTAAATCGATCAAATCACCCCATTCTACTTAAAGTAACTAACTAGAATCTGTGTTTTGACATCAGTGTTATGTGAGAAAGTGTCTCAACAGAATCAGAAAATCAGGGGTGTGAACTAAGAGGTAACAAGGCCTAGTTGAAGGCTCCACAGGAAGTCTATTCAAGTAGGTAGAGTGGCTTGGTCATCCCATGTGGAGCTTTTTATAAAACCAGAAAGACAGTTTAGAATAGGAGATCCAAGCATCTGGTAGCTTAGGATAAAAGCCTCCAGCCAAGTTCCTAAAAAGAAGTCACTTAGGCATGTGAGGAAAGGAGGATGCTTGGCTCTTGGCCTCCATCTCCCTCTACCCCAGACCCTGACCAGAGAAGGACCTTGTGAACTTGAAAGTTTGGAGAATTTGGACTTTGGTCATGATTCTTGCAGCATCTCCAGAACATTATTGGCTGGCAGCAGTGTCTTCATTGGT
This sequence comes from Vombatus ursinus, assembly GCF_900497805.2. Classification (NCBI taxonomy): domain Eukaryota; kingdom Metazoa; phylum Chordata; class Mammalia; order Diprotodontia; family Vombatidae; genus Vombatus; species Vombatus ursinus. The sequence goes on from NW_020954630.1 coordinate 5,714,760, forward strand.
CACCGAAAATAAATGAGGCATGATGAGGGAAGGCAGATTCAAAGTTCCACAAGGAGCCCAGCAGAAAAGCTCCACTGTACCTAAGGAGAAATTTATAAGTACCTCCATGAAGGGGATAAAGGGGCTTCTGGCACCAGAAGTTATGAGTTGTTACTTTGTCATACATGTCCTCTAAGCTTGAGTTAACTTTCCCGTCTACTATGAAAATTTCTTCAGCTGTGAGAAAGTATGAAACAGACTTTGGGGGAATATGTACCAGCTATATCACCTTAGTAGGTATCTGTTTCTAAAAGCTAATTAAATCTTGCTTATTAATTGACGGCAACTGATGATCATGGGAAGAAGTATACCAGAGAGGGCTGGTGAGCAATAGTACTAGAAAATCATCCCACCTCCTAGACCCTTAGAGGCACACCTCTGAAGGCCCAGCCTTCTAGTGCAAATGGAGATTTGGAAGAGCAGTTCCAAAATAGAGGTTGTACTTGTACCTTAGTTATTCATGTACACCTCTCTCATTCTATGCTCCTGATCATTATTTTCAAGAAGACATCCTTGGAAGCAAGACCTGTTTTCAATCAGTTTGTCAGGAAGAAGTACTATGAGCCAGGATCTCAGATCTGATCCTCTTAGGTGGTAATCATTCCACCAGGGTTGTAAGAGGGAATATAGATAGATATTTGGTGTTTAAAATTAGCCAGTTCCTAGATTACCTGTCTAAAGGGCACTCCAAGGATTTGGTTGTAGCAGCCTCAATTCTTTCTAGGATTAACCTACTTTTGCTTCAAAAAAAAATCCAGGAGGAGATTTAAAATGGATTTTTAAGGCTTTTTCACATAAAATATAAAAGTTCATTGCCATTCAAGTTAAGACTTTACTTTGTTCAGTCTGTTGAAAGGAAACTTTTCTTTGAAGTATTTACACTGAATTGTTGACTTGATAATCTAGCCCCCCCCCCCAATTTAAATCAATTGGAGCTGATATAGCAGCTTAATCTACTTAGTGTTTTTCCGTGGAAATTTATAGATTGATACATAAATTATTATATCATGGGAGCCTCAGGGAATCTTGCTGTGGTGTTGGCTTTTAAAATAGGAAGATAAGCGTTGAAGACATTTTCTTCTGAGGCTTAACCTTTTCAATTCTGGGCCCTTTAAATACTTGCAGAAGTAGGATAAGAAAGCAAAGATCCTCAAAGCTATTACAGACAGATACGGCTTTCATGGAAGTGTGTACTGCAAACTATACTGCTAGATTATTGATTTATTTGGAACACAAGAACTTAAAACAGGGCCAGACTTAGCCTGAGCCAAAGCCAGAGGAGTCAACAGATATCCAAGTGTATCATTTGAAGAGATTTGAGCTACCTCAGGGCCTCTCTGGACCACCAAGTTCATTCCACAAACAAGACTTTTTTTCAAATTAACTGTAGGAAAAGTAGCCACCCCTCAAAAATACCTATATGCTCCACATTTCAGTAATATTGAGGGTGGAGGTGCTTAGGGCATCACAGAAGTCTTTGATGGGTCAAGAAGATCTGAGTTTATGTGACCTCAGACACTTCCTAGCTGTGTGACCCTGGGCAAGTCACTTAATCTCTATCTCCCTCAGTTTCCTCATCTTTAAAATGGGGGAAATGATAGTATCTATTTCATAGAGTTGTGAGAACCAAATGAGATAATATTTGTAAAGCACCAAGGATAGTACCTGGCATGTAGTAAATATTTAACAAATGTTTGTTCCTTCCCTCTTTGTAAAGTTTTAATTTTTAATAAATCCAGAAATATAAGTGCTATAAACTTTCAAAAGTCATTTGAAAGATTATTTTTTTAATTTTTTAATTATTCTTATGTTTCTTACTAAAGTTCAACATAACCACTATCTTGGGCCATGTACATCATTGGAATCAGTTTTCAAATTTGATCAGCTGATGCATAGTGAATGAAGGGATTAAATTCATAATCCTAGGCCCAAAATCATCCAACGAACAAGGTCTTGATGCATTCATGACAATTTTGATGTGATCTCATAAGAAAAAGTCTGACAAAGATAGCTCAAATGACCAAGATGGCCAAGTAAGAGGACCTCCTCTACCAATCCACTTGTCTGATCAAGTGTCATCAAGAGAGTATAACACGCAACACACAATGCATAAATACTGGGTTATCTATTCTTATTGAAATTAAAATTTGAAAATGATTATTCCAAATTCATGGGTAGCTAGGCATTACAGTAGATGGAGCAGCACCTGAAGTCAGGAAGACTCACTTTCTTGAGTTCAAATCTGGTCTCTGACACTTACTGGCCATGAGATCCCCAAGTAAGTCACTTAACCCTCAGTTTCCTCATCTGTAAAATGAGCTGGAGAAGGAAATGGCAAACCACTCCATTATCTTTGCCAAGAAAACCTCATTCAAATGGGGTCACGGAGAGCCAGACATGACTGAAAATGACTAAATAACAACAACAAAAATTCAAAAATCACAGAACTAAATAATTGGAAAAGAAATTTAAGGAATTGAACTTCCAAATGATGTTTTGCTAAGTTTGTAGCATTAAATCTTAAGAAGTTATTAAAGTTTAAAACTACACTAAGACTTTTGGGACATCCTATATTCTTCATCATTTTTGAGATGTCTTCTGGAAGTGATATGCATAGTCTCTACCCACATTTGAGCCCCTGTAAGATCCTTTACCAGAAACATATTCCTAAAGTCGCTATCATCATGCCAACAATGCTAAGTGTCCAACTCTCAGTGCTGGACAATGAGACAGGAGACAGAAAAGGCATTTCTCTCAGTAATTTCTTCCTTATATCCTGAATTGGCCATCAGAATACACTTCCCAAAGACAGTCTTATAAAACGCTATTGAGTTCTATAGTACTTCTCTTACTTCAAGTAGTTGTGCCACTAGCCTCCTCACTTCCTACTGTCTTTGTGTTCTCACTGCATGTACCCATTCAATGGTTGTATGCACAGGCATAATTCTGGCTTAGCCCAGCCTAAACCATTTAGTGAGAATTATAGATGCCAGAGTCAGGATCTCTAAAGATTCTGACAATCTAGAACCTTGGGCTGAACCTAATAAAAAGGAATTTAATGGAGATAAATTAAAAGTCTTATACTTGGGCGCCAAAAAAATCACCTTCACTAGTACAAAATGGAGGAGTCATAGTAAGATGGCAATTGTGCTGGAAAAGAACTAGGAGTTTGGGAGAGATTTGTGGACTGAAAGCTCAATGCCAGTCAGAAGTGTGATTAAAAAAAAAAGTCAAATAAGCTAATAATGAGAATTTGGGTTGAATTAATAGAATCATAGGTTTAGGAACTAAGAAGTGATAGTGGTCCTACTAGCCTACTACTGCCCTGTTCAGGCAACATCTGGAGGATCGTGTGTGGTTCCAATGCTAGTTTAGGAAGGGCATTCATAAACGTGATAGTGTTCAGAGAAGGGCAACCAGAGTGGTAAAGAGCCTTAAGTCTGTGCCATATTAGAATCACTTGAAGGAAGTAGAAATGTTTAGCCTGGAGAAGACTCAGGATAGACATGTTCTCTGGTTTCAAGTATCTGAAGAACTCTGAGATGGAAAAAGGATTAGATTTCTTCTATTTGGCCCCAGAGGAAAGAACTAGGAACACAGGCTAGAGTCAGATTTAGTCTTGACCTCAGGAAAACTCTGATGATTAGAGTTGTTTAAAAGTGGAATGTGTTGGGAGCAGCTAGGTGATGCAGTGGGTAGAGCCCTGGCCCTGGAGTCAGTAGGAACTGAGTTCAAATCCAACCTCAGACCAAACACTTGACACTAGCTGTGTGACCCTGGGCAAGTCACTTAACCCCAAGTGCCTTTAAAAAAAATCAATTCAAGTGACGTTTTGGGGCAGCTAGGTGGCACAGTAGATAGAGCATTGGCCTTGGATTCAGGAGGACCTGAGTTCAAATCCAGCCTCAGACACATAACACTTACTATCTGTGTGACCCTGGGCAAGTCACTTAACCCCATTGTCTAGCCAAAAAAAAAAAAAGTGGAATGTGTTGTCTGGGAGATAGTGAGTGTCCCAACATTGGAGGTACTCAAGCTGAGGCCAACTGACCACTTCTCAGGTATATTACAATGGAAATTCTTCTTTGCATATAGGTTGAACTAGATGGTCACTGAGGTCCCTCTCAACTCAAAAATTCAATGATTCTGTAAAATGTTTGGATATTTCTTTTTAAAAATCCATGGTAATAATTTAGTAATTGCTTTTATGGACTTCAAAAAGAAAGTGGAATTTGGCTGATGATTTTAAGTAGCCTCTGTGGCACTGAAGGATGAGAAAGTGACTGAACAGACATTTCCAGGTTGACCTTTATTTAGGTTAATATTGATTAGCTGCACGTAGGGATTTTTATAAACTAACAAATTAAGTGAATAAAAGAGAAAAATAATGGTCATGATTTTTATTCAAATAGAGAAATATAATCAATGAGTGTGATGAGAAAGGAGGCTAGCCTTAGAGTTGGAAACCTGGATTCTACTCCCAATTGTATGAAGGGATTGGGGGTAAGAACACATGTATTTATTAAGCACCTATTATGTGCCAGGCACTATGCTAAGCACTTTACAAACCTTACTTTATTTGATCCTCACAACAACCCTAGGAGAGCAGTGGTATTATTACTCCCATTTTACAGATGAGAAAACTAAGGCAAATAGAGGTCAAGTGACTTACCCAGAGTTACACAGCATGTAAGTGTTTGAAACTGAGTTTGAACTCAAGTCTTCTGGACTCCAGGCCCAGTGTTCTACCCACTGAGCCACCTAAACTGCCTTATGGCATTGAGCAAGTTACCTAAAAGCTCTCTGCATCTGTCCTCTCACCTATAAAAAAATAAGGAAGTTGAACTAATTGATCTCAGAGGTCTTATCCAGTTTTGGAATTCTGTGGTAACAACACATGTGTATTCATTACCTCCATATTTTAAATGTAAACTGAAAAACAATGCAGTGATTTTAAATGCTTCAGCTTGCTATAGGAAAATTTATTGAAAAAATGAAGCATAAACTCAGAAGTTCCTTAGGTAATCCAAATCATCCTCAGAAAATCCTTTAAAATTCAAAGAATGTAAACACAGTGCAGGATGGATGTTTATCCTTGCCAGCATAGTCTAGGTAAAATTTGTGATAAAGTAAAGTTGTATTTATATGCTATATGTCTAGGTTAAAGTACCTTTGGACACCTTGTAAAATCAAGGTCTACAGAGCATTTATAACCTTTGTAAGACTCAAAGTATAATATTACTCTTTTAAATTATTCTCCAGGTTTATAGTTATTGCATCTTTTCTTTTATGACATATTGTTAGCCATACCTGTCATTTCTTTGATGCCAAATCCTTGGCCAGGAATGCAACCTCTAATTATAATACTGTTCTCGTGCAAAAATAAAAGTCACTTTATAGCCATCTGCTTTATCAGACAGTGCCCAGGAATCCACTGTGTCTTAAAAAGGGGGGAGGGGGACAGACTTCCTTTACTTAAATTTAGCAATATTTTGAGTTAACCAGGATTTTGTAAGCTAGACTAGGAACCCTGATAACATTGGTTCCCTGGGAGATTGCATTCCACATTCCAAACGACCCACCAGTGAATCACCTCTGGAAACCTGACCTATTTGCAAACTGGACACATAGGATCCTTTTTGGGTGTCCATTATGACTTTTGTCATTGCTAATACAAACTACAGTCCTCTTACTTTTCACTGACACCTGGTGGGGAGAAAAAAAAATGGTTAGCCCTGGAGCACCAAGCATCTTGTAAGTGCAAATGAAACCACAAGATCTTTTATAGAAATAAGTGGTTTTTAAAAAAATGATATTCAACTTCATTTCTGATTTCCAAAAGAGGATTTGAAAGTGAGTGTAATGATGAAAGTATCCATAATTCAATCAGTGTTTGGCAGAGCTTCAATGGGCCAGAGTGGCTGCTTCTTGGAGGTGTGGTGCAGTGGGGTATCTGCTGAATCAAATAGCAATCTTTTCAAGCAGTGTGCTTAATGCTTTCTTATTTAATGTAACTGAAGTGAGAATTTTACCTGCCTAGACTGGACTCCAACCCCATAAAGTATTAATAACCTTGACTTGGATCTCATGTAAATTTTACCTAGTAGACAGAATACTTTCTATAATGCTCAGTAGGGAGCAGTTTGGTATTAACAAAGAGATTGACGAGATGACCAAATAGGTTCCATTCATCCTTTATCCTTTTTCTGATTTGGTAAGATAATTCTCTGAGTCCAGAAACATCTGTGCAGATCTATTGCTATGGGGGAAACAATCTAACACTGGAATCATAAATTCTGGACGCACACGTCAGAATGAGGCGTGCTCATCTACTAAATCTCAGGCTTTTGAGGCTCTCTATAATCTGGTCCTGTCTTGCATAGTCAAACATATCCACGGCTGCCCCTAAATGTACCTCCTACTCTAGTCAAGCCAGTCTCTTCACTCTCCCCTTCTCATGACAAGTTCATTCCCAGTTCAGTGCCTTGGCATGCGCTATTTACCTTCATGTTTTCAGATGCTTCCTATCCTAAAAGAGTCAGTACCTACCAAGTGCTGCCATGGAGGACTCGACCTCCATGTACCTTGACGTGTACCACCATGTAGCCTTCCATCAATCTTTCATTCTCCATGGATCACCAAGACTTCTAAATTTTTACAGCACTCACTAGATGTACCTCACAGTTTGGTACCCAATTACTCTTGAGGGCAGGGCCCTTTGTCTCCCTCTCTCTGCAGACCCTCCTCCTTTCAATATGATTTAGATACAACATAGATGGCCAGTCAGTACTCACTGAGAGAGCTCCGGGTGCCAGGTCACTCCACGAGGTGATTTGCTTTGAAGTTCTTGGTCCCCCTTTGGCTGCTGCGTTGCTCTCTGCCTTTCTACCTCATCTTCTTCTTTGCTACTCCCAGTACCTGAGATACAGGGGAAAGGGAAGGGAGTTAAGGTCCTAATGGCTGAAGTCAATGCATAAACACAGATACTCATGTATCTGTTAGCTTAAAATTCTTCCCATAGAGGTAGTGGGGTAGTGGCAGTGGTGTCAGAAACAGCTTTCTTGCTGCCAAGACCAAGAGTTAACTTTGAGGTATGATCGTTTCAATCACATCCAACTTTTCATGAACCCATTTGGGATTTTCTTGACAAAGATACTGGAGTGGTTTGCCATTTCCTTCTCCAGTTAATTTTACAGATGAAAAAATTAAGGCAAACAGGGTTGAGTGACTTACCCTGGGTTACACAGCTAGTAAGTGTCTGAAGCCAGATTTGAACTCAGGAAGAGGAATCTTCGTGGTCTGGCACTCTATCCACTGTGCCACCTAGCTACCTTCAGAGTTAAATATATCTAGCCTATAGGCTAGTTAAACTATCATACCATCCATCACATTTATATAGGCTAACATGAATTTTCCTGTATAGACATTCAGCTTTGGATCTGTTTTCCAGGTATAGGTGAACCCTCTTTCTGATGGAACCAACTGTAGAGGCAGCCGCTGATGAACTTTTCATAGTTGTGTCATCATCAAGGTTCAGTTAGCCATAGGACAAGTTAGGGCTAACCAGGATCCAGAGGCTGGAAAGAATCACAGGGAGAATTCAGATAGGTAGCCAGCTAGCATGAGTGTTCTCTTGCATTAAGGAGCAGGTGAATATTTGCAGATACGGTCTCTGACAAGCAAATATAGTTTCAGGAGTAGAGGGGCTATTAGTAGGCAACATGCAGAGGTCCATTAGCTAATGGACAAGATTGAGACGATGCCAGTAGCTGGTTTCAAGGACCTGGTCATGGGTATTACAATTTAGGGACAGGACTCAGGACTCTGGAAAGACTTTGATGGTAAAGTTAAACCATAGTAATGGAAGATGAAATTGTCCCATAGGGACCACTTTGCATCAATCGATCTATCAGCCTTTCTCGTATGTATTCAGTATCACGTTGGATAGTGCGGAAGTCAAGATTCAAAGCAGAACAAGCAGTAAGGTTGACGATGCCAGGAGGCAGCATGAGATAGTAGAAAGAGTTCTGAATGAAGGTCATTGTCCTGGGTTTGAGCGCTGACATGTATCTAGCTGTGATAAGGGAATTGACCAAAATGATCCTTAAGGCAAAGGTATGAAGCAGCTCAGTAGTGCAGTAGAGAAAGTGCTTAGACCTAGAGTCAGGAAGAGCTGCATTCAAGTCTTGTTTCAAACGCTAGCAGTGTGAATCTAGTCAAGTCACTTAACTGCTGCCTGCCTCAGTTTCTTCAGCTGTAAAATGGGGATCATGATAGAACCTACATCCTAGGTTGTTATGAGGATCAAATGAGATATTTGTAAATCATTTAGCACAGTGCCTAGCACATAGATGCTTAATAAATGCTTGTTTCTGTCTTTCTTTCCTTCATTCCTTCCTTCCTCCCTTTCTCCATTTCTCCCAACTTCCTTTTTTCATTGCCTCTCTTCTTCTCTCCCTCCCTCCCTTTCTTCCTTCCTTCTCTCTGTCTCTCCCTCCCTTCCTCCCTCCTTTCCTCTCTCCTCTCTCCTTTCCTCCCTCCTTCCTTTCCCCTTTTCCTTCTTTCCTTCCTCCATTCCTTCCTTCCTTTTTTCTAATGATTCATATTTTTAAATGCCATGACTCACAAGCATCTGGGAGCTAAGTTCCTTATTTATATTTCCCTTGTCTGAACATGAGATTGTCCTACCTTCTGGCACAGCTGACCCTCTAAATGGAAGTCAAGTGACCCAATCCATGAAGGTTAGAAGGCAGAGGGATCAGGATGCCAAGCAGATTCTTTCAAGCACCTACGTATTTAGTCCATTTTGCCTTGACAGTTATGGTTACTAGGAGCCAACTGAGAAGGGCTTCACTTCCAACACACCCCAGAATGGGAGATTTTTTTTTTCAACCTTAAAAGATCGACCTATATACACAGCAATACACAGCATATGGAAGCCCCACGGTGTGTCAGGCCTAGCAAAGAGAACATAAAAGATATAATCCTGGTTGGTTGAGTGTTTATCTTTCCCAAGAGACAGACTGGGAAGAGGGCCTCCTTGCTTTTAATCTTTCCCTTTAATTCTGCTTCTCTCTCATTGTTTTTCTGCCACGTTCTTTACCTCCTTACTAATTGCCCAGGCTGGTTGTTTTGGCATTTAATTAATGTTACATTTTATTGCATTTGCACCCTGGGGGGCATTCAAGTGGGAGAGTTGCATTTTAAAAGTACCTAATAAATGTTTCCTCTTAGTCATCATCTGAGCATTGCACAGACTTTCAAAGTTACCTCTGTCTAAAAGTCTTTGTTCTTTTGGACTCTAAAGATCATCCATATGAAGTGGAGGTAAGAAAGCACCACGGACCAAAGATGATTCCGTATTCTATTTAGGCTTCTGTTAAAAAAAAAAAAAAGCCTAGGATGCCCAGCACAACAGAGAGGGAGATGCATCATACCTCCCATTTATATGGGGTTTCACGGCTTACTATGTAGTACATATGCAGCTGTTATCTTAGGTGAGTGGTTAGCAAACCTGTAATGTTATTGGCAGGAGGAACTCCCAGGGAAGAAACTCCCTCCCCTGATGCATATCCTTGATTTACCTGTAACTTTGGGGCTTAAAGAATTGCTTGGGTCACTGAGTGCTTAAAGAGTTTGATGGTAACATAGCTAGTATGTGTCAAAGCAGAGTTTTAATATGGGGCTTCCTGACTTACTCTTTATCTGTCTCCCTTCCAGTTATTATTATTAATATTGTTGTTCATACTAATTAATAATTATTCCCATTTTACAGATGAAGAAACTGAGACTCAGAGAGGTTGAATGACTGATCACATAGTCCCATAATTGATGAGTCAGGATGTGATCCCAGATCTTCTGACTGTTAATTCAGGGCTCTTCTCCCCACACCACTTTAAACCCTCTTGATTGGGTACTACTCTAGAGAATTGTTATAGATTTTTGTAGAGGTACTTCTGGTGCAGCCAGGAGGGCAAGAGATCATAATTTGAGCTTTGCATCCCAGGCTTTAGTGCTCCTCCCACTCTCTCCTCACCCCTCAAACAGTCTCCACTTTGTGAAATATTCTCAATCCAATCAGTTTATGGTGGTGGTGACTTGGCAAAAGTAAGGCCATAGTCTATCCTCTGATCATACCTTCTTGTATGACTAGCAGCAGGAAAAGCAGAATATATTCCATTGTGATGTAAACACCCTTTTTCAAGATGGTAAATTATTAAGGTAGCAGGTAGGAGGAGCTCTAGAGACCACTAATAGACTTTGAAGTGCAGAATATGCAACCAGACAAAGAAGAACGCCTTTTCCTCCTGAAAGCATTAACCAGTAAGGATCAGTGTTACTTGGGTACAAAGGTCAAGTGGGCAGTAAGCCCCTGAATCTTATAGAAGCCTTCTCTTAATTAAATCAGTCTGCACTGACCTCACAGTCAAATCTAGAGGCAGCAGTGAAGGAACAATTTGAGGGAACTACCCTTTACCAAAGCAGGTCCATGTCTGCCTGAAATCCCACCATTTGTAATGTTACTATTCTCTTTTCCCTACACTTCTTGTTTAAAAAAAAAAAAAGATGTAGTGTAAGTAAGCCACTGGTGATAGCCAGCATTTATATTGGCCTTTAAGTTATGCAAAATGATTTACATACATTATCACATTTGAGCCTCACAGCAACCCTATGGGGAGGTTGTTCCCATTTTACAAATGAGAAAATGGAGGCTGGCAAGTTAGATGAGTTGTCCAGAGTCACATATACCTTAGTGTTTGAGAATTCAGACTCAGGTCTTCCTGACTCCAGGAACATCATTCTCTATTCTATATCAAACTGCCTCTCAGTGAATATCTTTGTGGGTTTTAAAATGAATTTTAAAAAACGTATTTTTTAAAAAATTGGGAGCAATTCTTTAACCTTTCCATTTGTCTGTAGACTAAAAACACTGTTCCAAGGTTCAGGAGACATGGATTTGAAGACTGTTTCTGTCACTAACTAGCTTTATGACCTCAACCAAGGTGCTTAGTGTTTGTGCACATCAGTTTCTTTATCTGTAAAATAATGTTTGGACTAGACAATCTTGAAGTCCTTTCTAGATTTAAAATTAGATAAGGTCCAGTAATTCTCAAAAGCAGGATCTTTTATATTATGATCACTTTGGTAAACAGCTCATCTTTACTTCAGTGCCTTGCGTAGGTTAGAGGCCAATGCTAATAATGCTCCCCTTCCTCACCTCCATCCCATGGAAGTGCCACCTCCCATTAGTGTCCCCACACCCACCATCATCCAGGGGCTACTTTCTAGATATTTTGCATATACTTATGAAGAGGTGGGGGGTTTGGGGTGCTCCTAGATGCACAGAGGCACCCCAAGATCACGGGAGGTTTTGGGGTGCTGGGAAAAAGCCCAGATCACGGTGCTGAATCTGCCTGAAGGAATTCAACCCAGATCTTCTTCCAGCCAGAGAAAAAGTTTATTAAAGATAAAGCAAATAGGCCACACTCCCAAGGAACCCAAACATCAGTGATCTAAATGGGGGCTAAGGTGGTCAGGTGACATGAGGATGAGCAGGTGTGAGAATCTCAGCCACTGGGGGCATGGGAAATTCCCAGCATCTGAGTGGGGACTGGGATGAATCTTAAGTACAGAAAGACTGGGGGAGGGGTCTAGGAGTGGTCAAGCAGTTTGGAGTGAGGAGAGGAGGGCCTAGGGAGATCTGGATGGGAGTGGCCAGCAAGCTGGGGTGAACAGAACTCCTGGGTCCTGGATTAAGGGCGGGATCTGGCCAGGAAGGCAAAACAATGGAATGAGAGGCCAGTTGAAGGCGGGGGATGATAAAGAAAAGGGTCCAGGTGAGAATTTCCGTTTGGAACGTCTGAGAGATTTGAACAGACAATGAGAATAGATAATGAAGGAAACTGGAGGGGGGGGGATTGCTTTCAAAGGGAGTTTCTAAAACTTTAAGGTTTTCCTGGGACTGGTAGACAAACTGAAGCCAAGTTCTTTTTGGGGTCAGGAAGGAAAGCGCATTTGAATAAGATTTCAAAGAGAATCTAAAAGTTTTAAGGTTTTTCTGGGAATTGTAAACAAAGGAGCCAAATTCCTTTTGAAAAGGGGCGAAAGGGAAAAGGGGCAAAGGTAAACCTCTTCACTTACACAGCCACCACTTTAATTCAGGCTCTTACTGCCTTTTGACTAAGTGATGCCAATAGCCTTCCATGGGTCTCCCTGCCTCAAGCCTCTTCCTGCTCTAAAATAGTTGTCCACATAACTCTTAAAGTAGTTTGCTTAAGCACAGATCTGACCATGTCGCTTTCCTACTTAATAAATTTCAGAGACTCCCTGAAGCCAGTAGGATAAAATGTAAATTCCCCCATTTAGCGGTTAAAGCCCTTCACAGTACCCCCAACCTAACTTTCCCACCTCCCTGTTCCCTATTTTTCTTCCCATATTCTGCAGTCTTGCCAAATTGGCCCTTGCTCTGTTCCTCACACATGACACTCAAATGTCCCATCTCCATGCCTTTGAACTGTCTAGTCTCCATGCTTAGAATATACTGCCAATGCACCTTGACCTAATAGAATGCCCTCTCTTCCTTCAAAACTTAGCTCAAAACTACACTTACATCAAGCCACTCTTGATACCTCACCCCTGCCAACTTCTTGTGCCCTCCTTTCCCAACTGCCTTAGGTTTCACAACTTTGAATTTATTTGTATCTTTCTCTTTATATTTATTCTGCATATAAAAGCAAATGAGATAATGTATGTAAAATACTTTGCAAACCCTAAAGCACTAGGTGAATGCTGGCTGTTATTATGTATTTATATCTGTACTTGTCTCCTCATTAAAATATAAACTACTTGAGTGCAGAGATAGTTTCATTTTGCTTTTGTATCCACACACACATTGCCCAATACCTATTAAGTACTTAAGAAATACTTATGCATGAATCGTTAAGGAGGTAATAAAATAATCCAAATAAAAGCTTGTATTCATATAACTTCTAAAGATTTCTAAAGATCCCAGAGCTTTTGAAGAGATCTATATTTCTTATTGTTAAAGCTTAATTTCACTTCCTAGCATCTCATTTTGAAATCTAGTTTGCGTGTGAATAGAGGGAAGACAGAGGTTAAGGTAACTCGCCCAAGGTCACAGGGCAAGTCTGTATTGGTGCTTCAAGTAGAACTAGCCATCTGTTTTGTTTCTATTTTATGCAAATTTTAAGAGAGTATGCACATAGACATAGATATTTCACTCATACTGAGGCAGCAAGTGGGAAGAAAGAGCTGCAGTTGCTAATCCTTGATCTAACCCACTTTCCTCTTTTTGTACTAAAAACTATGGTCTAGTCTAGGGGGAAAGAGTGAACCTTGTCTGTAAGAGCCTGACCCAATCACGTTGCTGGCTTAGACTGTGCTTTCTGAGACAGATTTATGAATTCTACATGCCACCTTGTGGTCGGCATCTTTAGAAGCTCTCTATTTTTTCTGTACAGAATTGGCAGTGGTTCTATCTGGATATCTTTCTAATTGAACAACGGAAAGAGGATCATTTCCAAACCTGATCGGATATGATCAGGAGTTGTGGTGATAGATGGCGTGGAACCAAACTAAGTGTACATTCCCAATTCAAGGTCTGTAGCTCATTGAGTGAACACCGTACAGTGGGGACCCTGAAAGTGACTGTAGAAAGCTTCTAACCCAACCCCTTCATTTTATAAATAAGGATACTGAGACCCAGAACAGTAAATTGAGCTATCCAAGATTACACAGCTAGTTAGTGGCAAAGCCTGGTTTAGAATTAAGGTGGCACTCCCAGTGCTCTTTGCTAATAAGAAGGATATCCAGGGGGTTCAGTAAATAGAACACTAGGCCTGGAGTCAGAAGACCTAAGTTCAAATCCAGCCTCAGACATTTATGAGCTGTTTGACCCTGGGAAAGTCAGTTAACCTCTGTTTGCCTCAGTTTCCTCTACTTCAAAATGATGATTGTAATGGCACCTGTCTTACCGGGCTGTGAGGATCAAACAAGGTATTATCTGTAAAGCACTTAGCGCAGTGCCTAGCAGATAAAAGGTACTTAATAAATACTTCTTTCCTTCCTTCCTAACATGTTTCTCACAATAAAACTCAATGAATATTTAAAAGTCTCCATCAAGCTTTTTTTCCCCCACTATTTTAGAATGGAAATTATTTTTTAAATTAACTCAGACTCAGAGAAGGATATACTAAGAGTGATGCAAAACAGAAATAGTAACAACCTCTAAGAAAAAATTTCTCTAAATAGGTAAGAAAAAAATGCTACAAGAAGGTATATGAAAAGAACCCTAGACAGCCAAATACAGATCAGAGCAATGACCAGTCTTGATCTGAAAGTTAAGATAGATGACAAAACACATTTCTCCCTCCCCAGGCTCCCTTTCCCCATCTTGAAAGAGTTGGATTGATTTTTTTCCACTTTTAAATAACTTCATCCTTTAATGGCACTAATGGAGGCGACAGGTCCATATAGTCAGATGCAGTTACAAAGTCAGCCAGTTTTGCCCTTTTTTCAAGAGAGAGTTGGGATGCAAAGGGAGATTGAACAGGGTGTATCAGGAAATTACTAAGGTTCTGAAGAAGTCTAGAGGTTTTGGGGTGCTGAACCCCAAGATCGTGATGCGGGTCTGCCTGAATGAATTCAACCCAAATCTTCTTCCAGCCAGAGAAAAAGTTTATTAAAGATAAATCACATACAGGCAAAACTCCCAAGGAACCCAAACATCAGTGACGCCCGTGAGGATGAGTGGGCATGAGAGTCTCAGCCTCTAGGTGTGAGAGGTTCTCAGCATCTGAATGGGGGCTAAGGTGGTCAGGTGATGCCCATAAGGACGAGTGGGCATGAGACAGTCTCAGCCTTTTGGGCATGAGAAAAGCTCAGCGTCTAAATGGGGGAGGCCAGGTGACACCCATAAGGACTAGCGGGCATGAGTCTCAGCCTCCACGTGTGAGAACAGCTCAGCATCAGAATGGGGGCAAAGGTGGATCTTAAATTCAGAAAGACTGTGGGAGCGACCTAGGAGAGGCCAAATAGTTTGGGGTGACAGAAGGAAGGGCCTAGGGAGATCTGGATGGGAGTGGCTAGTAAGCTGGGGTGAACAGAACTCCTGGGACCTGGACTTCATGGAGCCTAGCTAGCATTAAGGGTGGGAAATGGCCAGGGGCCATAGGACAGTAAAACAATGGAGGGGAGATTGGGTGTAGCCACAATGAAAGGTCAGTTGAAGGGGGAAGGTGGTTGGGAAAAAGGGTCCAGGTGAGAATTCCTTCTGGAAGGCCCAAGAGATTTGAATAAACAAGGAGAATAGATAATGAAGGGAACTGGAAGGCAGAAGTTTGCTTTCAAAGGGAGATAAAGAGAGACAAACAGGAGCCAGGTTCTCTTCAGGGCCAGGGAGGAAAGCGCATCTGAATAAGATCAAAAGGTGAGGCTGAGGCTTTGGAAGGGAGGTAAGGGGAATCTAAAAATTTAAGGGTTTTCAACAAATGGCAGCCAAATTCCTTTTGGCGAAAAGGGGTAAAGGGAAAAGGGACAAAGATCTCGGCTTCTGAAACTGAATGAAACCCTCGTCAGTTCCACGAGATAGAGACCAATAAAACTTATAAAAATACAGTCCAAGAGCTCAATTCCAACAATTCTTTGATCCTGAGGCATTTTTCCTAAAATCACTATGTGATTCTAAGAGAACAAGTAAAATAAAATTTCTGCTCATCATACGCACAGTGGCTGTGTTCTACTATGTCTGTGTGCTAATAATTGATGATTACAGAAAGGATAAGCATATTTATGTATGGGTAGGGCGATACATGGGTGTGATCTTTATGACATATTAAGTTTTCATAGCTAGTGTACTTGATACTCTTGTAAACTGTATGATTTCTTTGTTATCCATTTTTCTAAAAGTTTACATCTGGAGATATTAGGCTACTTAGGGTATAATAGAACCATAGCATCTGTGGACAGCAGCTCAGAAATCATCATTATCCTCAATTGTCATCATCACTAGCATTTATATAGTGTTTTAAGGTTTGCAAAGCCCTCGTGAATAATATCTCTTTTTACCTTCACAACAACCCTGAGGTATGTGCTATTATTAGCTCTGCTCTTACAGATGAAGAAGATGAAGAAAACTGAGGCAGACAGAGCTTAAATGACTTGCCCAGGGTCATACACAATAAGTGTCTAAGGCCATAATTGAACTTTGGTCTTCTGACTCCAGGCTTATTGCAATATCCATTGAGCCACCCAGCTGCCTCTGGACTCATCTCATCTACCCCCATTATTTAGCAGAAAAGAAAAGAAGTTAAATGCCTTCACCAAGGTTATGTATCTAGATAACGGAAGAGCCAAAACCAAACCCTGACTCTCAAAACTATTTATTAATCGATCCCCTACTACTTGCAAGGTACTGTGCTATGCACGGACAAAACTCCTGCCTCAAGGATTGACTAGCTGACTACCAGTCCAATGTTCTTACCATTCATTATACACTATCTGCCAAAGTACTTCCTGGTTTTGCTGTTACTCCATGTGAGCCCTGGCCTTTTGCTAGGCCCTTGCAAATAGAATGACTCCATGTTTGACCCCTGTTTGACTTGCCTATGTACTTGGAAGTTCATATATACCCAGTACTGGCTTATTCAGCCTCATTTCTGCAATTAATGCAAGGCTCTCCAGATCATTTTCATTTTAGCAAGCTTCCTTACGCAAGGTGAGCAAAGTTTCCTCATTACATTGCCCTTGTGGTCAGTAAGTGAGGTTGGAGTCTGGGCTACCTGCTGATTGACTGCCCCTAGGGTTCCCCTCCCACTCAGTCCCTATGAATGTCCACCAACAACAGGAGGAAACTATTGTAGGATGCAGGATGTACTGTAGGAGGAAACTATTGGATGGATTTGAATTCTGGAACTAGCATAGACCTCGCCCTTGCTAGCTGTGTGACCTTGAGCAGGCTACTAAATGTCTCCGGACCTCAATTTCTTCATCTATCAGATGAACAGTTGGACTAAATCATCTCTAAAATCCCTTCCAAGCCTCAGGCTCTATGATTTTAATGCTAGTATTGTGACCATACTATATAGTGATTTCAGTCACTCAATGCAGACTTGTGCTTATAATAAAATGGTGACATTTACATGGGCAATATGTTACATATTTAATAAGTATTCGTCAAATGGAATAGGTAATATTTTAGAAAGCGGTCTTTTCTTCTTGTTGTTTCCTTATTTTGGGAAGTGTTTTGTTGTGAGCTGTCAGGTATCCTGGGGTAAGTGTGTGAGTGAAATGACAACTCATTTGGTTATAAGGAACATCCTCTTAAGAGCAGGAGGAAATAGATGAGGATCTGCACAGTTCTCAAGTAGTGGTCTGTAAACTTTTTTTTTAATCATACATCCCTATCAGTAAAAAATGTCATGCATTCATCCCCAATATATGTGTATTTACTTATTTATAAACTATATGTTACTATTCTAATAGTTATGTATGTATAAAACTGAAATTGAAACTGAAATTTTAAAAGGATAAAGTAAATGAAATAGTATCTGTCTTAGAGTCAATAGGGAATGACATGGTTAGATCTGTATTTTAGGAAAATCATAGGCAACTAAGTATCACAGTGGATGTAATGCTATGCTTGGAGTCAGGAAGACCTGAATTCATACCTAACCTCAGATACTTACTGTCACCCTGGACAAATCATATAACCAATGTTTGCCTCAGTTTCCCCATCTGTAAAATGGGAATAATAATAACGCCTACCTCACAGGGTGTTAGTGAGGATCAAATCAGATAATATCTGTAAAGCACTTAGCACAGTGCCTGGCATAGTAAGTGCTATATAAATGCTAGCTATTATTATTATTATTTCTAAATTACCCTGCTCTTACAATCTAGTTGACAGGTTTTGAGGGCCTGAAATTGGATGGTGGTTGTGTGAAGAGAGAAAAAGGACAGATGGGGAAGATGTTTTGGAGGTAGAAATGACAAGATGTAGAAAGTACTTGGATATGTGGGGTAAGGGAAGGTCAGGAATCGAGGGTAACTCCAAGGTTGAAAACTTGAATAAAGAAGTATAGTTAGTATTTTCAACAGAAACAGAGAAGCTTAGAAGAGGGGCAGGGTTTGGGAGGAAAGGTAATGAGCTCTGTTTTGAAGCTGTTGAGTTTGAGATATCTCTAGGACATCCAGTTTGAAATGTCCAATAGGCATTTTGTACAGTGGGACTGGAGTTAAGGAAATAGATTAAATCTGGATGTATAGATCCTGAACATCATCTGCATGAATAAGACACTTAAAGCTATGGGAGCTGATGAAGTCTCCAAGTGAATGAATATATAGAGAAGAGGAGCCTGGACAGAGCCTGGGGATGCACCCACAAGAGACGCGGTCAAGTTGATGATCCAGAAAAGGAGACTAGGAAGGAGCAATCAGACATACAAAAGAATCAAGAGAGCAGAGTCATAACAATCCAGAGAGAAGAAAGGTGTTAACAGCAGCAGATGCTGCAGAGAGAACAAGAAGGATGAAGATTCAGACAAGTCGGTCCAGTCTGAAAATTAAAGGACTTTTTGGTAACTTTCAATTGAGTGAAAAGTGAAGGATAAAGAAGTTGAGAAGCTGGAATGCAGGAAGGATTGTGACATCCTCCATAGAAATAAGGAAATTCAGCAAGGGGTGAGGGGTTGGGGCAGGGGCGGAGAGTAATGTAATTCTTGGAATTCATTCTAACTCATACTATGCTACTTACTCCTTGATGAGGAGGAAAAGAAAAAAAAGTGTGTATGGGGGAAAGGGGCAGATAGATAGTGAGGGGCAGTTAGCACACACTGCCTTGGGGGTCAGCAATCAGCCTGCTCAGCAATTGTAAGTGCCTGGGTCAGGTTAGATTATATCTACCTTGAGAGGACACTTGGTGCAGCCATTAAAGGGCAGTTGTGTGAGGGGGTGAAATAGGGTCATGAAAAGGCAGTATAGTTGAAGACAAGCCTATAATGGAGAAGGGGGGGCTGGGGGAGATATTTAGAACCCTTCCAGTTCTTCAACTGGCTGATCACTTACCTCTTAGGTTCGTTCCACAGCCCTGCTGTGCCAACTTTGGAGACCATTGCTTTAGGAGAAGTCAAAAGGAGACAGATTTCAGTTTACCATAATAAAGAACTCCAGAGCCATCTAAGCATTAGAGGCATTATGCTAATTCCCCAAGTCATCCTGAACATGCTAATAGGCTCTTGGTAGCTAGCTTTAGTCAGTCAAAAAAACAACAAGCATTTATTAAATGCCCACTGTGTGTCAGGTACCATGCTAAGATAAAAGTGAAGCATTCCCTGTTCTCAAGTTTGAAGTAGATGGAAGAAGAAAGGAAAGTTGTTACCTTGGGAAAGTCACTTAACCTTTAGAAGCTCAACCTTTTTTATTTATGTGTAAAATGAGGCCAAGTGGGAGGAATAAGTGACCTTTTAGCTCCAAGGGGATGCTGTGGGACATTATTAAGTTATCCAGTAATTGAAGTGTTTGACCTGAGGCTGAAGGGCCATCTCTTAGAGAAGATGGAGAAGAGAATCTTGAACTGGGTGGGTAGTTGAACTGAGTGGCTTCTAAGGTCCCTGAAAAGCCTACTATTCAGTGATCCCCTGCAGAGTGGATATATTCCCATGATGCCAGGCCTTGGAGCATTTCTAAGGGCAGGCAGGGCCACCCTAAACCAGCTTTATCAGGTGCTTCCAAGTTAGCTCACACTGAAGTCATTTCTTACCTCAATACTCTAATTAGGGTCACATTAAAGTCACAGAGAATTAATTAATAATGGAATCTTAAGGGCAACCATGTAATCAGGAAGACCTCAATTCAAGTACTGCCTCTGGAGCCTACAAGCTCTGTGATGCTAGCTGATTCAAACCTTCCAGTGCACCTGAGCAGCTCCTAGGACTATAACTTATGGATGAGTTGCTGACCTGCCATGGTAGAAGGAATTTCTGCATTGGAATCTCCCTACACTGATGAAGTGACACGTTTTGACTCTCACCAGCCCTTCCCCACACCCTGAATTTTTTTTTGATGGACAATGGCATCCTGAGACTTGGAACCCCCATGCCCTCCATCAACATACAGCACCCCCACACACACACACACACTCAGAGGCATGTTCTAAAGACAAGATGGACTTCTGGCAGTTGGAAATTGGCGCCCATCTGCCACATTGTTGTCTTTGCAGGGATCAGTGCATCTGGCAGTCAGTTCATTAAAAGAAAAAGCCAAACAGCTGTGTCAACACCAAGCCAATAAAGTGTTCTGATTTTAAATAGATTTGTTTGTTCAAATGGTGCAGATTTGGCCAGTTAGAGTACAATTTCTGCCAGGTAAGGGAATCTTTCCTCCTAGCCCCTAGGACAAAAATCTCGACCTATCTAGAGAGTCCTCTTTATTCTTTAACCAGATTCCTCACCCCTCCCTATCAATCCCCATTCCCTTCTTCTCCCTCCCCTTTCTAATTTCATTTAGAGCTTCAGGCTCACCCACCATCACATGGCTTCCCTTTCAGATTGCCTGTGCTGTTTTGCAGGTCAGATCTCATTAGGAAAAATTAGGTTACAACAAAAATCTTTCAGTAAAGATGTTTTCAAGATTCAGCTGAGAGCCTGATTATAAGCCAGTTGCTCAACAAACATTTTAGAGTACCTCCTGTGTGCTCAGTATTGTGGGTCTTATGTCACAGGTCCAGTGAGATTGCACAGTTAAGTATTATGTAGTGTTTAAGACATGATGTCTGTCTCAAGGAAGAAAAGAGAGAAGAGAAATAGAGAAGGGAAGAAAAAAAAGGAAAGAAGCATCTATTACGTGCCTACTGTATAACAAAGGCAGGTAGGTGGTACAGTAGATAGAGTGTCAGGCCTGGAGTCAGGAAGACTCATTTACCTGAGTTACAGTCTAGCCTCAGATACTCACTAGTTGTGTGACACTGGGCAAGTCACTTTACCCTGTTTGCCTCAGTTTCCTCATCTGTAAAATGAGCTGAAGAAGGAAATGGCAAACCACTCCAGTATCTCTGCCAAGAAAACCCCAAATGGGGTCACGAAGAGTTGGACATGACTGAAACAACTCAACGAAAACAATGTATTGTATACCAGGCACTGTGTTAAGTAGTTTACAAATTTTATCCCATTTGATCCTCACATTTGATCCCCTGGGAGGTAGGTGTGCTTATTATTCCTTTTATAGTTGAGGAAGCTAAGACGGACAGAGGTGAAGTATCTGAGACTGGATTTGAACTCAGATCTTCCTGATTGTAGGCCCAGGACTCTATCACTGTGTCATCTGCCTAGCTGGGGAAGTCTGACCCACATACAAACCTATTTATTTACATATTTATGGGATGCCATCTATATGCATGTCAACAAGTTAACAAATCATCAAGCATTTATTACTGCCAGGCACTGTGGTAAGCTTTGGGTGCAAGGTGCTATGCTAAACCTTTGGGATCCCAAGATAGAAGGACATATTCCTGTTTTTGAGGAAACTCAAACACTGTGTAACAGTGGTCCATTCCCTCTTATTGTGTGATGGACCCCTCTGGAAGACTAGTGAAGACCATGGATCCCTAATCTGAATTAATAGTTTAAATGCATAAAATAGAATATGTAGGATTACCAAGGAAATCAATTATATTGAAATAAAATTATCAAAATATTAAAACATCAAGCTCAATGACACAGGTGTAGGACTCCTGGTAGAGAAAAGAACCCTGGACAAACCTGGTTGGTGCCCCATGCATCTGAAAGATGAAGTTAAAGGTGAGTTGCAGACTTGCAGCAGGCTGCCGTGAAAATCAAGTGAGATAAGATATAAAGAGCAGTTCGTCCACCTCAAAATGCTCTAACACTGTCACTGATTACTATTATTAGGTATATATAACTTTTTATTTATTATTAGTAGTTTTATATGTGTGTGTGTGTGTGTGTGTGTGTACTATTAGTTATAATAATACAGTCATAGCTGCAGAAGCAGAAGGAAACATGAAGGCCCTCTAGTTGAATACCTTATTTTACAGAGAAGGAAACTGAGGCCAGGGAGATTAAATTCAGTGCTTCAGTGGATTTCTAATCTCACTTATGAATGAAAAGGATTCAATAAATAATATCTGACCCCAAAGAAGTAAGCATAATGGAATTTGGGGCAACTGGACAGGATAATAGAAGAGAGATTTTCAAACAAATCCAAGCCTATGATGCCCCTCAGATCATATGGTGTAGGAATCCATTCACTTTTCTTTTTAGCTTCTTTTTGTGAGGCAATCAGGGTTAACATAACTAGTAAATGTCTGAGGCCAGACTTGAACTCAGGTCCTCCTGACTCCAGGGCCAGTGCTTTATCCACCATACCACCTAGCTGCTTCAATCCATCTCTCTTCCAACATGGATCACCAGTTTTACCCTTTCAGTTTTCTTTTCTGAGCTGATCATTTGGTAGAAGGGAGAGGCTCTGAAGTATTTGTCCAAACATCCTTGAGCACTTGAGGTATGCCCTCATCACCTTTTCAAGACACCTATAAAAAACCTAACAGGTTAGAATTCTCATTCTCACTGATACCTTCTAGATATTGGTGGAGAGGGGATGCCCCATTGATCCCTAGAGCTTTTTTATTTTATTTCATAGAGAACAATCAAACATTTATTAAGCTCCTACTGTATAAAGGAAGATATGTTGGTACTGGAAATAAATCAAACAACAAGCACTTCCTAATTGCCAGCTACCTGCCAGTCACTACTTAGATTCTAGAGATACAATGACAGAGCACGACACAAGCCCTTCCCTTAAGAAGCTTACTGCTCACGCTTATGTAATGGTTTTCAGTTTTCAAAGCACTTTTCCTCACAACACCTCAGTGTGGTAGGGAGGGCAAATTTCATTATCCCTGTTTTATAGATGCAGCAAATTAGCCACTAAGAGAGTGACTTGTCTCCGGTCTCATGGATGGTAAGTGGGAGAGCTGAAAACTCAACCCAGATCTCCCGAATGCAAGTCCATTGTTCACCAAGGCACTGCAGAAGAAAATAAATGGAGAGAGAAATGCTTATAAATGGGTAGATGTGAAATTCTCAGAATGACAGGTTGAATAGGAGGCCTTTTCCATCAGCTGTAATTTGTTCAATTGCTTTCCTGTCTTGGTGATTTAATATTTTATCTCCATGACTTGGGCCTGTCGCTTGTCCTTGGGGATACAGGTTCTTTTTTCATCTGTGGACTTTTTAATGTAATTACTTTTGTTTCGGGGAGCATTTAGAGCAGTTTGAAAAAATTCCCCACCAAAAAGAGATAAAGTTTAAAAAGGGATTAGATAGTCTGTGTTTGGGAGCCTTTTGGACTGTCAAAAAGAGAGTCTCAGTGCTCTAATGGAACTTTTTCCAATCTCTAATTCACAGTAACAGGGGGGGAAAAAAGAAACATTTCACTCACTTACTTTTTCAGAAACAGATAATGCCTCTGAGCCAAAGGACACATTAAGGAGAAAAAAAAATAATTTTGGATTAGCTGTTCTAACATCTGATTTTAGCTGAAAGTTAAAACAGCTAAAGCATGCTGGCTGATATAGCCATTTAATATTCCTGTATCTCCAAAGCACCTACAAAGGCCACCTTCATATATAGGGTTGATGTTAGTGCATGACTTTTAGGATGTGATAAAATATGTTTCCAGTACAGATTTGTAGTGTGACTCTAAGCAACTTAATTAACTTCTCTGGGCATCAGTTTTTTCATTTATAAAAGAATGGAAACAACAATATCATAATATTAATGATGATGATGATAGTAATGATCTCCCTTGGTTCCCATACTGAGGAAGAGGAGGAGGAGGATAAAGAGAGAAGTAATTCAGTCAATATTTTACATTTTTGTTGTTGTTTTTGTTGTTTAGTGGTGTTAGTCATATTCTACTTTTCGTGACCCTATTTGGTTTGTTGTTTTTTTTTGGCAGATACTGGAATGGTTTGCCATTTCCTTCTCCAGCTCATTTTACAGATGAGGAAACTGAGACAAACAGGGTTAAGTGACTTGCCTAGGATTACACAGCTAATGGGTATCTGAGGTCAGATTTGAACTCCGGTCTTCCTGACTCCCAGCCTGGGGTTCTAACCACAGCATCACCTAGCTGCCCTTTACATTTTTACTGCACTTCCATAATAGACTAACATTTTAATTAATAAGTTTTACAAATAAATAATTAATAAATTAACATCTAATTTTACATTCACGATACACTAACATTCATAGAACACTTCAAGGTTTGCAACGTGCTTTCCATATGTTAGCTCCTTTGTTCCTCACAGCAAACATATAAGCTAGGTTTATTATCCCCGTTTTACAGATTTGGAGACTGGGTCTCAGAGAAATTAAATTATTTGTTTAGAGTCACATATCTAGTAGGTAATGGAGGTCACATTTGAACTCAGATCTTCTTGACTCCAAGCCCAAGATTCTGTCTACTGAGCCACCCAGCTGCTTCTAGGCACACAGATTTTTCATATTTTACCTCCTGTGACCTTCATAGCTATTCTATGAGAGGAGCAGAACAAGAATATTATTTCTATTTAATAGATGAACAACTGAGCGACAAAAACATTAAATTATATTTCTAAGGCTAGTGTCAAATTGTCACTAGAACCCAGTTCCCTGCCTCCTCTCTGCTCTCTCTTCTCAGTACTCAACATAGGTCTGGCCATGTCATTCCCCTACTCATTAAGCTGCAATGGCTCCCAGTTGCCTTTTGAACCAAATACAGACTCCTCTGTTAAGTATTTGAAGACCTTCACAATCTGGCTTTCACCCTGGCTTATAAAATGAAAGAATGTTCGTTTTATAAGCCAGCCATTTTATTAGGGCTAGAGGTCCCTTCCAACTCTAAATCTTTGTTTCTATTTTGGGCAAGATTGCTGGGCAGGCCTTGGTGAAAGCACCCAGCGTTCCGGCTTTGAAAGGATAGTGAGTTATTCCTTTCTGGGGTGAGGAGGCCAAGCCGTGAGAATCCTGATCAAGAGCTGTCCAACTTCCCAAATGGAGGAATGTTTGAATTATCTCTGGTGAAGGAAGAATGATGAGAACAATCTGTCGGTGCTCCTGGAGGAATTGCAAATGAGCAGTCAGGAAGGTTACGATAAAAAAAATATATATGTCTGGGTGCCCATGCTTGAGAGTACAAGCTAATCAGAGAGGAAAGCAAAATCCAAACTTCCGTTCACCTAAGGAAATAGAAAGAGAGGTCGCCATCTTGTGGCAACAGAGGTAACACAGAGAGCCCCACATCCCTGTTGCTTCCAACCTTATCTTCTCCCCCTGCCCTCCCTTGCTGTTTTAGGAAGATTTGACGATCTCTCTAATGATAATAATCCTGCCAACAGAGTGTAATATGCAAATACCTTGGCACTGATTAGAGAGAGCCAGACCGAGAGTTTTGCAAGGCAAAAGCTCAGAATTTCCTTCTGATTTGGTCTATGGTGATTTCTTTTTTAACTCCCCATTTAATTCTGCTTTCAGCACCTTGGATAAAATATTTAGTGGAAGAAAAAAGAGAGCAGATGCAGGGAAGGATAAATAGGATTTTCTGTATTTAGAATGAGGCCATTTATTTCTGTGTACAGATCTATCAGGCATATTATTTATGTCTTTTCCAATTTTTAGTCCCAAGATTTTTCAGTGAGGTTAGATTTCCTCCCCCAACCAAATATATATGTTTAATTGTATACATACATTCACAAAATGTTTTCATGTTTATATGTGTGTGATTCAGTGGGAGATTTTTTGGTAGTGTCATATCACATTCAGGTACTTATGCCAGCAAATGTACCATAAAGTCTCTGTTTAAAGAAACAATCCTAAACACTCTTTCAAACTATATATCCTGTTTGGATCTCTATCTTACTTCACGACGGGAAAACAACTTAGAAGAAGAATTATGCTCAGACAGTTAAAATAGTAAAAATATTCTCTCTGACATGTACCCAGATGGTGCAAAGTCCAGTATGACACAAAGAATTAGTAGGAACCTCCATTCAGACAATTACGGAACAGTGTGGTTCAGTGGAAAGAATGCTGGCCTATAGATGAGAGACCTGACTTTATTTTAGGTTATATCTCTGATTTGTAATGTGACCCTAAGCAAATCACTTAACTTTGTTACTCATCTGTTTCCTCATTTGTAAATAATGAGGACAACAGTATAATAATGGTGATGATGATGATGATGATGATAGCAGCTTTTAAATAACACTTACTATATGTTAGGCACTGTGTTAAGTGCTTTACAGTTATTATCTTAATTGATCCTACCCTAGGAGGTGGGTGCTATTTTTCTCCCCATTTTACAGATGAGGAAACTGAGGCAAATAAAGATTGAGTGATTTACCCAGGGTTACACATCTTGTAAGTGTCTGAGGCTGGATTTGAACACAGGTATTCTTGACTCCAAGTCCAGCATTCTAACACAGTAACTAGCTACCCCAGTAATAGCTAGTACTAAAAGCTGCCATCTATGTAGCACTTTAAGATTTGCAAAGTGCTTAATGAAAATTATCTCATTTGATCTTCAGAGGTAGATGCTATTATTATCATCCCCATTTTTACAGACAAGGAAAACTAAAGCAGGCAAAAATTAAGTGATTTGCCTAGCCAAGGTCACACAGTTGTAAGAGTCTGAAGCTGGATTTAAACTAAGGTCTTCCTAACTCCACGTCTAACACTCTATCCACCATACCACCTAGTTGAGTTATTGAGAGGACTGAGGAACTTAGAAGTTGAGGAATTACCATTAAAATGCATAATATTGTACAAATGTAAGGAATTATTATAGCTACTAAGATTTACAAAGCAGTAAGGGAAAGAACTGCTATAATAGAAAGTACACTGAACCCAAAAGCAGTATGTGTTCAAATCCCAACCTTCCAACTTTGCTATTAACTTTGTGGCCTGAGGTAAGTCACTTAAACATTCTGGGCCATAATTGGATCATAAGTGAAACAAAAAGGTTGGATAATCTCTAAAGATTCATCCAGCCCAAAATTCTAAAATCCAAGGAGTATAACTATACAGGATGAAGTATAAAGTATGTAAGTACATAGGATAAAGCAAGAAATGGGTAATATGAGTAGGGAAAGCCAGTGAGCAGTTCTAGCATTTCAGTGTTTAGACTTGCAGAGATTCTTAATGTAAAGTACATGACCTTGTTTTTTATTTTGATAATTGTATTCCATTATAATTGCTTTCCTTTTTCAACCTACATGTTTTATTTCATGCATTTAAAAAATCAATCTGACAAAGAGTCCATTGGCTTTACTAGACTGCCAAAGAGGGTCCATGACACCAAAAAAGGCTAAAAACCTCTCATAGAATTGTTCTAGATGGGGTTGAAGTATGAGGGGATTGATGAATGCAAAGGTGAATCAGTTCCCTCAGCAATGTTAAATGATGCCTGTAGACTACAAGTGATTTTAGCCTGTCCCTTCTTTCTTTGAAGAGGCAGCTGAATTATCCACTTGAGTTCCCCATGCACTAAATTCACAACTATGGAAATAATCAATTCACCAATATGTATTAAATGCCAACACTATGCTGGAGAAGGAAATGACAAATCTCTCCAGTATCTTTGCCAAGAAAACTCCAAATGGAGTCATGAAGAATCTTCTCTAGTGACATCTGAAAAATAGTGTGCCACTTTTTATGGACATTTCACTGGGGCCTAATTGAGTCAGGGTCTGGCTGGCCAAATACCTCAGTTATCAGTGCTCTGCCTCCCTCCCTCCCTCCAGGTAATTCTATCCCATCCATTTTTCTACCAACCTCGAAGAACACCATGATCTTCCTGGAGCTTTTGGCTGTGACTGCCTGGGTAAGCTCTTAGCACCCAGCAGTTTAAATTCATAGATTTTTTGATTTGGAAGGAACTTTGGAGTGAGAAGACCTGAGTTTTACTGCCAGCAAGCATATTGACTATGTGGACTTGGGAAAATGACTTCATATCTCAGAGCCTCAGTCTCCTTATTTGTAAAATGAGACTTAATCATACTTGCAACCTATCTCACATGTAATCCATTTTGTACATTGCTAAAAGGCACCACCCACATACTATAAGATTGAAATAAAAATGAGCTTCATTTCTTTAGCTCTTTCTTTAAAAAAAATTAGGACTGTTCTTCTCTAACCCTGATCCTGACTTCTCAATGGGGCCAGAGTCTGGGTTGTTTTGTTAAACTTAAAGGATTATATAAATACAAGTTATTTTTGTGCCTATGAACAGTCACTTTACATTAAAGGAAATTAGGGTAGGGGATTTGTTTAAGGTGACACATCAAGAGAGAGAGAGAGTCATGCCTAAAACCCAAGTTTAGACAAGTCCCTTTATCTCCCTAGGTCTTGTCTCCGCATAATCTAGCACAGTGGGTAGGGTGATGGGCCTGGAATCAGAAAGTCCTGAGTTCAAATTTGGCCCCAGACACTTCCTAGCTGAATGACCTGAATCTTTACTTACCTCAATTTCCTTAGTTGTAAAGTGAGGGTAATAATAGCACTTACCTTGCTTGGTTGTTATGAAGATCAAATGAGTTAATATTTACAAAAAGTGCTTAGACAGTACCTGGCACATAGTAGGCACTATATAAATGTGTATTCTCTTCCTCTACCCTTCCCCTCTCTCCTGTCTGTAAAATAAGGGTATTGGATTAAATGGATTCTGAATCTATGCCCTTAAGTGGCTCAACTAGATCTTAAGCATCTTGAGGGCAGGAGGCATGTCTAATATCTTTTTATATTTCCATTATAGCACAGTGGAAACCACATGATCTTGGTTATTAATGATAAAAATGATCAGATCAAACTTTTTAGGAGTGAGGAAATCAAGAAGAAAGTGGTAGAGAGGATAAGAAATAACGAAGTGAGGACTGAAACAAAAGATAGAAATTGCATCGCTATTAGCGACATTAGAGATGTGTCATTTCCACCGTCCACCTATTATCTTGGCTTTGCCCACCTGTGGAGAACAGCGCAGAGACATTACAAGCCCTCAAAGAGCCATTAAGCCTTAACTGAAATACCTTGGTCATCCTTGCTCTGTGAAGGGTAAAAAGTTAATTTCTCTGTTGTGTTACATTGAAGACCAAATTTTTAATTGGTCCTGTATCACTAGATCTTCATTTGCATGCTAGGTCTATCTATCTGGTGGCATAGATATTTTAATTTCACCCCATAAACTAGGCATGGAATCATGGAGCCATATGACTTAAGAGCTGGGAAGAACCTTAGAGACCATCTAGCTCAGCCCCCTCATTTAGTGCATGAGGAAACTGTGTCCCAGACACACACGAACTGATGTACTTAAGGCAACAAAAAAAAATCTATAAATTCAATAATGTCTCTTGATGAGCCCCAAGATCTTACTGGAAGCAAGAAACAATACCCATTTCTGTCCCTCCAAATTACCTACATGGATCTGATAGAAATCAGTCTCTTGGTAGGCACAGTAATGAAGCCTGTACTTTCTCTGGGAGTTCTCACACAAGACAAGTCCTGAAATTGAGTAGAACATATGTTATGTGTGTAAATAAATATAAAGAAAGTCACATTGGTGTCTAGGTAGTCTTCAGGTTGTTTTTTTTTTTCAGATTAAAAATACAGACCTAACTGTAACTTTAATTCACTCATTTCCTAACCCTAATCTATTAACCCTAAACCTAGAGTTATAGGATTTGCAACCTAGAGCTGGAAGGCAACTTCAGAGTCCAAACATCTGATTTTATAGATCAGGAAACTGATGCCCATGGAGGTTAAAAAACTAAGCTATAGTCACACAGGTGCCCCTCAGAGGTGAGAATTGAACCCAGGTCTACTGACTCCATAATCGGGATTCTTTCCATTGAACCACATTGAGTACTTTTTTTCCCCAGGAGACAGGAAGGATGAGAATTGAAATTCTTTGATCTATCTGTTCTGTCTCCTAGTTAAGGGATGAAGAGGAGGCAGGCATGGGGAGTGCTTCCAGGCAAGGGATGACAAAGTCTGTGGGAAGAATAGATTTGGGAGTCTTGGGTCACAATTGAAGGGAGAGTTTTCATAAAAGAGCTAAAGGATCCCTGGATTTCAGGCATCTCCAACTCTCCCGCCTGCTGATTCCACAGCCTCCCTTCCTCAAATCCCCCTCAGGGATAGTAGTATATTGGCATAGGAACGAAGTGAGGATTGAAACAAAAGATAGAAATGGTAGTGACATTAGACATGTCATTTCCACCTTCCACCTACTCTGCATGTGTTTTGCATATGTGTTTATTTACACACCTGCAATGTAAGCTCCTTGAGGGAAGGGGCTATTTTTGCTTTTTCTCAATATCCCCACTGCACAACACAGTGCCTGATACACAGTGGGCACTTAATAAATTGTTTTTGAATGGCTGAGAATTGATTGAAGGCCACTCTGGCCATTTGCCCAATGTTGTTCTTAGACTTAGTCTAAGGAAGAACTCTGGTCTCCTAATCCAATGTTCCTTCTACAATGTCTTATCTGCATATCACAGATGAGGGACAGGACCTAGATGATCTAAGCTACCACAGTAATTGCCCCTGCCCATGGGTAAGGGATAGACTTGAGGGAAAGAGCCATTGTTTCCCAGTCAAAGAAGGCTCATTTCAGTGGGGATACTTGTTCCAGTGGCACCTCGTACTCTGAGAGAGAAGTGGGAGTAATTGTAATGTTGACATAATATCAATTTTCTTTCAGCATGAGCTGATGCTCAGGGTAGTTGTATGGCAAGAACTGCTTGTTATAGTTCATCTTGCTTCTCTGCAGTGAGGAGCTCACAAAATACTGCAGGACTGAATGACAGGTCACATGGAAAACTGAACAGAGGTAGGCAAAAACGGGCTGACTGTGTGGGTTGGCAAAGCAGCCCCTTCTCTTTTATCACAGGAATATGGTATTCCCTGGATGCCAGTCATGGAAGAGGAGGAAGAGATGTGTGCTTCCATGTGGAGCCAGCCATTCACCAGACGAAGAATCTTGTCTCTCCAGCCTCTTTCCATCCCTTTGCCTCTGACTTTACACTATCCGTCAACCACCAGTGCCTTTGGGCTGCTCCTAGACCTAGATCCATTTGGATATCAGTCCTTCTATATGGGACTTCTTCATGCTATTCACTTTTCCTCTCCTTTTTATTTCCTCATCTCACTTCAAAAAGTTACCTGCCTTGTGATCTTAGGTCTTTCTAGGTGGTTAAAGATCTTGTGATTAATTCACCATAAGGTGATAATGGGGCCTTGTTAACAGTATTCCTTCATTTCTACATATTTCTTTGTTTTCACCAGGACTCCAACACCTTCATATTCAGTTATCTGACTTCAAGCTCCCCTCTCTGCTTATAAATGGCAGAATGGAGGTGTCAATAACCATTCTTCTACCACTCTCAGCTCTCAACTCAATGGCCAAACCCAATAGAACTTTCCCCAACCCATCACTCCCCTCTTCCTCCTCTAAATATTAAGGATTGCAGTTGAAAACTTAATATGCTACTTTTTAAGCTTACCAATATCCACCTAAATCCAAGAGAATGATTTAGATGATGAGGATCACAGATACTTCCTAACAGGCCATTACTATGGCAGCCACAGAAACTAGCAGAGCCTGAAGGGAATTTAAGGAGTATGATTGATAGTCATCTAGAAATTCAAGAAGATTTGGATTCAGTACCTGCTTCTGCCTGTGTCACCCTAAGCAAGCCTCTTAACTTCTCAAGACCTCAGGGAACTCTCTAAGGCTCTGAAATGTCAGAACAGCTACTATTGTTCATTGATAGAGGAAGTTTCTTCATGAGAAGTTCTCTCTTACAAAAAGGAAAGACCCTGGGTTTGGACGGGGACAGGGTATTGTTTTATATTTCTTTTTATTAAACTTTCATGTGTTGATGAATGAGTGGCATACATGGCCCCTAGAGACTAACATAGTCCATCATATGGATAGGATTATAAGAGGTGAACTTGTCTGAAGTGGGAAGGGGTGGTATTCAGAGCCATGCATATTAGCCATCTGTTCAGGTTAGAGCACACAGACACAGTATAGCTAGTGGATGGAGTGCCAGATTTGGAGTGAAGAAGACCTTAGGACAAATCCTACCTATCACACAAAAAATGTAATACTTAGAGTCTAGCTTGGCAGACAAGGATAGATGCCAGTTGACTGATACAGATGGTAACCCACTCTGAGAGCATCTAGGACCAGGAGTAGGCAAGGGAAATAAGCTGCCTGGGGTATAATGGGAATTGGAATATAACAAAAGATTCTTTTCATGGTTTTTTTCATCAATATACTTATTTTTGCCAGAAATTACTGCTCCTCATGGCACTTAAATACTTGTGATGTCAGGAACACAGGGGTGCAGTTTGCCTGCTATAACCTTGGCAAATTATATAACCTCCTGAGTCTACTAACTATTCTGTTAAATGAGAGGGGTGGAACAGATCATCTCTTAGGTTCCTTCCAGCTCTGAATCCTAAATGAGCTTTGCTACTCATTCTGTTCTGACTTTATGCCCTAGTTCTAAATATCTAAGGGTTTGATTTGTTTTTTGGTTTTTTTTTTGGTTTTGGGGTTTTGGGTTTTTTTGGTTTTTTTTTTTTTGCCTTATGTCTTGTGACCAAGGTCCAACTTTGTTCCCTAGTCCCAGTAATTGTCCCCTTGGACTGAAGTCCATGTCTTGGCTTCCTACCCAGGACCCTGCTTTCACAGAGACTTCAGCCTTGACTTGTTCCCCTGAGTCCTCCTAAGGAATAAAGTCCTGCTTTGGAATTTCACTTTTTCTTGCTGAGTCATCAATAAATGCTGCCGGGTTTCCCCGATTCTAACATTCACCACCTGTTGTCCAGTGATGGACCTTTCTTATGTTGCCACCACCCCAATCTCTCTGGATTTCTTCATGTTATCTGTTGCTGCTGCTGGGACCTTTTTGTCATCTCTCCCATCCCAGTGTATCTCTTAGTGCTCTAGGTTCCAGTTTTTCCAATATGATGCAGCTACCACCATCTACTTCTGATGGACAGTAGAATTCTGTTAGAGGAACTGTTCTCTCAGAGTTCTCAATTTATTGCAACTGGCTCTGGTTTACTCTTCTCCGCCTTCCTGAAACCTTACTCACCATGGCCTGTCTGACATTGGAACCTGCCTTGCCCTATTCCACTGCCATCTGTGCTAACCAGATTGATTCCCCATAGCCATGAGGACTCTAGCCCATCTGGTTCTTTTCCACCATGTGACTTGTTTACTGAAGCTAATGTTGTCAGCCTGGCCTTACCTCCAAAATGCCCTAAACCACACTGGTGGCCTGAGCTCGGTGGATTCTTGGGTATGCTCCTGGACGAAGACAACTCTGGAGCATTTGTCAAATTCAAGAATTCTCCCTGTGTTGTTGGTAGCTTTGGAAGAAATTAATTTCTTTTCTTTTAGTTTGGCTCTGTAATGACAGTGTAACAGATCTGCTGAGTCCCATGGGAGTTGGGGCTTTTTGTTCTGGCTGTGGGAGGGAAACAACCCCAGTCCACTGGGTCAGGCG
Organism: Vombatus ursinus; assembly: GCF_900497805.2. Classification (NCBI taxonomy): domain Eukaryota; kingdom Metazoa; phylum Chordata; class Mammalia; order Diprotodontia; family Vombatidae; genus Vombatus; species Vombatus ursinus. The sequence goes on from NW_020954630.1 coordinate 5,748,394, forward strand.
GTCCCTCTAATCACCGTGCATATGGAAGTGTAGCAAAACACCATTTTCTTTTGGATCTAGACCCACTATGGGCACTTAAATTATTATTTGGTGTTTCTGCAGGCAGAACTCCATCATCACCATATATTCCAGTAATCTCTTCTGTGGGGCGTAGTTATTTTAGTAATTTAGTTATCTTCTGTAGGGAATAGTTACTTTACACAGTGACTAGTATAGCACTATGTACAAATACAGTCAGAATAAACACAAGATTATAAAGGGAGGTTCGGGGCGATGAAAATAATTCAGCAGTAGCTGACCCTAGCTCTAGCCTAGTAATTCAGCCAAACAAAAACTCTTTTTTCATCAGAAGATTTTTGGGGAGAAGAGTCCTCCTCAAAAGGAAAAAAATGCAGAAAATTTAAAAACCCAACAAATGAAGCTTTTCCAAATTTTTCTATTGGTCTTTCTCCCTCATCCACCTTCATACTTCCACATATACCAAAACATATATTTTATGGATAATCTCAGTTATACAATAATATATTTTTATGCTTCTAAGCTAACAAAGAGATTTTTGATTCAAGTCCCAACTCTTCCACCAAATAGCTGCTTGATTGTTGGCAAATTACTTAAGCTCTCTGAGCCTCAGTTTCCTCATCTGTAAAATGAAGAGTTTGGACTAGATGACCTTTGAGGTCTCTTCTAGCTCTAACAGTCTATAAATCTGGAATCTTTATAGTGTCTGTTTTTATTTTTTTAAGCATGTATTTTATTTTTACACAAATTGTAACCCTCTCCCTCCAAAATGAACACCTCCTTTGCCACTAGTGATCTCAGAATTTCTGGGAATTTTGCATTTCTCCTTTTGATAACAATGGTGGTAGTGAGAGGTTATTGCATTGTTGATGATTTGGTCTCTTTTTTTGCCCTCCCCTTTGTTCTTAACTCACTGAGTGCTTATCGGATTTAGACTGATTGAAATCAATTCACAAGAATTCCTAAGTTCCTATGTGCCAGGCAATGTGTGAGACACTGAGGATACAAAGGAACCTTAAAGGCCATCTTATCTGGGAGCCTCATTTTGTAAATGAAGAAATTGCAGTCCAGAGCATTTGAGTGGCCTGCATAGGGTTACCCAGGTAGTAAGTAGATGAGCTGGTCTTCTGTCTCCAAAACCAATGTTCTTTCCACTACATTAATGTTTTGATACTCTTTGCTGGAATGACTAGAAAGGCCTCCTCTCCTCCTCCCTTGCATCTCCCCACAGGCCAGGCTTGTCCTTGATGGACCAAATGTGTATTAATTCTCTGATCACTTGGATTTAGCAAGTAAGATGTCACTGGTGGTTTTTGAGAACTTTAAAACTACTTCATCCTTCTTGATGGAGAACCCCCCAAGGAACAAAGAAAACTTCAGGATGGATAAGTGCTACCATAGTATTCTTCTAAGGGATTTGCCCTGTTTTAGGTGCAAATATCAACCCAGTGCATGGGTAAAACAGGACAGGGCCTGAAGGAAAATCCAGGACCAACAAACTAGCTAAGCTGGTGGATCCTGGCAGCAATCACAGGTGTAGGAATGAAAGGAGTAAAGGCTGGGAAGCAGTAAATAGACTGATAATGGAGTAAATCTGGGGAGGCCTGCAGCCCAGGGCCCCAAGAAGGCAGCAGAGGCAAGGAGTAAGTAGGCAAAAAGAGAAGTCCTAGAGAATATGGTTGGGGCCACTGACTTTAGAGCAGAAGCTATTTGCTCTAGCTTGTTTGGTTCTTTGACACTTACTGGAAACTTGGGCTTTTGTTATGGCTAGAAATAAGGAAAAGATACATAGCTGAATCCTGCTTCTGGATGAGGAAGCAAGGGAGAGTGTTTTTCAGTGTTTATTGTGTTCTGAATTCTACAAGACATTCTTACTCAAATGAGATTGTCTCATCTCTGATTAGCATACAAAAATAAATAAGCACTCTACACTGTTGGAATGAAGGGTGTCATGGTCAGTTGTTTTCAGCTGATCTCAGAGGCATGCTAAGTAAATGTAAGGTTGCAAAACTCAGTCACAGTACTGTTGTAGCTTTATCAAACTAACATTCGTTGAACACGTTCAGGGGCCTGCCGAGAGCTCATGGCAAGGGAATTTCTGGAGGAATGCAGGAAAAGATCTTTACCAAGTTTTGCATTCAGCATTCAGAATTTAACCTTTTACTTCTGGATAAAAGACCTTCTTGTTTTGCTACTCATTTTACTGGGATGCCCAGGATAAAAGGCAACGAGTTGATCTGGGGCCCTCCTGTTAGATTCAGCATTTATGTATTTATTTATTTTAATTTTTAGGCAATTGTGATTTGTTAGGCAATTGTGATTAAGTGATTTGCCCAGGGTCACACAGCTAGTAAGTGTCAAGTGTTTGGTCTGAGGTCTAATTTGAACTCAGGTCCTCCTGACTTCAGGGCCGATGCTCTATCCACTGCGCCACCTAGCTGCCCCTTAGATTCAGCATTTATTGAAAGGAAAGCTTGAGCCTGGGGAATGAACCCCTCCTCACATATTACAAGGAATAAACAGATGTATAGTTGATACCCTTATAAGCTGTGTGACCATGGGCAAGTCACTGCTCCTATCTCGTTCTGATTTTCCTCATCTTTGAAAAATGAAAGTGTGGTGCAATCGTGCATATACCCTAACATGGTCAAAAGGCACTATATAGAGCAAAATATTTACAGCCATAATTTTTTTGGTAAGAAAAAAAAATTGAAACAAAATAGGTGCCCAGACATCATAGGTTGGATGGAGAAATGATGGAATGTGAATGCAATGGAATATTATTGCACCGTGAAACAACAAATATGAGGAATTCAGAAAATGTGGGGAGAATTCTGTGAACTGATACAAAGTGAAGAAAGCAAAAGGAGGCAAAGAGTCCATACAATTAATACAATGATATAAAGAAAGGAACATTAAAACAAACCCTAATTCTGAGTGACTGTGATGGCCAATACTGGCCCTCAGGAAGACATGAGGAGAAAACCTTAGTGTGGATTGTATTACATCATAACCCCCAAGATCTTCATCATTGTCTTGCTGCATCTAACATCCTTAATACTGTCCATTGTGCCACATTGCCTCAATCATCCTGGTTCCATAACTACTTTCATATTTGAGTCATCCTTCTTTCATTCTCCTTATCTAGATTATCACCAACTCCTATCAGTTTTTTCCTTTCTATTTGTATTCCATTCCTATTCCAGATCCTCATGATTTAGAAACATAAATGTTACAGCTAGAAGAAACCTTAGATCATATACAACTCTATCATTTTGTAGATGAGGAAACTGAGGCCCTGAGAGTAAATAAGTTCTATGAATTTGCTCTATTATGCCAGTTAGAATTTTCTACCATGTGCTGATGACAGATTTAAGATCAAATCCAACTTTCTTTTTTTTCTGTTTTTCCCTTTTTTTTCTTTTGTCAACTGCCAAAATGAGCTTGGATTTGAACTCAGGTCTTCCTGACTCCAGAAGGAGCCCTCTATCCTTTGTGCCACATAGCTGCCATATAGAAGAATTCACTAGAGTTTAAAGAAGTGTACTCACAGATGAATCAGTTAAGGCTAGAGGAAGTTAAATGACTTGCCCAAAGTCACATAGCTTGTTAGCAGCAGAAGAGGGACAAAACTTATGTCACCTTCCTAGTCCAGTTTTCTTTCTAGTAAACCAGGTTGCCTCTAGGGACAGTTTCAGGGGGCTGCAATGTTGAGTTTTTATTCTCCACAGTTTTGCTTTGCTTTCCCATCATTCATGTATTCCTAGCATTTTCCATTTGCATCCTAGAAACAGAGTGGCAGCATCTTATGCATATCGGATGAGTTCTTGGCATGTAATTCACATGGTAATGGGGTATTTCCCCTTATCCCCATACACAGAGCTAAGGCTTTCTCTGCCTTTAGCTTGTATCTGCAAATTGAAATGCAGATTCCCACCCTTTAAACAATGGAATGGAGAATAATTAGTAATTTGATGCAGTTGTGTATAGCAGTAGTTCAAAGGGCTGTTTATAATTTACAGTTAATTAACCTTCCACCCCTTTAAAAAAAAAAAACTTGAGACCTAATTTCCTTTTTGTGATGCCTTTTCTTTTAAAAATGTGCTCTTCCACTGATATTGAGAAATAATGACGCCGAATAGCTCAGGCTGATTAAGGCTGTTGTTCTCTTACAAATTTCCTGGGAGGAAGAAAAGGATACTGTAATGAGGCTTTCTGCAATCCATCTGAGGAAGGATGATTTTTCGTATTGTATAGGTTAACGCTAAAGCCAAAAAAATAAAAAAACACCAAAAAAACCTGAAAGTTGGATTTGATCTTAAATCTGTCATCAGCAGCATGGTGGAAAATTCAAGCTTGCAAAACTGTGCAAATTCCTAGACTCAAAGCTTTTAAGGGCTTCTGAGTAAATAGGAATAGTTAATCTCATTTGGAGGTTGATGCACTATTCAATTAAATCTCTAATTTCAGGATTTTAATCATTTTAGCATTACTGTGAATATTTAAATGATCAGCCTTGGCAGAATACCAGGAACACAAAACTTTAGCTAAGGAAATTAAAAATTGTCATTAGATCTGTGATCAATTTTATGACAGACAACTAACCAGGCATTGTATAGATTATTAAATCAATACCACATTTTGTTAGTATTTCCAAAGGGGGCATTTTTTTGAAGTCAGTATATAATTACAAAGAAAGTAATATTTTTAGTCCAACATGTTTACCAGCCTTACCAGGGAACAGAGTACACAGCTGCCTACAAGGTATATGAGGTGATATTTGAGGGACCCCAAGAGGACCTAACATCTGACCCATTAGCCTTCTAGGGTACCTGAAATTCCCAGCATTATAATTACCCCTCTATAAAATAAAAGCTTTATTTTCTGGTAAGGAATGACAACTCATTGGCAGGGATGAGGCTGTGGTTAAGCATGTGCACTCACATCTACTTTTTGATGAGAAGAACACTGGATTTGGAGAAAGAAGACCTGTTCCTTATTAAAGGGGTGACCTTGGCCAACTCAATCTCTTTGAGCCCAATTTCCTCATACATAAAACAAGAGGGTTAGACCAAATTATTTCTGAGTTCCTTCCAGTTCCAAATCCTGTAATAAGAGAGAGGAGGAAGCCAAGGGATGAATGGATGAAAGGGAAGTTCTTTTGGAGGAAGGGTGTAGACACTGCACGGTGGAAAGTAAGGAATTGACAAGCAGTGCTAAAGTTAATAGGGAATTTCTAGAGGTTCAGAAGGATAAGGAAATGAGGTCACCAAATTAAGCATTATCTTCAACATTTTTCCCAGATATAATTATACATTTCTTTTAAAGTTGATTTATGTAGGTGAAATATCTTCTTGGAATTTAGTGGTAGAAATCAATAGTCTATTTAACTGTGTTCAAGCATCTTCCCTTTGACTTTTCTGGGCAAAATATGCCTTTCAGTAGAATCCCTGAAAAGCAAGATCCCTTTTCAGTTCTTCCCCAAAAGTCTTAGCTAAACATCTTATAGCCACATAGTAAGAGAGGCACTTTCATGTCCAAAGAGAGAAGAGATTTGCCTGGTTTGCACGGTGAAGCACTGTACTCCCCAATTTAGAAGAATGAAATCATAAAGCCTTCCAAACCAGAGTCTGAGTCAGAGATCAAAACAAGTCCTGATCCAAACCACCACTGAAGAGTTCCCTTCTCCGGGAAGGACCTGGGGATAGACTAACAGTGGCTTCACAATGCAGAAAATCTTACCTCTTCCTCCATCCCATACTCTAAGTCATCATGTATTTGGCATTTCCACACCTAACCCGCTATTGTTTGGGCACGAAATTGGAAGGTTTGTTTGTTTCCTTATGGGTGTGATAGCTCGGCCCTGACCCTTGGAACTTCATGGGGTAGAGGAGGGAGTTGAGAATTCTCATTTCCAAGAATTGCCACCTAGACTCGTGGGTATATGACCAAGGAAAAGAATGAAATTCACAGTATGCTTGAGGACCCAACCTTCCATTTTTATTTCATTAGTATTGTGCTCTAATGAAGTGAGCGTACCAGCCTCAGACAAGTCATTAGTAGGCTGGGAGTCTTAAGTTAGGATATAGGACTATATGAACTTTGAAGACCCTTCCAAGTCCAATATTGTGTGAACTGCACAGTTTAATCAGTTTCAGTGGGTCAGCCTTCAGTCAGGTCGCTGTCCCAAGCTGGCTCCCAGACTTAGTCAGTTCAGTTGGCCACCTGGCAATGCAGCACTACTTCAGGCCAGCTTCTAGGCCTGGGGGCCACCTACAGGTGGTTCTACCCCATCCCCCTAAATTCCTTTGGTCCTTCAGGAGGGAATTAAGCTGTTCCATTCTGCCATTTGGTGAAGAGACCACCTTTTTTCAAATGGGAGAAGATAGAATTTTACTCTAGTGAGCATCTCAATAGGAAACTATGGTCCCACTCACCAACATGAAGGGGCTAAAGTCACTCTGTTACATATTCCCCCAGTGAAAAATGTTTGCAGTCCAATTACATTGCAGTAGGTATTTGTGTAGTACGATTACACCTTGAGAAACATACAGATCATAGCAGGCATATTAAGGTACAAGCAGAAAATATTATATACATAGGTGACATGCAGGTACATGTGAAGCACTACACATTATCACAACTGTCTTCCCATTACAGGGTTTATCCTGTAGTAGATACAACTATACAGTCCTCTTGATGCTTCTACAAGACACTTTGAAATGCTTTATCTTATTGGATCCTCTTAATAACCATGGTGAGCTTGGTATGATCAATGTTATTGCCCATATTTGAGAGGTGAGGGAACTAAAGCGTAGAGTGATGAAATGACTTGCTTAAGGCCTCACAGTTAAGGTTGTTTGTTTTTAATTTGCTTTTTATGATGAACTTAAACACCAACAAACACAGGCTTTATGATACACAAAGCAAAACAAAAAAGAAGAAGAAGAAGATGTTGCATTAAATCATACGTTTCTGTTATATATAGAACTTGTTTTGGAAATGTGTATGTTAAATCTATCAAGGTAGTTTACAAATTGCCCCATTTATGACCCCCTTCTCAATGTCTTTTTGTCTCTTTATTTTTTTTCTATTTTATTGATGCTCTTTTCTTCCTTCTTTTTTTGTCTTTCTGTTTCTTTCCACTAACACATTTCCCACCCTTCAAGCTCCTTTTTTTTTTGTAATGGATAAATCAGTCAAGCAAAACAAATTAGAATTAGAATATTAGCCTTGACCAAAAATGTATGTTTCATAGCAACAACAATAAACAGCAGTAGCAGCAGGAACAACAACCATAATAACAACTTTTATAAAGTATTTGAAGGTTTGCAGAGTTCTTGGCCTCTTCCAAGCCTCAGCTTAAATCTCACCTTCTCTAACAGCCCTTTCCTGATCCAACTCCTCCTGGCAATTGTTAGTGCCTTCCCTCTGAGATTACCTTCCCTTTACATTATATATGCCTTGTAGGTACATAGTTATTTGCATGCTGTGTTCCCCATTAAAATGTGAGCTTTTTAAGGGCAGGGGGGCATGATTTTACCTTTCTTTAAACCCTGGGGCTTGACATAGTTCAGACACAGTAAATGCTTAATGAATACTTAATGACTGACTGACCTTCTATATATAGTATCTCATTTACATATATTATTTCATTCCCCACTTCTAGTCCATGACTTTCCCACTGAGAGGCACGCTCCATTGTTCTTCTCAAGTTAGGACTGGTCACTATGTTGACCAAAGTTCCAAAGTCTTTCAGGCATAAACGTACCATCAGAATTCTACTACCTACAGGATTAGTGCCTTTTCCACTCTACTATACTGACTTCAAGTCATTTTAATAACAGGGATTTTAGGCCATTGACCACCTTTCCCATCTCCTTACCAGCTTAGATGCCGTTTTTTCTGTGAAGAAGAAATACTAGAATTGAGGTATAGAGCACTAGGATCCACAAAATAAAGGTCTCTGTTAACTCAAAATAAGAAAGTTCTAGCATTATGGACCTAGAGTAGGATGGTCTTTTTCCATGTTCCCAGTCTTGCTTTACCAGCTTGATGAATCAGGAGTAGCAGGACCCACATCATGTTAGCCACTGAGCATTTAGACTTGGGTCAGTGGGCAGAGTTGTTTCATTACACCTCTTTACTCCCCTGGTGAGGCCAGCCTCAACCTGTGTGCAGAGCAGGTGGCCACCTAGTGATTTGAGAGGTATTATAAGAATCTCACTTCTAAATATCTTCCCCACTAGGCCTTTCTGCAGGCTAAAATTCTGCCTCCGGAGAGTCATTCTTTGGGGAGATTAAAGCTTTGTCTCTATTAAAGTCAGCATGACCCAGTGTAGAAATCACTGGCCTTACAGTCAAGAAGGCTCTGGTGGAAGTCCTGCTTATGACATATATTAGCTTTAGGACCCTGGGCAGATCACTTAACCTCTCACTGTTCCCTAGACAACTTTCTAATTGTAGAGAAGGTACCATCCTGTTTTGGCAGGACGTGGGAATACCAATGAAATCACAAATGCAGCTTATATCCCTATGATGTGCTAGAGGAGGGTTGAACATTATTAACAGCTGAGTATGAATTAACTAGTGGGTACATTAGGGTGACTAGATGGCACAGTGAATAGAGCACCGGGCCTGGCATCAGGAGGACCTGAGTTCAAATATGGCCTCAGACACTTGCTCTGTGACCCTGGAAAAGCCATTCATCCTCCATTGGCTTGTTTCTTCTCCTGTGAAATGGGTATAATAAGAGCTGAAACAGACAAACAGCAACAACATAAGAGCACCTACTTCCCGAGGTTGTTGTGAGGATCAAATGAGAGATTTGTAAAGCATTTAGCAATGCACCAGGTGCATAGTAGGTGCTTGTCCCTTCCTCCCCCACCCTACCCCCATCTGATTCTTTTCAACCGTAACTAAATGATAGCAGGTTTTGATAGTGAAGAGGCAGCAAATTCTGGAGAGGACTGTGTTTTTTTTATTGAAAGGAAGGGGCAGCTAAAGACAAATTTTGTTTTCTTAACAGGTTAACTCGAGATCCAGCCCTGGAAGTCTGATATTGCTCTGCTGCTCTTTGTTCTCAAAATGGAAGTTGTTTTGTTTTTCTTTTTCTTTTGGGTATAATGGAGATTGGTTTGAGAGGAGACTCATTCGGGAATGGTTATGGTCCTTTTAAAAATAACTTTAATTACATTGTGACAGCCACATTCATATTCCCAGATCATAAACAACTCTCAGCACATTAATGATAATCAGCATTGATCCTCTTCAGGAAGCAGGGAGTACATGTCATTTTCCTCTTCCCTGAGCATTTGGACCAATAAAACAATCAATAATGCATTTACCTTTGTTGGTAAAGCAAATTCAACAAATAGAAATTTTTGATTTTTCTTGGGCACGGAGCACAGTGCCACAGGATATACAACATGTGGATAACACATGGTCCTCGTTTTCATGGAACTTCTGCCTTAGTAGGATAAGACATAAACACAATGTTAATGCATTTATAATATATTGTAGGTGTATTAGGTTCGTGCACAGTATTACGTAAGTGTGTGGGAAAGCTTTAAAATGGTGTTGTTTAAGGCCTAAAGGGGAAGGTTGCTACAGTAATAGGAGGTGATGAGGGCGATACTCCATGGAGAACGTCACATTTGCCCCCAAATCCAGGCAGCCAAATGGCACTATTGATAATAATGCTTAACTTAAAGTCTGAGAGACTTGGCTTTGAGTCCTGCCTCAGATACTGACTGTGTGACCCTGGCCAAGGCACCTTTAACCTCTATCAGTCTCAATTTCCTCATCTATAAAGTGGGGGGTAATCATAACACTTCTTTTTCAAAGCAGTTGTGAAGATCCAAAGACATAACATTTAAAGTGATTTGTAAACTTTAACTTTACTATATATCTCTTAACTTTGCAAATATACCATGTATTTTTGCAACTATACTATATATTTTGCAAATATGCGAATGTTTGCAAACTTTCAATATACTATACAAATATACTATATAAATTTAAATTTAAATACTAGCTATTGTTATTATTATTACTTGAATTGGGCAGGAATGAAACATATGAAAAGGGGGGAGAAGATATTAGAGTCCCAGGAAACTGGTATGAGCAAAGATATAGATGTGGGAAAGTAGGAGCCATGTTTGAGAGACAGTTGACCAATTTGAATGGAATATAAAGTCCCTGAAGAGAGTGACATGAGCCAAGGCTTCCAAGGTAGGATGGTGCCAAGTTACAGAAGATATTGAATGCTAGCTAAAGGAATTTACACACTAGGAATACCAATATGCCAAGTTGTCAAAGGGAGAGAGTCATAAAATTATAGGATAATAGATTGGGGTTTGGATGGGATCTTATTGATTTTCCAATCCAACCCCTTCATTATGAGGATGGGAAAACTGAGACTTAGAATGATGAAGTGCTTTGCCCAAGTTCACACGGAGGTTGGGATTCATACTCAGGACCTCCGATTCCTAACCCAATTCTTCCACTATACTCCAGTCTGGCTCACCATGATGCCAGCTATCATTGGCATAGTCATAGAATGGAGTCACAATTCTATGTCTTCGATTAGTAGGTCAATCCAAACCCACAAAGACTTGGCAGATTATGACCTGGCTCCTGTCTGGCATTTAAGAACCTGTATGACATAGCTGCACTCTAGCATGACCACTCTCAACTCCTTGAGGCTGCTCCATTCACTGTCCCCTATGATTTTCCCTCTTTCTAGCCTTCCCATCATTGTTCATGCTCTTCCTCCTTTCCTCTCCATGTAGACAAATCCTACTCATTCTTCAAGGCACATTTCAAGTCCAAACATGAAACCTTCCTAGATAACCCTATGACCTCAGCCAAAACTATTCTTTTTCCTTCCTAACTTCTGATAGCACTTATTGTGCTATATGTTATTCGTGTTGGCTGCATTTAATTTGATACTTAATTAGGTTCAGCGTTATATAAGTCCTTAATTGTTTTATATATTATATGAATGTGGCTAGTCCTGGGAAAGATTGTAAACTAAATGATTTGTCAGGGAAGCCTCTGCCCCTTCCTTCCAGGTTCTTTCTCTTCTTTCTTGGTGCTGTCTACCCTTCCTCCCATGCTCTGTCACCAAAAAGATCTAGTCTGTATTCTAGTAAGGCCTTGCACCCTGCCAAAGTGATAAAGCTCGAGATTTAATCTCCTCCAAAAGTGTTTCATATTCTTGGGATCCCTTGAAAATGGAAGAATCTTTTATGCTGAAATTAATGAATCATCAAGGGTGAAATTCCTGTCAGATGGAAGAAACTTTTTGCCTTATAAATGCCTTTTAAAACTTCTTATTCAAATGGTGAAGATTTGCAATTAGACTGTAAGATCTTCCTGGACGGGGCAAATATCCTACTTGGCACCAAACACCATCATGGCCACGAGTGTTCATCAGACGGATCTGGATTTAATGAAATGTTCTGAAAAGGAAGGAGGTTTCTTGATTTGGGTTCATTGGCATACCAGTTGAGTGAGTGGTCAGTATCTCAGACAATAGTGTTCATACCTCCAGGCTCCTTATAAACAGCTCTTCTTGTCAAACTCATATGCATTAAACATCTACATTTCTGCCAGTCTCTGAAGGACTTTTGTCCATCAGAATGAGGCTTTAAAAGCATGACAAATCTTTACTTTAGTGTTGACTGGGCATCTGGCAGATAGTCCTAAATTCCTGAATCTTCAAGGCCCTAGGAAACATATATTAGTATCCTTTCTGTGAATAGATGTTCTAAAAACCACTGAATAATAGATTGGTAGAGCTGGATGGATTAGGGAATCTTAATTCTGTAGAGGAAGAGACTGAGACCTAGGGATGTGAAACTGCTTCCCTGATATCATCTGTCCATTTAGCAAAAAGAGCTTGACCCCCAATCTAGTGCTGTCTACCCTAAATTAAATAGGTAGTTGCAAATGAAATTTCCAGAATACACTATTTCTATTTAGCATTTCTGTCTATTTTTCCGTGTTCACCCCTAGCCTCCACTCAAGCTTCTCTGTCCCTAGCACATTGCATTCCTTCAGAGAGCTTTGTACCCTCCAGCTCGCTGCTTATCTAATTTTTGCTCACATTTGATTATCACTTGATTATCTTCCCTGACGAGGATCCACTCGTTCCTTAAATACTTTCTCCACACCAGTGCAGCAATTTAGAGTCTGGGGAGGAATGTGGAGTGTGGAGGGAATTTGTGAGAGAGTTTTGCTTGAACAAAATGATGTTGTGAGACTGGGAGGGGAGGGAGAGAGACAAGAAAGGGGAGAGGGAGAGAAAAAGACATACCATATGGACATACTTAAACATATATGTACATATATTGTGCACATATACATGCACCTGCTTCCTGATTTGGGAACTCTTTTACTGGTAGAAGCAAATGGAAAGGTGGATTGTTAGAGGGGGTACTTTCAGTAGGGGCTCCTCTACTTAAATGCACCATTCATGTTGGAGTGAATTAGAATCAGGATCTACAGCACAACTAGATGTCTCCAATTCTAGCTACAGTATTGTCAGGGGTTTTAATCCTATATCCCCTAAGCAAAATTTTGGCAAGAGATCCCCTGTCATTCTCCCCTAATTGAACTCCTATAATGTGCCCTATGGACAGCTAGGTGTTGAAGTGGATAGAGCACTTGGCCTGAGGTCAGAAAGACTGATCTTCCTGAGTCTGAATCTGGCCTCAGACATTTACTAGTTGTGTGACCTTGGACAGGTCACTTAACCCTGTTTGCCTCAGTTTCCTCATCTGTAAAATGAGCTGGAGAAGGAAATGGCAAAACCACTCCAGTATCTTTGCCAAGAAAACTCCAAATGAGGCTGCAAGGAGTTGGACAGAACTGAAACAACTGAACAACAACTATGTCTCTACCCCAAGATGAATAGGAAATACTTTTGGAAACACCCACATGATATTGAGACTCCTTCGACAGTTGTTACCAAATTGTGCATTGTATTGCTAAATTCTGCTGTGACTCGAATCTGTATGTTACTAATCAATATCCCTTTATGTCATGGGGCAGTTGGCAAATTGTTTGGTGACCTATGGAATGGCCTACAACTGCTGAAATGACTTGGGACTCTGGAAAACGGGAAACTTGGCATCTAGTGTTAGCTCTGCCCCTAGGGGAAACAAAGGAACAAGTATTCATTAGGTGTCTACCATGTGCCAGGTGTTGTGCTTTATAAATATGATCTCATTTGATCCTCACAATAACCCTCTGAGGTAGGTTCTTTTATTATCCCCTCATTTTACAGTTAAGGAAACTGAGGCAGACAGAAGTGAAGTGACTTCCCCACAGTCACCCAATTAGTAAGTGTCTGAAATCAAATTTGAACTCAAATCTTCCTGATTCCTGGGGCAGCTAGGTGGCGCAGTGGATAGAGCACCGGCCCTGGAGTCAGGAGGACCTGAGTTCAAATCTGGCCTCAGACACATAACACTTACTAGCTGTGTGACCATGGGCAAGTCACTTAACCCCATTGCCTAGTCAAAAAAAAAAAAAAAAATCTTCCTGATTCCAGGCCCTGTGCTCTCTCTCCACTGGGCCACTTAGCTGACATTAACCAGTCATCTGACTTTGGACAAGTGACAGACCCTCACTGGGTCTTGGTTCTTCAGTCGTAAAATGGGAGATAACATGTGCCTCAACTACCTCATAAGACCATTTTAAAAAACAATCAACAAGCATTTCTTAAGCATCTCCTATATGCCAGGGACTGTATCACACACTGGGAATACAAAAATAAATATAGCATAGCCCTTGTTCTCAAAGAGCTTGGAAAATAGATAGGGTTCTCATGGATAAATGGAGCTCTGATCAAGATATAGAGTACTCTACAAATGCAAAGGATTGGTAGTATTGTTTTTATAGAATTTTCTTTCTGCCCTTGCCCTGATCTTCTTAGAGGTGTCAACTTCAGCTCTTGCACAGGATAGCAGAGCCCAAGCCTGGCCCCTGAGCCACACTGTCTTAAAAGTAAACAGGTCAGTGGGTAGAGTGTTGGACCTGGAATTAAGAAGACCTGAGTTCAAATCCTGGCTCAGACAGTTAACTAACTGTGTCACTCAGGGCAAGTCGCTCAATAAATCCCTATTAACTGAACTCAGCTTTCTCATCTATAAAATGGTAACACCTGTCTCCTGGGGTCCTTGCGAGGATCAAATGGGAGAGTGTTTGTAAAGTGTTTTGCAAACCCTAAAACTTGTTGTTGAGTCATTTCAGTTGTGTCTGCCTTTCTGTGACTCCATTTGGGGTTTTCTTGGAAAAGATATTGGAGAGGTTTGCCATGTCTTTCTGCAGCTCATTTTACACATGAGGAAACTGAGGAAAACAGTGGTAAATGACTTGCCCAGGGTCACACAGCTAGTAAGTGTCTGAGGCTGAATTTGAACTCAGGTGCTCCTGAGTGCTCTATCTACTGCACCACCTAGTTGCCCATGTATCAGTTCTCTTAAAGCTATTTCTACACTATGCACTATATAAAGGGCTAGCTGGAGGGAGAAAGCAGGAGCTGTTAAGGAAGGAAGAGGAAGAATGGCGAAATATTTCTTACTAGTCTTGCTGAAGGAGATTCACCAAGAAAAGGCAATCACAGAATGATACATCTTAGAGCTGGAAGGACTCTCTAAAGGTCATCCAAAGGCTAGGGTCTAGCCCCTAGTCAGCAGGTAGGTATAGTCATATATTCTTATCATACCCATTTTATAGATGAAGCAAATGATGTCCATAGTCAAACAACTAAAAATAGTGTCAGAGGTCCACCAGACCTTGTGGAGGGAGAATAAGATGTTATTCTTCAGCTAAAAACCTTGGAAGATCTAAGAAGCAACTTCTCCCCCCCCCCACCAAAAAAAAAAGGAATACCTTGAGACTCCTTGACACCTGCAAATTAATCATTGATAATGATGATAGCTCACATTTATAAGCTGTTACAGCTTCAAATTAGACTGAGACTTTTTGGACACTGCTTTAATTTCCCCCATTTTACAGATTATCAAACTGTGGCTGAAAGAGATCAAACCTTACCTAAGTTCACACAGTTAACAAGCAACAGATATAGGCCCTGAACCTGTCTTCCTAGCTCTGGATGAGTGCTCAGTGTTGGAGAGGGGGGACAGCAGCAGAGGCTCCTACCTACATTCCAGTAACTTGGACTATCTCACATCAGTTTGTTTCCTGGATTCTCAATCAACCAACCAGGGTTTATGTATGTGATGGCAACTGAGGGTCCATGGAAACTAGAAAAGTCTACTGTTGCCAGTCAGTCAGCCCCAGAAGTTTCTGAACTCCTCACCACCATCTTTTTTCCTCACTTATTATAAGTAGCATTTTCTCCAAGCCCTTCCTGACACTCTTTCCCCCATGCTTTTCCCTAAAAACTTAACTTATACACTTACCAGGCTCAGTCACTAGCAATTTATTTAATTAGCTCTGTGACAGTAAACATGCTGATGACAATCTTCTGTCATTGGCAATACCTTTATATTTATTCAAACCTTGATGAGTACATAACCAGGAGTGACATCAGCCCCAATCTCTGTATGTTTACATGTCAGATCAAGGCAAAAAGTTTCATTTAAACAAATAATTAGCTTTGAGGATAGGTATAAAAAACCAAGCACAACTGATGAATTTAGTAATTGTTTGTCCCTGACATGGGAGGCGGCCTGGTAGGTACGAGGACCTCTGACCTGTACTGGCAAGTCAGTGAACCAATCAATGCTCTAGGGAACTCTTTAAGACCTGCATTGGTAGAGGGAGTTTCCCCATCCACCTGTTCCCAAGACCAATGAAGTCACAGGACCAGTCCTATCCCTATGTAAATGTCAGTTACTATTTTCTCATTGATGTGAGGACTCTCTCCAAGGTCACAGATTGCCACCAGACCATGGCTTCTCATCTTTAAGAGAGGCAATATGGTGTAGGTAAAAGAGAGATGAACTCAGAACTAAGAAGACCTGAATTCAAGTCACATCTATGATACATAGAGACTGTGTGACCTTGGGCAAGTCATTTGATCCCTCAGCAATATAAACTACTCTCTAAAGATTATCAGTTGCAGAGAGGATGCTGATTTGCCTTGGTCAAGGAAATTTTCCTACCTGGGAGCTCTTCTCTGCTTCTCTCTTGTCCTTGTCATCATGCCCAGATATCTGGACTTTGGATTATAGCATATTGTTGTTTTTCAGTCATTTCAGTCATATCCAACTTTTTGTGACCCCATTTGGGATTTTCTTGGCAAAGGTACTGGAGTGATTTGCCATTTTCTTCTCCATTTCATTTTACAGATGAGCAAAGTGAGGCAAATGGAGTTAAATAACTTGCCCAGGGTTACACAGCTAGTAAGTATCTGAGGCTGGATTTGAACTCAGGAAGTCTTCTTGACTCCAGGCCTGGCATTCTATCCACCGAGCCACCTAGCTGCCCCTATAACATAATTACTAGAGAGAAAAACTGCCATTTAGATGAAATATTCCAGTGGTTTTCAAAGTGTGGTCCATAGAGCCTTGTGAGTCTCTGAGACTTTTGCATGCGGGCACTGAGGTCAAAGCTTTGTTTCTAACAGTCCTAAGATATTACATATTAAAATACTCCTACCTTTTCCAACTACATATCTGTGTGAATTCTGATTTTTTTTCATATACTTCAACCAAAGCAACATATCTCAAGAGATTGAATGCAGAAGCAAATATAAGACTCTAGCTGTCTTCTGTTAAGCAGATGCTGAAGAGATCTGCATAAATGTGTAGAACAATACCACTCTTCTCAGTAAATGCTTTGTTTTGGAAAATCGTCATTTTTCCACTAGAAAAAAACCTGGTATATTTATTAGCATGTAATAGTTTGTATTTTTATTTTAGATAAATTAATATTTTTAAAATATGAATTTTATTTTTAATATGGCAAATATAGATGGATATAGCCCACATAAACAAAAGCTCTTTGGGGTCCTGATTAATGAGCATTAGGAGTTTGAGGACTGTTGCCTATATGTTTTCATATTGGAAAATAATAATAACTGTGTAATGATGAAATGTTTAGAAAGCATTTTCCTCATAACAATCATGTAGAATAGTTAAAGCAGGCATTATTGTCTCCATTTCACAGGCAAGGAAAGTAACATAGAGAGAATTTATGTGACTTACCGGGCTCCCCTTTTTTGTAAGTGTTTGAGCCTAATCACACATCCAAGTGTTCAGGCTGTCTAGAATCAGAGTTCTTCCACCATTGAGTGATTCTGTCACTGTTTCAGAGAAGGAAAATGGTGTTGTGTTTAGGTGACTCAGCTAGCCCACACTGACATTATCTACAGGCTCTTGTTATAAATGATTGTCTTTATATGATTATATCAGTGATAATCCCTGGTTGGTTTGTCTGTTTTTTCTATCTCAAAAGACTTTGTCTTTTCCTCTATAGAAACTTTCCATTTTCTGAATTCTTTTTTTATTAGCTATATCATTAATACCTCCTACTGACAAACTAAGTTTTCTGGTCCAATATGAGACATGGCCTTTTAGGTTATACTCTAATAATGGCTTTTTATGAAGTTGAGGGAAAAAGCTTCCTTTTATCTCTGACACCTCAAATAAGGGCTGAGGTGAGTATCCTCAGTAATAAAATCCTCAGGTAAAAGCTGTATTGGAATTAGGTCACCACAGCCCAAGTAATGGGAGAGCTACCATCAATCGTATAGGCAGTTCAGGCCAAAAGGTTAGGTTTGACTGGTGAACACTATAAAAGAAGATCATTAGGAAATGCCTTTTAAAACAACTACTATTTCCTTGGGATGCCAGCCATTCAAAAGGGTTTTAAGGAGTACCCATTGCACATAGTGCTTTGATGTAGTAGGAAGCTCACCATATTGGGACCCCTTCTTGACCTAGGTGAACTATTCCCTACTGTGCTCCTGCCCAGTCGTGAGACTTTGGGCAAATCCCTTAAACTCTCCAACTTAACCAGCACGTCCGGAAACTGTGTTTTTAAAAAAAGGTCATAACTTTTCCTTTTCCCACACTCTCTATCCTTTAGTTAATTAACCAGTTAGTCAATCAACAAGCATTTACTAAGCACTTACTGTGAAAAATGCCAAGCATGGTGCTGAATGCTTAGGATACAAAAAATAGTGAAAAACAATCCATGTTCTCAAGAAGTTTGCAGTGTAATGGGGGAGACATCATGCAGACAACTGTGGACAAACAAGATATACACAGGATAAATTAGAGATAAGCACAGAGGAAAGACACTAGCATTCAGCTTCTTATAAAAGGTGGGATTTCAGCTGAGACTTAAAGAAAACAGGGAAAGCCAGGAGATGGAGACAGAGGGAGAGAACTCCAGGCATGGGGCCAGTAGCAAAAATGCTTGGAGTTAGGGGATGGAGTATTTGGTGTGAGGAACAGCAAGGAGGCCAGTGCCACTGGACCACAGGGTATATAGAAGGAAATAAGAAGGGACTGGGTTATGAAGGGCTTTAAAGTCAATACTCAGTAATCATTAAACATTTATTAAGTGCCTACTATGTGCCAGTCACTGTGCTAAGCAGTGGGGATCCAAAAGCAAGCAAAAAAATAGTCCCTATCTTCAAGGAGCTAATGGGGGAGTCTGCTGGGGAAGGTAAGTTAATACCTTAAGTTAAATACAAGAGAAATAGGAAATAATTATCAGAGGGAAGGCAATAGAATTAGGAGGTGTTGGGAAAGGCTATCTTAGAAAAGAGGAAGGAAGGAAGGGAAATCTTTAGTTACATTTTTTCCAAGTTAGAAAAATGGACAGACCAAACACTTGACACTTACTAGTTGTGTGACCCTGGGCAAAGTCACTTAACCCCAATTGCCTTAAAAAAAATGCGAAAGGATTCCAAGTTTTCTTTCATTTGTTTGACTTCTAGAGTTGGAAGGTACCTTAGAGGTCATCTGATCCAACCAAACCCCACTCCAACCCCATTTTATAGATGAAGAAAACCAAGGCACAGTGGTCAAGGGACTTGCCCATACTCACAAAGGCAGTTAGTGGCAGATGTGGGTCTTCACTTGGGTTCTGTAACTAGGTTCTTGTGTTCTTTCTACTGTACCATTCTGCCTCTGCATGTGTAGCTTCATGTGTTTTACACAGTTGGCCAGGTTGGCCCTTGGAGCACTATCATCTATGTGGCAGCCAGATTTCATAAGCAGGCAAACACACGAAATTTGTTCCTTTAAAATACTGTGATAAAACAAAGAAAGCCTGCCCAACCTCTTCCATGGGCTGGCACTATGCTGACATACCTTTCTGTCTCTTTAAAAGGAAATATGATGGTGTTAAGTAGCAAATAGCCCTAAATATAACATTCCTCTTCAACTCCAAGATGGCTCTACTGATAGGGTAGGTGTAGGTGAAGGAAAGAAATGTGTTCAGGTTTTCCCAAGTTAATTACTTTTCCAAGAGTGGCAAAATGTTCTTTTATGTTCCAAGGTGAGGGTTTGGCAATTAAATTTGTCTAAAGAAATAGATTTTCTCCCTACAAAACTCTGCTCTAAGACTCCACTTGGCATGCCACATTCAAGCAAACTGCCTCATTAAGCTGGAGATTCTGGAGAAAATGTTTGCAGAATAAAGACATCCGTAATTAATGCTAAAATGTCAAGAATGCGTTTGCTTGGTCCCTTTTTTCCTCCTTAGTTTCTTACACTTAATTATCTCTTTAATGAGCTGCTAATATAAGAAAAAGGAGAAAAAAAACCCAACCACTGCTGAGGGAACAGTGTGTTAAAGAATCATCACTTAGGAAAATAACTAAGGCTAACCCAGCTTTGTTTGACTTGAGAGTCTAGGATCTAAGAATGTCAATTATTTATTCCTCACTACTGTAACTGAGACCGTCTCCTCAGTGAACTGCTAGATCTTTGACTTCAGTTCAAGTAAAATATACCTACAAAGTAATAGGTGAACTGTCATCTGTAATCCTGCAGAACTGCCCATCAAGGCAAAGGTCCAAGCCTTCTTTTCAAGGCTGCTATGGCAGACTTAATCAGCATCAAGATATAGGCCCAGGGTCAAAGTGATGAAACCACAGATTAATCAGTGGGAGGTCTCAGGAGCTGGACTTAGGCCACCATCCTGGCTTCAGAAACGTGGAGATCAGCATGATCTGGAGCAAATTGAAAACAGAAGCATCATCAGGAACCCAGGAAGCTGGATTCACATCACCAGTGCTGAACACTGTCAGTTCAAGAGTAGGAGCAGGCTCATTTGAGAGCCACGTCTGTTGATGTTTTGTGTTAGAGGGCTCAGCAAAAAGAAGGTGCTTTTCTATGTCCTTGTTTGTCAATTGATTAATGTGGTGGCTGATCTGGTTAGAGCCAGCGAGCCAGAGAAGGTCAGCAGAAAAAGGGAGTTCTTGGAATAAGCTGGGACTAGAGTCAGGAAGTTCAGCCGTTTTTTAGTCCTGTCTGACTCTTTGTGATCCCATTTAGAGTTTTCTTGGCAAAGATACTGGAGTGGTTTGCCATTTCCGTCTCCACCTCATTTTACAGATGAGGAAACTGAGGCAGACAAAGTGAAGTGACTTGCTTAGGGTTGCACAGCTAGTAACTGTCTGAGGCTGGATTTGAGCTCAGGTCTTCCTGACTGCAGGCCTGGCATTCTATCCACTGTACCACCTAGCTGCACCTGGAATCCATCTTACATAACACAAACAGAAGCGACTATTTTCCTATGTTTGTTCTCTCATATATGGAAGCTTTGAACTTGATCCAAAACTAATTTCTGGATGGTATTAGAGTTATACAGTAACAGGTTAATCTTTTCTTGCTATTGATAAAAAGATACTTGAGCGTCCCAAGCTCTCGGTGTCCAAAGTGCTTAAAAGTGTCCCAGCTCATTTCTCTTAAACCTGCCAAATAAAAACCCTGAACCTGGGAGAAAAAGAAGATTCTAGGTCTGTAATGTGCTACTATGTATCTGCTTATCTCCTTTTCTTGGGTTGTCTCAAGAAGAAAATGGGTTTAAAGGAACTCTGATGCTATCCGGACGAATACCCAGTAGTCTACTGGGTTTGTGATTTCCAGGCCTGCCCTACGCCTCTGGGCTTCCAGCCTCCAGGATCTCCTCCAAGTTTGCTTTGCATTGTGACATAGAGATTAGTGTACTAGACCTGGAATAAGGAAGATCTGAGTTCAAACTCTGCCCCTGATGTTCATGAATCATGAACACATCTCATCTCTCTCAGTTCAACTTTCTCATCTATGAAACTGGAGTGATAATACTTTTTTCGGCAACTAGGTGGTGCAGGAGATAGAGTGCTGAGCCCAGAGTCAAGAAGACTCATCTTCCTGAGTTCAGATCCAGTGTCAGACACTTACTGGCTATATGACCCTGGGCAAGTCACTTAACCCTATTTGCTTCAATTTCCTCATCTGTAAAATGAGCTGGAGAAGGAAATGGCAAACCACTCCAGTATCCCTGCCAAGAAAACCCCAAAAGGGGTCATGGAGAGCCAGACACAACTGAAAACAATTGAATGCACGATATTTTTAGGTAACCTACCTCACAGTATTGTGGTGTGGTTCAAATGAGATAATACACATGAATATTTTTGTAAACTTTAAAGCATCTTATAAATTGTCGTTATTATCTTCTAATTAAGGTTCTTAACCTGGAATCCATGTTTTTGTTTTTGTTTTTGTTTTGGGGTTTTTTTTTTAGTATTGTGACCCCTATTTCAACATAATTGTTTTCCTTTATAATCCTATATTATTTAATTTTGTGCTTTTAAAAACATTATTCTGAAAAGGGATCTATAGGTTTCACCAGACTTCCAAAGTGACCCATGACACACACAAAAAATTGAGAATCCCTGCAAGATGAAACCTCAGAAGGTGAACGGTGTAGAGCAGAGGTATCAAACCCCCACCTCCTAGATGATTGTAGCCCATGACACTCCCAAATGCATCTGGAACCAGATTAAAATGTAATTGAGAGATATTTAACAAAATAAATAAAAATATAATAAAACATAGATGATGTTAATATGTGGTTTTCTAAGTCAACATGTAGCCCACAGGGATCCTTCTGTATGGTTTAGTGGCCCTGTTTCTATTTGAATTTGATACTACTGGTGGAATCTTAATTGAGAGTTGAGGGGGTTATTAGAAGAATCTGCCTTTATACAACATGACCCATATGGCTTTGCCAGCCCAGCCTAAGAATATAGTTTGACCGTCTGTAGACTTGGGGGCTGTCTTGTCTCCCCTCCATACTTGAGTAGATGGTTCTGAACTCACAAAAGAGGTATTGTTTTTGTTTAATTGTTTCCAGTCTTGTCCAATTCTTCATGATCCCATTTGGGGTTTTCTTGACAAAGATACTAGTGTGGTTTGCATATCCTTTTCCAGATCATTTTACAGATAAGGAAACTGAGGCAAACAGGGTTAAGTGACTTGCCCAGGGTCACGTAGCTAGCAAGGCTCATTTGATTAGTTGAGAATCAGGTGTATTCAAGAACTTCTCTGTTGCAGTCAATCATTTCAAACATCTATTCTGGATTTTTATGAGTTGGGTATGAATTAATGTCCTTTGAAAACTGCTTCAAGACTCATTATTGTTGGATGTTGGTATGTAATTTTTTTTTAGTATGCTACTCTCTGTTCATCCCATTTTTTCCCTCTTCACTTCCTTCCCTTGAATTTTGCTCACTTCTAGCTATCATTCAAGTAGGCTTTTAGTTACATTTCATTTTAGCCCTTCAGTACCATCCTGCTGGAGCAGAATCATCAAAAAATTTCATTGCATCACAATTGGTGCCTTTTTTTTCCATCTGCTGGAATCTCTATATTCACCGTTCCAAGATAATAGGTTAGATAACTCTACAAAGTCATTTTCAGTGCACCTCATTGCCAAACTTGAACTTGAAAGTCACTTTCCCAGCCATCTAAAGACATGGGCAAATTGCAGATCATTTTTCCTTATTTGTGTTTTTTCTCCATTTTCCTCTCTTCCTCCTATAGATCTTTCACTTGTGATCAACTCTATTAAAATCTGTTTGGAAAGTAGCTTGACTACTATGAATGATTCTAATCTTGCAATGGTCAGATATGTATGGTAGATGCTCTTTATTAATATTAATAACAAGTGACATTTATATTCTTCTAAAGTTTGCAAAGTATTTTATGTGTGTTATCTCATTTGATCCTCATAACCACCCTGCTGCAATGTGAGTGTTATTATTATCCACATTTTACAGATGTGGAATCTCAGGTTGAGAGCATTGTGTAGCTAGTATGTATATGAGATAGGATTTGGACCTGATACCTGATACCAAATCTAGCTCTCTACCCATCATGCCATCTACCTCCCCGTGTATGCAATAGGGTGCCATAGATTATGTGCCCCTTACTTTGAGGCCTACATGTAGCCGTGTCTTCCTTGTCAAGCTACGATAGAGAGTCTATCTCCCCAACTAGCTTATAAATTTCATAAGGACATAGTAGAACATAGCCCAGGTGTCCCTTCAATAGTGCTTCTGCAATAACTCAATAGATGTTATTGATTTACCAACTGATTGACTACTATTTGCCTCTGCTGATAAAACTCCCAATCCAAAATCAGATAACTGAGGATGAGTCCATAAATTTTTTTTGTTTCAACCTTTGTGAATTTTTTCTAAGATTTCTTTTCCTGCTTTAGTATAGTGATCAGAATGAAATTTACCTTTGAGGAAGTAGGATCTCACTGAGTCCCAGAACTTCACATTCTGCCCATATCCAATGAGAACTATAGGTTGTATAGGACAGGGCTTCTTAAATTTTTTCCACTTGTGACCCCTTTTCATGTTTTGGCCGCATTTGTTGACATTATACGGCCTGAAGACAGGCACAGTGCAAAGTGCGCATGCTTTGTGTTCAGAACCAAGGCTGTAGTGAAGTTGGGGGATGCAGCACAGGCAAGTGCTGCCAGAAACACCTCAGGTTCATTATGCTTCTGATTTTTAATTAATTTTTGATCGTTGCACATTCAGAAACCTTTAACTATTGCCAAATTTTTTGCGACCCCATATGGGGTCATGACCCACAGTTTAAGAAGTGCTCAAGGATGTGAGGTAGAATGTGGTATAGTGAAAAGAGCACGTTTTGGCATCAGAGGCCCTGGTCTCAGATCCAGACTCAGCTGTGTGTTACTTGATCTTTGGTATGTCACCCTCCAAAAATCGACTATTCAAATGAGTCATCATAGCTGAATTTTTGAAGGCTCTATTAGAGATTAGGGGTTTGATATCTTCTGGAAGAATACAAGCCCCTTGAGGGCAGTATATCACTATATCTTTGTCTCCTCAGCACCTAACGTGATGCTCAGTGTGTAGTAGATATTCAATAAATCTATGAATTGGGCAATGTTTCTCTAAGCTGTGATTATTATCATCACAAACTTATTGGATACCATGAAATGGATGAAACCACACAAGACACTGTGAGGATATAATAAGAGTTAACATTACAAAGCACAGTGTTCTATCCACTGTGCCACCTAGAAGTGAAGGTAGTGTTTTTTCTTGGATGTCATACCATTTGTAATGGCTTTTAACTGATTTCTACTCCCTCTGTATCCTATTCATCTTTCTCTATTTTCTCTCCTTTTCCTCAGAGGAGATTTTAAAGACTCACATTGCGCACTGGTGGTCTCCAGATGGGACTAGGTTAGCCTATGCCACAATCAATGATTCCCGAGTGCCGGTCATGGACCTGCCCACCTACACTGGCGCTGTCTACCCCACTGTTAAGCCTTATCATTATCCCAAGGTAAGAGAAATAGCTCTTGGCTTTTCCTTTTGCTGAACTGATTGTTTGCATTATTCATAGGTCTTTCTCCTCTCAGCTGACTCAGATGTGGAAATGTGCTAATCAGAGATGCTTATGAACATTACAGTAAACAGAGAAAAGATTAATTATTTCTCATTAAATTGCCATCTTTGTTTAGTTAAATTTGATGGTTGGTAAATTTACCTTTTGTGTTTGTCTAAACTGAGGTTAGTCATTTAACTAAACTTCAGAACAGAGTAAAAAAAAAAACCTTGTTTTCCCTCTGAATTGGTGACTACATCTGCCTCCCACCCTCATTCTTCTTCCCTCCTTCAGTCATGAATCACAGAATATTTATAGGATTTAGAGCTTAAAGGGACCTTAGTGATCATCTAGCCAGTCTCCTCATTTTACAGATGAGGAAATTTAGACCAAGAAAGTTTAAGTTACTTATTCCAAGTCGCACAGCAAATCAATAGCAGGGCTCAAACCAGAACTCAGGATTCCCGACTCTTAGCTCAGTGTTCTTTCCAGTAACATACAATGGCAGTTCACTTGTATGAAACTAAAGGGAGAATACTTATGTGTACAACTGATGGCTATAGTGGCCACCATCCAGGGGTAGATACAATTGATTCTACAGCCAGTAGCAGAGCTTAGTGGGGGGAAGTAAAGGGAGAAATGTACCAGGATGTCACCATTTTATAGAAGCTCAGAGACCTTGTGAGCCTATTTCTTACTTGAGGAGAAATGTCCTTTACAACATGCCACAAAAGCAGGCATCCAGACCTGACTTACAGACCTCTGGGAAGAGGATCTCACTATCTCCTGGGGATAGTCCATGTCACTTCTGGAGAGTTCTGTTAAGAAGGGCTTTCCTAAATCAAATTTATAACTTCCTCTCCGCCTCTTCTAATCATTCCTTCTCGTATCCCCCTCTGGAACTGAGCAAGAGGAATATAATCCTTCTTCTACCTGATGGCCCTTCAAATATTTGAAAAGTATTCTCTTCTCCACACTAAACATCACCAGTTCTTTCAACCAGTCTTTGAGCTCTGTAGTGTGAGAAATACAGCATGAATATCTTCCTATCTAGTATCTCCCTGAATGTATGACAAATCATTCCTCACACTCTGGAAAAAAAAATGGAAAAGTAGGGATCCCTCATTTCACCCATTCAGTTTCTGATAAACCCAAGGAAATATGAAATATGCTAAACCCTAGCATTCTGAAGAGCTGGTGACTTGTGGTTTAAATAGAAGGTCTCCTTCATATTCCAGTCAGAAAGTATGTTGTGGTCCCTTGTCCTAGAATTGATCCTCAAAATAAAAGTCCTCAACCTATTGAAAAATGTATTTGACTTATTTCTTTACTGAGCCCAAGCATTTTAGGAATCGGTAATATATTTTTTGCATATTACTGAAGCCATACACTGCCAGTAGGTTGGTAAGCTCACCCTCTGGGCCATCCACTGATGTTCTTTCTTCTGTGTCCTCTATTCTTTCTTTCCTGGCCCAAGCAGTTGTATTTTGGGCCTGTAATATGTTTGGTGGGTGCACATCACCACCCAGCTGGCAGTGGTTGGAGTAGTAGAGGAGTTCAAAGCAAAACAATGCACTAGACCTTTTATGGAAGACCTTAACTTCATCCCACTTGTAAGCAGGGAGAAGTGCTCTTGGGTAATTCTCCCTTTGTTCTGTCATCCTGCTGCTCCTTTTTTCTTTACTTTCTTCTGATTTCTCTCTTCTTTCTCTGGGAGATGATAAGGGATGTGGACAATAAACATGGGGGAAGTGCTGTAGAGAGAAGGGGAGAAAGAAGGGAAATTGGGAAGGAAGAAAATCAGTTCAATCCCCTATATTTCCTATCTCAGCCTCCAGGTGAGTGTTAAATGTCCCAACATAGAGTATCTCAGCCATTTTCTAATGAGAATTAAATGTCCTGGAGCATGTCTTGAGGGTGTTCATAAGTTTGCATAGCCCATGAAATAAATCTGAAAACCCTTTACAAGGCAAAAAACATAATGTCTCAATTATTCCTGATAATATCCCTGTTCCTTTTTGTGTCCTAGGCTGGATGTGAAAATCCAAGCATTTCCTTACATGTCATCGGCTTAAATGGACCTACCCATGATCTGGAAATGACACCACCAGATGATCCAAGGATGAGGTTTGCTACCTTATGTTTTCCCCATAGCACATACCAGTAATATGTTTTCATCCCAATATTCTAATCATTCTATTTCTAATTTCTAATCATTCTGTATTTGTCAGCATAAGCTTCTCAGGAACATTCTTCAAAAGGTTTCTCCACTGTTATATGACCTGATCCCATAATTGATCTTTTGGGGAAGTTAGGGTTAGGGTTTTTTGAACATCAGAATTTCTTTAAAGCAAAGCACACCTGTAATAGAGGAATATCTTTTGTTAAAATAATGACAATTGTATTTATTGGAAGATAGTATTTCCCTCAAAGATATCCTGATTGGGAGTTATCTCTAGTAGTGGCTTTGGTTCATATGAAAAGGTTAGATCTGAGCTAAGATCTCAAATGTTGTGGAGAATAAATTTGTTTCTAAGGCTCATTTAGAAGGGTTTACGAGAAGAGTTCTATCCATACCTATTCAGAATGGGGTCTTTTCTGCCACTTCTATGCCTTGTCCCAGATACATGTACCCATATATACAGAACTGGAATTAGCCTTTTTTTTTCACTTGGGCCAGGAAAGGGAGAGTAGAGGCAGCAACTAAGATGTAGTGATCATTCATAATGTGGCCATCAGGGGAGAAAGCCCACCTGGTATATACCATGAGGTTTCTAAGATCCAGAATGGATCTGCAAACCCCCCTGGGAAGAGGCTGGGGGCAGAACAAAGCAGAATAGAAAATATGCTACTGAAAAGTATTATTGGCCCCCTGGAATTTTCTTCCTTAGATCAAAGTTCTGGTGGCATTACCCTAGTTGCTTCTGCACATAGAATTCCAGAAAAGAAGTAGGTCAGGTATGGAGGTGCAGCAAAGTCATGGCTTAATCATACACATCACAGACTGAACTTGTTGAGGCCAGAATGAACACTGAGGCCCAGTATCTGCTGGGTATTGTTTGAGCTTTGCTGTAACTCTAGCCTAGGATGTGAAAATTCATTTATCAAATAGCAGTTTCTAGTAATTATAATAAAAGCTTGTCAAAGGCTGGACATACAGTAGATACTCAGTGATTAGTGGTTAATTTAGGATCGTTACTGTAGAGCTGAAAAGAAATAATAATAGTAGTAACAATAGTAATAATAATAATGTAAGCATTTATATGATACCTACTATATGCCAGGCACTATGTTAAATGCTTTACAAATATTATCTCATTTGATCCCACACAGCAACCCCAGGAGGTAAGTGTTATTATTATCCCCATATTATAATTGAGGAAACTAAGGCATAGAGGTTAAGTGACTTGCCCAAGGTTATAGTAAGTGTCTGAGGCTGAATTTGAATTCAAGTCTTCCTGACTCCAGGTCCAGTACTCTATCCCCTTTGCCACCTAGCTTTCTCATGAATTTCAGAGACCATCTCTGCCAACCCCCACATTTTACAGTTGAAGACACTGCAACCCATGTAAGTTAGGTAACATGCCCAGGTAGTGTCAGAAGTGGGATTTGAACCCAGGTTTTCAGACTCCAGAGCCATTTTTGTCTGTTTTGCCCACTGTACCACACTGCCTCCATAGGCTTAACTTAGAACTGAGTCCATTCCCATGCCCATTGCTTATTGCTTCCAAGGATCACAGATTTAGAGCTGAAAGGGATATTTGAGATTCTCTAGTCCAACCCCGTATCTTGCAAAATAGAGGCCTGGTGAGGTAAACTTGCTTGCCCAAGATATCCTGGAGATGCTTCCCACAACACCAGCACTTGCAAATAGAGGAAGTGTATGTTAGCTCCGTCACATCTGCCTCTTAGTTTCTCTGGCTTCCTCCAAGACTTAACTCCAATATAGGAGGCCCCAGCTACTAATGTCTTCTCCTTTTTCATTATTACTATTTACTCTCTGTATTTGAATGTAAACACCTTGAAGGCAGGGACCATGTTTTTGCCTTCCTTGTATCTTTAACACTTAGCACAGTGCCTGATACATAGTAAGGACCTAAATGTTTGTTGACTGACTGATTGCATCAACACATAAATGCAAGAATCATTAAAGGTCAAAAGAGAGAATAGAATAAATGGGGGGTAGGATAGGATGAAGGGAAATATGCTTAGTTTTTCATAACAGGACTACTGTGGAAGTGTTTAGCATGACTACACATCTACAACCTGTATCGAGATGCTTGCCTTTTCAATGAGGGTGGGTGGGGAGGGAGGAAGGGAGAAAATTTGTAACCCAAAGTTTTAAAAAACACTCATTAAAAAAATAAATAAATAAATAATTTTAAAAAATAATAAAATTTTAAAAAATAAAAAAAAGAATCATTAACGGACCCAGACTGAGGTTTGATCATATGTCTCCTCCTCTAGCCAAGGATTAGGGAGACTGTGTTCCATCAGCTAAGGTAAGCTGATCTTATGGATGTTCATTTTCACTGGATTGTGAGTCAATTATGTGGTTATTTACCTTGATCTTTTTCCCTTCCCTACTCTCCACCTGAGATCTTAAGGTTTCATAGTTTTTTCAACTCCCTAAATCTTTTGGGGTCCTAGTCTAGCAGATTTGCTACATTAATGTGGAAGTTCATCCAGAAAATCTAAGCTGTCTGTTTCAGTTAAGTGAAAAATCTCACTTAGCAATTCCTCAAGTCTGATGACCTTTCAAGACAATGAAAGGTTAGCCTCAGTCAAGATGGCAGGTTTGGGCACTAGACTTTGGTTCATTGTGATAGCTCTAATTTCTAAAACAAACTTCTGTTTCAGTAAGCGCCCTTGACATTTAACATGGTTAGGTAGTCATGAGAGGCAGCATGGAATGGTGGATTGAGAGTTTCACTCAAAGCCAAGATAAGACTGCCTCTGTAGGAAGACTTGGGTTTGAGGATCACCTCTCATTTTAGTGGTGGTACTCTGAGCAAGAGTCCTTGCAGAAAAGGCATCAGCCTACATTCTTAAGGGAATTTCCTCCTAGTACTAATGAAGTCACAGGTCTGGTGCCTGTCCCTACGCCTTTGTAGCCACAGGTGTGAATAGAGCCTGAGCTGCACAAGCCGGCACCACCTTCCCCTCCCCCCACAAGCATTCCCTTTGTTCCTCCCCCTCAGAGAAATTAGCCTTTGAAAATCACTGAAATCTTTGTAAGTGGCATGTAAATGTCAGTTGTGACAAACCCCAGGCATTTACCTTTGAGGAATACTTTTTCAAAATCATAATTAGCCTACAAAGAAAGTATAAAGTTGACAGAGGCCAAGAGTGGTATAGAGTTTACATACCATGTGTATTAACATAATAGAGTAGGCCAGGCATCCTGGGGGTTTCTGGAAAAGCATTTCCATTGGCCCTTCTCCTGCAAATAAGTGAGTGCAAAAACATCTATTAAATACCAAGCTAGGTGCTAGGAATAATACAAAAGCCAAGACAATTCCTTCCCTCAAGAAGCTTATATTCAAAGCTCCTTTTTTGTCTCCAGAGAAAGATGGAGCTTCAATATAGACTCATAGTTACATCTAGGACTGTTGGTCCGTGGGTACCCTTTTCCCTTCTCCATTGCATGGTCCACTCCTTTGTAGCACATACTCCGAATGCAATAACAATCAGCTTATCTTCATATGGAGATAAAACCCATTATAAAATATATACAGCAAATGAGCAATAGAGAATAAGTATTGCCAATTTGCCAGGCAGCAGTCTTAAAGGGAGTGGGGAGGAAAGAGAGAGGGGATAAATTTGCCGGATCACCATAGCTGTGGCAGTTGGGGTAACTGCAACGTTCAGTCCAGGCAGCTCACTCCTTAAGCCAGTGGGTGGGCCAGGCAAGGCTCCAGTGGCTCATGAATATATTCAGTTGGGGATAACAGCACCCTTCACTTACAGTTGTCATAGGTATGTCAGATCTCGCCTCTGAGTGAAATACTTTGGGTTTATGACCCCTGGCATCTGACATTCAGTTGCTGCTCATAGAATGTTCTCACTGACTTCTCAGGCTCTATCCATGGTGCTGGTTATTTATTCTACAGAAAGCAGGATTGTCTTAGAGTCAGGAAACCCAGCTTTAAGTCCCACCTCAAATATTTACTAGCAGTGTGCCTTTTAGCTCATTACTTAACCCTTCTTAACCTGTTTCTCATTTGCAGAGTGATAGGATTGGACTAAATGACCTCTATGTTTCTTTCTTTCTCTAAATCTATGATCTATGATCCTGATATTTTTCTATCTACATGATTGGATTTTTTTTGAACAAAGTGTTTTATAAGCTTTCAAGTACTTATCTTGATTATAAGCCAACAGTAGATTATAAGCCAACAGTAAAGTCAGAGGCTAAGATATCAAGCCCATAATCTTTCACAATAGTCTGTGGTCCTACAAACTACTTTGAGGGGTGAGCTTTAAGGACATCCACAGGAATAACAAGTGCAGCAGAATGGAGTCTGAGTCAGAACAACTCATCTTCCTGAGTTAAAATCTGGCCTCAGACAGTTACTGCCTGTGTGGCCCTGGGCAAGTTATTTAACCCTGTTTGTCCCAGTTTCCTCATCTATAAAATGAACTGGAGAAGGAAATGGCAAAGAGGGCAGGTGTAGTCCAATATCTTTGCCAAGAAAACCCCAAATGGGCTCACAAAGAGCTGGACACAGCGTAAAGGACTGAACAGCAGCAACAGGAATAACTAAATACATCTGAAAGGAATCTGACTTTGGGAACAAACACCCCCAAAAATCCAAAGATTTTTGAACATTTCGTCTTTTCACTGAGAGGTTGTCAAAAGGGGGTCAGAAGATAATCTAACTGAACTCTCTTAGATGCTGCTTACATTGAGACCAGTTCAGCTTTTTCTTTTTTTCATGCCAGAGAGATTGAGCCCTTAATAGTGCCCAGATAGCCATCTTAATAGCCAGAATATTATAGTCCAGATATTTGATTTTGGTTATTTCTAAATCCCACCCATCCTTAAAGGTCTAGCTAAAGTCTTATGCTCTTTATAAAGTCTTTTCTGATTTCTCCAGTTCACTGTTTTCTCCCTTCTTTATCTTCTGTGTTACTATACAATTTAGCACCTAATATTTAATCAGAATGTATAAGCCCTATCTCCCCATTGAAACTATCAGCTTTTCAAAGTTGTGAACTAGTCTCTTATTGCTATTATCCAGTATCTATCACAATTTTGAACTCATATGAGTCAGTCAGTTAATAATTAATTCAAATAAATTTAATTTCAGCATTTAATAAAACTATATTTACCATCTATGATCCTATCAGTTGCTAGTCAGTGGTCCTTCTGAGTGGAGAAGATCTGTGTACTGTGTATAAATAGGGAATACTGGGAATGTAGTTCTTCCACAGACCACTTTCAGAGGCAAAATTCAAGGACAAAATTCAATCCACAGAAATGGCCTAATACATTTGAAAAGTATCGGGGGCAGCTAGGTGGTGCAGTGGATAGAGCACTGGCCCTGAAGTTAGGAGGACCTGAGTTCAAATTCTGCCGCAGACCAAACACTTGACGCTTACTAGCTGTGTGACCCTGGGCAAGTCACTTAACCTCAATTGCCTAAAAAAAAGTACCAGGAAATAAATACTCCCCAAACCCCCTCCCCAGCTTGTTTTTGAGCAGCTTGTCTTTTCACCAAGAAGTCATCAAGGGGATCAGAAGTCAATCTATCCTATGTGGTGACAGCAGTCTTAAAAAGCTATGACTCCAAATAATGAATAAGCAAACAAGCATTTTCCTCCCCCTATGCCAATATTCAGACTCTCCTTCTCATCCTACCATATTGTCTATTGTACCACGACCTAGCGATCAGTTAATACTCATGGTCTAAACTTCTTAGCACTACATACACATTTCCCTGTCTTACTCTGTATGGGCTGAATCTTGATGAAAAACTCTGACTTAGATTATTTAAACACCCTTCTCCATTCTTGCTTTAGTTTGTCTTAGTCATTTTCTCTTCTCAGTACCACTGTAAGGGAAAATCCTAGCTGGATAGTGACTCAAACTTGTTCTGTGAACTAGAATTGCTCCATTCTAAAACAGTAATATTAATGATGGTGATAAACAATATCTAGCACTCATATAGTATATTTAAGGCTTGCAAAGCACTTTTTACATTCTATCTCATTTGGTCCTCACAATAACCCTGATAGTTAAGTGCTATTACTATCCCCATTTTCTACACTTGAGGAAACTGAGGCTTATAAAGGTTAATCAATACCAGTAAAACCAGTTGTACCAGAAATCCTGAAATAAGGGAAACAAAGCCACTATTTGTGGTTGTGTAAGTGTGTGTGTTTGTGTGTTAAGTCATTTTTCAATTGTGTCTGACTCTTTATGACACTGTTTGGGGTTTTCTTAGCAAAGATACTGAAGTGGTTTACCATTTTCTTCTGACTTTACCAATGAGGAAACTGAGGCAAACAGAGCTGAGTGACTTGCCCAGGGACACCCAGCTAATAAGTGTCTGAGGCCAGGTTTTAACTCAGGAAGATCAGTCTTCCTGACTCCAGGCTGGGCACTCTGCACTATGGCGCCACCTAGCTGCTCCATTTGCAATTACCCTGTAGCCATCATATGTGATCTGCACTGAGGAGTCATCTACAAGGCAATATTAAGGGGTCAGTATACAGAATGTAGAAGCCCAATTTAAGCAAGAGCCAAACAATCACTACCAGGCTTTGCGGAATGCCTCTGTGCCTTCTTGGTCTCAAAACAGTCATTGCTAAAAAAAAAAAAAACTATCTGGTATCTTTTGTGAGTTGAGAAAGTAAATGACAGTGACATACAGCCGACTGTGTGCTTTCGTCAAATTCACATAGAGATACCCACTCAGACAAAGCAAACATGGTTTGACTGTAGGTCTTTCCCAAGCTAAATATCTAGAATTAAAATGCAACCCATACACAGGAATATCACTTTGGAGACAGATGTCAGAAAGATACATTTTTTAAAAAATTCATAAGAGCTACATCCAGTGCAGAAACTGGTCTTGCTCTCTCTTGCTAATGACCTGTTAGGCTAGAGTGTGGAAAAGAAATAATATTAGCTAACATGTCTAACATTTTAGGGCTTGTGAAGTACTTTACATACATTCAAATTTGAGTCTCACCACAACCCAATGAGGTTAGATACTACGTGTATTGCAGAATTTATTTTGTAAATGAGGAAGCTAAGGCTCCCAGAAGTTAAGTTATTTACCTACAGTGACATAACCTAGTAATCACTGAGGGTGGAACTTGAACCTAAATCTTCCTAACTCCAAGTTTAACACATTATGTATTTACATGTGTATAGATATGTACATATATCTCTACCTATATCTATGTATACACATTACGGATTATGTTGAGCCAATGCACATAATTTTTTAGGGGAAGCAGACAGAGTACATTTGCCTCCCAAAGAAGTAAAAGCTATCCCTCCAGTCACTGCTCTAGTGACATATGTTTCCAACAAGGGTCCTTGAGTATAGAACTGTGACCCCAGATATTAAAGTGACATTAAACAGCCCAGCTTGGCTACTTCACATATTTCCGTAGTCTGAATCAAAATAATGTTATTAGGTTACGATTCTGTCCTGGGATGTATAGAGTGTAACAGGAGCTGGAGCTTGCTAGAGGACAGTTCAACATGAAAAGGGACAGAGCAACTAGCACTTTTGGGACCTGGGCCAAACAACTGGAAGCAGCCCTGGCATAAGCAGTACTAAATGTCCTCTAAGCAACCATGGAGAAGAAGAGACTTTGACATTGGCCCTATGGGACATCACCCCATGTGAGGAACCTACCCCCAGGAGAAGAATGAGTCTGGGGAGGACCTCACCCAGTTGCAAGAGTGGGAACAAGAATCAAAAGGATTCTTGCTGAAGAAATCAAAATATTGCCAGTATTAATTAACACAACTTAAAATTATACAGTTTTTTTTAAATCATTATTCTAATTTTTGCAAATCCCA
Source organism: Vombatus ursinus (assembly GCF_900497805.2). NCBI lineage: Eukaryota > Metazoa > Chordata > Mammalia > Diprotodontia > Vombatidae > Vombatus > Vombatus ursinus. Next base: position 5,783,311 of record NW_020954630.1, read on the forward strand.
GTGCTTATGGGTAAAACCCAGGTCATGCCAGAGTAGTTGTGGTTCTAAAAGGGAAATTTAGAAAACAAATAGATGTTATTTATCCCCATCTTTTAAATGTAGTCCAAGCAGTTAGAAAATGAAACTTGCTCATTAATGAAGTATACTTTGGGCAGGAAAAGGAGCTGTATTGTTCTTTGGGAGCTTTGAGGGTGAGATGTAAGGAATTAGTTGATTAGCACGCTCCTCAAGAGCTGGAAGCATTGGGGAATTAAAATGTAGTTCTGCCTGCCCCCAACTCTGTCTCTGTCTCTGTCTGTGCCTGGATTATACACAGCAGTCTCTTTCAGCCAGCAGACATCCCTGTCAGCTGGGAATACAAACACTAAATGTTGCAGAACAGGGCCAACCTTTCAAGAAACTGCACGTGGTAAGAGACAGAATGACTCAGAGGATGAAAAACTAAAGCAACACAATTAGTGATCAGTCCCATTTTTCCCCCGGGCCATAGCTAAGAGGACTAAGTTATGCAGAAGCACCTTCATATGAGCAATTGTGTCAGCTGCAGAAAGAAAAAAAAAATACTGTTTTGAAAAAAATAAAGTAGCAAATATTTACAAACCATTTGGGCATTCATTGAGGCATGAGGGGGATTGACTGATAAATGGACTACCTTTATGAGGGAGTGAGTTTTGCATTTCTAAAATTGTTCAAGCAGAGTTTATATGGCTACCCTGGAAGGAATGATATAGAGGAGAATCCATTATCAAAAGAAAAGTTAGACTAGATATTAAAGGTTTCTTCCAAGTTCACAATTCTAAGACTGTGACATATGCTGACTCAGCAGCATGCCTTTCCTGGGCTCAATAACTTTCTATAGCTCCTGCTTCCTAGACTGAGAGAAATTTTGAGCTGAATGGAATCTTAGCTAATTCGCAGGTGTTAAACATACCACCATGCATTACAGCCCTGAGTGATGCCTGAACCACATTTAAATTCAATTGGGATACATTTAACAAAATAAATAAAGATACATTAGGACATAGATAATGTTGGTATGGTTTTTTTTTTAAGTCAACATGTAGCCTGCAGAGATCTTTATGTTTGGTTTAGTGACTCTTGTTTCTACTTGAGTTCAACATCAGTGATATAGTCCAATACCTTAATTTCACATAGAAGGAAACCAAAACCTCAAGATGTGAAGTGACTTGCCCAAGGTCAAACAGTTAGCCAATGACAAAGCTGAGACTAGAACTCACATCTCTGTTGCATGTACCTTTCCCCATTATACCATGTTTTCCTATTGCAGCAAGTTTAAATTCCTCTGAACAAATTTCAAGGTTCTCCAAATTTGGCCACACTTAACTATCCCACTAATCATTGTTATCATCATTAATAAAGAATCTATTATGTGCAAAGCTCTGTGCTAGATACTGGGGATTCAAAGAAGCAGAACATTTGGTTGCACTAGAGCTTGTTCCTTAACTTGGAATGCCCACTCTCTAGCAGGTTGTAGTCAGGCTGGATATAATGTCCTACAAACTCATTGTTCTTACTCCCTTTGCTTATGTTCTTTTGCCCATGAAAATTTCCCTTCCCTTGAAGCCTCTCTGAATTCTATCCATTCTTCATAGCTTAGTTCAGATTATACCTCCTTGATATTTAATTCAATTCACTTGTAAATGCCATCTGGTCCTAGTTTGAGAGGGAGGAGTTTATTTGAGGTTTGTTCCATTTCCTTTTCTGTGACTGGGTTATTTAAATTCCCTATTTTCTGTTAATCTAGGCATTTTATATTTTTGTAAATATCCATCCATTTCATTTAAATTGTTGGCTTTATTGGCATATAATTAATTTCAATATTATATAAACTGCTTATAAAAATAGAAAAAGAAATCCTACCTTTTATGATACAAATAATTAAGTTCCTTCTATGATACAAATATGATCTTGATACCTAAACCAGGCAGCATCAAAACAGAGAAAGAAAAGTATAGACATTATCCCTAAAGAATATTAACACAAAATATCTAAATAATATAATTAGCAAAACAACCACAGCAACACGTGAGAAAGATTGTACACAGATTATGACTCCTCCATTCATTCTTCCCTTATTACTTCAGCCCTCCTTTATATGTAGCTCCTATAGTGTTTTCTGCCCTACGCAGTGAACTACCTAATTTTATATACCTTGCATTGTTTTCATATGAGTTCATGTTCATTAGTCTTGAATCTCCACATTCGATCATGGATCCCTTAAAAGCAAGAACCAGACCTTATACTGATTTTTTAAAAATAAATTTTATTAATATTTTGTTTTAACATCCTTCACCCTCCCAGAGATTTATCCTATATAATTAAGATTTCTTAAAAAAAAAAGAGGAAGAAGAAAAGAAAAAAAAGAACAAAGCAAATCAAAACATTGGAAAAAAAAGAATATATATAAAGTTCCACACCCCCACATTCCCTGCAAAGTAGTGTACGCTGATTCCGCATGCAATAAATTTTAAGTCCGTAGTACGTGTTTGGCACATATATATTGTTTGATTTATTGATGATAGCAAGGCTAAATATTTTTGCTTTTATGGCCTGTCATCCAACTCTTTCCTGCTTCTTTCTCATTTATAGCTGCTTCCAACTTGGGCATTTCACCAGCAGCCTCTCTGCTAGAGAGGGGCTAAGAAGAATTGAAAATCATTTCAGCTATTTTGTGAACTGCTAAAATGTTGGTGAGATACATATGTGACAAGCTGAGGATGGAGCTGAGGGTCAAAACCATTGCTGTAAATTAGATTACTTATTATCTTTTATTATATTTTGGTTATCATAGAACTCAACCAGGGCTATAGCTATATGGGCATAAGAATTCTGAAATAGTGCTCCCTGTTAAACACTAATGATTTTAAAAGCAGCAACTGAACATCAATACCTACACCTTATTGCTACATTGGGTACAATGCATAGAGTGGTGGGCCTGGAGTCAGGAAATCTTGAGTTCAAATTTGACCTCAGATACTTACTAGCTGTGTGGCCCTGGGCAAATTGTCTCAGTTTCATCTGTAAAAATGAGCTAGAGAAGGAAATGGCAAACCATTCTAGTATCTTTGCCAAGAAAACCCTAAATGGGGTCACAACGAGTTAGATACAACTAAACAACAGCAACTGCTACTTACTCTCAGGATCACAACTAAAATGCATAAGTATCCCCTGATTTGAGTCACAGGTTAGGTGCCTCCTTACTAAACTTAGATTTTCCTAAAAATAACAAATTAACTTGATGGCCTTTAATTTCTGTAGGATTAAAGGGGCTGATAACTGCTTAAACTCACTTGAAAGTTTTTATCAAAGATGGTCCAGATGCATTCTAAAAACAATTTCTGGAGGAGATCTTTTCATATACTGGCAATTTCTATAGGTCAGTAGCTACCTCCAAAGGAGCGTCAGAAGCTTGAAAGCCTTAACTTGGCTTTCAAAGACCTCTACAGTATGGCACCATCATCGCTTTCCAGATTTACTCTTATTGTTCCCTTCCAGTAAGTTTATGCCCCAGTCAGATTGGACTACTCACTGTTCTTCCAAACATACCCAGTGATCTTTCACATCTCTTCCTTTGCAGATCGATGGACAAACAGACAGAAAATCAGACAGATAGGAAACATTAATTAAGCACTTTCTATGTGCCAGGCACTGTAATAAGCACTGGGGATAAAAATATAAGCAAAAAATGTGTGTCCTTTCCTGTGCCTAGCATATCTCTCTCTTTCCCTCTTTACTTATTAGATAGTCCTGTCCTTTAAAGCTTCAGTGCCACTGCCTCTAAAGTCTTTCTTGATTCTACCAGTAAGCAATAATTTCCTTCTCAAGATCTTTTTTAATTCTCTGATGTCCTTTTTATGTAATATTGTGTATTCTAGTTGCCTATGTTTGGGTCATCCCTACTAAACTGTAAGCTCCATATGGTCAGACATCATCATGCCTTATCTTAACTATGTACCTTGCCCAATATAGTAGGTGCTTAATGCTGGATGGATAAATGGATAAATTTGAGACATTGTACAAGATTGGGGAGGGTCTTGAACTTCTTGGTTTTCCTTAAACCATTTAACACACCAATTTCTGCCCATTTGTAAGGCTAACCAGAATTTGTTTCAGATGCCATTTTATGTTTTGGGTTGTTTGCCCCTGATGAATCTGTTCAGAAGAATTTTTCCTCTAGTAATGGAAATTTGAGCCAGCAGATGTAAGAGAGGGGATCTCTTTCCATATGGCATTTGTCTCTACGTCACTCTATTGAAATGGAATTACAATGGTGCATGTATTGTATAGTTAAATGCTCTACTGAATGAGGTAAGAGTGGAAGTGGTAGTGAGAAAAAAATCTTCATTGCCACCATCACCACTGGCAAACCCTCTCTTCTTTCTCTCACCTCATCTGCTGGTTCTGCTTTCTACCCAAATTCTGGGCTGGATGAAAAGTGTAACATGTTATCTTCCAACAAGGAAATTGAATTTATGATACTATACTTCAAGCAATAATTTGCCCTTAATTCACATCACCTTTCCCTTTTGTGGGGATGAATTTGCCTCTGACATTTCTATGCAATTAAAGACCTTTGCTCACAAAGCATGCCCTGTTATTGATATCCAGGGGAATAAAATATTGACAGTGTAGTAGAGGGAGTAGATTTCCACTATGTTGCCATTTTGCCCAAATGTCCTTAATCACAGGGCTAGATTTTGGAAAGGAAATTATGAGTTCAATTTTGACTTGATGTACCTATGGGACCTTCAGGTAAAGATGTCCAGCATTTGAAAATGTGAAACTGGAGCTCATGATTAGAGTTCAGAACCAGAGATACATAGTCTTAGCCGCTGTCTGCATAGTGGTGATAATTGAAGTCATAGAAATAGTTGATATTTACAAGAGAAAAGAGTTTATACAGGAGGCAATAAGAAACCTTTGAAGGATTTTGAGTAGACAAGTAAAATAATCGGATTTGTGCAGACAGAAGATATATCTGGCAAGAATATGAAGGATGTGTTGGTGGGGAGAAAGACATTGTGGAATAACTGGGGAAAAAGCTAGAAGTAATTTCTGACTGCTCATATCACTGGCTAAACAAATCTTTTGTTCCATTTGCCTTTTCTTCCCCACACATTCGTAAGAACCTTTGTTAGATCTTGGAGTCCCAAGAAGTGACAAGGCAACTTAATACTAGTGAGGCAGCACTTTGTATGTGTTTTATAGCAAATGAATGAACTAATTAAAATTGATAGACTATTCTCGAGGAAAAGTCATTGTATGATCATTTCTATGTCCCTCATGGGATTATATGAAATCACTTCATCTCCCAATTGGGTTGTTTTACACTGTGTATATGACTTATCACTCCTACTAGTAAACTCCATAAACCTATTCTCCTTGAGAGCAAGGATTGTCTCACTTTTACATTTTCATTCCCAGCACCTAGCATAATGTCTGATACACAATAGACAAAAAAAGGTTGGTTTTTGATTGATAATAGCAGAAACAGCAGCTTATTTGTCATAGATCAGTCTCATTCCTAAGTCCCAGTGTTGAACATATTAGTTGAATGAATGAGAATGAAAGTAGTAGATAACTGAACTGCTTTAGAAAGATCCCATTTCCTGCTGTATGAATTCTTCTCACTCTATGGTATTTTGATACCATCTTTTTTTTTTTTTTACAATGCAAGAATTGTGCTTTTCAAAGTACTTTTTTCTACCCATCCTTTGTTCTGATTCAAATTCTATTCTTCCCTCCAAACCCATTTTCAGACTTACTTCCTTGGGGAAGCAATCTCTGATGAATCCTACCCCACAGAATTCTGAAAGGAGGCATTAGTGGTTCAGGGTCACCCATGAAGGAGGATTTGAATGGAATGCCTCCAGGATATCTTCTGTTTTACATCTTTACCAATGGCTTGAATAAAGCCATAAATAGCATGATTGTCAGGTTTTCAAATGACCCAAAAGTTTAAAGAAATAGCTAACCCAGTGGATGACAGGAAGGATCTGAAAAGATCATATTTGTCTAGATTCACATTAGACCAAATCTGAGATAAACTTTAATAGGGAAAAAATCTAATTTAATAGGCATCATATCCAAGATGAAATTTAATAGGCAATCTTGAGAGACAACGGGGAGTAGTAGATAGATGAAGGGCTGTCCAGAGTCAAGAGGAACTGCATTCAAGTCTTATACTAGCTATGGAACTATGGCAAAAATTACTTCACCCTCAGTTAGAGATAAGTTACGATCTGAATTGATTAAGGGAATTTTCACACCAGGAGTCCTCAACAAATGAAGTCACAGGTCTAGCCAAAAAAAAACATAAACCTTAAAGTTGTGGGTTTTTTAATCAATTTCACCAGTTAACAATTGCTAGATGGCAATTTGTCTGAAAAAATATGGCAATTTTAGTGAGCTAACAGTTCAATATGAGACAACAGTGTGTTACTATAGCCAGTATAGCTAATGAAATATTAGGCTGCATTAAAAAAGGTAGTGGCTCATGCTGGGAAAGTACTAGTATCACTCTCCTCTGCCCTAGACAGACCACCTCTGGAGTGTTAATGTTCATTTGGAATGAATGCCACATTTTAGAGAGGTCAGTGACATGTGGAAAATGTCCAAAGGGCAACAAAGACAGTCAATAAATTGATACACCTTTATTGAGTGCCTACTATGTGCCAGGTGCAGGACATACCAAGACAAAAGTAAAGAAAAGAAAAGAAAAGGAAGGAAAAGAAAAGAAAAGAAAAGAGAAAAGAAAAGAAAAGAAAAGAAAAGAAAAGAAAAGAAAAGAAAAG
>NW_020954630.1:5790135-5816531 GCF_900497805.2 Vombatus ursinus
AGAAAAGAAAAGAAAAGAAAAGAAAAGAAAAGAAAAGAAAAGAAAAGAAAAGAAAAGAAAAAACAGCTCCTGCTCCCAGGGAAATTGCATTCTATCAGAAGAGGTAATGTACATATGTAAGGATATATAGAATATACACAATAAGGTGTTGATAAAAGGTGTTTAGAGAGGAAACTCGCAGTTGAGGGGATCAAGAAAGGCTTTTTGTAGAACCTGCTGCTTCACCTGAGTCTAGAAAGCAATGACAGTAACATGACTAGTGTGGAAATATGTTCAATATGATTGTATGTATATAGCCTATTTTGGATTGCTTGCCGTCTTGGGGATGGGTGAGGGAGAAAAAAAATTGGAACTCAAAATCTTATAAAAGTGAATATTGAAGACTATCTTTGCATGTAATTGGAAAAAAATAGAATACTGTTAAGTGGAAGAAAAAAGTGGGCCTTAGCTCTGGAAAACAGGGTGTCAACTAATAGTAAAAAGAGGGGAATAAAACAGAGAGGTGGTCTTGGCATGGAGATCCTGACAGGACCATGAAGAGCCTAGAAATCATGTCATATGCAAGTGGCTCAAAGGAGCTGGAGCTGCTCAGTCTAGAGAAGAAAAGTCCTAAGAAGAACATAATCACTCTCCTCGAGTATTTGAAAGGCTTTTGTGTGGAAGAGAGATTTGACCTGTCCTTCTTGGCTCCAGAACCAGAAGCAATGAGCAGAAGTTGAATAGGGGAAGCTTTAGGCTTGATGTAAAGAAAATTCCATAATAATTAGAGCAGTCCACAATGAAATCGGCTGGAAACAATGAGTTCTTTCATATTAAAGGGCTTCAAGTCAAGGCTGGGTGACTCTCTGTTAGGTGTATTCAGGGGTTAGGAGCATGGCACCCCCACGATCTGGAAAATCTGCATAAAATTTTTTGGCCCTCCCTTCTTACTAGAGAAGGTCTGATTTTTTTTTCTTTTTCCTTTATACAGTGTTTACAGTACCTTAATGTAAAATTTGGGTTGATGTTATATAATACTATGCATATATTTTATGCATTTCTGAATTTCTAAACTTTTTCTGTGTCATCTGCCCCCCTTTTCATGTATCTACAGCTTCCACAAAACTCCCCAAAATTTCCCATTTAATTTTTTATGCCAACCCACAATATATCGAAACCATGATGGGGAAAGTCGTGATGTGGAAGGGATAGCAATTGTAGAGGGTATCTTTGTTTAGGGATGAATTTCATTAGGGGCTCTCTGAGGGGTCTTCTGGCCCTCAGTCTATTTTCCCATGATTTTTTAAATCAGTTTATGGGTCTTCCGTGGGCTTCTCTTGTGTCCTGGTCCTCACTGTTGCTGTCAGAGCTTTCTCCTTAGCAAAACTATAAAATCAGCTCTGAATACTATGAAAAACAGGAAATGTTTGCATCTTCTGTCAATAAGCTCTCTAGGCCCCTCCATATAGTCAGACTTTTTTTGCTCTCAAATATACAATTCTGAAGGGAGAGAGGGGCTCCCCCCCCAACTAAATTAGACCTTTTTTCATTTTCTCTTTCCTCTCCCCATCCCTCAGGGGGAAAAAAAGGAAAAGGGACCAATAAAAGTGTATTTTCCTGACTTACTTTCACTCTCCTTGAAAATCCTTTGGAGTATATGATTTTCTGCTTTCTGCCTTGGAGCTTCTACCCCGGAATTCTGTGAGATTCCTGTTGCTTGATGTTCCAAGTCTGCCCTTGCCAGCTGATTGTCCACATTCTACCAGAAGCAACTTTATTAGAAATAGAACAAGACGGAGATAAAGCAAAACCTGACAGATGGCTTACTATGGTCCTAGTCTCTACTACAACGAATGATTCCCCTGGGAGTGACAATTGCCAAGTGGGAAGCATTTTATACTGTTAAAGGACTGGCTGCTTTGGGGAAGGCGAGATGGGGGAGAGGGAGGCTGAGGGTGTGCTCATTTGGAAGCATGTTCTCAGGACTAATGCTATCCAAATTTGACACCTTAACTCCAAACCCCAATCTCTCCTCACCCTCAGTAATGCTCTGTGGGCGACACTGTGCTTTCCTCTTTTTTATAACCAATGCTGATATTTCTACCTTATTTCTCCAAACACTCACTTATCAAACATTTCTAAGCACTATTATAGGATATTTAATGAAGGTATTGCTCAGCATTTGTCTTGGTATATGTTTTGTTTCTATGTAGGACAGTGTTTCCAGTCTCCTCAATATCATCAACCATGTCCGTTTAAATCAGTTTTGCCTAATGTCTAGCTTAGATTCCCTTTCTCATTCCTCCTGCACGACAACACACACACACACACATTCATATTCTGTCTCTGTGTCTGAATGTCTATCTCTCTGTCTCTCAGTGTTTCTGTCTCTATCCCTCCCTCTCTTTCTCTCTCCCTCTGTCTGACCCCCCCTTGCCCTCTGTCCTAATATCGCTCTCCCTCCCCCTTCTCTCTACATCTCCCTCCTTCCCCCTCCTCTGCTCTCTCCTTTCTTCTCCCTCCCTCCCTTCCCCCCTCTCTTTCCCTTCCCTTCCTTTCCCCCCTTTCTCCCTTCCCCCTCTCTCCATTCCCCTCTGTCTCCATCTCCCCATCCAGGTCCATGATACTAAGGGTCAACTGTCCATCTTAACTCATAGCTCATTCCCAATGAATCTCCCTTGCCTGAACCAGAATAAATCTTGTGACATCATAATGAAACTAAGGACATTTTCTTAAGGCAGAATGTAAGGTCAATAACAAGGAGTTAAATAAAGCATCAAACACTCTCACCACTCATTTCCCAAGGCTCTCAGCTCTGCAGCTGGCTCCTGGGTTGCAGGCCTATTTTCATCTCCTGTCCCTGCTAAACAGGAGCAGCATATTTCGTCCCTCATCCAGGAGACCCAGATTAGCATACACAGCTTCAGCTGTACTGGATGACCCTGATTGCTTGGCACAGGAGCCTGCCAGACATTGAGTCTGTCGGCTGTTCTGAGATGCTTCTTGTCTGCATGGCCTTCAGACAAACAGGATCCCAGGGTGGCCTGTAACCAGTCATTATTTCTTCCCCTTCTTTCTCCACCTGCCCCAGGATTCTTTAACCCTATATCATCTCTTCCCTGCCATCCTTACAATATTCCCATCTCCTTTCAGTTTGGTTGTGTGTACCAAATGCTTACATGGCTTATGTGACTCCTAAAGAGTACATGAGACTGGAACCTCCACCCTTTTACAGAGATATTTGTAATCATTATAATTTGTAGTAATAATGATGATGGTGATGATAATTTAACAACAATACTATGCATTTATTAAATGCTTACTTGTGTGCCAGGTAGTGTGATAAGAGCTGGGGATAGAAGGGTGAAAAGTCTCTGCCCTTGAGAAATTCCCCTTCTCCTGGAGAAAGCAAATGAACACCTATATGCCAACAAGACACACCTAGGGTAAATTAGAGGTAATCTCACAGAGGAGGCACTAGAGTTAAGGGGGCCTGGGAAAGGCTTCTTGCACAAGGTAAACATCTATGTGAGATTTACAGGAAGCTTGGGCAGCTAGGTGGCAGTAGATAAAGAGCAGAAAGAGTCACGAGGACTCATCCTTCTGGGTTTTAATCTGGCCTCAGACACTAACTGTGTGACCCTGGGCAAGTCACTTAACCCTGTTTGCCTCAGTTTCCTCATCTGTAAAATGAACTGGAGAAGGAAGTGGAAAACCACTCCAGTGTCTTTGCCAAGAAAACCTCAAATGAGGAATGGGACATAACTGAAACAAATAACAAAAGGGAAACTAAGAGGAGGAGAGAGAGTATCCCAGGCATTGTGGGAGTAGGAGAGAGGAGAGGCAACAAAAAGGCAGAATCTTGTCCAATGAACAGCAAGGAGGCCAATGTCACTGGACTGTAGAGTCCATGGAGGAGAAGGGAAGGGGCAAAGGAATAAGCATTTAATCAGCACCTACTATCTGCTAGGTATTGTGCTAAGCACTTTACAGATGTCTCATTTGATCCTCATGACAACCCTGGAAGATAGGTGCTATTATTATCCCTGTTTTACAATTGAGGAAGCAGAGGTTAAGTGACTTGCCCAGGGTCACACAGCTAGTAAGTATCCGAGGTCAGATTTGAACTCAGGTCTTCCTGACTCCAGGCCCAATGCTATATTCTTTCATCTAGCTACCTTTGGAATAAAGTATAAACAGATTGGAAAAGTAGGAAGGGACCAAATGGTGAAGAGCATTAAAAGCCAAACAGAGGATTATATATTTGGTCACAGAAGTAACAAGGAGTCACTAAAGTTGATCATCTAGTGGTATGTGACGTGGTCAGATCAGTGCTTTGGGAAGATCACTTTGATAGCTGAGTAGAGGATAGACTTTAAAGCAATGTTGGACTTGTTAGTTTAATGCATCACATTGCTTATGTGGACTTTGGTTATATGAACTGTCAGGCATAATTATAAGTGAATTTATCTACATATCACTATTTCAGATTGTTATTTAGGAAATTTTCAAAGTATATATTGGTCTTAATATAATTATTAAAGATCAAAATGATTAATCTGAGGGATAACTACAAGGTTACCATTTTGAAGCAAAGCCCTTGTTATGAGACGAAAGAGGACTAGTTGAATCAGAACTCTTCAAATTACAATTTATTTGAATTAACTTTAAGAAATATCCAAATTCATTTTAAGCCCACCCATCAATATCAAGGCCTCTAAACTCAGCTTAATTTACCTTTTTTAAAAGGTATAAACATTTCTTACCTGCTCTCTGGCCTGTCCTGAGCACATTATTTACATGTTCGGGATATCCTTGTGAGTTTGGACTAGCCTTAGGCAAAACAGTGAGGCAGGCAACACAACAAACTTTATGAAGGACCTACTATGTGTAGCCACTTTCTGGTGACTATGAAAGACACCAAACCTCCCCAGAGTGATGTCCTTGCCGATACAATAATGAAATGAGAAAGGCCTACGGCTGCAGTTTTATGTTTCACAGCCAAGCACTTTAAACAGAGACGATAAAATGGTTATGAGGGCCATAAAAATGTTGTTAATGGGCACAGCTTACACCCTTTTACACACCCTCCATAAAAAAGCAAACAGTGGTGAGGTCTTTCCTGGGTGAGTTTGTTCACAAAGTATTAATATGAACTTTATTACTAAGAAGAGAAGTGTCGATCTACTGATTTCTCTTTAGAACCACTTACATACAGATTGGAATATTGGGACCAGGAAATATCAGTTAATCAATAAGCATTTAGTAAACATCTACTATATTCTAGGCACAGTACTCTGTCTTAGAGATAAATATATAAAAAATAAGACAATGCCTGCCCTCAGGGAGAGAAATATCGTCCATTTAATGTTGTTTGGTTTCCATGAGGGTCATTCAGACAAAAAGGCATCATAAAAAACTATAAAGAAACATTCTTAATGGATATTTCAAACAAATGGAAACAGAAGTAGCTTCCTACTCCTAAGCTCCATAGCTGTGGTGGTGAGTGGGTACTTAGTGAGGAAGAAGAGGAGTGTGGTTGGCAGGTTCTATCATAAACTGTATCAGGAGTTTTCTCAAGCTGATTCCTCTTGTGAGACAAACTGTCAGCCTTGGTTAGATGTTTCCCACCCATCCCATAAGCTTTTCCCAACCCCATGTTTTTCCCAACCTTGTTCCAAGATGGTCTTCTCATGTCTTTGTACTTTAAGCTCTCAGGTTTAGTTCAGGACACCCTTCCCAGCCCTATAGGTTGGTTGCATTTTGAATTCCTAGCTTTGATCTTGACCTGGCTTTATGTTTACAAACGAGATCTAAATTTGGACCCCATGCTCACACCTGCCAGTATTTTCTTTATCTCTAGGCCTATGAATTGCTACATACCTAATTAAGAAATGACAGAAATAGATTTAAAAAGAAGTCTGTAAAGAAGATCTATTTCTTTCTTTCTATTGTTATTTTTCCCCTCACAAGGTCAGATATATCTATTTATTGAAATAATAATCATTGCCAGCATAGTTTGGCAAGCCACCTTATTAGACCTTGAAATAGTGTTTCTACAGCCCCCAAAACCAAGCGCGCATATTCCATATTGATCTTTCCAAATAAACAAAAGAAGAACAGCACTGAGTCAGCCTCAGTTCTTTTTTTGGTAGGGACGTCAAAGCCCTCCTCTGTTGGACAGCTTAGTAGCTGTTGACCTTCATGATATTCTCAGAAGGTAGTATGTGCCTCTTATGAACCCTGGGAGAGATAAATAACACTTTAGGAAGCTAAATGGCACAGTGGGTAGAGTGCTAGACCTAGAGTCAGGAAGATCTGAGTTCAAATCCTGCTTCAGATACTTATTAGTTCTATGGCCCTGAGCAAGTCCCTCAATCTCACCGTACCTCAGTTTTCTTAACTTCTGTTTGTCTCAGTTTCTTCATCTGTAAGATAGGGACAGCAATAGCCACTACCTCCCAGGGTTGTTGAAAAGAAAGAATTATATACTATTTCATAAAGCAAGAGCTTTAAACCTTAAAGTACTATACAAATGCTAGTTATTATTATTTGATTTATACTTTTTTATTATGGCTGTTACTATGGATAGAAATTTGAGCTGTGATTTCTTTGGCTTAATGAACTCCAACCTGAAGAAAAAAATTACTTGCTTAGGGTCCCACAGCCAACAAGTGTCAAGATGTAGGTCAGAGCCAGGCCTTCCTTGCTTTGAAGCTAGCTCTTACAGTGAGGAGATCCCTGGATTTGGAGTTAGGAAGACCTAATTTCAGATTTAACCTCAGACACTTCCTAGCCTTATGACACTAGGCAAGTCACTTGACCTTGTTTGCCTCAGTTTCCTCATCTTTAAAATGAAGATAATAATAACTCTTACCTGCCAAGATTGTTTTGAGGATTAAAAAAGATAACATTTGTAAAGTGCTTGGCACAATACCTGGCACAAGGTATGCATTATAAAAATGTAAGTTATAATAATAATAATGTTTGGATGGAAAAATCTGGGAAAGAAAATTATGAAGCAAATAGGAGCTCACAGTCAGTTACATAAGATTGGATGAAAATTAAAACCAGAGTGTGGGGGCAGCTAGGTGGTGCAGTGGATAGAGCACCAGCCCTGGATTCAGGAAGACCTGATTTCAAATCCGGCCTCAGACATGCAACACTTACTAGCTGTGTGACCCTGGACAAGTCACTTAACCCCATTGCCTAGCCAAAAAAAAAAAAAAAACCCACAGAATATGTCTCTCTTCAGTAATGCATTATTGAGCATCCCCACAACTAATTGATCTTGCTTAGTGTCTATTGACATGTAAATTACTTTTGTTGTACAATAGATTCCTTTAATATTTGTATTCCCCACACCAAGGCACATAGCAAACACTTAAAAATGCTTTTTGTTTGTTCCAGCTTTTGAGGTTGTTATGTTGATTGATTGATTCTCAAATCACCATCAAGATTCTTTGTCCATTCCCTCTCATTCATTTTTCCTCTTATGTGATTGTTCTTATACAATTTGTTCTTTGTTCTTCTGGCTCTGATTTTTATGTTTATTTTTTGCTTTGCATTATTTCATAATGTTCACTCCAGATTTCCTTATATTTCTCTATTTGTTAGTCTTATTTGCACTACAGTATTCCATTACATTAATGTACCACAATTTATTTGACCATTTCTCTATTATTGGATATTTCAGCTGCCTCTAGTATTTTGCAATTACAAATAATGCTGTTGTTAAAATATTTGTACATAAACTCTATTTTGTTGTTCTTCTTAACACTTTCATGGTATATCCCCAGTGATAAAATTATCAGGTCAAAGAGGAATTATTTTTGTAACATTTACTACACACTGCCAGATGGCTTTAGAAAAAGATGCCATGAGTTTGCAATTCCACCAGAAATGAACCCTGTTAGTGTTTATTTTCATTGTTATTAATTTTTTTTAATTTCATGGGTATGATGTGGTACCTCAAAGTTGTTTAAGTTTGTATCTCCTTGGAGCAGCCAGGTGGTGCAGTGGTTAGAGCTCTGGCCTTGGAGTCAGGAGGACCTGAGTTCAAATCCAACCTCAGACACATAACACTTACTAGCTGTGTGACCCTGGGCAAGTCACTTAACCCCATTGTCTCATCAAAAAAAAATTAAATTTGTATCTCCTTATTAGTAATGTTGGGCATTCCTCCAAATAATTGACAATTTGTTTCTTCCTTTGAAAAATATTTGTACAAATCTTTTGATCATTTATCCATTATGAACTGGGAGTTCCCTTTGTGAGTTTTTAAAATATTTTATATATTTTAGAAATTAAATTTTATATGTCATATTTGCCATGAATATCCTTATACACAATTTAGTCAAACAAAACCTCTCCTACTCCCCGTGCCATATTTAACAGATGAGGAACTTGATGCCCAGAGAAAGAAAGCAATTTGCCCAAGGTCACATTGCTACTTAGTTGTATACCAGGGACTAGACCACAGAAATCATTTCACTATGTTATCGAAATACTAAATATCTAAATCTCTAAAATATCTAAATACTCTGTTTCCTATTCTGTTAATTTTGTAAATATGCATACATTTCATTTAAATTTTCAGTTTTATATAAATGGGTGTAAAATTCCTGATAATTCCTTTTATTTCTTCTTCATTGTTTGTTTTCACCAAACTTTTCTCCTTTTAAATAAATGGCACTATACTATCATCAACAGTGACTGAAGGGATAGGTTGCTGGGACTTAAAAGGGAGATTTGCAAAAGAACTAAAACTAGTCAATGCTGAAAGCCCTTTAATTTGAGACTTTAAGGGGGAAAGTCCAAAGGTTTAACTGGTGATGCTCAAGGGAACATACAGAGGGAAGGTAGGAGAAACAAGGGAAGGATATTAGGGTATCATCAATCTCCTTAACAGGGGAAGCAGATGGTACCTCCAGAACTAGGCATTAGCCAACAGCTGCAAAGTGAGGTAGGGAAGGAAGAAAAACAGCCAGAGATGTTGCTAGAGAGCCTTAGGCGTATGAAGATGTTCAGGCCAAGGCAGGATGAAGAAGACCCAAAAGTATTGTGATTAGCTGCCCGTAGAACTTGGCACATCATTACTCCGAGTTCTCCAGAGTTCAATAAATGAGAACTCCTAGGTGCATCTTCCATTCATGCATTTGGACAGTTCAGAGGTGCTGAAGAGGGCCAGGTCATTTAAAGGAAGGCTAAGGGTTGTCTAAGTCTGTAGTTCTAAATGTGGTGCAGTGATTCACTCAAAGCCTAAGGGTTAAAAAAACAACAACAACAACAGATATCTCTTTTAGTGGGAAAAAACAAAACCATATCCAAATAGCCCCAGGTAAAAGCAGTCTTCAAGGTGGCTAAAAGTTGATCAGGAAAGTAAAAGCTGCCAGAAAGGAAGTTAAAATAAGTTGTCAGGAACATTACCAGGGGCGTCAGGAGCCCCTTATGAAGTCCTGAATGCCACTTTTATATTCATCAATGCAAAGGGCCCACAGGTGAATCCCTAATCAAGCTACCTAAAGGCAAAGTTAACTCCAACTGCACCTGGTCTACACCTAGCTCCTTTGCTCACAACAGCCCCAGTCGGCATTATGGAGAGGTGAAATGTTAACTCATACCTCCCTGGTTCCACCAGTATCTTAGCCCACAACACTCTCTTACCTCTGTATGTTTTTAGGCTTTTCACCATGTCACATCCAGGGAAGTTCCAATCAGTCCTGGCTTGGGGGAGGCAGAAGTTTGTAGTCCAGAAGATTCCTTAAAAGGGAAGAGATGCCAGGGAAGACAAAGGGACAAGGGGGAACAGAAAGCATAGATAGAAGTAACAAACCTTACAAAAACTAAGCCTGAAAAAAAGAGTTTTTTTCCCACCATGGACTACAAGTAATTGACCAGAAAACGAAATTATTTAAAAAGCATTTGCCTGAGCTAGAAGGTAAAAAATTAGAAAATAAATAATGTGAATGGTAATTGTAATCTATTTTAGTTCTGGAAACTGAACCTTAATAGTCACTGGGGTCTCAGTGAAGCTAAGTCTTGGGGAGCAAATTCTATGAAATAAACCTCACCTGTCTTATAGTCAAAGGTTGCAATAATTATAAAATAAGTTTAAATAATGCAAACATTTGACTGTGCTTGGTTTTCCCTTCTTGCTGTCCTGTTCTCATCCCTTCCCAGCATGTTTTATGTACCTTAATTAGAGAACTACCCTGGTAATTCTCCCAGGTTGTTAACAGGTGTTTTTAGGGGCTTAGTGCCCTAGCTGTTCAAGCTCTCAATTTTGTGAGTAAAAATCATTCATAAAGGTACTAACAAGATTAGCTTTTACTATGAAATATTTACTTCAAACATATAGCACAAACATACAAACATTCCTCCACAACACCTGTGGGACATATTTCCCCCTCCACCCCCCCCATACCATCTCTTTCTGTGACCAGGAAAGGGGTATTAAGTTGACAATTTAGCTCAATTCCTATATAGCATTATTCCCACCAAGTTCCCAGTTAAAAGGCTCCTGGGCTTGTATTCCTGGACTCTGAATTCTCAGGTTTTCTCTGCTGAGCTAATTGCAACATCCAGTCCACATTGTTCAAGCTTCCAGGTCCAGGATCCTGCTCCCTGTAACTCAAACTAAAATGGACAAACAGAACTGAGCAAAACCACAAAGTAGTTTTTCAGAGACACAGATCCTAAGGGGAAAGGAAAGGTAACCCTTCCCACACTCAGTTCAGTGTATAATGTCCATGCTGTGAATGAGTAAGTCCTTCACCTCTGGATGCCACTGGAAAGAGAGAGTAAGGGTAGCTTTAAAGATGCATCCGGTTCTGGCTACACAGCAAGTGGAAAGAGGCTGTTCCCATCCACATGGTAGGCAAATGCAGGATGCCTTCTCCCAGAAGCAAGTCCCTAGCATCTCCCACATGGGTGCCTCCATCTTAGGTAACCTGGACATGTGTCAAAGCCCTGTTAATATATGTATTTTTTATTATTATACCCAGGATTATTATTATTTCCCTTGAAGTCCCATCACAAACAGAACCTCTTCTCTCTTTTCTCTCTATACTTTGGGTTTCATCCAGGATGGTTATCTTCCTCATTTTTCTTCTCAGAATTCTCAACTCCAAATTTAAACGTTACTGCTTTTGTGAACTCTGAGTGAGGTTGAGATAGATATTTCTGGCATCCTTAGTCCTTCTGAAGTTGTTCACGAACTAAAAAGCAAAGGAAACAACAGATGACCTTTACTCTGTCCCCTATACTTAGAATGGGCTTCCTCCTCACCTGTGCTTCTTGGGATCCTTTGTCTCCTTAAAAGCTCAGCTTATATGAAGGCTCTCCGGATTCTCCCAGTTACCAGTGCTTCACAACTAAATTATCTGCTATTTACTTTGTCTACAATGTACATTGTTTTTCTGTGTTCCTGTTGTTTGTCCCATAGAATATAAGCTTTTGAGAGAAAAGAACTATTTTCCCCTTTCAGCTCCCAGCACCCAGGATAGTGCCTGACACAGATTAGGTGCCCAGTAAATGCTTAAAATTGATTTGCATTCTCTCCAAAGCTGGTAGTAAGAAGGAAGAGGAGAATAGGGCTTCCTTAGTCTAACAATTTAAAATTGGAGGATTTTTATGTTTAAAATTAGTCTATCACTATATCCAAGCCTGACTTTCTTCAAATTGTCTGGCCTCCCTTTCACTTCTCTCACTGCCTCTCAATACCAGAGCTCTGATGGAGTGTGTTCAGTGCCAGTAATAGGAAAACCAAGTGAGCAGAACAAATCAGGTAGAAGCATTTTATTCAAAAAGTTTATTACACTTGTTCCCCTTTCCAGTTGGGCTCTTTATGGAACACTTGAAAGAATTTGCACATTTGCCTCTTTCTTAGAACATGTATCTGTTATCTTTGGGTAACTTCATTAACATCACATTAACAAATTAAAGATATTGATGTGCACATGTTATTTTCAGACATACAATGGTTCAATCACCCATAAAAGCAATACAATAATAAATGTTTTTAATACTGCAACAAAAATCCTACATGTCAGAATCCACCTGAGGGTCAATGTCACTCTCTAGTTGTTAGATCTGCTGTGCAAAGCTACACTGTGACTATTTTCTATGCAGCAATGGATGCTTAATTCTGAGATTTTTGATGCTTTCAGGGACTATTATATAACCATGGTGAAGTGGGCAACGAGTACCAAAGTAGCAGTGAACTGGCTGAACCGAGCCCAGAATGTATCTATCCTCACACTCTGCGATGCCACCACTGGGGTTTGCACAAAGGTAATGACACTGCTTCAGCATTGATCACTTGCCTTGGGCATCTAATCAAGTCCAAACCTTATCAGAACTATACTTAGAGTCATTCTGACCTAGGCATTCAAATGAATCAATTGGTCAGAGTCTTTTCAAAAGGTAGCACCAGCAGAAGGGTCTCAACTGGTTATCCCACCTTGTAAATGGGCTTAAGAGTTGTATATGCTCATATGGTTTACATCATAGAAATTTGCAATCAGAATAGTTCTTGGAACCAGGCTATCACTGCAGAAGTCTACACTGAAGAACCTTTTTATCCATGACAGTCACCAGTGAGTCTAAGAAATGACCATAGGCACTATTAGGCAGATTTAGAGGAGAAGGAAAAAGGGTACGTGAAGAAGAGAAATTAAAGCAGGAGCTGTCCATGGTGGGGAATTAATAAAGTAGATTAAGTAAGCGATACAGGCATCCTGGGTTGATCATCCCTATTATATATCATTGTACAAGTATGTTAGCTCTCAAATTAACTGTAAGATCATTAGTAAAAGTTCCCAGGAAGAATAATACATTGGACCATTGATGGTTAGTAGTGAGAAGGCTTTTATTATAAAGATTTGTGGGCTGAATTGGTAAAAATCAGCAGCCCTGATCTAACCACTGGAACAGCTCTCAGAAATGGTTAGCACTGAAGGAAACCCTGGTCAACAGCTTATATTAGCTATCACTCCTGGGTTCTGCTTCCTAACTCCAAGAGGATTATTAGCCTTGACAGCCAGATTGAGTGGAAACCACTGGCAAGATACAACTCTCTTACTCCAAATGTCCCACCACTTACTAAATACCCTTGAGCTTAGTACCCTTAAACTTAGAGGGTGGAAATGTCTGAAAAGTGGTTATTTGCCAAGGATTCAGGAAGTGCTGACCACAGGGAAGATAAGGGAGATATTAGGGAACTAAGGTAAGGTGACATAAGATTATTTTCCTTATTAGGAGAGGATTCTAAGTTGTTTCTAAGAAAAAAAAATAAGTTGGGAAAAGAAAATTGAGTCAGTCTGTTTCACAAGTGGTACCCAATGACAGAATCCCACGTGGGATAGAGCACCCCATAGGCAATTGCGTAACAACCATTCATCTCACCTTGTCATGTTTTTCCCCAAGCCGTTTGGGTTTCTTGGCCTTCTGTTCTTATCTTTGGGCCAAAAATAAGATAAATACGATCTTCCAGACACCTGAGTCTGTCCTTCATATTACATTTCCGGATTTAGGAAAAAGAATCAGGTCAGAAGAATCAACTTTAGATGTAGTCCCCCTTGTTACTGGAAGGCCTCCACTGGGGTTTCTAATAGTCAAATTAGTGTCAGGAAAAAAACCCTTGAGCTTTGTTAATGATGTTGCCTCATGCCCTAGTAGGTCCATGTATTTGGATATCTGATATATTTGTCTAGATGTTTTTTCAGGTTATCTTCTAAAATATGTCCTCTCCCTACCCCTAAAGGTATAAGAAGTTGGGACCTCCAAGTAGAAATGCAGGGACACATAAAGTAGAGATTGGGCTGAAGGCTCCCCACAGGCTATCTTGTTCATTACTAAAATGACAACATTTTACAGTTGCCTTAAAGGAAAAGGAATGGATTTCTGAGCATGCCTGCAAAATGATGCATGTCAGATGGTGAAAGGCCACTTCTCTGGAAGCAGCGGGTTTCTCTTTGTTGCTAGGGTAGGAGACAGACCTCCCAGTACAATGATACATGTATTTAGCCCAGAGCCACAAAAGAAGAGAAAGAGGCTGCTCTGGGCTTACCTGCTCACCTTGCATGGCTCAGCAGTTCTTTTGTCCTTGTGCAGCCACTATGTAGATGCAGGCAAATTGCTTTCTGCCTTGAAAAGCACAGATACAATACATGTAAAAATCCCTTTTCTAATTCTCTTATTTTATTTCAGAAACATGAGGATGAAAGTGAAGCTTGGCTGCACAGACAGGTAACTATCTTTGTACTATTCACTATTTTTACTACAGAAACCAGATATCAAGAGCTGTACAACCCCAGAGACTGATATTGCCTGAGCAACTGTTATAAGAGACCAAAGCCATCATTATCATGGGTGTAGAGTTAGAAGGGGCCTTCAAGCTTGTCTAGTCCAATCCCCTCATTTTACAGGTGAGGAAAGTTAGGCTCAGATAGGTTGTGACTTGACTAAGTTCACAAAGGTCATAAGCAACAGAGCCAAGAGCCCAGGCTCTCTGACCAAATGTTGGTTGAGCTCTAATGAATTGAAGTGACTTGCTCAAGGTCTTAGGAATATTGTCTGAGCTGGGTCTAATGCATTGCACTGATAGAGCTATAGAAACTTACCAAATGTGGGCCAAAATAGCAGAAAATTTCTGAAGTATGAAGGCTCTCTGCAACTTTTTCATGGTTGAGATTTCTTTTCTGTCCCCTGTACATCAGACTCTTCCATAGTCCATGTGTCATATCCCTCAAAAAGTTATAGAGAGATGGATAGATGGAAAGATGGATAGACGAGGAAGCTGTTCTTTGAGTACCCCTTCATCTGTCCGTCTCTAACTCAGAAATAACTTGAGACAACAGTGTAAACTAATAGAGATCATAGGCCTGAGATGTTTGGGAAATAAAGTTTAACCTAAAACAAATAAAATCCTGGGGGAAATAAGGTCATTTACTTCTTTGGGGTTTTTTTCCATCTAAGATCATTCTGTGAACTTGATTAGGTCATATCAGCCAACTCATAGATCAGTATATAATCTTCAAGGACCTCTGATTGCATCAGTGTTCATATTCCCTTGACTGATGCAGATAGATTCCCTTCTGTACCTTAGTAGACAGCTTAATGAGTCGTAGCTAAAAAAAATTCTCTCCTTGTGGATTATCCTACAGTGATGAGCTACTCTTAACCCTGCTAATCTGAGCTGACAAGATGCGGAGACTATCGTTAAGTTTGAATTCCCAGCCTTCCTGTTCATTTAACAAACATTTATTAAACATTTGCTAGATGACATTATTATCTCCATTTTACAGATGAGGGAACTGAGGCAAACAGAAGTTAAGTGACTTGCCCAGGGTCATACAGCTAAGTTACCTAAAGTCAGATTTGCACTCAGGTCTTCCTGATTCCTGGCTGAGTCCTCTCTCTACTACCCCACCTAGCTTTCTAGGTAGAGATAAAAGATGTACACATGTAAGTAAAACAAGGATATTTTAAAAGTACTCACAACTTGGGAGGGTTGGGGCAAAGGGCAGGGAGGAAGGGAAAAGGGAAGAAAGGAAGTAAGCATTACTGGCACAAAGGACTCTGCTAAGTGTTTAGCAAATATCTCATTCAATCATCACACAACAACCCTGAGAGGTAGGTGCTATTATTAGCCCCATTTTACAATTGAGGCAACTGAGGCATACAGAGGTTAAATAACTTGTCAAGGATCACACAGCTAGGAAATATGTGAGGCTACATTTGACATGCAGTCTCCTTGATTCCAGACTTAGCACTCCACACTGCACCACCTAGCTGCTTAGGTGGATTATAACATGTATACATGTAAGTACATACAAGGTAATTTAAAAAGCACTGATAGCTGGGAGGGAGGCAGATCACGGAAGACTTGACTAAAGAGTTAGAAACTAGCTGATCCTTGAAGGAAGATAAGGATTTCAAAAAGCAGAAATGATGAGAGAGTACATTCTAGGCACAGAGGGAGAACTTACAAGAAAGAACACTTAGAGTTAGTAGATAGATTATCAGGACCGGAAATAGCTAAGAGTCTAGTTTAACTGAAACATAGAGTGTGTGAAGGTGAGTAATGTGAAGGAGGTTGGGGCCAAATTGTGACAGGCATTAAACACCAACCTGACAGATTTCCCTTTTATTTTAGAGGCAATAGTTAGAAGAATCTTGAAAAAGGAAGCTGTTTGGTCAGACTGGTGGCTTAGGAAAACTATTTTGACAGCTGTGTGGAGGATAGATTGGAGAAAAAGAGTAGCAAGGTCTCTCACCTGACCATGATACCACTCTAGTACAGGCAAGATCTCATCTCCTCATGCCTGGGCTATTGCAATAACCTGCTTGTGGGCCTCCCCTGCCTTAAGTCTTTCCCTACTCCAGGCCATCTTCCATTCACCTGTCAAAATAATCTTCCTAAAATATAGGTCTGACCATACGACCTTTCCCCCAACTCCTGCCCCAGTCAGTAAACTCCAGTGGCTCCCAATTATGTCTAGGATCAAATATAAAATCCTCCATTTGGCTTTCAAAGCCCTTCCTAATCTCACTCTTTTCTGCCTTTCTGATTTTCTTACATCTTACTCCTCTTCATATATTATGCAATTTGGTGACATTAGCCTCCTTGTGTTCTTCACATAGACACTTAATTTCCAGATTCTGTACCTTTCTACTGGCTGCCCCAATGCCTTAAATTCTCTTCATCCTTCTGACTTCCTTCAAATCTCAACTAAAGTCTCACCTTATTTGAGAAGCCTTTTCTAGGCCTCCTTAATCTTAGTGTCTTTGCTCTGAGATAATCTCAGTTTTATCACCTATATCTATGTGTGTATACACACATATATACATCTACACATATGTATATACATCTCTACACATCTATATACATATATGTATGTAGCCAATTCTTGCCTACTTATTTGCATGTTGCCTACCCATTAGACTGAGCCACTTGAGAATAAGGAATTTTTTTGCCCTGTTTTTATCTCCAGCACTTAACATAGTCCCTAAGCACACTCACTGACTGGTTAGAAGTAGAGAGAACTTGTCAGTAGCCTATTGCAATAGTCTAGGCAAAAGGTAATGAGGGTCTTGATGTGCAATATGTGTGTGTGTGTGTGTGTGTGTGTGTGTGTGTGTGTAGAGAAAAGGAGATACATGAGTGTGATATCTTGGAATTAGAGTCAGCACCACTTGGCAACTGAATGCATATGGTGGGGTGAGGGAGAGGGAACATCTAGGATACTTCCATATTTAAGAATCTGAGTCACTGAGAGAATGTTATTACTCTTAATAATGGGGTGGAGGGGGAGTTTCCACCCTTGTCACATTGTTACTGAAATACTATGATCAAGCACTCGGGGCTCAGTAGTTTTCTTTAGACATGGGGATGTGTAGATCATTCTAAACACTGGCACAAAGGGATTATGGGAGCCATAGAAATGTCCTCTGGGTTGGTTTGTTTGGGTGGGTTTGTGTGTGTGTGTGTGTGTGTGTGTGTGTGTGTGTGTGTGTTTTAATAGAATAGATCCTCTTCTCCATGAGCTTTCTCCCTCTTCAAAGAATCTTTTTTTAGTGAACTTATCTTATCTATCTCCCATGCCTCAACACCTGCCCCACCCTGGGAAAAAAATCCATAAATTCCTTAGGGGCAAGAGCTGTTTCATTTTTTCCTTTGTATCCTCAGTGCCTCTCAGATCATGCTATTTAGGCCACTACCTGTTTTACCTGTAGGTAGAACTGTATCTCTAACTCCGAAGACACCCTGCTTATGTTCAAGCTCTTCTTTTCATTCACTCAATATTTGTTCATCAATCAACAAACATTTATTAGATGTTTTTTGTTTTTAGAACACTTCTTGGCACTGGGAAAGAAACAGTATAAGTAAGGCATGATTCCTACTTACTCTCCACCTCATTCAATGTTATTTTCATGCAATTTCACCCCAACTTTTGCTATTTGCAAAAGGCAATTAATTAGACAGTCAATAGGCATTTATTACTCTATGCTAGTAACTCCCATCTTTGGAGGCAGCAGGTGTAGTAATGGATAAAGACCCAGCCTTGAACCTGGCAAGACCTGGGTTCAAGTTCTGTCTATGACACATACTAGCTGGATTATTCTGGTCAAATTGCTTAACTTCTTAATGTTCTCAGCAACTCTCTAAAACTATGAGTTGCAGAGGAAGTACTGAGGTCCATTAGAAGAGGAAGATCCCCACCTAGCAATTCCATATACATACCACTAGAATGACAGGTTCAGTTACTCTCTCTTACTATGTACCCTGCAGGCTCTCTACCACATATTGGGAATACAAGGAAAGAATGGAAACAGCCCCTTCCCTAGAAGAGCTTACATTGTAATGGGTGATAAAGGTACATAAACGGGTATATGTCAGAGAAAGAATTGAAACATGATAACGTTAGAGAAGGAAAACTAGCAGCTGAAAGGTACTTGGTTTGTCCCTTCTTCACAGTGAACCCATTTGTTTTAGAGGTGAGGACGCTGAGACCAGGTGATATTAGGTGGCTTGCTAGCTAATGACAACTATAATGTTAAGACTCCCAGACCTAAGTTTTCAGATTGCTATTTACATTGGGAAGCCTTATGATAGACACTCCGGCCAGCAGACTAGAACCTACTCATATTTCTGGAAGGTTTATCTGGCTGATCTCCAAATCCATTATGGTAGGCTTCCAAAAGGGAGGGGAAGGAACACATCTGGTTGACACTTATATATCCTTATCAATAGGAAAGGAAGCAAGATGAGCAGCCATCCGGAAACTCATCAGAAACTTGCACATCAGCCATTCACACTGCAGTCACCCTCCCCTTTTCCATCCCCACCAGCAATAATAAGTCTTAAGAAAGATTAAAAGAATTTCCTCATCAGATAAAGGTTGGAGAGCTCAGCCTTAATGCTATTCTGCTTTAAAACAAGCTCAATTTTTTTGTCATTTGCCATATACTGCAAGACCTGTCATTTTGTTTTAGAGTTTCATTTTTTTTCTTTTTTGCCAGAAATTTTAACTCTTTAGAAAAAAACTTTGTTATTGTTATTTGTTTGCTTCCATTTTTGAGATTAGTTCTCCTTTCTCACCTAGGTTGAAAGTGCAGCACCACTCATTGGTGGGGAACATACATACCTACATACTTACATACATACATACATAAAGTCTAACCTTTTGCACCAGCCTGCTTAGAAACAAGTTGTTATTTCTGACTTTGTGCCTGACTTTGTACAAAATCACTAGCAAGTTACTGACAAAAATAAGTTGGTCCAATTTTTTTTGGTTCATAAGATCTTAGATAAGATATGCAGAGAATCTTATCAATCATCTAGTTCAATTCCTTCATTTTACAAATGAGAAAAACTGAGGCCCATGGAAGCAAGACACTTTTAAATAAAGAGCAAAGTTAAGTTTTGAACCCAGGTCTTCTGACTCCAAATTCAGCATTTTTTCTATTACACCTTACTTAATCTGGTATATTTACATTACAGATGTAAACTTATTCTCCATCAAAATAAGATTAACCTATGGTTATAAAAAATACTTCCTGAATCACTTATTTACTACATTTTATGGGGAAGATGGTTTTTTGTGCCCAAAATCCAATTTTTTTCCCATGACACTAAAGGGATATTGCCATTCCCAACTCCTAACTGGAAAATAAAAATAGGTTTTAAATGCCAAATTAATTGTTGATTTTTTCCATCCCCTCACATTTCAATTCTATATTTCCAATTTAAAAATATAACAATAAGTGTTTGCAGATTAGAGTTTTCAGTTTGTCTTCTGTGTTCATGAAAATTAAATGCCATTTTCATCACGTTACCTTTTGTCTTTGGCACATCATCGTATATGCACATGTTTATTTGCTGCAGAGAAATGAATTGGCTGCTAGCCAGCTAAGATTGGTTTTTACCACATGGTCTCATTCCTGTTCACTCAGACCTCATAGAATCAGATGTTCAACTAATTGGTGTTCACCAATGAGAACTTTTAAAGTCAGGTTTCACAGAAGCTAAGAGGTTGCTTTCACCAAGCAAAGCGAACAAATCAACAGGATGCTGAGAAATGGGTGACTAATTATTTTGGGAACCATGCAATCAATGTTGGAGGTTACCCCACTTCAAGCATTCACTTTGAATTTGCCCTATTACCTGGGGAGAAAAAACAAACAAACAAACATGAGTGCTGAGCCTTACGAAAAAAGAAGATACAGGAAAGTATGACTCAACAAGTCTTTTTTTTTTAATACCAAGATTCTTTTTCCTCAGGATAAACAGAGGGATGGTGAGGTCAATTGATCCCTTGTGTCCTTGACCAATGTTTTGCATCTGACAGCATTTAAGAAAATATCTTTCTTTTTCCCCCTTTTTCTTGGTTTTGAGTATATTTCAAGGTGGGAAAACTAAGCATTTTATAGACAGAGATGGCAGTGACCATATAAGTTATCTAGGCTAACCCACCCTCTTTTTACAAATGAACAAACTGAGGCCCAGAGACTTGACTAAGATGATACACCTTGTTTGTGAAGTAGCCATCATTAGCAGCCTCCTTACTGCCAGGTCTGCCTTGTCACAGAGAATGGGAAAAACAGAAAATAGGCAGTGTGGTGCATCAGAAAGAACACCGAATTTGAAATCAGAGGACCTAGGTCCAAATTCCAACTCTGCTACTCTTGGTGACCTTGGTTAAGTCATTTAATTATTCTGGGCTTTAGTTTCCTCAATGGTTAAAAAAAAAAAAAGGAAGCGAGAGAGAGGTTTGGATTAGGTCGCTCCTAATGTCCTTCAGAATTCTAAATCTGTTATCCTGTGATAAAGTTGATATTTAGACCAATCTAGGCGTGTGATTTTCCCAGAACAGTACAACTGCACAGACTTTGCAACATACTATAGGATATGATGGGCAATTTTAAGGACTGAAGGGATGGCACCATGCTTTGTAAGGGATCAAGCTAATGCTATCTCTGGTGAGCCCAGCAAACACAATATGATTATTCCTTTTTCTTTATAAATAGCTTCTAAATTGAGGAATAAAGCTAGTTTACATTCATATAATGTCTTAGGTTTGCAAACTTATATATGTATGTGTATGTGGTATATACATATATACATATACATAAAGTTATATATAATATGTATATATATATATTTTTTTTTACAAAGTTGTATGTGTGTTCTGGGCAGCTAAGTGGCACAATAGGTTGAGTGCTAGTCCTGAAGTCTGGAGGACTCATTTTCCTGAGTTCAAATCTGGCCTTAGACTAGCTATGTGACCCAGGGCAAGTTGCTTAACCCTGTTTGCCTCAGTTTCCTCATCTGTAAAATGAGCTGGAGAAGGATAGGTCACACCACTCCATTTGCCAAGAAAATCCCAAATGGGGTCATGAAGAGTTGGACACAACTGAAAAATGACTCAACAGACACAACCACAAATTTTATATTATGTCATTTAACCTTCACATCAGCCCTGGGATGTAGGTATTATTATTATCTTCATTTTGCAGATGTGAAGCTGGGTCTCAGAAAGCATAGGTGACTTGCCTGGGATTATGTCACATTAAGAGGCTGGTCACATTTGAACTCAGGTCTTCCTGACTCCAAGTCCAGTGCTTTATCTCCTGTACCATGCTGCTTCCACAAGGCCTTTACAGACCTAGCTTGTACTGTATCACATGATGTTTCTGTCACCACTCACTCCCCCCCCCACCCAAAGTAAACTGTGCAGTAACGACAGTAAAGATCACAGCTCTGTAGTTAGAGGACTTCATTCACATACCCATTCTGACTCTTACTATCTGCATGAGTGCAAGACGCTTAACCACCCTGCATCCCAGTTTCTTCATTTGTAAAATGAAGGAGCTGGAGAAGATAGTCTGGGAGATATATTACAACTCTAGGTCTATAATTCTGGGATCCTATGATTTATGAATGGTCCTAACACACATTAAAAGCAAAGACCTCAGTGTTTGTTCTTCCTGCGCGTTAGGCCATCCTTAAAGCTGGTCCCATCTCTCATTCAAGATATTACTAAACATGAATCTTGTTAGAATTAGGGGGATGGGGGGAGGGGGGGCATTTTTTCCCTCCCTCAACTGTTTCAAAGTAAAATGTGCTGCCTTGTTCATCTGGGTATTTGCCTCCTACAGAATGAAGAGCCCATCTTCTCCAAAGATGGCCGAAAGTTTTTCTTTGTCAGAGCCATTCCCCAGGGAGGACGAGGAAAATTCTACCATATTGGCATGGCTTCTTCCCAGGTAACAACACTCTGTTATTGGAATGCTGTTTTTCTGGAGCAGCATCTGCTCCTAATGACCAGAAATGAGATGGGAGCCCTGAATCCCTTAGTCCCCTTGGGAAATGCCATCATTTCATAGGTTCCTTAGAAGAAGACAGCCCAAGGTCTTTGTACTGGACATCCCATATCTAAAAGGGATATTGAGTATAAGAGTTTCCCTTAAAATGTTATCATGTATCAAGTTCATGTAAAATTCTAGAATAATTTGCAAAAATAATAGAACTGAAATTTTTATTTTCTAAAAAATTTCATTTAGTGAGTTCTGTGCCTAATTTGACAAACTCATAAACTTGCATCTATTTCATATTTCTTGAGGTCATATATGTTTTACTGCCCCTTCTTCACCTCTTAGGGTCATCTCCTACCAATGCTCCCATCCACCCTTCTGTCAAGTCCCTAAAGGTTTGTCAGGTTGTTTGTTTTTTTCTTTTGTTTTGTTTTATTTTGGTTTTCCTGACTCACCTCTCCCTTTTGAAGCAGCTTTAAGATTTACAAAGCACTTTACAAGCATTATCTCAGTTGATCCTCCTAACAGTCCTATGAGGTAGGTACCTGAGGCCTTGTTATTCCCATTTTACAGATGGAGAAACAAAGATTCTAAAAGGATAAATGACTTGCCCAAGGTCACATAGCTAATAATTATCACCAGTAGGATTCATACCCAAATCTCTCTTAACTTCAAATCCAGTGACTCTTCCACCCCCCACTTGTACCTCCTGTGCAAGATTCACTTGCTGGTTCTCTGAGGTCTACTCACATCCACTCTCTCTCTATCATACTTTATTATCAATTTAAACCAAACACAGGTTGGTTTGAGTTTTTTCCCTTGAGGGGAGGGAGGGGTTATGTTCAGTTCTTTGAAACTCTCCATGCCTGGTGCCTGCAGGTGATGATACAATAGATGGAGCAGCATTGAGGGAACTGCAGGATAGAGAGACAGACAGATAGGCAGACAGACAGAAAATAGATGATAAATAGATGGATGATAGAGACAGAGAGAGGCATAAGTAGATATTTATATAGCCATAATCAAACATATGTAATATAACATACATAAAATATACCTATAATATGATATGACATATATTCATATATATAAGTATACAATATATTACACATATATATTACACATATATAATATATGTATTTTTATATATTTATATACAATATATATTATATATTTTAATATACATTTTATATATTATATATTATATGTATGATATATATAATGTGTATTGATATGCATGCATGTGTACTTATATATCTGTTACATGTGTGGTATGTGTATATTGTTCACATATACATGTATATGTGTATACATATTGGGAGAGAGTCACATGTATTTTTTTTAAGGAGAACTCTAGGAAACTCAGTACTAATTGTAAAAATATTGTCATTGCACAAAATCTTTCTGGAATTTCTTTTTGGGAATTATTTCTCCACGCTAGTGGAAAATTTCCTTAAATAGTCCAATTGGCATCAATGTTTTGCTCTTTCTAGGTGGATTTGGGTTTTTTAGAGCCACATCAGTTACATAAGGTTGGTACTAAAATCAGCTGTTCTTACTCCAAAACAAAGCATGCCCCTAAAATGATAGCACTGTTTTCTGCATGAATCAAAGTCTTGCTCAACAAGAAGACAGCTTCCTTGGAGGCATTTCAGACATAGTTCAAGTTATGGCAGCAATGTTTTGGTTAATGTCTAATGTTGTGACTTCTCTGAAAGGGAGAATATTCCTAGGGCATATAGGCTGACTGAGGCAACATGGCAGAGTGGAAAAACCACTGGATTTGGAATCCAAGGAGCTTGGCTTGAGTCCTGATTCAGTTACTTCCTAACTGCAGCTTCAAGCTAGTCAGTTATTTAAACTCTCTGAACTTACCCCGGCTTTAAAACCCTTGTCCCTCATCTTTAAAATAAGCATGACAATATCTCTCATAGTACTGTTATGAAGATAAACTGAGGTGGCATTTTAAAAAGCTTTATCAACTGCAAAGCCCTATATACATGAGACATTTATAGTTATTCCACAATACTTGTTGCAAAATCCATCACATTTTTTAGTCAGTCAATGATCATTTATTAAGCACTTAATATGTGCTGGGCAGTATGCTAAAAATACAAACAGAGGCAAAAATATTATTTCTGCCTTCAAGAAGTTCACATTCAAATGGGAAAGACAACATGTAAACAGTAGATATATATAAGATATATTCAGGATGGATAGACAGTGATCTCAGAGGGAAGGCACAGGGTGGGAGGTGAGGAGGAAGACACACTAGGAAAAGCCTCTTACGCAAGGTTGGATTTGCTCTGTCTTGCAATAAGCCAGGAGGTGTCCTTATATAGTCCTCTCCCATCCTTCCCTCAGCAACTCAAGACGTTTGTTATCTCATTTACTCTTATATTGACCGTGGCAGTTCCTTAACTGATGTCCTCTGTAAACTTTCATCTCTGGACTTACCAAATTCCTAATCAACATGTATTTATTGAGTACCTGTTATGTTCCCAGACACGTGATATGCATTGGAGAGGCAAGAGAATTCTAAGAAGCAGTCCCTGCCCTTCAGGAACTCATGCACTCTTTGGGGGGAGAGAAGAGATTCGTATTGAATGATTACATATCAGCATGTAATAGTATATAATTCACTGCTCTGATTGTGGCAAAGAGAGATCACTATGAACTAGAGTATTTGAGGAAAGCTAATACAGGATGTACCATGCGAGTTAAACCTTGGGGACTGGGCAAGATTGTGGTAAATATCAAAGAAGGAGAAAAACATTCAAGGTGAGGGAACAGTATGAACGAGAATCAAACATCCCAGTTTCAAAGAAGGTTGCCAAATCACCTTGCCCCTTGCCTTTTTGCTTTTCATATAGTCCAAGACTATTAGCGGCAGCTAGGTGGTGCCATGGATAAAGCACCTGGCCTGGAGCCATTAAGAAAGACCTAAGTTCAAATATGGCCTCACATTTACTAACTGTGTGACCCTGGGCAAATCATTTAACCCTGTTTGCCTTAGTTTCCTCATCTGTAAAATGAGCTGGAGAAGGCAATGACAAACTACTCTAGTATCCTTGCCAAGAAAACCCCAAATGGGATCACAAAGAGTTGGACACACCCGAAAGTGACTCAACAACAACAACTTATAGCCAGAATATGTCATCTTGTCCACCTCCCTTATTTTATAAAACGAGAAGACCAGGGCCTCCCAATCATTTGCCTAGAAAAGATTGGAACCCAGGTCTCTCTGTTCTTTTTGCTAGACTGTACTGTCTCTCTTATTTCCTCTACTAAGTTGTAAGCTCCATGTAAACCATTTCTTAGTCTTTTCTGTTTTCCCACAATGTCTACTTAGCATACTGCCCAGAAGATTAAAAAGCCCTAAGTAAATATTTGTCCATTGTGAAATGTTCCCTTCCCCAAGTTCCCTTGCCCCTCTCAAGAATCAGTCCCAAATTGCCTTCCTTGTTTCTTTCTTTTAAAAACAATTCCTTTTTACTATGAACTTAATCATCAACAAAAAACATTATAATATAAAAAAAATTTCATGTGCAACTGAATTTGCTATTTTTCGAATCTATATTAAACAATGTAGTAACACAATTGCCCAATTCATATTCCCTTCTGAACTTTTTGTTTTCTTCTGTCATTTTTAATGTTGTATTGATTCTTTTGTCTTTCATTTTCCCCTGCCTGATTTCAATGCTTATTCTAACCCCTGACACACACTCATTTGTGTTTTCTCTCTCTCTCTCTCTCCTTGCCTCCTTTTCCCCTTCCCTCTCTTCATCCCTTTTCCCCTCCCCATCTCTACCTCCCTCCCTCTGCCTGTGCTTTTCTTTCTGTGCTTCTCTCACCCTCTTTTCCACCTTCTTCCTGACTTCCACTCCAGAAAGCCCCAAGGTCTTTGTCTTTGCCCCTTCACCTAATTTAATTATCGCCAGCACCGAGCCTGATTCCCAAAGCCCCTGTCTTCCAGAACAGCTTGCCTATAACTCTGCACCTCATTGCCTCTACAGCCCACTTCAAATCACTGTGGAAAACATCCTTTCTGTCAAGCTTGTCTCTTCTCTCTCCTTCTGTGGTGATTTATGATTGCA
>NW_020954630.1:5816541-5865276 GCF_900497805.2 Vombatus ursinus
ACTCTAGGAATTTAGGGGAGGAAGAGATCACTGTAGCGGGGTGGGAGGATGGTCAGGGAAGACTTTGTGGAGATGTTACCCTCTGAACAATATATAAGATTCTTCTAAGTGGGAAAGTGGAATGAGGACATTCCATACACAGAGGGAAGCCATGTTTCCATCAAGCTGGCATACAATATGCAAAACAGTAAAAGCAATAGCCCCCAGTATGTTTTTTTTTCCAATAACGAGATCATCTTCTTCTTTGTGTGTTGTAGCCCAACAGCAGCAACGACAACCTCCAGTCCATCACCTCAGGGGACTGGGATGTGACCAAGATTCTGGCCTATGATGAGAAGAGAAACAAAATGTAAGTAAAGCAGCAGGGATCAGGTCATGGCAAGCTCTTTCAGCATTTGTGTTCTCGCCTCAAAGGTGAATGAGGATACATGGAATGCCTTGAAATCGTGCTATACCCAATTGCTTACAGGCTCACAGGGCATAAAGACTGAACCTTCTTTTCCATTCTCAGAACATCAAAGACATTTTGCTGTAGAGTTCTGTCTTGGCCCCCTAACCTCCAGTATTAGAATTTAACCCCATCTTATCAGCAGATACTATGAAATGAGAATCCCTTTTTGTATCAATACTGTAGAACCACAGCCATGGTTTCTGCAACTTGGGTCTTACGCAAAAATCAGTCATTCAGTCAGTAAGGTTTTATTGCATGCTAACGCTGTGCTAGGGACCATGGGGGAAATAGGATATGAAGCATGGTCTCTCCCTTTAAGGATCTTTTGACAAGTTTTGAAGGGAATCCCCATTCCTAACTTTTGCAGGGCCCTCCTTAGCTATTCCTAGGTATCTGATTGGCCACATAGACATTTTGTACCACTGCTACCCCCAACACACATAAACACGTACATACATACATACACACACACACACACACACAAGCTGTAGGTTAAACTGGCACTTTTGTATCATTCAAGGAAAATGTACAGTTATCCCTTCCACAATGTGATTTTCCCCATTGCAGTTTTGATATATTGTGGGTTGGCATAAGAAATTAAATGGGAATTTGGGGGGAGTTTTGCAGAAGCCACAGGTGATGTGTGAAGACAGACAACACAGAGACTTAACCCAATACAACAAGGTATTGGGTTAAGAAAAAAAAAGAAATAGAAGAAAAAAAAAGAAAAAGAAAAAAAATTCAGACTTTTTCTTTGATACAAAAGGAGAGCCAAAAAATTTTACATGGATTTTCCAGATTGCAGGGGCACTGAGCCCCTAAACCCTGCAATGTGGTAGGGATAACTGTAGCCTGGGAGAATAAACACATTTTGGTGGTCATTGACCTATTTCTCCATGGTCCCTTCATGCTTCACTAAAAATGGCATTCCAGTTCCCATAGTGATGCTTCAAGTGCCATCGTTTGAATTCACAAAATTGTACCTTGGCTAAAGAAGGTCAGAAAGGTATCTTCTAACACAGAGGCTGATGACTGATTGTTGTTAGGACAGATCTTTGAGGGGCAGGATTGATAGTCTCAGAGGCTTTCTGTAGTTGCTCAAAGCTGTGGTCACACATAACCATTTTCTCCATTCAAAATCTTGCAGATTGAACAGAGGCCTTTCTGAAATCTCAGCATTTCAAACTCCCAGGGCCATCTCTGAGCCAGAATATAATGGGTGAAGTTTGGCTTTGATCCCCTGGCCCATTCTTCTTCTTCCCATTAGTGCCTTTCTACTCCTTTCAAAGGCTCAGTCCCCACTGAGCTTTACTACCAGGTCCTTCCTCTTCTGGGCAGTATCTGTTTTAGGGACCTACCCATTTCTTCCTATTTAAGAGGGTTTAAATCATCTCATTCATCATACAATACAGGAAAGAGCTCTAAATTTAGAATTGAATTCAAATCTCAAGTCAGTCATTTGCTGTAGTCTTTGGTAAGTCCCTTAAATTTTCTGGATCTCGGAAATTTACTTATGTGTACAATGAAGGGATTGAACTCTGAGATTCCCTCCACCCCTTCCAGCTCTAAAATCCATGATCTGTTTTCCTATGATCCCTAGCTCCTTCAGTTGAACCTCCTATGAAATCATTTCCTGTAGCCTCACCATCCTGGTCGCCCACCAGTGGATGAGCCCTGATTTATCCAATGGATGTATCCTTCCTAAAATATGTTGCCTAGAACTAAACACAGTACTCTAGCTGTGATCTGACCAGGTCAGAATGCAGCAGGATGATCACCTCCCTCATCCTAGACACTTTCCTATCCCTCAGCCTAAGACTGCCTTAACTTTTTTGAGGTATCTTATCACAATTAATTCTGGGTGACTTTACAGCCTACTAATCCTCTAGTAGAAGTTTATTTTCAGATGAACTGCTTTTTAACCTTCCCCCTTCCAGTCTTCTACTTGAGAAGTTAACTTTAATCCATATTTAAGATTTTTAGGTGTATCCCTAGTAAATTTCATTTTATTAGCTTTGGCCACACATTCCACCCTGTTGAGATATTTTTAAAACCTGACCATGACATCCAATATTTAACTATTCCTTCTAGTTTGTGTCATCCACAAATTTTGTAAGCAAGCCATTTTTGCCTCAGTCCAAACTATTGATATATATGTTGACCAAGACAAGGCCAAGGAAATATCCCTGGTGCATTCCACCCAACAACCCCTGTAGGGAGGCATTAATCCATTAATCATGACGCCATAAGTCTGGTCATTGAACCAGTTTTGAATCCTTTCAACTTATCCAACCAATATCTCTCTATCTGATCTAGAAGATGTGTGAGAGACATTGCTAAGTGATTTGCTGGATGCCAGGTTTATTATCTGTGCATCATCGCCTTCATCTCCCAATCTAGGAATCCTATCAAAAAAAAAAAAAAGAAAGAAAGAAATTCATTTAGTCTGGCAGGGTTTGTTTTTGATCCACTATTGCTTTTTCATCACAACCACTGCTTTTTTTAATAATTGGGTTCTAGAATTTTGTCCTGCGTCAAAGGTAAATTCATTGACCTGTTCACTGGAAGAACCTGCCTTTTTTGCCTTTTTTGGAAGTCAAGACCACTTTTGCATTTCTCTAGCCCTTTGGTACCTTGCATTTCTCTTTGGTTTTTAGAAGAGCATAGATCTTTTCAAAAAGATCACAATGGAGTAATCACATAAGCAAATGCTTTCAGAGCCCCAGATTAACAGTTCATCCAGGACTGTTTACATGAACCTCATAAGGCAGTTAGTTGCTGTGTGTTTTCTTATCATCATCTCCCATATTCTGAAATTTAATTTCCGGATTAATTATTCATTTCTGTATTTAGTCAGAAGATCATTTTCCTTGGTAGACAAAACAGAAGTCAAGTGAGACTTGAGTAGCTCATCCTTTTCTCTAATAGTTAATATTTATTTAGCATCCACTATGTGCCAGGCACTGGGCTAAGCACTTTATAATTTTTATCTCATTTGATCATAACAACAGCCCTGCAAGTTAAGTGTTATTATCCTCACTTAACAGATGAAGAAACTGAGGCAAAGAGAGGTTATGTGACTTTCTCAGGATCACACACCTCATCAGTGTCTGAGGTCAGATCTAAACTCAAGTTTTCCTGACTTCGGGCCCAATGTTTTATCCACAGTGACACAATTTCATGGGCAAGTCAGTAAAAAAAAACGGTTTATTTCATCCATCACCATGAGCCATGGCATGGAGAAGTATGGATTAGCCTATAGAGAAGGGCAAGCAGAATTTTTAATGCCACTCATTTCCCATAGATATTTATGGCATATAAAAAAATATTCATTTTGGGTTCACAACAATTTGCTCCTGGCTTTGGGACCAGTTGATTGTATTTTAGAAAGAAAGCTGGGAGCTCCTTATTATGCTAGTCTGGCATTGGCCTTGCTGTCTGAGACAGAACAGACTACTTCTTTTGGGTAGCTTTGTGCAAGAACTGGAGTAGAAGGAAATAAAGAAAACATAGGGGTTGGATGTAACTGCCTTCCCTGAAATTGAGGCTTATTCTAAAATGGCTTTATTCCTGTCAAGAGTGAGGAAATGTAACACCCACCCACTCCTACCATATTGTCATCTGTTATCATTGACCCAACCCCTCTGAGCAATAGTTATTTCCCTTCTTTGCTTTTCCTCTTGTCTCCAGGGTATCTTAAACAGTTGTATTGTCCTTAGTATTCATAGCAAGCCTCAGCTTATCAGGAATCTAGCATTCTTAACATCATTCTTAAATGTCTGCGCCATTCTTTTGTATTGATCCTGTTACCTGACCATACTTTCATCTTCTGTATATGTCTTTTTTAAACCTGAGTTTGCAGTTTCCTGGGTAGCCACATCAGTCTCCTTAAAAAGGTACTCCTTTTTTTCTTCACTAGAATCATCTGTATTAACAGAATTTCATTTCTGACAGCTTGCCATCCCTCTTAAGCCAACCCCTCATCTAAAATTTTAGACTGAACCATCCTGCCAGTCCTTTATCTGAATGTCACACATCCCACAAGGCAGGGCCAGAGATTAGAAAGTTATGGACTGGGGGGAAGAGTAATCCTTATCCAAGGCAGAGGAAGGAGATAGTTCTGAGTTGAGAGGAAAGCAAGAAGAATACAAAAATCTAGGTTTGATCTGTTGCCAGAGTGTTTGCAGAGCATCGGGATGCAAGGGGATGAAACAAGCAAGTGAAACGGCTGTCAGTAAGAGAATTCAGAGTTGAGAGAATCTGAGCAACGTTAAGAAATGAATTCAGGAAAAAAAAAAAGAAATAAGTTCAGGTAAATGGGCGCCCTCCCACATCATTTGAGAGTGGGACTAAAGACTAGTGCCATATCTTGAAAACAATATCGCGATAGGCAATTTGAAACACAAAAATAATACATACCTTTTAATCTAATAATTCCATTGCTAGGATTTTATCCGAAAAATACCATAAAAAAGGAAAAGGAGCCTCTCTGTATAAAAAATACTCGTTGCTGCTTTATATGTAATAGCCAAAAAAAAAAAAATAGAACAAACTGTTTACCCAAAGTTGGCGAATATCTGAATAAATCCTTGCATATTAATGTAATAGAATATTATAATGCCATTAATTATAATCTCAAACATGCAAAAATATAAAAAGACCTATATTAAGTGATGCAAAGTATGATGGACTGAGGCATAATTCTATGCACACTGACTACAACAAAATAAAAAATAATAATTTTAGGCCATCGTGGAAGAAAAGCCTGTTCTGCTTGCTTGTTACTTATTAATTCATTTGGTTATACCAAATGGGTTTCATTTAAGTTTTTATGCTTTGTTTTATATGCTCACCTGATTTTTTTGTTAATAGTTATTAATTTTTAATTATATTTTTTCATTTTGGGGTGGGGTGAGACAATTGCGGTTAAATGACTTGCCCAGAGTTACACAGCTAGGAAGTGTCAAGTGTCTGAGGCAGGATTTGAACTCAGGTCCTCCTGATTCCAGGAGCAGTGCTCTAACCACTTTACCACCTAGCTGCCCTATAATTATATTTTTAAATTAAAAAGCCAGAATGAAAGGAATTAAGGTTTTGCCTCATTCAACCTTATTCTCCCAAACTTAGGTGTTTTTAGTGAAGCAGCTTCTACAGCTGATGCTGACATGCTCATGTAGTCACAGGTAGAGCCCACTCACCTTGCTAAACTTTGCTTCCAAACCAAATGAAATCCACTTCTCCAAAATTTCTCTGTCACAAACTATAAGATGCTATGTCCACTTCTTCTCAAGGTTACCATCATTTCTACTTCAGCAACTAATTCTCACTTATTGGTTAGAATCAAAGCCATATAACAGTCCCTCCTCTTTCTTCTTCCATCTTTTGAATAACAAAAATCAAGGCAAGTAAGGAGATTTTTTAGCTTTTTGGTTTTTAGCAGAAAGCTCCAAATGATGCTTAGATAGATAAAGCCCCCTATCACTGCTGTGTAATAGCTTTATGCCAGCCTCATGATCTGCTTCTGAATCTCATGATTCATCTCTTCCTTCTGACCAAGTGGTATGTAGTGTATCTTCAACACAAAGTAGCTTCTATTTCTCTCTTCACTGATTGTAACCCAAATCTTCTTATTTCTTATTTCAAGCCTATTAATTTCCTCATAGCAGTGTATCTTTTTGTATATAACTCTACTACCCTGTCCTTTTTATCGAATCCATTCCTTTAGAATAAGATATACTCCTCCATCGCTATATTCCAATTCTAAATCACAACCCACTAAATCTCAGTGATACGTTGGTTGGTTGTGTGGTAGTGTGGATTCCTTTCAGGTATGCGTTGGATTAAGTGGCTGCTGGGTTCCCTTCCAAATCTCGGAATTCTGTGATTCTGTAATATGTGCAAAGTAGAATTTATCTCCCTGCATTAAGATCTCTAGTTATCTTTGTTTTTGGCTCTTGCACTCTACATTTGTGTATAGATATTTGAGACTTGAAAATTACTACTGCCCCCTCTCCTTGCATTTTGTCTCCTATGAGTTATTCTATATTGCTAATCTTCCTAGGATGTCACTTCTGCTACTCGCCATGACTTAGTGAATGAACATAGACAGGTTTTTTCTCCTGTCTTCAGTTTAATGATCTCTTCTTACTTCTAACAAATTTAGAACTCAGGAGGGACTTTTGAGATTAGAGCTCTTGCTGACCTTGTGACAAAGAAACATCATTTTTCAGCTCTTTGATATCCTGGGAACCTATGATTTTGAGCAACTCCCAGTACGGCCTGGTCCTTCAGACTCCATGGAGCCTCACAATACAAATAAGACTCACAGGGAAGGCCACCCCCTACATGCCATACCTAATATTCTGCCACAGAGCTCCCGCCTGTCTCTCTTGCTTGACCTCCTTCCAACACAGAGTGCTTTGCAACTGTAGTATGAGGACCCAAGCCTCCATGATGGTGGCGATGTCAACAATGCACCTTCCACCTACCAATAGGAATATCCTGAGAATGAACTAGCTGGTCATCAGCCACGTTGATCAAGGTAGCAGCCACTTCTATGAACCTTTTCACCTCTTGCCTACCCAGGAAAAGAAGCTTATATATGGCCACACTGAATTTGGATAATAATAATAGCTATCATTGATGTAGCTCTTTTAAAGTTTGCAAAATGCTTTACATACAGTACGTAGTTTGATCCTGATAACAACTCTGGCAGGTAGGTGCTATTATTATCTCCATTTCACAGATTAGAAAACTGAGACTGAGAAAAGTTAAATAACTTGTCCAGAGTCATACATCTAGTATCTGAAACAGAATTTAAGCTATGTGATTTTCATTTTTTTTAAAATGTGCCCTACCTATTTTAATTCCTTGTAAGTATAGCATCAAATAACCTTATTGGGGTCCAATTTAGGGGCACAGAGAAAAGTTCACTAACTACTGATGGAGTTATTTCCAGTGAGCAAATTTCAACTTTAATTTCCTTATGCTACCTGGAAGATGTCCAGGCCTGAGATGATTGCCACTTCTCCCACCTAGTTCAACTTAGTTCAAATCAAGATAATAATAGTTGTACGTTTGCCCTAAAAGACACATTAAATAAAACATATAATTAAACATTTCCACTTTCCTGGAACAATTAGCATATAGAAAGCTAGTGATTACCTTGGACAGTCCTTCTGAAGCAAAACCCAAGCATTTGTAAAGGTCTGTCAACCTTATTCTCATTTGCCAGGGTCCTTCCTGCCTACAAAGGGGGGACCCCAGGAGGCACCCCTGAGTGAGTGTATCTTCAGCTGATCTTTCTTGAGGGATCCTACATCACTTGCAATGACAGTTCAATATGTATAAAAAGACGCAATGCATTTATAATCCCATAATCCTAGCAGTGAAGAAGACAGACTATGGAAAGTCATCTCATTCAACTTCTCCACCCTGACAAGTGGCCATATGGTCTCTAGTTGAACACTGGCACTGCCCAGATGCTTGCTGCCTGCCTTCCAAAGGCAGCCCCTGACATTTTCTAGATAGTTCTAATTCTTGTTCTTTTTTATGTTGAAGCAAAATCTGGCCCATTTGACGTGATACAAGTGGTCTTGAGTCTTCCATCCAGAGCCCTCTTTCACATGGCAGTCCTTCAAATACTCAAAGAGAGTAGTAATTTCTCCTTCTCTTCTTCCTTTTTCTAGCCTGGTTCCCCTCATTATTTCTATGGTGCCATTACTTCAAAGCTTTTTGCCATCCTAGCTGCCATCTTTTAAACACTCCAGTTCATCACTGGCCATGTTACGTGCCTATAATAGTAGTAGTTTGCATGTATATAGCACTTTAAGGTTTATCAGGTAATTTCTATACATTGTCTCATTTGATCCTTATAACAACCTTGTGAAGTAGGTGCTATTATTATCCCTGTTTTACAAATGAGGAAACTGAGGAAGATAAAGGTTAATTGGCTTGTCCCAGGGCACACAGCAAGTTAGTTTCTGAGTTACGATTTGAACTCAGGACTTTCTGACTCCAGAGCCAACACTACCCACCACTCTACCTAAGTGACTGAGTATAGCACCTCAAACTGAACAAAATACTTTAAACCAGAGGTTCTTTGACTTTTTTATGTGTCCTAGACCCCTCTAACAGTCTAGTGAAGCCCCTGGAACCCTTCTCAGAAGAATGATTTCAAGTGCACAAAATAAAATAGGAGTTTAAAGAAAATGGTTATCACCATGTTTTTTTAAAACAAGTTCATGGATGCCCCATTAAGAACCACTGCTCTAAATGTTGTCTAGTCAGGACAGTATGTGGTGGAACTGAGTTAGCCACTATACTTTCATTAATGCCTCCTAAGATTTCACGAGTTTGTGGTCAGCTGAAAACCATAGCCCTGTTGCATAGGAGCTGCTACGGAGCGGGTAATTATTTACAAGGCACACCACACTTCCTCAGGATGTACTTAGGAAAGCAAAAGAATATTACATTTCCCACAGGTACCCATTCTACAGGGTAAAGAGCAGTTCTGTACTCACCCAGCCTTATACCTTTCTACCATTTCTGGATGCAATCCTCTATTTTTTTTTTCCATTTGATCTTTATAACAACCCTGGGAGGTAGGTGCTATTGTTGTCCCCATTTTACATTTGAGGAAATTGAGGCACACAGTGGTTAAATGACTTGCCCAAAGTCACACAGCTAGTAAATGTCTGAGGCTGGGTTTAAACTCAGATCTTTCTGACTGTGGGCCATTGTGCCATCTAGCTGTCTCTGCTGTATTCATTACAATGATAGCTTATCATCTTGAATTTTTATGCCCCTCCCCCCCTTTTTTTCAATTTTCAGGGCCTTTATCCAAGTTCCATATCATTTGATTCTTGTAGCAATATTGTAAGGTAGGAGGACACATCTCTTTTTTGCAGAAGAGGAAGATAAAGGATAGGCTAATTGGCTTTCCAAAGGTCACTCTGCAACTCAGTAAACAAGCATTTATTAAGTGTTCACTGTGTACTGGGTACTGTGTGAAGTACAGGGATTACAGAAAATTTGGCAAAAGCAGTCCCTGCTCTCTGAGTCTAAGGGGT
The DNA here is from genome assembly GCF_900497805.2 of Vombatus ursinus. Lineage (NCBI taxonomy): Eukaryota > Metazoa > Chordata > Mammalia > Diprotodontia > Vombatidae > Vombatus > Vombatus ursinus. Next base: position 5,826,064 of record NW_020954630.1, read on the forward strand.
GAGACTACACATATGTGTGTGTATAAATATATGTGTATATGTATGTGTATATACATATATACACACACATACATATAGATACACATATACAGATACACACATACACCTACAAGATGAATAGAGTCAATAGGAGGTTATCTAAAAGAAAAAGATGCTAATAGCTTAGGATACTAGCAAAGTCCCCTGCCAAGCATGGGCTTTGAGCTGAGTATAGAAGGAAGCCAGGGAACTTGAGAAACAGACGTGAGGAGGAAGTCCAGGCATGGGACCAACCAAATGCCAAGGCACAGGGATACTGAGAGGGACCCAACCTGACCTAGAACTTCCACCTCCTCACTCCCAAGTAACTTCCCGCTGGCCCAATCTACAGGGAAGCCACTTGGGATCACCAGTCAACTCAACAGTAATTATTGTTAGGTACTTTTGACAGTTTACAAAATATTTCCCTTGCCACCTCTCTGTAGGACTCAGAAGGGTGAGGTGAGTTACCTGAGATCATACAGCTAGTAAGGGACAGAGCTAGGACTAGGCCCAAGGCCCTCTGATTGTCAGCCTAGTGCCCTTTTTAGTACATCTCTGTCCCTTGAGGGCACTCCATGAAGGCAGGGGACATATCTATGTGGGCTTCATGTTCAGGGTTACTAAATGAAGTCAAGGTACTGGAATGGCAAGGAGCCAGTAGTCTGGATTTAGAGGAGGTACTAGCCTATTCATATTTGCACCAAAGTCTGACTTTTCCCTATATCTACCAGCTGCAAGAAGAGCTAATATAATCTGAAAAAGCCTATGGACTGTGATCTCCAGTTTTTGGAAAAAAAGAAGAGTCAGGATACAAGATATCTTGTATCCTCTCCAGGGAGACTAAGCATGGACTATTACATTTTTGTCTTTGTACTGCTTATGGCTAGTCAAGTGCCTTGCACCAAGTGGTGCTTAATAGATGTTTCTTAAATCGAACTAAATGTCATCTAATTACTTTGAATAAATATATAGAATCATAAAATTTTAAGACCGGAAGTTACCTTTAAAAAGTAACCTAAATTCATTCAAGACCATACCTAAACCAATCGAAGAAGACCAACAGAGATTTCTCTCAGTCCTCCATACCAGTATTTAACGCTATCTCCACCCCCTCCAACATCTTCCCAAATGCCCCCAAGTGAAACAATGAGAGATGGGTATTTTATGGCCCAAGTGACCCCAGTCATCCCTCCTTTAAACTTCTAGTCCTGGATTAAAGGTTATTATTATTATTTCTCTGTTCATTTCTCTGTACCCTCTATCAGAGTAAGCCAAGAGAAAGAAAAGGAAATAAAATTACAAACAGTAAGTCTGACTGTTTCACTGCTGGTTGAACGAAGAGCTAGATAGCTGTGGAAGAAGAGGAGATTGAAACTAGAAAATAAAATGAGGTTTTTGAAATTCTGGTGTATTTTATTTATCCCTGAAGGATCCTGGACCCCAGGACTCTATTTCTTCTCTTTTCTCTCCTCATCCTCTCCCTTATTATCTCATCTGTTCTCATGAACTCAAGTATCATTTCTCCAAAGATAACTACTAGTGGTAGATATTGAGCTCTGATCTCTCTCCTGAGCTCCAGCCCAGCATCTCCAATTGCCTACTAGACATCACCTCCTTATTTCAAACTCAATATGTCCAAATAATGATAGATTGGAAAGAATACTGACTTTGTTGTCAGGAACCTTGGGTCTGAATCCCAGTTCTTCTACTACTGCCTATGTGACCTTGGGCAGGCTCTTTGGACCTGAACTTCCTCATCTGCAAGGGGGTGAGACTGCATAACTTCCAGTATCACTTTCAGCTTTAAATCTACAATCTCTTGATTCTCTTCCAAATACTTTTCTCCATTTCCAGCTTTTCCCATCTCCAGCTGCTTATTCAAATCCCTTAAATTGCTTTTCATTCCACAAAAACAAGTCTTGACATGTATGGGAACTTGCAATAGAGAACACAGTGACTCAGAGTCATAGGATTATTAATACTCGAAGGGATGATACATGCTAAGGTGTGAAGGACTAAAATAAGACTCTTTTGTGATCAAAGGTTTTAATGGAGGAAGAGTAGAACACGAGAGCTCTGGGAACTTACAGTTCAGGGACAGAATGTTATTAGCTAGGGGAAAAGGTAAAGAAGGTGGAACCTTAGAGCATCTTCACAAGTTTGCATAGGGTCAGAGACAAAAATATAAAACATTAGAATTAAGAGGAGCCTCAAGAGCAACCATATGGTTCAGCCCTATTCGTTTTCTTGCCTGAATAGTTGAAGTGACTCACCCCACATCACACAGGTAGTAAATAGAAAAGCTCAGGCTAGAAGACCCTGATTTCCTGACATTCAGTCCAGGACTACAGCATTCTGTCTCCTGTCTCTATTGCACTATCCATCTGAAAGACAAGATTACATATTTCAAGTCCTGAGAGAGATACTCAAAGAATTCTTGGAGTTGGTAACATAATGTTGTAGAAAGTGACCTGGATTTGGCATCTATCTCCCGAACTCCAGTCATGAATTACTAATTGCTTACTAGACGTCACCTCCTGGATGTCTTATGGACATTCTAATTCAGTACGCCCGAATCATGGTACATTAGAGAGAATGCTGAATTTGACATCTGCTGCTCCCTATATCAAGTAAAAGGACTTCAACTTGAATACTGGTTCTGATGCTGACCTATATGGTACTGGGCAAATCATTCACTTCTCTACGCCACAGGTCCCTCATCTATAAAATGAGGATGTTGGACTAGAGATCTAAGGTTCCTTCTAACTCTGTCTATGATCTGATTGTGTTAACTTTGTTTTCTCTCTGCAGTTATTTCCTCAGCACAGAGGATGAACCCAGAAGAAGACACCTATACAGGTATGATTTTGAACTTTCTTCCCTTATACATGCATGGGTCACCTTGAATAGCGAGGTATTTAAGTCCCTGAAAAATGTCCAGTTCCATCCCATGTGGTCACTGTACCCTACAACACATATTGTACTTATGGGAGAGATAGGAAAAGGAGAGCTCTACCATTTAAAATCAGGGTTAGTGATTCCCAAGATACATTGCTTTTCCCTCTTTTCAAGAAGTAAATTTTTCTCATTTTCCCTATTTTTCTAATAAGTAGATGTCTTCTAGCTACCTACTCTATTAAGTTATATTAAAATACTGACTTTGTGATTTTAGTCTTATTTATTATTTATTACTTATTATTTAGTGATGACGCATTAGGAGTGCAGTAGAAGGAACATCAGACTTAGACCCATGAGACCTGATTTCTAGTTGCTCTGGTGATTATTTTTTTTATGACCTTGGGTGAACCACTTAATTCTTATAGGTTAGTTCAGTATAACTTGAAAGGCAGAAATGATCCCCTCTAATCCCTTATTTTTACAAGTTCTTTATCTGTAAAATAAGTAGCTTTGACAAGGTAGTCTCTAAGGTTGCTTACCAGCTCTAAATTTTGTGATCAACTGCCATTCTTTCCTAGGAGAACTTTTGGCTGAGAAATGGGGTTAGTCTTTGGAGCTTGCATTCCATGTTCCAGGGTTCAAGATTAATGTTGCCATCCCTGCTATGTTTCCTAGTTAACAACCATAGTTGAAATAATAGACCCAGACTCTGACTATCCAAGTTGTCTAACAACCACTTCAAAGGAAGCTAACAGCACCCAGCAACAACACATTAGTCCTAATTAGGCAAATGTTGTACCCTAGTGAGATATCAGAGAGGTCACTTTCAGACGATTGGATATACTCATCTGACAGCCATTTGCTTAGCACCTCCCCTGTGCAAAGAACAATGCTAGGCAATGGGAAAGATACAAAGATAATTTTAAGGCATGATTCCAGACGGGAGTCAGCCCATCTCTGAACAATCTATAAATCCAGAACATATATGCAGGCCTCAGGTGGGTACAACCTGATGCGATGGGAAATCCTTCACTGAATATGGCATCTCATCGGGTTGAAAGTTCCTTTCAATGGTATAGATCAGGGGTTGTCAAAGTATAGTCTGCATACCTGTGGAGATCTCTGAGGCACTTTCAGGGGGTTCTTGAGATCAAAACTATTTTCATAATAATACCAAGACTTCTTTATCTATTAAAATACTCCTCTCTTTTCCAACTATATATGTTTGTGATACCATATTTCCTTCTTATGCTTCAACCAAAACAACATATCTCAACAGATTGAATGCAAAAGTAAACATAAGAATTTATCTGTCTTCTCTTAAACCAGATATTAAGGAGATTTGCAAAACTACATAACACATTGTTACTCTCCTCACTAAATTTTCTTGGATTAGAAAATATGGTTACTTTTCACAAAAATATGTGCATATTAGCATGCAGTGGGTTTATTATTGTTGTTTTAAATTAATTAATAAATATTTTTAAAAGTTATCCATTTTAATTTCTAATATGGTAAATTTTGATAGATATAGTTCACATAAACAAAAGAATTTTAGAGTCATCAATAACTTTAAGAGTCTAAAGGGATCCTAAGACCAAAAATTTGAGAACTGCTGGTATAAATCATAGCTCATCCACGCCTCCTCTTCTGTCACTCTTGTCCATGTCTTCCCATAAATCCTCCACAGAGGATCCACTCAATGTGCAAAGGGGCTTAATTTTTGCCTCCTGATATTGCATGAGTACCAATATAGTGCCCAGGCTGTTACTGTTCAGCCTTTTGGTAAAGCTGCATGCTTAGTACCTTGCCTCCACTTATAGCAGTTTGCTGATTGCTCTTCCTCAGTATATTTCTATAATTTTGATCAATAATAAAGACTGCAGTGCTGCAGATATATACAGAAACTGTTACTGGAAATTAAAAGTATAAAATTGCCTAAAACATTTTCAGTCTTCTATGAGACTCAATTAAGAGATCGCTTATGACTTGGGGAATTAAGGAAGGCTGTATGAAAAAGGAAATAACTGGGCTTGACTTTTAAGAATGAAGATTTCAGTGAAAGTAACAGGGAGAGAGGCACATCTTCCAGATTTAGCCCATTTGCCCCCAATAATGCTGTAAACAAAGACAAGGGGAAGCAGGAAAGCAAAGAATATGAAGACTGAATAGATTGTAAGCTCCTTGAGAGGGGGGACCTCATCTCATTCATTTTCATGTTTCTCACAATGCAGTGATTTATACATTGTAGGTACAAGATAAATGTTTGTGGAAGGAGGGAAGGAAGGAAGGAAGGAAGGAAGGAAGGAAGGAAGGAAGGAAGGAAAGAAGGAAGGAAGGAAGGAAGGAAGGAAGGAAGGAAAGGCTGAAAGAAAATAATCCAGTCTGGTTGGAGAAATTATCTCTTTCAAGAGTAGTGGAAGAGACATTTGAAAAGATATTTTGGAGCCAGACTATGAGAGACCTTGGATGGCTAAGTGGTTTGACCTTTTTTCCATGTAAAGCATGGGACTCTATTGAAGATTTCTCTTCTGCTAGATTATCCAGCCTTTGTTCACACTCTATCTCTGTCTTTGTTTTATTAGTGCTGACACTGAAGGCACCTACAATAGGCAGTGCCTCTCCTGTGAATTGATTGAAAATTGTACTTGCTTCAGTGCGTCCTTCAGTCACAACATGGACTACTTCTTGCTGAAGTGTGAAGGTAAGTACTTGACATGATTTCAAACCTCTTCTTGTGAAATGGAGCTCTGGGCATGTCAGGATAGAGAATCTCTCCCAGGGTGAGCTCTCATCCTCAGTCCTGGCAAAAAGTCCCTACTCCCCATATGGCCCATAGAAAAATGGCGCCAAGGAGATGGTGCTGATTGAACCAAGTGCCTTGGGAAATTGCTGAACATCCATCTGTGTACAGTCTTCTAGGTTAGCTGTCAAGGCTGCACTCTTATAAAAATAATTTCTTTTGTAAATGTTCAACCAATCTCATCTGAGAACTTTTTCACATATTGGATTTAATAAATTTGTGTTCCATGAAGTGACTTCTGCTAGGTGATTGTAGCACTGAGCTGGCAGAGGACATCTGCGTTGGGTCACTGCTTTTTTTTTTTTTTTTAGGCAATTAGGGTTAAGTGACTTTCCCAAAGTCACACAGTTACTAAGTGTTATGTGTCTCAGGCCAGATTTGAACTCAGGTCCTCTTGACTTCAGGGCTGGTGCTCTATCCACTGCACCACCTAGCTGCCCCAATTCTTTTTTTTTTTTTTTGGCAAGGCAATTGGGGTTAAGTGACTTGCCCAGGGTAACACAGCTAGTGTCAAGTGTCTGGTCTGAGACTGGATTTGAACTCAGGTCCTCCTGACTCCAGGGCCAGTTCTCTATACACTGCACCATCAATCTGCCCCTAGGGTCACTGCTTTATTAAGGGTAGGGAGTTTATCCACCCCTCTCCAACCCTTTTCACTTCTTGGAACAAACTTCAGAGAATTCTTTCTAACCTAGCTTCTACCCTTCTCCCTATACCACTGTAAAGGACAAGTCTCTGTAGAATCCTGCTCCCTCATGTGTCTGGAATATGCAAGAAAAATAGTGCCCAGCAGCTGAATTCAGCCATACCATTCCATAAGGTGTTACGGAGATCCTGCTGTTGTAGGATATTCATCTGTTTAAAGAAACAACAGGAAAAATCCTAAGACTGCTTTTCTTGCTTTTAAAAAAGTTTAAATTGCACTCCAGATATGATATGTGGGAGCTGTAGAAAGTCATGAGAAGAGATAGTCTTGTTATAGCAGCTCACGTAGAAGATAAGGCAGACCAAAAGAAAGTAAAATAGGGCACCCAGGCAAAGGGAGGGGGAAGGGTCAGGTGGGATGGGAGGAGGAGTAAGGAGAACATGAATAAATACGTAGCGCCTTTCATATACCAGGCACTTTGATCCTCACAATAACCCTAGGAGGTAGGTGCTATTCTTGTCACATTTTACAGTTGAGGAAACTGAAGTAAACCAAGGGACATATGTGAGAAGGATCTAATTGCCCTCCACCACGTCAGCCACAAAGGCGAGCCCCACCACCATTGGTTAGAAGTGATGACGGATTGTAGAGACAGATGACAATTTAGAACATCTCAAAGTCTTATAAGAATGAGTGATCGAGGTGTCACAATTAAACTTTGTTTTTAAATTTCTATTTATTAATAATTTGTAATAAAAGCCAACTCCCTAAATTCTTTATGAATATACAAAGGACATGATATTTGCCATTGGCACACACCCACTCTGTAAAGTTATTTGAGTAAACACAAATCCATTCATTTTTATTTCATTAACAGATCCCTCCATGGTGCAGTGATGTTTCATTTTGACATTTCCTACCCTCTACAACTCTAGCCTTGACTATAATTCTTTATTTGTTCTTATTTTTCTTTGGGTACCCAATTTACAGGTAAGAGGACTAATTGAGCAACAAAAGACATTAGAAAGCACTGTTCCTTGATTAAAGATCATAGAATATCAGACCTTTGAAGGGATTTTGAGAGTCACTCGGTTTATCCTTGTCATCCAGCAAATTCTCATTAGGAAGGGAGGAAAGGGAAGGATAGGGATCCTAAAGGCTCAAATGTAATCGTTTTAACTGTTTGAGGACAGAGGATATTATCCAGGAATAATTTTCCATTTGCAGATAAAGCAAACTAAACGTTGCATTTTACAACTTAGATTTTTTTAAAAATAGAAATAAATACCACCAGGTCCTCTCACCTCAAGGTTTGCAGTCTGATCTAAATTCTTAAGGAGAAAATTTCATTATTTAAGTATTGCTCTTTATTGGATACACACATATTGCAACTATAGAGCAAATGAGCAGACAATCTAGTGCATAAATAAGAAATGGAAGACCTACTAGCTAGCATCCCCCTCTTGACTTAGACTCATGGAATATCAAAGCCAGAAGGATCTTTGACATGACATTTGGTCTAACCTCGTCGTCAGATAGCCTTATATCTTGGGAGTCAGGGTGGGGAGCAGGGGAAGCAGTATATGAATACTAGGAATGCCATCAATTACTAAAGCTTCAATATTGGCAGGAGAATAACATTTACATAATAGTTGGGAGTTCACAAATCATTTTACATGTATTATCTCATTTGATATATTTGGTAAAATCTCATTAACAGATTACCTTCATGATGAAGTGACCTTTCATTTTTGCATTTTCTATCCTCTATCTTTTTTGGCAGATCCTTATTTGTTCATTCTTCTCTTTGAGCAATTTTAATTTTTTAAAAATAATATTATATTTCTCCAATTACTTGTAAAAACAATTTTTAACATTTGTTGGGTTTTTTGAAGTTTTGAGTTCCAAATTCTATCCCCCTCTCCCTCCCCTCCTCCTTTACTGAGACAATAAATAATCTGATGTAGATTATACATGGAGTAACTTTAATTTTGAAATTAGTTCATTCTAAAAGGCAGCTGGTAGGGCAGTGGCTAGAGTATTCCTCTTGGAGTCAGGAAGACCTGTGTTCAAATCTAGCCTCAGATACTTACCAGCTCTGGGCAAATCATTTAACCTCTGTTTCTCTCAGTTTCCTCAACTGTAAAATGGAGGTAACAATAGTATCTACCTCAAAGACTTGTTGTGAAAATCAAATGAGATAATATTTACAAAAAGCACATAGCACAGTGCATGGCACATAGTAGGTGCTATATAAATGCTTATTCCCTTCCCTTCCCCCAAAAGAGCCAAATTTTTAAGAAAATTACAATAGGCTCCCTTGTAATGGTTTCATTCTAATCCTTGGCTCTTAGTGAGGTAGGCTTAGAGGCAATGAGTTCAAGTAACCATGTGTGCCAACTTGTCTTAAAGAGTTAACCATTTGTCATCTGTCTTGGTTCCTATAGGAAGAATTCCTGTTAGGAATCAGAAAAACCAGGTTCTAATTAGCCTATTATACCTTGGCCCAATCTCTATGGGTCTCATGTGTCTCATCTGTAAAATTAAGTTTGGATTAAGTGATCTCTAATAATTTCCCTTCTAGCCCAAACATTCTATGAGTGATGTGCTGAGATACCAACTTCCTATACCCTCATTGGGAGGGCTCATGCGATCTGACCCTCTCTTTAAGAGGAGAGCAAAATTTGAGGCAGTATGGTAGAAAGAGAAGAGTGTTAACCCCAGAGTCAGAGGGATTAGGTACAAATCCAGCTGCTCACTCTTACTATCTGTGTGATCTTGTGCAAGTCACAATCTCCTGGGACCCCAATTCTCTCATCTGTAAATTGAGGTAAAGATTAAGTAGCCTCTCAGGTCCTTTCTGGCTCTGCATCTATGATTCTATAATCAAGAATACAGTGTACTATGTAGTAAACTATAAATAGAACTCTATAAGTAGAATGCCATATATGATAAAGACCAATGTGTACATAAAGAAAGCTATTGATAGATCGTACAATACTCTGGCTCTCCAATCCTCTGCACACACCCCTCTACCCACCCCCATTTCTCTCTCCTTTCTCTCTCTCCTATCTTCTCTTTGTCTGTCATTCTCTCCTCTCTCTCTCACTCTCACCTCTCTCTCTTCTCTCTTCTCTCTTCTTTCTTGTTCTTTCTCTCCTCTCTCCTTTCTCCTTTCTCCTCTCTCTCTCTGTTTCTCTCCTCTCTCTCTCCCTCTCTCTCCTTTTTCTCTATCTTCTCTCTCACACTGTCTCACATGTACAAGTATACACTCATATATTTTATATATTTTTTCATGTATTCATATATACATATATGTTCATATATTTAGAGTTGAAAAAGACTTCAGAGGTCATCTAGTTAAATCCCTTTATTTGACATATGAGGAAACTGAGGCCCAAAGTATTTAAGTGACTTGCCTCAGGTCACATAAATGGTAGATTATCCCTAAAATCTCCTCCATCACTTGCATTTTATAGTAAAGCCTTCCTAAAGGTAAGCCTGGCTATTCTAGAAGGAGGATCCCTCCTTTTTTGCTGTCTCAGTCCTCTGTTTTCCTTGGGTTTTCCAAATATTTCCATTCTAAGTGTTACCTCAGCCTGAGGCTTTTTTCCCTTCCAAATCCTATATCTGTGATAACATTCAGTCTGAGCCTCTTTAACATTTCCCATCATGCCACTGTAAATACAAGCCATGGTATTCTGCTTCATTGTCTTGGGGCAAAATTGAGCCCAATGGTGATATGGATGCTATGGTAACTTTGTGCAAGATTTGTGAGTCTCCAGCCAAATCCACCATGCCCCCGTAGCCCCCAAGCAACTGAACCAAAGATTCCAATTTACATGATTTAAGTTTCACTTTCACAGCATCAATTTGGGGGCATTAGATCCTTCTTCTCTTGAAACTATATCCCAGGAACATGATTGATTCTCTTCCTAGCTTGTCAGAAGAACCTCATCAATCCTGTTCCTAAGAAACCTCTGAACACCATCAGAAATGGGAGCAGTTCATGAATCAGCAGCAAACTGCGTCCTTTCTTAAAATGTGGCTCAATTCAAAGCTACTTTCACCAGACCCCTGGAATGCTCCTTATGTTTCCTTTGGTGAAGGGCAGGGCACAATCTGTGTTTCAGGAAGTGTCTAAAGCCTCAGGCTTCGAACTCCCCGGATGCTCACAAACTCATTTCTAAGGTCAGGGGGCTGGTGACATCAAACTAGAATCAGCAGACTGAAAGATCTCTGATATTTCTTCCAGCTCTAAATCTGTGATAATCAATCTAAATGTGCGCTGAATCCAGCCTGGATGGGTCACAGACTGCTTACTATCATGAATTCAGGGAGAACTGGGTATGAACCCTACCTCTGATGTTTAACCAACTCTGCAATATGGGCAAGGAATTTAACCTTCTGAGCCTCACTTTCCTCATCTGTAAAATGAGGATGAAAACACCTACTTCTCAACATTGTTGTGAAGCTCAAATATAATATGTATGTATACATATGTGTATAGATACATATATATGAAAGAAATCTTAAGGTGATGTAAAAAATGCCAGTTATTATTACTATTACTATCTCAAGCTAAAATCTCTCTCAATCCACTTATTGTCACTCCTCTCATTGTCACAATAACCATCACAATCATCATCTTCACAATCAACAGTACTGTAGCAGGAAAACATAAAGGGTACTGGGTTAGGAGCCAAGAGAACTGGGTTCAAATCCAAGCTCTCTTACTTCCTCCTTTACTAGGTAATGATGGGCAAATCACTTGATGTCTCTAAGCTTGTTTTCTCCTCTGTGGAATGGGGATAATTGCACTTGCCCCACCCACCTCTCAGAACTGTTTCCAGGAAAGCTCTTGTAAAAAGGATTATTGATTATCTCATCACTATTATCATTGTTGTTATCTTCTGAAAGGGTTTATTGTTATTATTATCTATGTTTTATGACAGTCTTCTGGCAAAAGGGAATCTCTCCTTGCAGAATATAGGGTTCCCCTGTTGACCCTTGCTTTCTACATCGAGACTCACAGTGACATTCTACCCCAGTGTAGGGGGGACTGTCAATAGGTTAAGTCCTTGTCCAAGTACCTAGTTTATGTCTAAGACAAGGCCCATGGACAAGCCAGAGAAATCAAGGGAAACAGCCCATTAACAAGTTTGGACACTGAGAATAAGACATAAAACAATGGGAATCAGTTCAATACAAAACTTTATTGCAAACAATGGGGAAGAGAGGGAAGGAGGAGATATACAACTCAGGTATTCATACTAATATAGATTATAATTCATGGAAGGGCAGCACTTTAGGGGGGAGCAGAGGCAGCAAGAAGGGGGTATGTCATTGGGAAGGTGTGATTCCTCCTGGAGGGCAGGCTCTGATTTCAGGTCGCCTCCCTTGGAGCTAGACAATTTGCCTTTCAGGGCTCAGGGTCAAATATTATTTTGGGGGTTTGCATAACAGGGAGAAAAAGAAGCTGGTGGAAGACTAAATTTGGGGGACAAAACTATATTAACCTTTCAAAAATAGTTTTGTCAGTATTTTTCCCTGAGCATATTCTATAAACTTATAGCTTTATATGGGGAGACCATCATGCATAGTCTTATAACAATAGTTTCAATGCATAGATTCTATAAGCTATAGCCTCCCTTAAGGGAAAACTGTTATGATGGTCTCAAGACCACCAGGCCCAGTCTTATAAGAATTAGACAGATAACTGCTGCCAGGTAGGGGAAGCTGCACACCAGATTCCTTCATCAGTGACCCAAGGGTGTGGACAAAGTGAGAAGAGCTCTGAACTCGGGATCTAGTGACCTAGATTCCAGCTGCCAAAAAAAAAAAAGGATCCAGTTTGGTAACTTAGGGCATATTACTCTTAGCCTCAGTTTCCTTATCTATATATAGTGACTAGCATCCAACACCAGAAAATGCTGTGGGAATCCGCCATCCTATTTGTTATTCTGTGACAGGAGCTCAAGGTAGCTGAGCCAAGGTCGCCTTAGCTCTGCCCCTACATGAACAGCGCCAGATTCCAAGTCTGTCTGGACATATGTTTGTTCCTCCATCAGTCAGATCACTTTACTTGCTAGCTATTCCCATTTGTCCCTCTGTGTCTTTGCCACCAAAAATTGCTTAATCCTTGTAACAACATAAACACGGGAGGGTTAACATTAAAGTACTAGCTACGTGCGTCGATAAACTTGACCTTATAGTTCATCCTGATTCTAACGCTTTCAGCAGGAAAAACAACAATAACAGTAACCAAACATGTCCAGTCAACTTCTGTGAACATGCCTGCCAGCTAGCATTATCTGCCTCATGTAGCTAGGTCACAAGGAACAGGTATCTTGTTATGAGCATCCCCAAGAAGGTAGGAGGTCCCTTTAATACACACAGCACCTATGGGAAGCTGGGCTTCTCACTTACCACTTATGAGCAGGCCCAGACACAGAGAAAAACTCTTCTTTCTCCCATGCATCCTCATTCCTTTACCTTGAAAGCATCCTCCATTTTTTTGTCTTTTGCACTAACCCCTAGGGAACTTATCCCAAAATCCTTACTGGGAGATGTAGTACAAGGGGAAAAGTAAGATTTTGAGTTATCAAGTTTGTTGCCCATGTTGTTCAGTCATTTTTCAGTCATGTCTGACTCATTGTGACCCCCATTTAGGGTTTTCTTGGCAAAGATACTGCAATGGTCTGCCATTTCCTTCTCCAGTTCATTTTACAGATGAGGAAACTGAGGCAAACAGGATTAAGGGACTTGCTCAGGGTCGCATAGTAAGTGTCTGAGGCCAGATTTGGACTCATGAAGATGAGTTTTCCTGACCCTAAGCCCTGCCCACTATCCATTATGGTGCTGCCTAGCTTCCCTAGCTGCCTTGTATTGTTGTATATATAATGAGATGTTTGTTCTTGATTTCTAAGGTTCCTTCTGGCTCTGACATGCTATGATTGCACAATTCTAAGTAATCAAACTAAAGTTTCCTAGATTATAAGATCTTTGAAAGCATAAATGATCTCTTAAATATCTTCACATCTCTTCCAGCACCTAGTATAATGCCTTGCACACAGTAGACAGTAAATAGTTGTTTTGAGTGAATAAATGAAACCAGATACCACTGCAAGCTACTCTATGATGCTTTGCTTGAAATAACTCATTCCAATGCCCTTTCTAAGAAATAGCTTTTTGTGAGATTTTATATCTTCAGTTTCTACCTAAATCTTGTGCTAAATCAGTAGGTAACTTCAGTGGGTAGCCTCAGAGGCAGGAAAAAAAACATGCCAAATGGATTCTCCTTGGGATTAGATATCATTAATTTAGCCCACCAAAGAAAAAGTCAATTACATCAAACAGGGCTTAACCTACAAAAAATAGGTGATTCATTTGGTTCGGCCAGCCTTCAGCCCTCTGGATATAGATTACACTGAGTTCCCAAAGCATTAACCTGGGCTGCTCATTATTATTGGGCATCTTGGCATCATTAAGCTTGTATCTGTCCAAGGGAATATCTAAAACAGTGTTTGCAGCGCCTCTGAGTATTGCTGTGTGGGAAGTCTGTTAAATATTTCAGACACTTACATTTATCTCTGTGGGGCAGTATATACCATGAATGAAGTGAGTTTGGGGAAAGAATTTGTTTTTGTCTAAAGGTATTTTTGGTAGCAAACCCACATTATCCATGGAAATTAAAACAGATACTTCAGAAAGCAAATTTCAATAAGCCTAGAAACCAGTAACAAAGGATCCCAGGTCATGAGCAAACATCACAAGAAGATCGATTATAGTTTAACTGCCAAATAAACAACTCCAGTAGGAAGGTTCCTACTGGACCTGTTCACCCTGATCCTCCCAATTCAGGTCCTACATGAGTGGTATTAGTTCCTATCCATCCATCAATCTGCAAGTATTTATTAAATACCTTATTTATTAAGTATTAAGTCCCATTAGTGCCAGGTACTGTGCTGGATGCCAGGGACATCATTATTTTTCTTAGAGACTATATGCCCACTTCAAATCCATGATTTGTCCTTGAGTTTTCAATCTGGTTCAATAATAAAAGAACTTCAGTAAATACTAAATGTCTTATATCCATGCCTTCCTTCCCATTTCCACTGCCACCAATCTAATTCAGGCTCTTATTATAAGTCAAGTAGACTAGTAAAATAACCTCTAAGTGGTTTCCTCAACTCCAGTCTTTCTGCTGATGCAATCCCTTTCACACAATACTGCCAAATGAATGTTCCCAAAGTGCAGCTATGCTTGCTTTCACTCCAATGATAAATAAAGTTGAAGCTCTTTATGTTGACATTTAAGGCCCTCCACAGTCTGGCCCCAGCCTATCTTTCCACACTTATCTTCCCACTCATCCTCTACGTTTACCCTGGGTTCCAGCCAAGCTGGACTGTATGCTGCTTCTTTCCCCACCTGCTCAAGCCATCCTCTTCACCTAGAATGCACCAACCCTTTGTTTCCATTTCTACCTGCTAATCCTATGTGTTTTCAAGACTTAATTCAAATGTCACCTTCTCTGGGAAGCCATTCCCATCTCTTCTCCCTTCTCCAAGCAGAAGAGTTGTGTTTGTGCCTTTCTGAGGATATTTAGCATCTATTCCCTTCTCTTATGATTATGATGATTTTTGTTTCTCTTATCTTTCCTACTAAGTTGTAAGCTCCTTGAGGGCAGGAAACCTGTCAATGGACATCGTCCACATTATGTGCTCAGTAAATTTTTGTTGAATGACATTGGTTAAACAGTAGAGGCAGCTGGGGGGCTCAGTGGATAGAAGGTTGGACTTACAGGCAGGAAGAACTGAGGTCAAATCCTGCCTCAGATGCCATACCAGCTTGGAAAATTTAAGCAAGTTCTTTAACCTCTGTCAGTCTCAGTTTCCTCATCTGTAAAGTAGGAATAAGTATAGTACCTCCCTCCTAGAGTTGGTATGAGGTTCAAATGAGATAACCCGTAGATAGTTTTGCAAACAATGAAGCAGACGCTATTAAGTATGTACTATGTTTAAAGTACCCTGGGCGATTTTTACAAAGCAGAAGATATGGACCTGTGCCTTCAGGAACTTTATAAATCATGATTAATAAATAACTATTCTTACCACCCCTAAAAGATTACACTCTGCAGCCAGTGAAGACCAGGCCTGAAGCAATCAGTTAATTCTGTAGGTTTGTTGTTGTTGGGTTTTTTTTTTTAAACATCCAGCAGTTTATTCAACTGTCATTTTTAGTAAACTCTGAAAGGCACCCATCAGGAAGAAGGCTTAAAATATGTATTAAAAGATGGTCTGTTGCCATTACTCATGTATGCATGCTTATAATCTACATGTATGAGAAGAGCTTTAGGTTTGACACCAAAATATTATAAATGAGGGAAGGAGAAGAAGTGAGGAAAATGAGGCCCAGTGTGCTTGCTAGCAACCTCATGGGCAAGAGGGGTGGATAGATTTAGATTGTATCATAGTTATTTGTGGACACATCTTATCTCACCGACCGCCTTAAGGACAAGAGCTGTATCTTGTTCTTTTTTACTCCATCTTGTAGAAGAATGTTGTAAAAAGAAATTTCAAGTTAGAGACACATCAGTGACTGGTTTTGAAAAGCAACCTCCAGAAAATGACTCAAGATGGGCTCAGGGTGAATAATAAGACACATTTTTTTTTTGATGAGGCCAGTGCGGGAATTTGTTTTGCTTGAATATGTCTATTTGTTACAAGGAATTTGTTTTTCCTTTTTCTTTTTTTTTTACTTAATGGGGTGGGAGTGGGAATGAGAAAGAAAATATATTTGTTCTTTTAAAAAATAAAATTTAGAGAGGATTTTGGAAAGATGGTAGAGTAGGTCAGAAAATTCCAAGCTCTCAAGATTCCCCACCCACCCACAAAAGAGGTAAAATAGAGAATTGGGGTAAAAACAGCAGCAAAATAAATAAGAGTAGGGGCAGAACAGGGGTCCTTCTGGAATAATTGGAGATCTGAAGAAAAATCCCAGGAAGAGGTTTGATCCCTGTGAAAAGTAAACTCTTCCAGGCTAGGAACTACTTAAACCACAAGCCACAAGCCACAAGCCCTGGGGTTAACTGTGTTGAGAGGCTGCCTGGCCCAAGCCACAGGAACTTTTACCCCTGGGGACAGTGAGATGTAGAGCCTCTGCTGAGGAGGAACACCAGACCCAGCTGTACTGTGGAGAGAGGTTTAGGGGAAGGAACCAGCACATGCCTGCTCAGCAAGTGCAAAAGCAGTGGGGCAGGGTTGGTACTGGCTGTGGATACTTACAGGAGGCTGGAGGTATTGGTCTACATTCCAAGTCAGAGAGGAGAGAACTAAAGGAGGTTCTGAGGCCATAGGCACCATCCCCCATACCCCAGGACTAGAGGTGATTACAAAAATTAAGCTACTACCAAAAAAAATGCAAAGACAAAGGAGAAAGAATTCAACCATAGAGAATTACTATGAGAATAGAGAAGACTGGGGTTCATCTTCAGAAGAGCATACTGAAGTAGAGAAACCCTCTTCTACCCCAAAGAGTAATGTCAAATGATCACCTGCCCAAAAAGAATTCATAAAAGAACTTCAAAAAAAAAAGACTTTAAAAATCAAATGAGAGAGATTGAGGAAAAACTAAAAAAAAGAAGAAGAACAATGCAAGAAAAACAAGATTATGAAAAGAAAATCAACCAATTAGAAAAGGAGATCCAGAATCTTAGGGAAGAAAACAACTCCTTGAAAATCAGAATTGGACAAGGGAATAATAAAACAAAATATAAAGAATGACAAAATAGAAGAGAATGTGAAACAACTCAAGAAAAACAACTGACCTGGAGAACAGAACAAGAAGAGAAAACTTGAGAATAATCAGGCTATCTGAAAGTTATGATAAAATAAAAAAGAATCTTGATACAATAATACAAGAAATAATTAAAGAAAATTGTCCTGAAACATTAGAGGAGAGGAGAAAGTAGAAATAGAAAAAAAATCCACTGATCACCACCTGAAAGAGATCCTACAAGGAAAACCCACAGGAATATTAGAGTTAAACCCCAAAACCCCCAGATCAAGGATAAAGTGTCATGAACAACCAGAAAAAAATTTAAATATGGTGGTGCCACAATTAGAAACACACAAGCCCTAGCAGTGGTGACACTAAAAGACCACAGGTGTTAGAACGCCATATATGGAAGAACAACAGAACTGGGGTTCCAGCTGAAAATATCACACCCAGCAAAGCTAAGCATAATCCTGAATGGAAAAAAATGGATATTTAATGAATTGTAAGACTTTCAGGATTTTGTAAAAAAAGAAAAAAAATGAACTTAATAGAGGATTTGACACACAAGAGCCAAGAGAAATGTAAGGTACATACCAAAGACTAAGTTCAAGGGCCTCAATAAGGACGGACTGTTTATTTTTTAAGTATATAAAATGTAAAACATATGTCTAAGATTGTTACTAGTAATTGGATAGTTTCTAAGAAAGATTGAGGTAGACCTGAGTATGATAAGTAAAACTATTTAGGAACAGCTAAAATGAATAATTATCTTGTGCAAATGAGGTTTGAGGAAGAACCCCCACAGAGGAATTAGATGGGGGAGGAGGGCTGGTAGTTCTAGTACCCTACTCACATCAGGAGTGGGTTCAAGAGGGAACACTACATATATATCTAGAAAGGCATAAAAGTCTTCTAAATTCAGAAAGAAACAAAACGCTAAGAGGATAGGGAATGGGGAGAGGAGAAGGGAGGGCTCTCTAGAGAGGAGAGTGAAGGAATAGGTCAAAGGGAGAGTACAGAAAGGGGTTTAGATTTATGGGAATGGGAAGATAAGGGAGGAATCCTTGGAGGGAGTGTAGGTTAAGTAATAGAAAGGCAAGATGTTGGGCAGAAGTAAAGTAGAGGGGGCAGCTAGGTGGCGCAGTGGATAGAGCTCTGGCCTTGGAGTCAGAAGGACCTGAGTTCAAATCCAGCCTCACATACTTGACACTTACTAGCTGTGTGACCCTGAGCAAGTCATTTAACCCCAATTGTCTCACCAAAAAAAAAAAAGAAGAAGAAGAAGAAGAAGAAGAAGTAAAGTAGAGGAGTCAAGAGGGATAGGAAATAAGGAAATAAACATAAAACAAAGATCAGGAGTCGAATTTGTTAGGGAAAATATATGTTTATATACATATGTGTGTGTGTGTATCTATATATAAATATATCCATGCTTTTTGTAGCCTTCTGGGGATGGGGGGAGTAAAAGAACAAAGTAAAAAGTACACAACTGAGAATAAAAGAAAGCTTAAAAGGAAGCAGAAAAAATGGATAGCTCTCAATACAAATGTGCAACTTTTATTGCATAGGCTTTTTTGAAGTGGAAATTTATTGTTATGTAATTTGAATCCTCTCTTACATTCTGCTATGCACATGACATGGTTTTTTTCTTTTCTTATTTTTATTTAAGTTTTAGAAAAATAAAATAAAAAATAAAATTTCATTAGAAAAACAAACAAGTTCAGGACCATTCATGACACCTGATCAAGAGAGTAAGATGTAGTGGAGTCAGAAGGTATGAGTATGAAGTGCAACTTCTCCAGAGTGACTCTGGGGTACAATGGACAGGGCATTGGTTCTAAACTCAAAAGACCAGGATTCAAATCATGCTTCACATGCTTATTACCTCAGTGACAGGTGACATTTACCCTCTGTAGGCCTCAGTTTCCTGACCTGTATAATGAGGTAGTTGGATTAGATTGCCAAATTGCTAAACTAGGGTCTCTTTCATCTCTACATCTCTGAGGTCATAATTATACCCAGGAGAGTGATCTCTGTCAACTACCTGGGCCTTAATTTCTTCACCTGTAAAGTAACGGTGGGACTAGCAAATGTTTAAAGCCCCTTGTAGCTGTCCCATTCTGTACTTCTTTTCCACAGTTCTACCTTCTTGGGACAGCTAGGATAGAGTGCTGGGCCTGGAGTCAGGAAAACTCATCTTCTTGAGTTCAAATCTGGCCTCAAACAGTTCCTTGTTCTATGATCTCACCCTATTTGCCTCAGTTTCTTCATCTGTAAAATGAGCTTTAGAAATGACAAATTACTCCAGTATCTCTGCCTAGAAAACCTCAAATGGGGTCATGAAGGGTCAGATACTACTGTAAGACTGAACAATAACTAACTTTCATGGTGTGTAGCACTCCATAATGGTAATTTTTCTTGACAATTCTGTCCTTGAAACCCTGCTTGATCCTGAATCATCAAAGGAAGGTTTCATTTGGTTCAGTTGAGTGTTAACATTCTTTATCGTATTCTTGTTCTGTGAAAACTGGTCATCCCTAGGTGGTAGAGATGGTCATTCTCTCATAATAAGAATTGTCGATTAACCAGAACACTTTCTCCAACTTCTTCTTTTTTAATAAATAGGATTTAACTGAAATGGTCCAGTCTAATCACTGCTTAGGTAGAGCTGGAATTTAGCTGATTTTGCAATTTACTTTGATGCTAAGATTTTACAATTACTTCTTCTCCTCCTCCTCCTCCTTCTCCTCCTCCTCCTCATTCTCAGGACAGAGAAGAATTCAAAATTCATTTATTTCCCCCCTCAGTAGGTGTTAGTAGAAGCATTAGTACTTAGGG
The DNA here is from genome assembly GCF_900497805.2 of Vombatus ursinus. Classification (NCBI taxonomy): domain Eukaryota; kingdom Metazoa; phylum Chordata; class Mammalia; order Diprotodontia; family Vombatidae; genus Vombatus; species Vombatus ursinus. The sequence goes on from NW_020954630.1 coordinate 5,846,049, forward strand.
GAAATATTGCTGTCAATAGGCAAGCATGTAGTGGACCAGCAGTAGGTAGAAGGGAGAGGCATTAAAACATGTGCTGCTGACATATTTTGGTGAATAGCTAACTACTTTTTTTTTCATTTCTTCTACCTTCATTGGAGGTAGTAGGTAAGTTTTTTGAGAGGGGGAGTTATCATATCACCTAGAATAGCTGAGATGTAATTAACGGGTTGAAAAGAATTCTAAAATCACTGTGTTGCAAACATTTTTCCATTTTAGCTCTGCAGAGAAACAGCTCATGGCCAACATCCAGTTATTGATGCTAATGTAGCAGAGGCATCAAACAGATAAGCTATTGCCCTTACCCTTGGTTGTAAGCACCTTCCCCTCATCTTTCTTTCTAAGATGCTACCAGCAACAAAAGGGAATTTCTTTCTTGTTTCCACCCTGCCTCCCTAGCTGCTATCTGTTCAGGGTAGAAATAAAATGACCTATAGTTATGAAGCCTGAGGGATACTCACCCCCCCACCCCAAGGACATACATATTCTTCAGTAAAGCAGGGTAGTCAGCCCCTGAATACTTGGGACGTGCTCCTTTTTGTTGTTGTTGTGATAATAATCAGTAGGAACTGTAGCAGGTTTTCCTTTTCTTTGTATCCCTGGTGCTTAACATAGTGCCCAGTGAATAGTAGGAACACGATTTAACTGACATCAGTTTTTTTTTTAATTTTTTTTAATTTATGGAATAAAACAAGCATTTCCATGACATAGTACAATAAAAAAAGATGATTGCACATGACACTGCAAATCTACTATGCACAACTTTCTATTCCTGTCAAATATACAAAATTATCATGTAAATTTCATTTTTTAACATCAATTTTCAAAGACTTAAAATTCATTAAAATATACTTGCCATTAAAGAAATATTAATGGTAATTTAATTTTCTGATAATCCAAAAGCTTCAGAAGAGATCAGGAAAGGCCTTGGGTAGGAGGGGGCACTTAAATTGAGCCTGTGAGGGAGCTAGAGATTCTAACAGACATAAGTGAGAAAGGAGTACATTCCAGGCATGAAGTATAGATTGTACAAAGACCTGGAGGTGGGAGATGGACTATTGTCTCTGGCTAGTTTCATGGAAACATAGATTGTCTGAGAGGTATAATATGAAGTAGGTTTTAGCCAGACTGTGAAGGATTTTAAATAACAAACAGAGGAGTTTGTATTGCTTTTATGATCAAATATAACCTCTTCTGTCTGGCACTTAAAGCTCTTCACAGTCTGGTTCCAACCTCTCTTTCTAGACTGATCCCACATTACATCCCCCAGGCAATCCATGTTCCTGCCAAATTGACTTACTTGCAATTTCCCAGGCAGGACATCCTATTTCCTGACTCTGTACCTTTGTACAAATCATCTTCCACGTCTGAACTGTGTTCCTTTTTCACTTCTGCCTGTTAGAATTGTTACTTGTTTCCATGGCTCTGCTTGCATGCTGCCTCCTGCACAAATCCTGTGCTGATAGCCCCAGTTAATACCCTTCTCCTTGCCAAAAGAACAAAAATTGCTTTGCATGTCTTTTGTATTGACTCCTCAATAATTATGGTGAGATAACAAACATAAAGCACTTTGTAAATCTTAACAAAAAGAAAACCACTATAGAAATACTGGCTAGTATTATCCCTCCGCCTTTCTCCAGGAAAATATCAGCTTCTTGACTGCAGGGTCAATTTGATTCTTATGTTTGGTTCCCTTTTGACTTGCCAGATTGCCATGTAGATATTTAAATATGTAATAGTAGACCTTTAAAAAATGCTTATGCAGCTAGGCGGCATGGTGGATTGAGTACTGGATCTAGAAGCAAGAAGTGAGTTTAGATCCAATCTCAGACACTTACTATTATATGACCCTGAACAAGTCATTTAACCATGCCTGCCTCAGTTTCCTCAATTGTATAATGGGGATAATAACAGCACCTACTTTCCAGTGTTGTGAGGATCAAAAGAGATATGTGTAAAGTGCTTTATACTTGAATTGCTATATAAATCCTAGCTAAAATAGCCAGAAAAAAAATCTATAACCAAGAGCATGAAATTTACAAGTCTACAACTTTTTTGTTAAAATTACCATTTGCAAGGGTGGAGCCAAGATGGCAGAGTAAAAGCAGTGACTTGCTTGAGCTCTCCCTCGAACCCCTCCAAATACCTATAAAAAATGGCTCTAAACAAATTCTAAAGCAACAGAACCCACAGAAAGAGAGAGTGAAAAAAATTTCCAGCCCAAGAAAAGCTGCATGGTTGATTGGAAAGGTCTATCGTGCCAGTCTGGGAGAAGAACACAGTTCAGCTTGGGAGTGCAGGCAAAACAGGCACCAGTGAAGCTGGAGCAGGCCTCAGAGGATTGAATCACAGGCAGCTGTGGTGGTTTCCAGACTTCTCAACCCATGAACTCCAAAGAGAACTTAGAAGGTCAGTAGGAAAAGTCTGTAACCTCAGTGAGAGAGAAGCTATGTCTCAGCCCCAGACCCTGGTGCAGCCCTGGCGTGGCAGTTGCTTCCTGAGCTTCCAGCCCACAGACTGAAGGGGAATCTAGTGGCTGATCAGAAGGGGATTGCAGGGTTCTCTTTGCTGGTGCTGAGGCAGGATTCTCTTGCTTTGCCCGTGGTTGGATCAGGGTCACAGTTCTGAGTGGCAGTCCTGGGGCGAGGAGGCGCACTAGCATGGTGAAGCTTGTAGTGGCAGTGGAGAGGGAATCCTCCTCATAGTTCCAAGGCAGAAAAGGGTGCTTCTGGTCACTCATAGACAGAGCACAGCCCAGGAAAGGAGTAAATACCTCATCCTTGATCATACCACCTTAGAAGAACTGAAAATTTACAGGTCCCTAGAAGTATCTCTGAAAATAGCTGCACAAAACCCCTGAAGCTTGGACAGTACATTCTCCACATTGGAAGCAGACCCCTACTTTAACAAAGAGTTTATAACTCAAGTAATTGGCTGGGATCATGAGCAAACTGTGCAAAATAAGTCAGATCATAGAATCTTTCTTTGGTAACAAAGAAGATCAAAACATACAACCAGAAGAAGACAACAAAGTCAAAGCTCCTACATCCAAAGCCTCCAAGAAAAATATGGCCCCCAGGCCATGGAGAGCTCAAAAAGGATTTTGAGAAGCAAGTAAGAGAAGTAGAGGAAAAACTGAGAGTTTTGCAAGAAAATCATGAAAAACAAGTCAACAGCTTGCTAAAGGAGACCCAAAAAAATACTGAAGAAAATAACACCTTAAAAAATAGCCTAACCCAAATGACAAAAGAGGTCCAAAAAGGCAGTAAGGAGAAGAATGCCTTAAAAAGCAGAATTGACCAAATGGAAAAGGAAATCCAAAAGCTCATTGAAGAAAATATTTCCTTAAAAATTAGAATGGAGCAATTGGAAGCTAGTGACTTTATGAGAAATCAAGACATTGTAAAATAAAACCAAAAGAATGAAAAAATAGAAAACAATGTGAAAGATTTCATTTGGAAAAACAAGTGACCTGGAAAATAGATCCAGGAGAGATAATTTAAAAATTATTGGACTATCTGAAAGCCATGATCAAAAACAGAGCCTAGACATCATCTTTCAAGAAATTATCAAGGAAAACTGCCCTCATATTTTAGAGCCAGAGGGTAAAGTAGAAATTGAAAGAATCCACCAATCACCTCCTGAAAGAGATCTCCAAAAGAAAACTCCTAGGAATATTGTAGCCAAATTCCAGAGTTCCCAGGTCAAGGAGAAAATATTGCAAGCAGCTAGAAAGAAACAATTCAAGTATTGTGGAAACACAATCAGGATAACACAAGATTTAGCAGCTTCTACATTAAGGGACTGGAGGGCTTAGAATATAATATTCGGAGGGCAAAGGAGATAGGATTATAACTAAGAATCACCTACTCAGCAAAACTGAGTATGATCCTTCAGGGGAAAAAACAGACATTCAGTGAAACTGAGGACTTTCAAGCATTCTTGCTGAAAAGACCAGAGCTGAATAGAAAATTTGACTTTCAAATACAAGACTCAAGAGAAACATGAAGAGATAAACAGGAAAGAGAGATCATAAGGGACTTATTAAGGTTGAACTGTTTGCATTCCTGCATGGAAAGGTGATATTTGTAACTCATGAGACTTTTGTCAGTATTAGGTTAGTTGGAGGGAAAAAATTATATGTGTGTATATATAGATAGATAAATAGAGGGTGAGTTGAAGATAAAGGGGTGATATCTGGAGAAAAAATTAAGGGGTGGGATAGGATCATACTAGGAGAAGGAGAAAGGGAGAGGTAGAATGGGGTAAATTATCTTACATGAAACAGACAAGAAAAGGCTTTTATAGTAGAGGGGAAATGGGAGAAGGTGAGAGGGAATGAGTGAATCTTATTCTCATTGAATTTAGCTTAAGGAGGGAATAACATACACATTCAATTGGGTATGGAAATCTTTCTTACCCTACAGGAAAATAGGGGGGAAATGGAGAAGAGAGCAGGGTGGGGGGGTGATGATAGAAGGGAGAGCAGATGGGGGCGGTAATCAGAAGCAAACACTTCTGAGTAGGGACAAGGTCAAAAGAGAGAAGAGAATAAATGGGGGGTTGGATAGGATGAAGGGAGATATGCCTATTTTTTCACAACATGGCTACTATGGAAGTGTTTTGCATTACTACACATGTATAACCAGTATCAAGTTGCTTGCCTTCTCAGTGAGAAAGAAGCTATGTCTCAGCCCCAGACCCTGGTGCAGCCCTGGCGTGGCGGTTGCTTCTTGAGCTTCCAGCCCACAGACTGAAGGGGAATCTAGTGGCTGATCAGAAGGGGATTGCAGGGTTCTCTTTGCTGGTGCTGAGGGAAGGAAGGAAGGGAGAAAATTTGGAACCCAAAGTTTAAAAAAAATGTTATAAAATTGTTTTCACGTGCAACTGGGAAATAAGATATACAGGCAATGGGGTATAGAAATCTAGCCTGCCCTACAGGAAAATTGAAGGGGAAAGGAATAAGAGAAGGGGGGGAGATAGAAAGGAGGGCAGATTGGGGGAAGGGGTATTCAGAATATACATCATCTTGGGGTGGGGGGAGGGACGAGATGGGGAGAAAATTTGGAACTCAAAATCTTGTGGAAATGAATGTTGAAAACTATAAATAAATTAATAAAGAAGTAAAAAAAAATTACCATTTGCCAGACCAGATAGTAAGCATATTGTTTCCTAATTTTAATAAAAATCCAGTCTATAAAGTCAACAAATGGAATCTATTTTTAATAGTGTAGACTTTTGTAGTCATTACTTGTTGGGAAGAAGGTGAGAGCAGAATTTAACTTTAATGAAGAGTCATATCTATGTGTTCTCCTCAGAATACCCACATCTTTATTTCTGTGTATATGAAATTATGAAGCTTAGTTAATGCTCCATATACCAAAATATGCATAAGAATGTTATCCAGTGGGCATCCTGCACTCTATTCTGTCACACAGGTAGTAATCCTCAGATGCAGAATTTGAACCCAATACCACTGACCCCAGAGCCCAAAACTTCAAAGATTGGCAATTTTGTCTATGCTAGTTATCTTTGTGCACCAGTGCAGGACACAACCATATTTTACTTTAAAGAATGGGCTTCATGAGTTCACTATAACAGAAGATTGACCGTCACCTGATGGTCAACCTTCTAATGGCAAACCTCTCTGAACCTACCTAGGATGATTGCAATGGCAGAAAGCTTGCCACTAAGCCTATGCTGGATTCCTTTCCAGCTTGTAGAAAAGTGTTTGAGCCCACTGATATGGCCCTTGGAAACCCAGAATGACCTCCACACTCTGTTGAGGCATCCAAGTTGGGCCTTCTTAGTCCTCTGCTCACAAGCCTGTATCCATAGAAAAATGAGGAGAGACATCTGGCTAAAGGTTACATCTACTTTCTGATTCTGGAGGCATTTGGCAGGTATTATTAGGTACCATCTGGATAATATGAAGTACTAATGGAGCATGTTAAACATACAAAAAGCCTCCTCATTTATCCATCACAAAGTCTGTGTGATTGCAAAAAAAGATAGGAATCCGTGAACACATCTTGCCTTCTTACTAAACATACCATTTGTTCAGAACAGATATCAAGGTGTGTTAGGATTTGAAATTAGCTATAAAAAATATTTTCCCCCACAGGCTAATGTATAAAGGCTGAACCAATTAAAATCATGAATGACTTATAAAGAAGATTGTCTTTCTTTCCTTCTCCTTTTTTACTTTTACTTATACTTCATTTCAGTCATGTCCAACTCCTCATGACCCCATTTAGGGTTTGCTTGACAAAGATCCTGGAGTGGTTTGCCATTTCCTTCTCCAGATCATTTTACAGATGAGGACTGTTGGCTGGTATGAGTGTAAAAAGACAGAAGGGCTAGATTGAAGTTCTAGCTCTTCTACTTACTGGTTTGTGTGACCTTGGATGAGTCATTCTACTTCATGGATCTTTTGTTCCCTTTTCTCTATAATGAGGATGATGCTACTTGCTCTATTTAACCTAACATAGTAGCTGGGCAACTAAGTGGTGCAGCAGATAAAGCCCTGAACCTGGAGTCAGAAAGACCTAAGTTCAAATTTGACCTCAGATACTCACTAGCTGTTACCTTGGGTAAGTCACTTAACTGCTGCCTGCCTCACTTTCATCATCTGTAAAATGGAGACAAAAATAGCAGATGCCTCTCAGAGATGTTGTGAAGAAAAATGAGATATTTGTAATGTGCTTTGCAAATCTTAAAACATTATATAAATGATAGCCATTATGAGATGTAAAGACTCATTGAGAACATAATGTAAATTTCTTTGTAAATATAAGGTAGTGTTTAAATGGAAGCTATCATTAGTAAATTTCCAGAAGATATGTGTTAATGGAATGTTCTGAATACTAGATGTATCAGTGATTTGCATATACACTTTAAGAATCGATAAATACATCTGTAATGAAAATGATATTATATTACAGTACATAGCTTCAAGGATCTGAAATTTAAAATGCTCACCATCTGTTTCTATCCATTTATAAGAATGGCATACTTCATGCTCCCTTGTCCAAATATATATCCATTCAATGCAATAGAACCTATTATGTGCAGAATACCAGGGAAAAGGGACTCAAAGTTTTGATAAGATGCTCTGGCATTATCTACGGTAATATGGCCCCCATACAGAAAATTACAGTAATGCATGCTAAAATATGTGATATCTGAGGGAGAAAGCTGTTACCAACATGGGATCAGATGGCATCTGGGTTGGACTTTAAAGGAGTTTAGTAGGTGAAGATAATGAGAGCAAAGGAAAAGTTTAGAGGCAGGAAAGCTCAAAGTATGTTTAAGATCCAGAAAGCAGTCAGTCCAATTTGGCCAGATCATAGAGTATGTTAAGGAAAGTACCCTGAGGTAAGGTTGGAAAACTGGGGTCATGGCTGAATGTTTAGAACTTTGAATGACAGGCAAAGGAGTTTGGACTTTCTCATCTATAGGCAATAGGAGGCAAGTGAAGATTCTTGAGTAGGGGCGTGGCATTCTTCCTCTTTATTCTCCAGAGGCAACACATAGTAGATGATGTGCAGGACTTGAGTTCGGAATCCTGCCACTAATACTTATTAGCTTTGTGACCATGAACAAGTCACTTCATCATCATTTTGAACCTCAATTTTCACATCTATAAAATGGGGTTCATAATACCGATAGCATTTATCTCATAGGATTTTTATAAGGCTCAATGAGATAATGGATTTTTCAAATTTTAAATACTCTATGAGCATCAACTCATTAAACATGAGTTAATAATTATTCAGATAATTTCAACCTGAGACTTGCCATGGAACCCTGAAATGGTTAGTGATAGAGGCAGTTGAGCTATGAATTTACATTAAATCTATTTACATTACTTGAATATCAGATGTTGATCTATTTTTCTTTTTATCCCCAACTCCTCAAACAATGCCTTACACTTTTGAGGAGTCTAGACATGTGATTTTCTTCAATGTAGGCAACTCCCAGTGAAAAACCTCCCTCTACCAAAGCAGAATAGTAACTCTTCTGCACCATTGGTGCATCCAAGAGTCTCAGAGAATTGTCTGGGCATTAAGAAATTCATTGACTTGCCCATGATCACACAGTCAGAAACTGGACTTGAATTCATCTTCCTTAATCCAAGGCAACCTCTCCATCCACTAAGAAAGAGATTCTCCAATTGTAGTCCAGGGATTCCCTGGGAATCCCGAAGAGCCTTTCAGGGGGTCTGTGAAGTCAAAGCTTTTCATAATAATACAAAGGCATATTAATACCTATCACAGTAAATGTCAATAGATATAATCCACATAAACAAAATCTCTTTGGGAGGTTCTCAGTTTTTAAAAGTGTAAAAAGGTCCTAAGACCAAAAAGTTTGACAATTTTTACACTGAGAAGTTGATGTAGGTTGATATAGTTAGATACAGTTTCATGAAAGAAATTCGGCTTAAACTGGCCTTGAAGGATGAATAAAGCATGAATAGGTGGATGAGGGATGTTTTCATGAATGATCTCCTTGAAACGTCCTTGTGAATTAGTTTAAGTGAAAGTATCATCACCTTTATGTTACAAATAGAGAAATGAGGCAGTAAAGGAATGTTTTACTTAGTATCACACAGAAAGTCAGAGGGCTGGAACCAATCTTTTTTCATTAGGCTTTCCTGCTTTTGAATATGTGAATGATGCTTCCCCAAATAAAAATCAAGAGACATCCTGGCATCTTGCAAACTTGCTTTAACTGCCCCCCAGTCAAACCCCTGTCGTGCTCCATAATTCACTTCACCCCCCACTCCCTGCCTAAATCGTTCATTGTGTGTTTTCCTGGAAGCCACGTTAAACTGTATCACTCAGGGGCTTGTTTATTTTTTGTTTGTTTTTGCACTGCCTTTGCCTGGGACGTGTCAGGGAAAAAATGCTTCCCTTCTCCAGGGAGTGCATCCCTAATCATGTATACTTGTTTTTACCTCCTGTCTGTGCTGCTATGGAAAATCTCCACATCTGTAGAGTCCTGTCTTGATCCAGCAAAGTGGCAGAATCATCACATTTTAGAGTGAGAAGGAACCACAACTGCCACCTGATAGTGCAACCTGTAACCAAAAAGGAACCTGCATGGTAACATATCTGAAGAGTGTTCCCTCAGGTTCTCCTTGAAGACCTCTAAGGAAAGGGAACCCATTAAGTTTTGGAAAGGTTCTCATTTTTAGGAAGTTTTTCCAAGCTTTAATCCTAAATTTGCCTACTTACAACATCAGATAGAATGTTTCCAATCCCTCTTCCACAGGACAACTCTTCAAACATTTGCAGACACCCATCACATCCTCCTTGAGTCTTCTTTGCTCCAGGCTAAACATTCCAAGTTTATCCAACTGATACTTTCATCATGCCAATTCAAGGCCCTTCAACATTCTGGTTGCCCTCCTCCAAATGCTGTCTAATTTATCAATCCTTCTTAAACTATGGCAGTCAGAATTGAATGCATTACTCCAGATGCAGTTTGAAGCAGGGCAGAGTATATAAGGACCATAATCCACAAATTTCTAAGGCTCTGCCTATCTTAATGTGGCCCAGGATCATCTTGGCTTTTTTGACTAACATGTTACATTGTTGATTCTTACTAAGTGTGCAATTTGCTAAACCCATCCCCTAATTTTTTTTCCAGATAAACTGTTGTGTGATCATGTCTTCCACATCCTGTTTTTATGAAGTTGGTTTTATTGAGCCCAAGAGCAATTTCTGGTTTCCAAGCAAATCTTCGGTATTATACTTACCCTTATTTTTTTTAATGCAAGTTGAAACCATCAAAGTTTGGAAGTCTGTAGGGCATGGTGACTGTCAAAAGACCATACTTTACCTATGATTGTCCTATGTGCAAAATATCCATATGACAAGACCAAATTTGGAAGATTTGTCTAAAAGCTCTCTCTCAACCCCCCACCCCAAAAACAAAATCGTAGAAAACAAAACCAGCCCTGAACAATCTTTTCCTGATTATTCAACAGCAAATAGAAGAAAACTTGACATTTCATTATGGATGTTATCATTGTACTTCAACAAATCTGCAAAGATTTTTTTTTCCTTTTTAATATAATGCAGTATCAAGCAGTGCTCCTGCTTTTCTTCTCTCTGGGAATTACCAAGATGATTTCTATGCTAGGTTCTTGAAGCGTTTTCAAGAAGCTTTGCAAGAAAAAGCTTCCCAACACCCCATTGACGAAGAAAAAAGACTTTGAAAACAGCCGGAACACATGATTCAGCACTCAATCAATTAATGCTGCCTTAAACTTCAAAAACAATTCAAAGATTTTTAATGTTGTACAGGATTAAGGATGATATCCCTATGATGTATCCTTAGTCTCACTGGGAATGAAGCTAGCTTTTTCTTTAAAAGGCTACATTATCTAATGGTCATCTCTAACTACCATGTGGAATGACCAACTTTGATATGCCTGGCATGCTTTTGCCAATGATTTATAAATGGTGATCTCCTTTGCTTCTGTCATTTCTATGCCAGACTGCCATGTGGTTAACAACTATACTGTGTCTATCCATTTAGATGTATTTGCAACTCAGCGTAAGCCTAGGAAATAATCTTTATTTATTCATTTGTTCAAGAAAATTTATTGAATGCCTACTATGTTTAGGAAGTACAAAAGAAATAAAACACACAATTCCTGACCTCCTGGAGCTTGCAGATTGTTTGGGGGAAAGAGACATGCACTTAAGTGACAACAGATTAATTGTTTTAAGAGTTTCATGAAAGGAAAGGTTACTACATGTAATAAACAGGGAAGGCATCCTGGATGAATCTTGAGTTGTTCCCAAAAGTATGAATGAATGATGTGGATGGAGCAGTGAGTTTCCAGACAGGGAGATTAGCATGAGTGAAAAGCTTAGAGTTAGAACAGTGAGGACATCCACCTGTCTGAAGGATTTATGTTGGGAATTGTAGATAATAGGGGATAAGATTAAATTGATAGTATGGGCCATTATGAACTACACTTTTACTGGATTTTGATTTTTAGTTATTGTCTATCTGATATACATCTGATATCTGATAATAGCTTCATCATTGACTAGTGTTATCATTCTTTGTATTAATTGTAGCCATGAGGCATCCATTAGAAAACCCAGTTATTCCTCATTTACTAGATCTGAGGGATGATAGTGAATCCCATTTCTGTTAAACAGATTACAGAAATTTAGATTGCCTTGTAAATTGCTTACTACAGAGGATATTTTCCCTCTCAGAAATCTCATGGGAATCCCTTCCTTTGTCAAATAAAAGAATTGAGTAAAGAGTCCACCTATGGCTCTCTCATCAGTTTAAACCAGAAAGCAGCATGCTATAATAGAAAAGGTACTGGACTTTGGCCTTGGCAAACAAGGGTTAAGATCCTGACTAAGCCACTTACGAGTTGTGTGACCTCAGGAAAATCACTTGAAGTTTCTGGGCTTCCATTTCCTCATCTGAAAAATGAAGAGGGTTAGACCTGGTCTCTAAGGCACCTTCCAGCTCTGTATACTAATGTGTCTTCCAGCCCCAACAGTCTGTGATTTTAAGAAATTAATGCTTCTTAATGGCAGAGACTGCTTTGACTTTTATGTTATCCCTGGTCCTTAATACAGCACCTGGCACATAGCAGGGGCATAGCCAATGCTAGTTGACTTGTTGACATGACTATTTGATAGATTTAACAAAGTAGAATATAATTTTCATTAAGAAAGTAGAAGCCTGTGTGGTGGTCTTGTTCTGGTTTCTAAGTAATAATAAAGGCAGGGGGTGGGGTGGAAAGGGAAAATAAATGCCCCAAAACAATGACAAGTTGCTGCAGGAAGAGTTGGATGAACAGTTTGTACCAGAAATACAATATTCCTCACTATGACAACCATTGCTACAATGACTGTATAGAAATCACAAAGAAATTGGGAAACTTCCCATCATGTTGAGCTGCTAGACCAAGTTGCCACAGGCAGCTGGCCTTTATTACTCTCTGACTGTCCCTAGAAAATGCCAAGAAATGCAGATTACCTTATTACTCTGTAAGGGAACCTAGGCTTTACACTCAGAATATTTTTTAACTTCTCTATGGCCCTATAAAAATGATTAGGTCAAAGCCAATGGGTGCAAAAGTTATCATCACCCCTTCCTAGATAGGTTGGAAAAAAAAAAAAAAAAAGCAAAGCTATTTGCTGATTGTCCTCCTTGGAAATTTCATCCTCCCTAGCCAGGGCACGTTTAATCCTGGTGATACACTGGACACAAGAGGGCACTACAACACCTCTTAATTCATTTAGGGGCCCTTTGCATTAGGCTGCAGCAGGACTAGGTGGAACCGTCACAGTCGGGCCTTCCCAACCAAGAGTAAATGGTTTAAATGGTTTAGATCCTTTGTGGCCACAATTGAATTCATTATCCTGCCCCAGTCAAGCCAATACATATTTATTAAGTACCTGCTCTTTACCCAGCATTGTGCTAGGGATTGGCCAGGTAGGCAAGGGAGAGATACAGGAGAGGATGGGGAAGAGGACCAATTCCAGGAAAATAAGCTAAACCGCTTACCTTTTTAAAAAGTTACAACCTAGGGTGAGACCACACAGCCTGTGAAACAATTAGAAAACAATTGAAGACAGTATAGAATCGAGTGCTGGGCTGAAAATTTGCAATAAGGATGTCACAAATTAATAATAATTATTATTATCATAATTTAAATAGAGCCTTAAGGTTTATAGAGCACTTGGAGTTATTATCTCATTTGAGTCTCAAAGCAACTCTTTGAGAAAGGTGCTATGATTATCCCCATTTTGCAGATGACAAAATTGAGACTGAGAGAAGTTAAATGACTTGCCCAAGATCATACAACTATTATGTATCTGGGACAGGATTTTAACTCATGTCTTCCTGACTGTAGATCCAGCACTTTAGGCACTATTCCACTAAGCCAAGCTGAGAAGCAGAGAAGAATATGGAATATGTTTTGTATCCTATCTCAAGAAGCCCATGCCATTAGGATATGGGGCTGGTAGCCATTATACATTGATATTACAATCAATGTTGAGTGAGTTGACACTACTCAGAGCTTCCCTAAGCTCTGTGATGTGATAATAAGGAAATAGAAGACATAGTCTCTGCCCTAAAGGGATTCACCATTAAGCTGGCAAGAGCACACATGCACAAACACACTGGAATCACTTTGAAGACGTTGCCTTCGTGATTTTGTCTGGAGGACAGTGTAACTCATCGACAACTGTCCGAACTAAAGTGTGCAGATTATAAACATAAGTACAAGACAAGTGGCCCATTTCTGACAGTGGTACAAAGAGATGTTTTGTGGGAGGCCATTGTAATGGCCTCTACTGTCCTCAAAATTTAGAGATATTCCAACAGAATGTGTCTAGAAGATTTGGCAATCTGGCAAGGTTTTGAGTATTGTGGCTTTTCAACCTTGAGAATGAACTGCGTGTTTATCATCTAAGGACCAGATTTACCATTTAGAGCTAGAAATGTTCATCATTACCAGATCAGCAGGGTGATGGATTTTTCAGTCAAAGCAGCTTTCTAAGACCATCATCAAGAGTGTAATCTGTGTCAATCAAGGTGAAATGAGCCCCAATGAGATAATGTTTGTAAAATACTTAGCATAGTGTCTAGTGTATAGTAGGCACTTCAGAAATGCTTGTTCCCTCTTTCCCTCTCCACAAGTGTGAATGTGTCTTCCAGGGACGATATTTATATACTTGCAAACATTTTTAGTGGCCAGTTCCATGATTTTTATGATTCTCTATGAAAATAAGTTTTTCTTCTACTTAATCCTTAACTGATCTTTTTTGAGGTTCAAGGGGGATGGCAGTACATGGACCCATTAGTTCTTGTATCCTAAGAGCTCTTGAACAAGTCTATGTTTACCCTGTCCATCCTCCTCATGATTTGATAGATTTCAATCATCTCTCTTCTCACAGCCTTCCTCTTTACAGACTGAAGAAGTCTAATTTCTCTGACAAGGGCTTTTATAATAAGAAACTGCTTTCTTCCCTCCCAGGCGTACTAAGAAAAAAGTGCGGGATTTGAGGGAGTTTGTGCAATAATGACTTTATAGGCCTACTCTTTGGAGTGGAGTATGCTTAAGCATCCTATTTCCTATTCATGAAAGTAAATCCTTCTCTTGAGGTTTCCCCTATGAACAAAATGGATAGAGACATAGCAACTCACAGGACTCAGATGTCTCAAATACCATCTCTCTTTCTGAGAGGCTGTGTTCATGGAATTCCTGGTCCTCATTGGGCCTCATTGGGCCTCATTGGGAGGCTGGACCATTAGTATTCCCTGTATTGATATCAATTAAAGATTATTTCGTGAAACAGAAATGATCCTCATCTATGCAATGTCGAGCAATCCAGATGAAGTTTCCTTCTCTTCTCAACTCTACTCTCCCCCACCTCTTGTTCTTTCCCTATGATTTAGAATCAGTCATCTAGAAATCTAAACCACCAGGTGGTTAAGGAGGGAGGTTTATTAGAACCCTAAACAGGTAAACAATTGCTCCCCACATAGTGACCTGCCTTCAAGGAATAATAAACCCATGAGAATTTGTTCTGATGTTGTAATGTTTCTGTCTTTATGCCTTGGCCTGAGATGATCCTGTTTCTTGGTCTTACATTTTTAATGAAATATAGCTTAAAACAATCTTACTGGAAAAGTAACATTTGTATGACATGAAGTAGAATATATCACCACAGTAACTTTACACAGGTGTATCTTACAGAGTATAGGAAAGGCTCCCCTAAAGTTCCCTTTCTCCCCAAATATTTCCCTACCCACTGGATATCTGAAATATCTTTTCAGTTTTTTTTGGTTCAGTTATTTTTCAGTCATGTCTGACTCTCTGTGACCCCATTTGGGGTTTTCTTGGCAAAGATATAGGAGTGGTTTGCCATTTCCTTCTCCAGCTCATTTTACAGATGAGGAACTGAGGCAAACAGAGTTAAATTACTTGCCCAGGGTCACATAGCTAGTCAGTGTCTGAGGTCAGATTTGAACTCATGAAGGTGAGTTTTCCTGATTCCAAGCTCAGTGTTCTATTCACTGTGCCACCTACCTGTCCCATCTTTAAGTTTAATGCCCTTATTTTGAGAAGCTGAACGCTATTGAAACAGGAAGCATCTAGTTCAGGGATAACCTTTAAGCTATTATCAGTCATTTACAATTTAGTAGGAATAAAGAATCTAAGAAATAAGCTTTGATGGAAGGCACAGAGAGAAAAACATGTGAGGGCTGAACTTAGGGCCTGGTAGAAAAGACAGGTCTGGGGTGGGAGGGGGAGGGGGGAGTTGCTATTGAGAAAGACAACGTGGAGTGAAAATGTTCGCTTCAGGATATTTGAAGGCAAATTCTGCCGCTGGTTAATTCAGTAGGAATAAACAGTGCAAACAGGTGGCTGAGTTTTTGGTCATTGTTTTTGGGTGGTTTTTTTTTAAGTCATGAACACAGGGCAATGAAAAGTAATAATAAAATGAACTTTTCTCATATCAGCTAGTTGCTTTGGCATCAGCCTAGAATCTGACATAATTTCTCTACAGCTGAAAGCTGCTCAGTAATTATCTAGCCTAGTATTTGCTTCCAAATAGGTGATCATTCAAGAGAAGAGATCATCTTTCTCCCACTCAAGAATGGCTTACCTAGAATGGTCTGGGTCTGATGTCCAGTAGATGGTGTGAATAGCTGACCAAGAATGCCAGGGAGGAAGTGAGGTATGGGAAAGGCAAATAGAACTGAGAGTTTATTAGAGAAGAATTTGCCAGATACCTTTACATCAAGAAGGAACAGTACTTGGTCCCCATGGAACCAAGAAACCAGTTAGGGATGAAGGATATGGTCTAGGACTGGGGCAGAGAGAGAGTTAAATATCAGTGATCATGGTCCAAAACTGTTAGGAGAGAACCGACCACCAAAAGCATGAAGTTGAAGTTGAGACAAGTAGTCATGACAGTCATCTAGAGACAGAATCTTAGGCTCATGACCAAGATACACAATGTTAACCATTGCTTTTGTTTGTTGGTTATTAACGACCAAATTGAATTAATCAAGAAACACTTATGGTCAGGAATCTGGACAAGGATTAGGACAAAGAAGAAAAATCCTTACCAAATCATAAAATTGTATTTAAGAGGTTATCAGATCCTTGATACCTTCAGTTTCTTTTCCTCACTTTCCTGCTATCAAGAATCTTCTCCTAGGAAAGGATCTGATAAATTTACTTGCACAAACATATAAATCACAGGTAGCATATCTATTACCTACTTGGGTGTGGGGGGGAGAGTAGAGGAGAAGATGTTTGCATTTTAAAGCTTAAAGTCAAATGAAGGAATCTGTAATTATGAGATTTCAGATATCTGTGAGTAGATGGGGCAAGGAGAATTATTTGGTAGGTAAAGATTATCCTGAAATCATCCCCTTTGGGGGACCTGTTTACTCAATTTATAAGACCAGCCCTGAATGAGGGGACAAATAGAGGAAAGCAGAACCCAGAACTGAAATAGAGAAGGGTGAGGGCAGAAGGTGAAGCCAGTAGGCACAGGAGAATGCAGACATCACAGAATGGCTTGCTTTCCACCTCCTCTTAACTAGTGGCTTGCTGCCTTGGGTTGGATTGCCCTAGAGAGCGAGAGCAAGTAAGAGAGGTGAAGGCAGCTGTGAGAAAGACGAAGAAGTGTTACTGGATAAAGGACAGCAGAGCAAAGCCAGCATCCAAGGCAAGAGTCTCTGCAAAATCCCAATCTTGCTGCTTCTTCCCTGCCCACTTGATGGGATATCAGCTCAAGCGTAACAGAGCCAGAGAATTACTTCATTTCTTTGAGGATTCCCATTCCTATTGGAAGGGCCATCAGCTGCCTTTCAATAGTACTCACTTCATGTTTATACATTTAGTGATTTTCATTTGAGAAGTTTTTATCTACATTAATTTCTCTTGCTACTTTTTCTCCTTTTTACTTTCTTTCCTCCTCTCCCCCTACTGAAGCCTATTTCCTCTTATTCAGTGGAGACCAATCAACCAATCACACCTATTAGTGGATAATGATACAGTGTTTGGCAGAACCATGACTAATAATTTGGGCACTCAGGGCAAATAGCAGGAACCACACTCAGATCAACATTTGATTCTTGCTGTAAAAGGGGGAAAAAATGAAAGAAATAATTAAGACAGATTCAATTGAGAAGAAGAAGAAACCCCAAAATACTTAAGCTGTAGAAGTGAGAGACCCCACAAAGTAAACCTCAAGGCTGATGTTGTAGGGAAGAAGGAATGGGCAAGAGGTGATTGGTCTACATGCATAGGTTCCCAAAGTGGGCAATACAGCCCCCTGTGGGGCCCTGGAATGATTGGGTGGGAGGGGTAGTAGCCTTGTGTGCAACTGGGGGGCATTGAATAAAAATAAGAGGGCGGTGGAAGCATAAGAAAAGAAGAGAAGAAAATTTTGAAAAACTGTTCACAGGTTTCATCTGTTGTGCAACAGAGTTATAGTCAGAATGATTATGTTATTATCCAAATAAACACACAAAATGCAAGTTACAACCTATTAGTGGTCAAGTCTACCGACAGGTCATAACAAGCAAGTGTTGGCAGGTGAGCTTGTTTGTTGGAAAGTCCAGCATGCATCAGCAAGAATATGTGCATGTAATGACTTGTTTACAATATGAGACTATACAGTTATATGACGTAATATTGCATCATCAAAATTTCAGTGCAGGGAAAAAAAACACAAATTTACAATGTTATTAAATTTAAGATGCATCATTTAAAATATATATATTATATTTTTTTAAATGATGCAATTTAAAAACTGTTAAAGGGTTAGAGAAAGTAGCTTTTGAGGGGGTGGGGTGCTGAGTAATTTTTTTTTAAAAAGGGGCAGTAGGCCAAATAAGTTTGGGAACCTCTGGTCTACAGAGTTCATCTGGGGTTTGGCTGTCTGGGAAAGGAAGCCCACCATCTGGCAGCTTCCTATTTTGACTCATTTTCTTGCTAACCATATGCAGAGCTCAGTTGTTTCTGTGATGCTGAAGGATGTGGCAGAGTGGTTATAATAATGGACTTAAGAGTCAGGAAGACCTAGGCTGAAATCCTTCCTCAGGTGCTGCCTAGCTTATTGACTCTGGACAAGTTATTTAATTTCTCTGAGCCTCAGTTTACTCAGCTGTAAAATTCGAGAGCCTCTAAAATTAGAGACTCTAACTAAAATTAGTTCTCTCTGAGGTCCCTTCCAGCTCTGGGTCTAAGAGTCTATGATCAATGAATATGAGTACAATTACCATCAAAACATAACTATAAAAAACTTTAAATTGCATTGCCTTTTAAGGTAATTATTTTAAATGTCAGTGGAGCAAAGTGGTGGTGGCCTCACCCTATTTATGACTGGTTTTGGCATTTGTTTGATGAACTATCAGCAGTATCTCTCTCTTCTTGTGCTTTTCACTAGTGAAGGGGAAGAAGGGAAAGTAAGCCACAGCAGCTTGCCACCCAGTGGCAGAACTGCCTAGGGACTAAGGCTCAGTTTTGATGCACTCCCCTTTTAGTGCCCTTCTCCTTTTTTGGGAGGGCTGGGGGGAGTGTCCTTTGTCTTCAAGCAATACTTGACATTTCTGTAGGGCTTTAAGATTTTCAAAATGCTTTAGATACATCATTTTTTTTGGAGCCTCTTGTCATATTATTAATGGGTATTATTATCCCCATTTTACAGATGGAACACCTGAGACTCAGAGAAGTAGAATAACTTGTCTGTAGTCACAGAGCTAGTGAGTATCAGAAGTAGCATTTTCCCCATTCCAAATCAGCTACCATAAAATCCCAGAAGTGTTCTTTGTTATAGGCTTAAGGTACAATCTCTCACAGGGGATGTTTTCACTTTAATAGAGGCAAACAACTCTTAAAGAAAGAAAAGCATTGGAGATACAGAAGAATCCAGCTATATATCTATGGAATTTTAAGTGCGCTGACACACTCCAGGAAAAATTCTTGTGGGGCAGTAGAGGCTTGTCTGCAAATGGAGGAGTGATTCCCTGTAGTTAACATCAATCCGATGCTTCTGGAAAACTTTCTTAAATCTTAAAATACCTTAAGAGAATTTCAGCGACATCCATAATCATTTGAAAGAGCTCTTCCTAGTAGGCCACAGAGGAATATCCAATGAATAAAGAATGACTA
>NW_020954630.1:5865286-6433443 GCF_900497805.2 Vombatus ursinus
TTTCCTAGTTGTGATACGGTTGCTGAATCATAGTTCAGCAATCTCTAAGAAATCAAAGGTGTGAATGAACCAGAGTTCAAAGGAGAGATGCCCAGTGGTCTTAAGAGGTTGTAATATATTGCAAATAAGGACTTGAATGAAAGAATTTTCATGAAAATAATCGTCCATGAAATGTATGATCAGATAAGGAGGTGAGCTGGTGGTGTAGTAAGAATGAAAGAGAACAACTCAAATTTGTAAGCATTTACTCAGTGTGGCCTTTGTTGTAGGTGAGGGTGGGATCATGAGTTGGAAATATAAACACAAAATCAAAAAAACATTGACAACCCCCCCCAAAAAAAGAAATGCTAAATGACAGAGAAAAGTTTTCAGTGAATTGGGTTTTGGGCTTTTAAGAATCTTTATTTTAAACTGAACAAGCATGAACGTCTAAATATACAAAAAAAAACAGACAAAAAACATTGTATATGAAACGATAAATCTCGATTACCTACAAGTTGTTTTTTTCAGTGTATACTAAATTAGAATAATAGGAACAGCACTGCCCTGCTTATCTGTGGTCTCCTCCGAGCTTCTTTCTGCTCTTCTCTGTATTTTAATATTTTTTCACTCTTTTCTTTTTTGCATCAATATTACTATCCACCAACTATTCCCCCAAAACTCCACCCTCCCAAAAAAATAAAAGGTTTATCTTTATAACAAGAAAGTAGAGTCAAGCAAAATAAATTCTACTGGGTAGCTCTTTCATGGAGGATTTATTTTAGGACTTGGACAATGCCCAGTCTGAAAAGCCATGGATGGGCTTCAGTCTCCATAATATCTATGAGATCAGGCAACACTGAAATAAAGAGGTTTGCTCAATGGTCATATTCACTGGCTATAGCAACCACAATGGCATCCACCTAGAGACATCAGATTCCTCTCTTTCCTCAAGTTGCTCTGCATATATTTATCTCTACAGATATTGTACTCATCCCTTCACCCTAGAATATATGATCCTTGAGAACAAGGACTGTTTCATTTCATCTTTTTTTCCTGGAGCCTATCACAGTACCTCATATCAATAAACATAAACTAATTGATTTAATTAAAGGTAGAAGAGATCTAAAAAATCATCTGATCCAATCACTTAATTTTTCATGTGAGGAAAAAAAACTGAGGCAAAGTAATTTTCCTAAGATCACAAACCTACTTAGAAACAGAGTTGGAACTCTAACTCAGATCTCCTGTATTCCTCCTTCAATACTCTTTTCTCTGGAATGGGAATTCAAGGGGTCCATGGATAGATTTCAGAGAACCCATTAACTTGAATGGAAAAAAGAATCACATCTTTATTCTCACTAAATTTAGCATATCCCTCAATCAAGAATTACTCTGAGAATCAGACTGCCAAAGGGATCCAAGACACACCAAAAAAAAAAAAGGTTAGGAACCCCTGTAGTAGACCATCCTGCACCTATTTGCAAAGCTGCTCTTGTAGTGGCCTTGGTTTTGTATGGATTAGTGCCCATACTTTGGAGAAGCCAACCCCCCTGATCTCTATAGCTTACTTATCAATGGGGGGTAGGCTCATTTCCTCCAGTCCAGGGATTACGAAACTGTTTGTGTTCCCAGGAGTGAGAGGCAGTAATGAGCACCCGGAGGCAAACTGTGACCTTTGGGAATGTTTTCTCTGGAGGCTTCTCAAGTTTAAATTAGTTTTTGATACACCAAAGCCAGCCTGAGGCTTAATCTCTAGGTCCCATTTCTATCATAATTATTGTGGACTTCATTTCTGCAGCTCGTCTGTCCTCCTAAAAAGTCTCCTCTCCTGAACCTTTAGTACCTGCAAATGTGTTCTTTCTTGCCTGGCAAAGAGTCCTCCCCTCAATCAGGGGAAATGATGGGCCCTTCAAGACCCTGGGGCGGGGGAGGAAAGAGGATGGAGAGTTTGGTCTGGGAGGCTGAACCTTTTGTCAGTAGAAGGCTTTCAAATATAGGGAGAGCTCCTAGAACTTCTTTGCCCAAACCCAATCCATCCCAGGAGCTGTACATTCAGATAAAAATAGTATGTGATAAGTGGGCTCCGTGTAAAAGAAAGAACATCTGCCCTGTCACACGGTAACAGCACAGTTATTAAAATGGGCAGAGATTAATTAAAATTGTCACTTTTGTGAATGTTCAAATTATAATTCTACTTTCTCTAAACAGACCACTCGTTTATGTGTTATGAAATATTTCATTGTAGTGTTATGCATCATTAATTTTGTTGAAATTGCCCTTAATTGCTCACTGACAAGCCAAAAATGGAGGAGGAAATTGTGGATAAGAGAACTTAAAAAAAAGAAAGAAAGAAAGAAAAGGAAGCCAAGGGAGAATTTTAAAAGAATTTTTAAGTCACTATAAGGAGGTCGATGTAGTTTCCTCAATATTTGGAATAAAATAAAACAAAACAACAAAAGCCCAGCTTTTATTATATAGGCATAAAAGGATTGCTTCCAAACCCCACCCCCATCCCTCTAAAAGAGTTACCAATTGCCAGCGTTTCTGAGATTTGTCTTTGTTTTTTGTTGGTGGATTAGGGCAGGGGTGGGGGGGGAGATGACTGAAGGGTGGTGGCTCGGGCCGATGTGGGGAGCAGTAGAAGGCTAGGATTTATTCTTGGATCTCTCATTGCCACTTGAAAAAAGACTGGAAATGTGATTTTTAAAAAGCACTTTTCCTAATAATGGTTTACTTTTTTTTTTTAACTGAAAATCACTGTCAGAGGAAATAATTTCACCAGTTTCCCTCAGAAAATTGTGTACAATTTTTTGGGGAGGGTTATTAATCACTTCTCACTTTTACAAAGCCCTTTGTAGGTCCCACAAGCACTCTTATTTAGGTAGGCAGTACAAGTTCTTGTGACCCCTGTTTTACAGATAAGGAAATTGAGGATCACAAAGGTTAAGAGGTTAAGTTGCCCTGTGTCACTCTTCTAATAATGAGAAGCAACACGATATAATGGGGAGGACACTGGTTTTGAGTCCAGGACATGGGTTTCACAGATTTGAGGCCAGAAGAGACTTCAAAGATCTTCTCCAATTTAAACCTTGTCTCTGTAATTTATGATAAATGTGATTTTGGAACAAATCATTTCACTTTCCTGTACCTCAATTGTAATAATAATAGTAACACAATAATAACATTTCTATAGCTCTTTAAAGCTTGCAAAGTGGATAGAGCCCTGGCCCTGGAGTCAGAAGGCTCTGAATTCAAATTCGGTCTCAGACCAGACACTTGACACTTACTAGCTGTGTGACCCTGGGCAAGTCACTTAACCCCAATTGCCTTGCCAAAAAATAAAATAAAATAAAATAAAGCTTACAAAGTCCTTTACATGTGTTACTCATTTGTTACATATGTTAACACGTTTGATCTTCATAATCCTGTTAGGTAGGTGCTATTATAATCTCTCTTCCATTTTACTATTGAGGAAACTGAGGAAGACAGAAGTTAAATGACTTGTCTAGGATCATACAGCTAGAGACAGAATTTGAACCCTATTCTACCTTTCTATAAGGCTGATGATCACTCCATTGTAAAGTGAGGGGGTTGAACTGAGTGATGAGGGAGGTGCCTTTTAGCTCTAAATGTTAGAGCCGAGACTTGAGATTAGGTCACTTGCCTTTTCCATTACACCACATTGCTTCTAATGTAATGGACATGCAGTTATTGACATCCTACAATAGAATGTCCCAATCCCCATTCTAACAATGGACTTGCAGTTTTATGGAGAAAAATCGCATAAATGCACGAGAAGTGAATAGGCGGCCGTGCGAAGATCGCTAGATTTGGAGCCAGGAGTGCCTCTTCAGAATCCTGGCTCTGCCACTTCATCAACATCACCCAGTTCAACCCCCTCATTTCACAACAGAAGTGAGCACCAGACTTAAGAAAGACAGAATAGAGTTCAAATCCCATCCCAGATATATATTAGCTGTGTAACCCTAGACAAGTTATTTTACTTCTGTCTGCCTCAGTTTCCTCAACTCTGCCACTTGTAACTTGTGTGATCTTAGGCAAGTAACAACCTCCCTGAGCTTCTAGATCCTAAACCTTAAAATCAATCGGTTAAGCACCTCTTATGAGCCTGCCACTAAACTAAGTGCTGGGGATACAAAAAGAGGCAAAAGATAGTCCCTGCCCTCAAGGAGCTTACATTCTTAGTGAGGAGATAACATGCAAACAAATATATACAAAGCAATGAGAGATTTGGCCACATACCCTCTCAGGTCCCTCCCAACTCTAAATTTATGCTTGAATACTAATACAAGTCAGTATGTAATAAGAGTACAGAATCCAAATGAAAGGATTCCTTACAGATAAAGTCCTCCAGATGTCTCTCTTTGTATATGGCATTGTGCTGATTGCTTCTAGCCTAAGAACTGGACAGAGCCTCCTAAACAATATTCATTACGACTCAAAAGAATGCAGCCTAACTATCCACACAAGAAAACAGGTGAATGCAGAATACCTATTGTCCAGACTACGACATGCAGTAAAATGGACAGCCCACGTGACTGGTCCCATCAGACACACACACACACACACCCACACACACCCCTATACATATATCATGTATATTATACACACACACATATATATGTATAGGGGTGTGTGTGGGTGTGTGTGTGTGTGTGTGTGTATAATTTGGACAGACAACGGAAATTGACAATGAGCTAAGCCAAGAATTGAACAGAAGAACAGACTGGATTGACTTAGGGAAATAACACAATTCTTTTAAAGGTGCCAAGCTTCTCACTGAAATAAAGGTCAACTTTTTTAATAATATCCTTCCAGTAGCGCTGTATGGCTATGAGTCTTAGAGTCTCCAAAGAATTAAAGTTGGGGTCACTTGCAGAGCAATGGAGTCACACATGGTCACACATGAAGGGTGTGACTGGGCACCTTACCAACCAAGAATTGTGGAAAAGGAGTAGTGTAAAAATTTATCAGAAATCTTTATGACTGAGAAAGAATGTGGTCTGGCTTTGTAGAGAGAGTGAAGGAAATGTGATGGACACCTCATGTGCTTCGTTGGTAGCTATTGATGTCAGAAAAACTAGTGGAAGGTCCATAGGATGTTGGGAGCACCTGTTGTGGTAGATTTCTGAAACCATATGGACAAGAGACACATAGAATAAAAGGACATGAATGATTTGGGATTTGCATCATGGGGCAGATTTAGAGGGGAAGCAAGATCATGGTTCCATCTCTGAAAAGCACCATATAACTGATAGAATCATAGGGAGGAAGAAATCTCATAAATCACCTAGTGTAACCTTGTCATTTTATAGAGGAGGAAACTGAGGCTCAAATCACGCAGCTAGTTAGGGGCAGAGTCTTAACTAGAACTCAGGTCTCTTGATTTCCAACTTGATGTTCTTTCCACTATACCATACTGCCTCCTTAAGGGGACTAACCAAGAAATGCTGCAACAGGTTAGTGGAAGGAGATCATTGGAAGACTGGGTTGATCTGGGAAGGCCTCATGGATGGCCCAGTAGGATTCAACCTGCAGGTAAAGAAGCATCCACCTTGTATTCTTTTTTATTTGTTTTTTTTTATTTTTTTTATATCTTTTGCTTTTACATCCCTGCCCAAAGAGCCATCCTTTGTAAAAATAAATAAATAAATAGAATAAAAATAGGAGAAAAAGCCGTTCAGCAAAACCAATCAGCACATTGGTGAAGCCTGGCAGTGAGTGTTCCATAACCATAGCTCTACACTTCTGACCATTATAATTACATAACATTCAGTTTCAATTTTGTTGTCATTGCTTTTCCATTTACATTATTGTAATCATTGGGCATATATTTTTCCTGGTTCTACTTCACTTTGCATCAGTTCCTATAAATTTTCCCATGATTTTCTTTATTTTTCCTATTCATTATTTCTTACGGTACAGTAATATTACGGTTTGTTCAGGCATTCTCCAATTGATGAGCATCTATTTTGTTGACAATTCTTTGCAACTATAAAAGGGCTCTATGAATATTTTGGTATCCATCCTGCATTTCAAGAATAGAGAGGCACATGCATACAGTTGTTGTCATCCTTAAAAGTAGCCTTGTTGTACTTCATTATTCTTGAGTGGGTTGTCCAGATGTTAACAATCCCTAAGATTTAGCACTGGTCCTGAGGATAGCTGTGGCATTCACCTTCTCTACCAGCTGCCCCAGCTTTTAAAATGATTCCAGCTTTTGTCCTGTGCTTGAGGGAATGGGCATTTAAACATTACAGTTATGCCTTCTGCATATTTATTAGGAAAATGTTTTAAGTGGTGAATCAAATTTGGATAATTTGCAGATTTTCTAGAAGGCAGATTCTCTTATGGGGTAGTATTCCAAGGAAATCAGCTTAACAGATTTCTAAAATCCAAATAGGCTTAATATAAGCAAATCACGAGTAAAATACTTCAGGGGCTCTTTTAAATACAAATTCCTTAAATTTAGAAGGTACTTTTAACTTTTTAGAGGGTTTTTATTTACATATCTCATTTTATCCTCAAAGCAATTTTGTTAGGTAGGTAGGACAGGAATTATTGTCTACATTTTCCAAGAAAAGAAACTGAGGCTTAAAGAGGTTGTACAACCTCACATAACCAGTGCAAGGAGAGGTAGGACTAGAATGAAAGTGCCCTTACTCTCAGCCCTTTTTCACACCAAGCTTCCCTGAACACACACACACACACACACACACACACACACACACAGCCTTGTATTTTAAGTGGTGGGACCTAGACCTCAGACCAGAAGTCAGGACTAAGAATCTACTTAGAACAGAGATATCTGGCATAGAGTGACAATAACAACACATATTTATATAGCACTTAAAATTTTATAAAGTACTTTTCTGAACCCTATGAGGTAAGCCATACAGTATTCTTCCCATTTTATAGATAAGTCTAGAAAGGTTAAGTGCCTTGTCCAGTGTTACACAACTAGTAAGTGTGAGAGCTGGGACTCAAACTCAGAACTTCTTTCTCCAAGTCCAATATACTTTCTCTTAGACAATGCTTCTTCTCTGTCTCACAGCCAGTGGGATAATTAACATAGTGAAGAGTATGAGTATGAAAATGCAGGCGGGAAGAGAGTCCAGGAGATAAGCACAGACAGGGAGATTCACAGAACATTAGAGGTAGAATGGAATGGTGCCTTAAACACCATCTTAGCCCAGCCCCTTCTTTTCAAATGAAGAAATGGGTGCAGAGAGTTTAAAGTCTTACATTTGATGCCCAACATCACAATGAATGAGGTAGTGGTAGACAGGGTCTCACGTAGACAGGCAAGTTCTGAGTCTGGAGGAAACAACAAAAACAAAGCTAAAAGCTTGGGGAACACCAGGTCAAGGACTCAGGCACAGAGAGCCTGGGTGATACAAGCACAGAAAAATCAGGTCGCAAAAGTCAGAACCCAAGTACAAGGAACCAGAAGTGAGAATGATATTGATTACTAACAAGTCTTTGAAGGTAGAAAACCCCTTACAGGCTCTCCATCCATTGCCAGAATCCTTGTCAAGATGTGGCAGCAACCAAATCCATCAGAGGTTGGCCATTATACTTAGAGCAGGGACCCATGCAATGCCTGACTTGTTGGTAGTTTACTTTATCTAGGGGCAGTTTAAGTGGCTTAGTGAATAAAGGGGTAGACTTGGAGTCAGGAAGACTTAAATTTAACCCTGCCTCAGACCATTAAGTGTGTCCAAGTAAAAGTCATTTGACCTCACTTAGCCTTACTTTCTTCTTCTTCATTAAAATGTGAATAATAAGAGCGCCTGTCTTGTGGGATTGTTGTGAGGATCATAAGAGATAAAGCCTATAAAGTGCATTGCAAATCTTAAAGTGTTAATCATTATGGTTGTTAACTTAGAGGGACAGTCAATATAATCACACAACCTCTAGGTTCCTCTCAAAATCCCCCTGAATAAATGTCCTTCTACCTTTTGCATACATGACCCCTGCCCATCAGTAGTATAATAGATACTCTTCCAAATATATATTTATACATATAAAATCTTAGAAAATTATACAATTTAATCTTTGCCTTTTGCTTCTAATGGATAGGTATAGTTTTCATTTCTTATATCTTGAAATATAGTGTCGAAGGATTTTTTTAGTTGTGTTTTTCCCGGTAGTTATTCTTAAATTATGTCTCCTTGACTTGTTTTCCAAGTTAGTAGTTTTTATATCAAACATCTTATATTCTTCTATTTTGTCAATCTTTCTGTTTCATTCTAGTATTTCTTTCTGTCTTGTGAAGTCACTGATTTCACCTTAGTTTTTCTAGTTTTCAAGGATTCTGTTATTTAGGTGTAACAAACCACTTTCTCTTTTAAGCTATTTGCCCTCCTTCCAATTCTTTTTTCCAGAGTTTTCCTTTTATCTTTTATCTCTTGCTTTATTTCTTCTAAGCATTCTTGTAGTCCTTGTGGACTTCTATATCACTTGTTTTTCCTTTGAGTCTTTAGTTGCAGTTGTTATGTAGTTACTCTTTCTTTGAGGGAAAGTCTAGATATAAAACAATTTTTATGCTAGTATGTATTTTTCTTTGATATATCCCTTTCTCCAGCCTTAGTTGCTGAGCTGGGGCTTTGTACCAGAGCCAGGGTCTGCCCCCATTGTGCTTTTGGGTGGGATAATCAGCTCTTCATAAAATTATTCTATGTCACCTGGTTTCCTGAACCTCCCAACATTAAGCTCCCTCAAAATCTTGGAGATTTTGATCTCTGGATTTTAGGTTCCTCCATGGCATCTCAAGGTTGAGTGTTAGGTGACTTCAGAAGCCCTGGGCCCTGGGTATTCTGGTCTGAGTGTTGTCATAATACGCACATCTCTGCCTTCTGTACTGCCATTCCCGAGGACTTTGAAGGACCACCCTGAGCCTTTGGGGGAGAAGTCTTCTACTCTTAACCTCTAGACACAGAGCCCTAGGGGCTAGAGGTGTCATTAATCCATTTGGCTACCCTACTTTGATACTGCCTTTGCTGGTTGCCCCTTTTCCTATTTCCAGCTGACTTCCAGCTGCCCTCTTGAGCAGTTCTGGTTTGGAAGAAGTAACTCACTATAGTTTCTCATTATACTTCTTGGTCATTATTCAATCTGGTGTGAACTTGAGGTTTTTATTGGAGTAGGTACATGGCAACTGGATTTCTGCCTCCAGTTCAGGCAACCATCTTGGCCAGAAGGCCACACAGTAGGCATTTGATAAATGTCTGTTGAATAGAATTGAAACCTAGGGTTAGGACAAAGTTATCCAGTCTTCTTTCCACCACATCATGTTTCCATCTTCTATATGGTATGTTGTTTCTGCCAAGCCTATGTCAGACAGCCAACTTGACTAGAACCCAATGCTAATGAGGCAAAGAGTGCAGATTTATCTCACTTGGGGTCAATTAGCTTTGAAAAGGAAAAAAGTTCTGTTCCATGGTAGGACTGAATCTCTACCCTTGGCCAATCATTTCACAAAAGAGAATATGGATAATTCCATCTAAATTCATCTCCACTGCAGGATTAACAGCTCAAAGGCCAATATTTGAACTTTTTTCAGGCTACCCATGCTACTGACCCTGCATCCAAAGTGTTAACTTCATAAATAAACCTTCACCTGTGTAAGAGAAGACATGTGCTTGGGAAAGGTCTCAAGTGGCTATGTTCAAGAACTTAGAAATATTCCCAGAAAAGTGTGGAAAGCTTCACATAGGTATGAGTACTGTCCCCCTTATAACCTGGGACCTTTCTTTACAAGGTATCAGCAGGTGTATTTGGCAAACCTTTGTTTTGTTTTGTTTTGTTTTGTTTTGCACTGTCTCTGTGATTTTATCAGTATAGGAGGTCTTTGTAAGAAGCACATCCTCAACAACTTCTTTTCTTAGAAACTTGCCTGGGGCATTGAGAAGTTAAGTGACTTATCCAGTCACAGAGATAGTTTGAACTTAACTGGAAAGAATCATATGTTAAACCAGTCTGTGGGACCCCAGGACAAGTAAGGAACTTCACAAAAGCCCAAATCCTCCTTATTTCACATTCATCATAGTCAAATCTTCCCTCTCTTGTCCCAATGTGAAAACAGATCCACTAACTACCAGTTATGTGCAAGGGATTGTACTAGCAATGTAGATTATATGCCTTATAGCTCTTTGGAATGCCAGTATCTCTATGCTGACATTCTCAGCTGCTGTAAACATTATCTTTTTATTCTCTTCCATCTATTATCAGTGGGGAAGGAGACTATTTATGAACACTGGTTTGAGAAGTGACTTGGAGGATCCTCAATTCCTCTTTTTAGGTCACAACATGGATCTTTTAGAAAGTGGGCAACAACAATGCATTGGGAACATTGAATCTCTCTCAGTAAAATAGATGTACCTTTCCTCAAAGGGTGGAATGGTGGTGATATAGTGTTTAGTGAAGACATGCAAGTTTCATGGACTTTCTGGAAATTTTTTAGCCCAATACCAACATGAAATCCTATTACAAAAGAATTACATAAATAGAGACTATAATTCTCAACAATAACCCTAAAGTCACAGACAAAAGACATTCCTGCAAATAGGAATTAGATTATCTCTCGTCTTCATTCCATTGAGCTCTTCCATTGAGTTCGTTTACTTGGCAAGACCACTTGACTTGATACTTGACCTACCACCAGAAACCAAGCAAGTGGAAGATGGAGATGGAGTGGACAGGGCAGATCTCCAGCCTCCAGCATGGAGCTCAGTATAGAACATAATGTAGCCTTTGACCTGGCAAAAAGAAGAGAAAGTGAATTCTCTGGAAAAAGTATGGCACCAAAAGGAGGGTAGAGTTTTGTATGCTTCTTCCCTGTATTTTCCCACTACTTAACATTTTTGTTAGGCCAGTTAGTTTCCTTCTTCTTAGAATCTTTACTGGGCTCTCTGTAGTTTGCTTCTTACTTGCCTCTTACGACTGGAGGCAAAAAATCACACCTTCTGTACTCTATGCCATATTTGACCATCCTTGGTAGTAAAGCCCCTCCCCCTTTTTTAGGGACAGGAAAATTTCCTTTTTTTTCTTTTTTTTTTTTCAGCCAAAGCTGAAAAAGATCCTCCATATCAGCCAGACTCTTAAGGAATCTGAGCTTCTTTGAGCTATTGGCTAGATTGTAAGAATCTGAGCCAGGAAAATTTCTGATGTTATGTCCAACCTGTTCACACAAGAAGACCTCTATCACATGGCCCATGATCAAAGATGTATTCTTCAGATCTTCGGTTGTAACTAATGCTGGTAGGGGCTCATTGTGAGAGAAATGGGGCAGAGGACCCCTTACTATGCCTACACTCCAAAGAATCATAAGAGAGTGAGCTGCCAGTCAACAATGACACAATGGCCAGGATAGCCAAGTTGCAGCCTGGCTCTTAAGCCTGGAATGTAGATGCATGAATAGTTCAGCAGAATTTAAGTGAGCTGCCTCCCAGCAATGTGGTCTAATGCAGGAGATGCTACATTTAGAGTCAGAAAATTGGCTTCACGTCCCAGTGTTGCTACTTACCTACGTGACTATGAACAAGTCCCTTCACCTTTCTAGTAAGATATAATTTCCCTACTGACCTGATAGCCAGGTGGCACAGTGGATAAACTACAAGATCTGGAGTCAGCAAGACTTGGACACAGACTCTTACCCTGGGTGATTCCTTTAATCTCAATGTGCCTCAGTTTCCTCATTTGTAAAATAGGTGTGATAATAATAACTGCTTCCCAAGGTTGTTGTGAGGATAAAATGAAATAACATTAATAAAGCACTTTATAAACCTTAAAGTACTATATAAATGCTATATCACTATGGTATAAAGTACTATATAAATGCTCACTCTATTATTATTTATTATATATTATTGTATATAATTATATTTTATTATTTATTATTGTTATTGAAGGTTTATTGTATGGAAAGTACTCTGTAGTCATCAAAGCTATTATTAGTATGAGTCATCTCATATGTACAGTAGCTACTAAAACTTGGTCTGAGTGAGGTCCAGATCAGAATCTATGGGAAGGATAGGGAAGAAAAGGGTTTTAGGTCAGGAAACAAAAAACATAAATTTAACTCCAACTCAACCACATGATCAGCAATACAACCAATATACAAGCAATAGCCCCAGCTATTGTACTCATCTACTCCTACTCATTTGTCATACCATGGCTAACTTTGTTAAGGGAGAGACTGGTCCAGATAAAGATAAAGGGGAAGAGGGAGAAGGATGAGTTTGGGGCATGAGGGAAGCTGGCAAAATTTATTCAAAAACAATATAATAAGTGGAAAGAGGGTGATAGCCCCACCCTGCCCAAGTGAGATGGACATCAGAACTGGAAGAGAAGATTGAGGCCAAAGGTTAGGAAGAAGCCAGAGCTCCCAGTTGAGAAAAGGACCACCCTCTCTCTACAATTAAAGTCAGAAAGAATCTATACACCAGGGATGGAATGTGCTTGCTGCTGATTATTAATTAACCTATTAATGAAATTTGAATATAGACTTCCTAATGAAATTAAAGTACCTCCCTATCATGAGAAAGCAGCCAACCTAAGATATAATTTTAAAAAGTCCCTGCCTGCAAGGAACTCATACTCTAATTAGGGAAGACAATATGAAAATAACTGGGTACATCCAAGATATACACTGAATAGATGTGGGGTAGTCTTTGAAGGGAAGGCACTAGCAGCAAGGTAGGTACTATGGGATGTGCCCAAGCACCATAATAATCTCAGGCTTTTAAATATCTCCCACAGGTTTGCAAAGCATTTTATGTACATTTTTTCATTGGCTCCTCACAGCCCCTTAAGCTGAATACTATAGGTCGTGTTGTCTCCATTTTATGAATAAAGAAACTAGGACTCAAAGATATTGACTGACAATCATTGTCATTCAGTGGGAAAGTGCAAGAGGCAGAACTGAATTCAGCCCTTCTGTCCTCAAGTCTAGCACACTTTCCACTCCCCCAGGAGGCAGAGGGGGTAACCCCTGTCCTCTCAGAGTTTACTCTGCCCTCAGGAAGATAAAACATGTTGACAGATAATGATACAGTTCAGAATGTTATGGTTTTTGGTCAAAGGCTATTGCAAATTTTAGAATTAGAATGCAAGGCACTAAATGATAAGTGCTATATCCATGGTATAGAATTTAAGCAGCTAGGCCAGAACTCTGCACAGAATAAGCCTTTAATATATGTTTGAATAAATGAAATGCTTAGAATAGGATAATATATAGAAGTTCCTCCCCACATTATCTGAGAAAAATTGAAATTACTATTAACTATAAATATCCAATTACCATCAATTGAATTTTAAAACACATGTAAGGAATGAATGCAGATGCTCTGCAAATGCCTTTAAATGAGAAAGAACACAATTCTAAAACCTAAGACCCTTTGTCCACAGACCATGCGATCATCTCAGCTAGACTGCCACACCAGAAAGCAGTAGCTCATCCCCTGGGTTGTCTCTCACTACAAGTCATCACTAACTCTTAAGTGCTTTCAGACATCTTCTAGATCAAAGTGTGGTAACTAACTATAAAAATAAGAATAATAATAACTAGATGATGATGGTAATACAACCCTGATGCCCCATCATATGTGGCCACACAAAACCCACTGATTTATGCAGAACCCCAACGAGCTGACTGTTAGAATATTATATGGGAAAGAGACAAGAAAACGTTATCACTTTCTCTTTTTTCTGGACACACAGGATTGTATTGGGAAAATACTGAAATGTTTCGGGGAGAAGCAAGAAGGAAGACAGCTTGAATTTCTTATTTTAATGTAGGGAGGATAACAAGGTTGCAAAAGCAAACAGCGTCAACATCTGTCCTGGTTGTTGACTAGGAAATACTGTCCTCAGAACAAATATTGTAATTATCAGTCGTGGCTGCAGCTTGACTGGGCCACCATTTATTAGTATGATAATATCACCTCTGCATATGAACTTTATAGATTGTCCATCCATAATTCATGAATTTGCAAATAAAGAGATCTGGAATCTGTACACAGCCGGTGTGCGTGGCCAGTGCCAATTATCTCCCTTTTACAGAGCCTTCTCCTCTTCACTCACACTGCTTGCAGCTGCTCTTTTATACCATTCATCAGTGCTTAAGAGATATGCTGGTGGTGTTGGCTGAGATGATTTGAATTTCCATTGTTTACACTCTATGAGTTTAGCTTCTGGTTGGAAATTATCTGCCACATAAGAAGCCTCCAAGAATATAGATGAGGAGAATGAAGACAAGCAACAGCCTCTGTCATTTTTTTAAAAAATTATTCTTATGACTCTTTTCTTTTATGATTTTTATGTCCTTTTAAATTACTAAGCTTTTGTCTGTAATTGTCCCATTTCCCTATCCATCCAGGTATGAATAAAGGTCTTGAAAGAAGCAAGGAGGCTCAAAAACAATCATTTTTGTCCAGAAGTATATCGTGTAATTCAAAGATTTCTTTTTTGTGGGTTTGTTACTTGGTTGTTTTGTTTAGTTTTTTTTCCCCCAACAGCCACAACATCCTTATTAACTGAAATACTTTGTTGGTTGGTTGAGAACTCTCTTGTTGATGTGTTTCTATTTTTCCTTCTCAGTAGAATAACAAGTGCATTTTGTAACTTTAGCAAGAATCATATCTGTCACCATATAAAGTTTTAGAAAAGTTGTTTATTTCAGTACTCTTTTTGTGAGTA
The DNA here is from genome assembly GCF_900497805.2 of Vombatus ursinus. Classification (NCBI taxonomy): domain Eukaryota; kingdom Metazoa; phylum Chordata; class Mammalia; order Diprotodontia; family Vombatidae; genus Vombatus; species Vombatus ursinus. The sequence goes on from NW_020954630.1 coordinate 5,879,990, forward strand.
TAAACTTAGTGAATATAAATTAGTTTTCTGCTGCCTGTGAACATACAACATTGGGTATAAGCACCCTAATGCCAAATATAATCCTTTTTTTGTGAACTAGAGCCATCCATGAAACCAGCTTACATACCCAGGCCCTGTATAAATCAAAGAAAGACAAAGAGAAAAATATGATTACATATTTAGGCAGCCCTATTGGAAAGAGATTCACACGTGGAAAATCCAAAATGGTGGATAACCCAAAAATCATTTATATTTAACTTTGGATTTTGTTTTCTTTGTTTGATGCACATTTTATAAGAACTAGTGGTTTTACATGGCCATAAATGATAGTGAATCAGTGTTATGCTAATTTACCACAACCAGACAACTAGGTGGCTCTTTGGATATAAAGGTGGAGTCAGAAGACTCTAGTTTGTAATATAACATTTATACTGTAACATCAAACAATGGTGACAACTTTTGTAAACTGACAAAGAATGAAATGAGCAGAAGCAGAAGAACAATTTATACAATAACAACAATTCTGTAAGAACAACTTAATTTTAAAAGCTGTAAGAGCTATGATCAATGCAATGACTATCCATGATTCCAGAGGAATGATGACCAACCATGCTCTCTCCTTCCTGTAAGAAAGGTGACAGATTTCAGGTTCATAATGAAATGTGTATTTTTTAAACACAATGAGGGAATTTGCTTTGCCTAAATATGTATATTTCTTCTAAGAAATTTGTTTGTTTGTTTTTTCCCATAGAGTAGGTCATGGCAGAGAGAAAAAATAGATTTCTATTCATTAAAAAAGTAAAACTTTTATTTAAAAGAAAAAGAATTGAATTCAAATCCTTCCTCAGACAATGACTCTGAACAAGTCACTTAACCTCTTTCAGCCTCAATTTCCTCATCTGTAAAATGAGGATAATAATGGCACCTATTTCCAGGGTTCTTGAGAGGATCACATGAGAAACATATGTAAAAGACTTTATAAACCTGAAAGCTCTATGGAAATGCTATTATTATTAGCTAGATAAAGCTTTTTGGTTCCTAAAAGCTTTGTGTGTTTATGCTTCTTTAAAGGCAAAGTATGGTGCTTTTTGCAAAGCAGATGCTTCTCAGGTATTTGTTGACTGAATAAATGAATGGGTAGAAAAGTAGCTGCAAACTTTCCTAGTAGAATATAAGCATCTTGAGGGCAGAGATGTTCCATTTTGGATCCCTAACATCTAGCACAGTGAGGTGCATGTGGTAGGTACTTAATAAGTGTTTACTGTTGAATGAATGAAATGTTAAGGTTTTTTGAACAAACTAATCAACTGAATGCATGCTCTGAGAATATTTTTTCAAAGCAAATAAGGCCACACTAGGGAGACCTGGGAAGCTCTCTAGTTTTGTTTTGTTTTGTTTTGTTTTTGTTGTTATTCTGATCCCTGAACATCTCTCCCTGCCATTCATTCATTTATTCACTTGACAAACATTTATTAAAATACTCTATTCAAGGTCCTATGCTAGGAATATTTTTAAAAAGGAAAAAAGTAGATTTTTTTTTCCCTCAGGAAATTTACATTCTACAGAGGAGAAGGGGGTGCAACATTTAAACAGATAAAATACAATTTGAGGAGTGAGAAGGTACTAATTAATAACTGGAGAATTAGGATAGACTTGCTGTGAGAAATGAGTTGAACCTTGAAGAATTTTAAAATTTGGAGATGAACATGGAATACCTTCCAGGCTTGCAACATGGGCTATTCAAAGGCATAGATTGGGGGAAAGGAGTGCCACCTTCTCTGTGGCAGGGAGAAACACTCTTAATAGAACTTCCCCATCTCAGTTTCTTCCTGTAGATACTACAAATGTATGAGTTTCAAAAGGTTTTCCTCCTAGACCACAGAATGACAGGGCAGGAAGGAACCCTTGGAGATATAGTGCAGTGTAGTGGAAAGTACTCTGAATTTGGAATAAGATGGGTCAGATCTTGGCTCTGATATGTCCTATTTGTATGACCTTGGGTGCGTCATCTAACATCTCTGAACCTCATCCATAAAATTAGAAGTTCGGAGTAGATGAGCTCTAAGGTCCCTTTCATCACTATCTAGTTCAATCTTCTCACCATGTAGGTGAGGAAACAGTCCCAATGAGGTTGTTGCTTGCTCTAAACCATCCAGTCATTTAGTAGCAGAGCTCCAATTACAAGCTGTGATTTTTCCACTATAGAATGCAATTTCCCATTCAAAGAACACTGGGCTATGCATTTGGAGTTGTATTTTTCTATTCCCAAATTCATCCCTCATAGGCCATGCAACCTTGAGTAAGTCAGTAACCCTCTGTGTTTCAGTTTCCTCACCTGTAGAATGATCAGGATCTGCAGAGCTACCAGAGGATCTCTATGGTTATAAACTATTATGTTTCTATAAAAGTAAATAGTCTTATGAAAAGGAGGCTGCACAGCATGATAAAGAGCTGACCTAGCAGCCAGACTGTTCAGTATCCTCAAATAGCTCTTCAGAACTATAAATTGTAGAAGAGTTGCTAACCTGCATCCATGGAGGGAATTTCCACACCAGAAGTTCATTGCACTGATGAAATCCATAGTAGTTACACAAAAAAAGTCTGAAATGTTACTGAAACAAATAAGTAGGCTATTATAAATACTGAATGTTTATAAACTTGAAAGCAGTTATTTGCCACAGATGTGCTATTATGTGAATTATCTACCATAGATGATAGTTGATTACATGTGTGGCAAATAAAGATTATTTCAAAGTATGTCAAGATACTAGGGCTAATAAATCAAGGAAACCTTAGATCAATCACATAATAGTAACATACTAAGAAATAACTATGGTTCCAATTAATGTATTTTCCAAAACAGCCGTAGACTTTTAGAGCTAGAAAGAACCTTTGAGGTTATCTAGCCTAACTCTATCATTTTATACACATTTTGCACACAAGGGAACTGAGCACCAAATAAGTGGAATGACTTGCCCAAGGTCATGCAGAGAATGAAATGAGTGGCTCAAACCCAGATTTCCATACACAGTTCTTACCATTGTACTACAGCAGTTACTCTTTTTTTATGGATTTATGTCAACAGACATGAACATTCCAAATAAAAAGCTAAAATGAAAAGTGTATATGGAACCACGAACCTCTGTTATGTAGTTCAGTTTTTTTTCATAGCAACAACAAAATTTACCTGCATGTCTCCTTTTGGGCATCTTTTAGCTTTCTTCTGTATATTTTAAAATGTTTTATAGATGCTTTTTTCTCATTTTTTATGTTTCTGTGCTACCCACTACACACTCACTCATTCTCTCTCCCACAAAGAGAATACTTCTCTTATAACAGGCAAGTGTAGTCAAGCAAAATAATTCAACACATTGGCCATTTTAGAAAACGTGTCTTGTGCTACACCTCTAGTCCATCACCTTTCTGCCAAGAAGTGTGGATGGCATACTTCATCAGTCTTCCACCATCATGATTGTCACTGTGTGTTTTCCTGGTTCTGCTCATTTCACTCTACATTTGTTCACTTAAGTCTTCCCAGGTTTCTTAGCAGTTATCATATTTACCATTTCTTATGACACAATAATGTTACAAGACATTCATATGCCTCAATTTGTTCAGTCATTCCCAAGGTAGTAGGTACATTTGGGAATCATTCTTCCTGTTAAAAAACGTTAGCTGTGACATATATGTACATGTATAGTCAAGCTATGCAGATTATATGCAAATGTAAAACAAAGGTAGAATTGCCATGGGTAAATATGCACTGAGTAAATACATACACATATATACAATCAATTAAACCTAGTCAGTGCAGTGCACGTAGTTGTGTTTGAATAAACTATTATTAAGAATCTTCATATCCTTTAAAATTATAAAGTACTTGGTGATTTGTTCAGATCTCATAAAAAGTTTGTTGGCACATGTGGTTTAAGATTTAAAAGGGCTACTATCATTGGGCAGAATTTTGGGACTACAAGTTTAATTAAGCAGAATAATCAGAGAACAGTAAATTCTATATAATTTGGGAGTTAACAGGAGATTATTTATTTAGAAATTGCTTTTTGTTTCCACTTTTAATTTGGAAATGCCTGTCTCCCCTCCCAGCCTTAAGAAAGAAGGAGTTTATTGAACAGAACTGAATTTTTCTTTGATGTTTAAGGATCTTAGAAAGCTTCAGGGTAACCAATCCAAACAAAATGTCCATCTTATAGAATTGGAGATATACATGTAAAAGGTATAGGATATTGGACTAAGTGTGAACCAAGCCCAGGGCATTCTCAACTTATTTTGCTTTTTTTTCTTTCTTTTAATTATTTTTCAAAATCTTCAGTAGAATTAATCTCCCACTTTAGTAACCCTGTCAAAAAAAAAAGAATCACATCAATCAACAGAAAACTAAAATAAGACCATCCAAATCAATCCAACTATTCATAGACTCAAGCAACATACATTTCTTTTAACATACCAAGAGTACAGTATTTTTCCTGAGTAATTAAATGAAAAAATATATTTGAATGACATTGCCACTCCCAGGATTACAAGTAATCAGTTTCAGCATTTATGTTTAATTTCAGTTGACCTGATTTTTTTAAAATGACTGATGCTAGAAAAGAATTCTAATGCTTTTGTGCTTTTTGTCCCTCCTCCTGACATAATAATAAATAAAATGGAATTCTATACACTCTATAATTAAAGTCATCATTTTCCATTTTCTAACTTGATGAAAGTATTCAAAAATAGTTAATACAATAAAAGCTCACTAGTTCAACAAATTTGGAGTAAACCAAAACTGAACAAGATTTATTTTTAATGACACACAAAGAAATCTAATCTAATGATTTATCATGTCATATAGGTCATCTCAGATTTTTTTTCAAATAAAAAATTATTGAGCATTTATTGTGTGCAAGGTTCTGTGCTAGCCAATGAAGATATAAAGACAAAAGTAAAACAGTCGTTGCTGCCCCTTCCATTAAAGGCTGTGTGAATGGAGTAAAAATTTTGGCATGTTCTACCACAGCATGGATATCGATCCTAGCACTTGAAATACAGAAAAACTCATTACTAAAAGGTTAGTCACCAGGTGATGAGTCTTTTTAGCTATAGTGACCCACAAAACAGACAAAGCTATAAAATGATCTTTAATCTTGTTTGTCTCAACAGTGATGGTTGCAAACTGGTACTAAAGGTGGCAGAGTGCTAAGGAACTTTAGGCCACCCAGAAGCATCACTTTAATTCTTGGTAATCTTAATGGGTGATATTTGTGCAACAATCAGCAAATTAATACTATTAGAGGAACAGAACCACATATTGATATTCTTGCTGTAAATGAAACTAAAACAATAGTGATATCTGATATTTACATAGTGCTTTAAGGTTTGCAAGGAACTTTTATAAATGATCTTCACAATAACCCTGTGAAGTTAGATGCTACCATTATCCCCATTTTGTTTTTGTTTTTTGAACCTCCAGTCTCATAGCTTGTCCCTTTTCATTCTCCCATTGACTGTTAGAAATAGTGAACATCTAATGAAATAATATCCTCTTCTTCTCTTTCAGGATATAAGCCTTTGGTCATCATTTAGTCCTTTAGAGTTGCTCAAATTTGTTTATCCTACTTAAAGTTTTGGGTTTTTTTCCCCCCACTGTGTTTGCCTTTGAAAGACCCTAGGCAGCTTAGGTTTTTTAGTGGAAATTCTTAGAATACTTAGATTTCACTGATGTTCTTACAGGTTCCTTTATTTTAGGTTAACCTTTTAAGATTTGCAAGATAAGTTACAAATTGGGAGCAAGTTATTTTCTGTACCCTTTAATATATCGTATCCAGGCTTCTTTCTTTTCTCTTAGTTAATGCATAGTCATACAAAACTCTAACTGGGGTTTCCTGGTAAATGATCCATATCTCTCCTAATTGATTGATTTTTTTCTTTATTCTTGAGCTTGGCAAAGCATTCCTAGGTTGTTGTATCTAGGGTTTCATTCTGGTGATGACCTATAGAGTCTATCAATCTACACTTTCCCTCTCATTCCAGTACTTTTAGGGAATTTTCTTCCGTATTTTGTCTTTTGACTTTGCTCTAATATTTCTTGTATCATTTAAATGTTTACTTCTGTTTCTTCCATTTTTTTCAGGATTTTAATTTTATGAGTTTTTACAGATTCTGTTTTAAGGCTATCTATTCCATTCCCTGTTTCTTCTTTCATTTCTGTTGTTATGCCTTCCAATGACTTTCAGAGGTTTTGTACACATTCCTTTTTCTAGTCTTGGGGTCTAGTCATAGCTATTTCAGAATAACTTCCCCTACTAAGCTTTTTTCTTAGGATTTTCTTACCCAGTAGTATTTATTCATTGTATTGGGAATTTTTTTACTTGCTTGTTCATTCCTCATTCCCTTTTTTGTCATTTTTGTCTATTGGGGGGAGGTTAGCCCTTGTTGATTGCCCATCACCCCTTGCTATTAATTCTAATTTTTTTGTAATTCAGTAGCTGCTGGAACCACTGTCATATAGAATCCACAACATAGGGATTGGGGTGGGGGAAGCAAGGAGCCAATAATGCAGCCCTTTGCTGTTTTTATCTATTTATTTCTGGGAATTACCCTGTGATAATTTCTTTCCCATCACGACTCTGATTATTGTTCTTTGCTGGTATACTTATTGCTATTTTTTAGGTCATAGGAGAGAAATCAGGTTTAGCCAGAAACTTTAACTCTGTGATCTTGTTCATATTCCTGCATTTTATGGTGATTTGTATTCATTGGCAACTATAGTCACCACATTTGAAATCTGCTACAGTATTACACAATTACTATTTGAGGAAATGACAATGGCACTGGTAAGATGAAGTTGGGAAGAGCACCTGGCCCTAACCAAATAAATATATAAGAAATTGATGTTAGAGAAAACTCTACAATATATTCCCTGGAGAAGGCATTTATGTATATGTATGAAAACATGTACATGATAATTTGGGGGAAAGGAACTAGCAGCCAAGGGGGCAGAGTAGATCAGAAAAGGCTACACATGTGCACTGGCACTTTTCACATTCTATAAAATTTGAAATAACTGAGGGACTGATTTTCAAGATATCTCAAAGAGGAAAGATTCCAAAAGAGTGAAAAAAAATCACATCTGGAGATTTTGTGGCCAAGAGAATAGGAACCAAGAAAACATCAGAAACTACCCACCATATACCTAATTTCTTATCAATCGGAAATCATTCAAAATGTTTTTTATACTCAGACTTAATAAAAACATGAGGGAAGAACCAGAAAGAAGGCTTTCACAGATAGTATTCTAGAACCAACCACATTTTTATAGTCACATAACTGACAAGTACAGATAATATAAAATCTTCCTGGGTCTATCATTTATTAATCTTCTTAGTAGAACAAAATTAATCTTGAAGGGACTCCTCAAACAATGGATCTGCTATGCTTACAATACTGTGATAGATGTGACTAAAAATAACTTTACTCATCAATCTAGTGATTATTGGCATCATGTGAGATATATAACATGGAAAATTATGCTCGACTAAGGTGTTCGACAGCATTGTGAAAGATATCTTGCAACTAGAGTCCAAAAAAAATAAGATTTTTCAAATGTTCCTACTCATAAATGTTATGGCAGTATGGTATAATAAGGAAAGCTTAGATGAGATCTGAGTTCAAGTAATCCAATGCTTACTAACTATGTACTCATAATTAGTTACCTTTTTGAGCCTTATTTGCTCTTATCTTTCACATACATCATCTTTTTGTTTGGATCTGTAATTTCATCATTGTGGGAAAGTCCCAGTATAGAAAGCCCCTCCACCAACACAGATCAACAGTTCACTTATGGTCTCAGAAAGTTGCCTAAGCCTCTGAGGTGTTAGGTGATGTTAGGTGACTTGCCCCTCATCACGCAGTCTCTTTAGGTCAAAGGCAGGACTTGAATCCAATTATTCTTTAAAAACTAAAATGGATGAAAACGCATACTACCAACATCGTATCATGTGACAAGCAGCCTATCAAGTGAATCCATCCATTTCTGTATGTCTTCAACAGACACGGACAGTGAGCTTTGTTGAGAATTGAGTAGGAAAAAAGCAACCTGCGTCACAATTCAGAAAGAACTCATGTGTCTAAACTGTCACAGCAGGTAATGATGGGACCAGATCACCTGGTCATAGATTTAGAGTTTAAAGGGACCTCGTAAATCACCTGATCCACGTCCCTCACTTAATAGATGAGGATTTGGGGGCCCATAGAGTTAAACGACTTGTTCAGGGTCACACAGCTAGAAACGTGCACAATCAGGATTCAAATCTAGATTCTCTCACTCCAAATCTTGAACACTTTTTTTTTCTGTGCTCTGCTGGCTCTCCAAATAATAATAGGTGTGTGAATTGGATGGCTCTACCTTAAAATAATTCCTTCTTGATTGAAGAAGTTGCTTGAAACAAGCCACCATTCCCTAAGGGTTTGTGTTTTTCCTTCTGCACTATTTTTCTGACATTACTCCATGAAGCCCTCCCTCAATGCCTTGGACCTGGTATCTTAGACTCTCTTTACAAGGAGCTAGGTGCTTCAGTGAATAGAGCACTGGGCCTGGAGTCAGAAAGACCTGAATTCAAATCCAGCCTCAGACACTTACTAGCCCTGTGACCCTTGGTAAGTTGCTTAAATACTGTCTCAGTTTCCTCATCTGTAAAATGAGGATAAAAATAGCACCTACTTTCCAGGATTGCTGTGATAATCAAAGGATATAGTAAGTGTATTTATATATAAAATAGTTACTATGAAGTTCTTAGTACAATGCCTGGCACATAGTAAGCACTATATAAATGTTAGTTGTTGTTGTTGATATTGTTGTTGACAACTCAGTCTCATTCTGTGGACTGGTTGCCTACCGAACTTCTCTATGACTCTGACCTTAGAATGGTATTCTGGTTTTGCTCTTAGATCATTGTTTTTTACTAAATATGTTTTCACTCCCCATTCCTACCAGGCATATTTACACCTCAGGAGCTCTTAAATTAGGAATCGAGTAAAGAAGTAGAACCAGTGTAACCCAGGACTGAGGATTGGTAGGGCGTGAATGGCTAAAGCACAAGGAGGCAAAGGATTCAAGGATGAAGGAAAATGCATAGTTCAGTTGGTTAACTATTGGGTCAGGATTATAAAGGGAGGAAAGCGAGAATGGAATAGGAGTGATGGACTGGGAGGATTATAGGAAGGAAGAAGAGGTGGTTATAATGATGGCCAAAAAGGAGTAATGGTGCAGAGGGAGAGGTGTAAGGATAGAATCAGAGTTAAGAGTATTTAAGAGTTCAGGACTATGAAAGTGGATACAATTATAAAACATAAGCTGTGGACACCCCTGTGAGTGCCTAAAGTAGAATGGGAGTTGAGAAGTTGATTGAATTGGGAGATATCAATCTTAATACCCAAGAATAAATGCAAAAGTTGGCATGGAGAGGACAATTGTGAGCTAGGTACATCATTACTAAGCTTATAAATAAAGAGAATTCCATAGGCTTAATGTATGTGGATTTCAGGAAGGATTAGACAACATTTCTTACATCACAGAATTTGAGAGAGGAAGAATCCTCAGGGGGATATCTAGTCCGACACATGCATGTAGATATATGCATATGTGTGTATACGTATGTGTATTTACATGAATGTGTATGTATGTATACACATGCTATAAGACTTGGTTCATGTGTTGGTTAGTTTTGCTGAACTGTTATTTTCTCTTTGTCTTTTATTCTTTCTTACAAGGGATGTCTCACAGAGAAGGGAAGGAGGAGGAACACATTCAAAAATAAAGATGATGTAAAAACAAAACAGAGATTAAAAAAAACTTTAAGTTAAAAAAGAATTAATTAAAAAGGAGTATTCTAATCCAATCTTATTCAGTGTTAATAGTAAGACTTGATTAGGAGAGTGAAAGCTTACTTTGCAAATGTCATATTTAAATGCATTATTTTGCAATGTTTTTATACTTTTCAGTTCTAATAAATGCATGCTATTCAAATAGACAACGAGTGGAAATTATATACCTGTGATGTGGAACTTGGGTAAAACAAATGCTTTGTAGTTTAAACCATCTAAATCAGGGTACATATGACCATCTGGTGGCAGCATACCCCAATTACAAGGAAAACACTGAAGGGGGCTAAACAGCTTCATGAGTACTGAACTGAACATGTAATATGCTCATTTACTGGGCAATGTCCTTCGGAGCACTAACTCTGCCGACTCCATGGGAAAGATGATTGCATCCATGGATCTTCTTGAACCAAATGGAATGTCTGTCTGGGTGCCAAGCAGTCAATATGTTTTAAGGCATGAGAAAAATGTAAATGCTTTGTGAAATGATGTTTTTATGTCACTAGGATAATCTAAGAACAAATGGTTTTAATTGTGTTTGTTCTAATTAAATCATTTACAAAATTAGAAAGATGTACATTTAACAACCCATAAACATAGACCTTGGCAATCCCATTTGCCCCATATATCTAATACTGCCATCAATACTACATTAATTGCCAAATGAGTTATTTCTTTGATTTCTCTTACATGGAATCCAATTCTCCAGTGTCTGATGTTTTGCAGTTTTCTAAAAAAAAAAATAGTTTATATTTTTGTCTCAACTAAATACTTTGTTTCTGTTGTTTTTTTCTCCTTCTCCTCTATTATCGATCTAGGTCCCAGAGTCCCCATGGTGACAGTCCACAATACTACTGACAAAAAAAGTGAGTACTTTTTGTCTTTTGTTAAATCTTGATGAGCGCTGAGGAGAATAATGAACAAAATGGCTTATGTCATTTCACATTGTTCTGTTCTAAGGGGGAACATCAGTCCCAGAACCGTACTCCCTACTACTAGAGAGGGGCTCTAGTTGGCCAGTTGGTAAAATGAGATATAGTTCAGTTCTGAGTAAGCCAGGACCACGGCTGGATGGACTACAGATGGGGTTGAATTCTAAGAGAGTTAATGTCATGAAAGCCAAAAGCAGAGAATTATTCCTCCACCAACAAATGTCAGAAGCTGCTTCTTCAGCTTAAAGTCTTAGAACACCGAGAGCTTAAGTAACTTGCCCAAAGTCACAAATTCTGAATATATCAGAGGTGTGATGTGAACTCAGCTCTTGGTTCTGAGACCAGCTCGCTATCTGCTATACCACACTGACTCTCTCAAAGATGATAGGCCATGGGCAGGTTATATAATCTGTGATCTTGGAGAGAGTCTCCACATCATTGAGATAATAACTGACATTTCATGGGGTTAGGACTGAGTGTGTGGTTTCAAAGGTCTTGGGAACTCTACATGAGAAGACTCTTTCTACCAATGCAGATCTTTAAAAGTCTTAAAGAGTTGCCTAGAACAAGAGATTAAGTGATTTGCCCAGGGCCACACAGCCAATATATTTCAGAGGAGAGACTTGAACTGAGATTTTCCTATATGTGGTAAATAAATGAAAACAAAAATAAAAGGGATTAAAAAGCCCAGAATGTCTAGGTTGATTTTCCTGAGTGAGTCTTACTGTGGCTAAAGATTGTTAAAAGTGTTGATAAAAAAGATAACCAAATTAGAGTTCTTAATGGCAAGGCAGGGAGACTGGATCATTCTCTTATCTGGGTGGCTTTCTCTGCTTGTGTTCCCTTATGCTGTCTGTGGCCCTGAAAAAGGCTTGTATACTGGACTTGGCTGCAAGCTGCCCCAGTTTCTGAAGAACGTCAGATGGCTTGTCTGACCTGGCATCACAAGGTCAACCACAACTGGATCCTTTTGTTGTTATTGTTCAGTCATTTCAGTTGTGTCTGATTCTCCATGACCCCGTTTGGGGTTTTCTTGACAAAGATACTGGAGTGGTTTGCCATTTGTTTCTCCAGCTTATTTTACAGATTAGGAAACCAAGGCAAACAGGGTAAAATGGCTTGCTCAGGGTCACACAGCTAGTAAGTATCTGAGACCAGATTTGAACTAAGGTCTTCCTGACTCCAGGCCTGGCACTCTATCCACTGCACCACCTAGCTACCCTTCTTCAAGCATAATCAATGGCAAACATTTATTTGCAACTCGAAATCTCAGATCCACTCTCAGAAGCAACCCAAGGTGAAGTCATGATATAGAGTTTATGTGTCCTCACTCTTCTCCTACAACTCCTGTCTTCCATTCTGCCAAGCCTAGTTCTACTGTTCACCCCTAATTCCTATTAATACTTATCTGTTCAGGTCATTCTTTTAGGCCTTGTGAGGTGACTGGCATTTTGTAGCAGAATGAATTTATGCTAAGAAGACAATGACTTAATGAGAACTCTGTCTAATGTGGCACCAGTGGAAAACATTGAGGTTGGGGGGCAGGATTTGCAATATTCCTCAAGGCATTTCATGTATTTGACTACCCACTTTGCCTGAGTCACCCCTGCTAACAGCACAACAACAGAGATGGGGATTGAGGATGTACAAAGTAACAAAGAAGAAAGAAACAGACTCATAAAAGATGGAAGTTTTTTTAAATTACCACATAGATGAGGAATTGAACCTAAAAAACTCTCAATTATTTTTAAGCATTTTTATACATTTTAGAAATTGAGAAATAATATTACTTTATCCACTCACAAGGGGAGTAGATAGCCGTTCAAGAACAGAACATTGGAATGCATGATTGGGTGGAGGGAAGATTGAGAAATCAGTAGAGGAGATGGAGAAGAAGTCAGGTAAGGGTAAGAAAAACCAGGTATTATCTCTCTAAAGCCCAGAGGAAAAAGAATCCAATAGCAGGGGGTTATCAGTGTCCAAAGCTAGAGAGAGACCAGGGAACATGAGGATTTTCTTTAAATCATTTGATTTGGCCACTAGGAGTTAATTGATGAACTCTGAGTGATTTTGACAAAAAAGGAAAGATGTAAACAAGATTGAAAGAGGTTGAGAAGAGTGTGAGGAAGTGTAAGTATCGAATGTAGAAAATTTTTTTGAGAAAGAGAAGGAAGATGATGATATTTGAATGGGGAAAAGGCAAGGGAAGACAAATCACTTGGTCAATTTGAGTCTGTACTACACACCCTTGTCTATAACAATGCACCGTCTTTGAAAAATATTAATGAGGCATTCATCCTTGAAGCAAGCTTGTTTCAATAGTCTTTGTTTAAAAAAAAACAGAAATACCATGCAGAGCCCTCAAGTATGACACATTTTTCACATACAATGTTAATAATTAATTTTTGTATTTGCTCATATTCAAAAGGACATAAATAATTAACTGATTTTTATGAGATTTCTCTCCATAAAATATGTGGCCCAATAAAAATACAAAACCCTCTAGAGTTCTTAAGAAATATTTTTCTGCTTCTCTCAGCCTACACGTTCACATTAAATGGTATTACTAGGTACATATGGATGATGGAAATCTGATTATCAGTCTCTTTCACATACTAGACCTACAGAGAAGAAATAAAGAGCTCACTTTGTGAGAGTTACCAAGTAAGCCTTTCAAAACTCTATATCAGGAATTCTGCACCATTTTTGTGTGTCATAGATGGATGGACCCCTTTGAGAGTCTGGTAAAGCCTATGGAACACTTCTCAAAATAATGCTTTAAAATAATTGAAGGAAATGACAAATTTTAGTTAAAGATTATTGAAAATGAAGATGTAATTTTTTTCCTACTTAAGTTCATAGATCTCCCTCAAGTCTATCCAGGGACCTTTGTAGACCCCACGTTAAGAACTGTCATGCAAGGGGTACTGTTTGGTGGACCAGAGAAGTCATTATTTTAAAAAGATAACCAATAACCTCAAAGAGTCAAAACATTTCTTGTGTAGGTGTTTGGTCACCTAATCAAGTTATCCTTTCTCCTGGTTTCCCTCCAGCAAAAATAATTAGGCAAGACTAGTTTCTTCTCCTAAAAAGTTCCCTCAAAATTCATGCTCTGATTTGCAAACTGGAATAGCATTACTAGGGTATTACTAGAGAAACAGAAAACTTTACCAAAAAATGATATGTATAACTACATTGACAAAGTGTCATTGACATAATTTTTAAAACACAGATTCAGTATATTGCCTTTTCATTCCCTTTACATTTGAATTTAATTTAGGTCTGATGGCAAGAAGCACTGAAGATTTCCAGAAATGAAATGGACTGCCTCAGGAGCAGAGGCCTGTATAGGTGCACCATTCAGGGCCCATTAACACTGGTACTAGAGTCTGTTAGGTAACAGTGGATAGAGGGCTGGATTTCAGTCATTTCAGTTGGGTCTGACTCTTTGTGACCCCATTGGGGGTTTTCTTGGCAAAGATACTGGAATGGTTCACCATTTCCTTCTCCAGCTCATTCTACAGATGAGGAAACTGAGGCAAAAAGAGTTAAATGACATGCCCAGGGTCACACAGCTAGGAAGTGTCCAAGGCCAGGCTGCCACTCTATCCACTGTGCCACCTAGCTGCTCCAGAGTGCTGGATTCAGAATCAGGAAGACTGGAGGAGTTCAAAGCCTGCCTCATACACTTACTAGCTATGTCACCTTGGACAAGACACTTAGTCTCTCTCAGTCTCAGTTTTTTCATCTGTAAAATGGAGATAATAATAGTACTTTCATCACAGGGTTGTTTGGAAGATCAGTTGAGATGATAATGACGGTAATAATAATTACGTAGCACTTTAAATTTTGCAAAAGACTTTATAGTTTGTCTCATTTGATCATGAAGATTATTGAGCACCATCTAGCTGACTATATGAAGATAACACATAAGTACTATGCATACCTTACAGTATTATATAAATGTCATAGTTATAATAATTCCATTCATTATAATAATTTATAATTTATTATATCATAATGGTATAAACATTATGATGTATTATAATAATTCATTATAATAATTTCATTCATTATAATACTAATAATTATTAATATTATTTTTGTTGTTATTATTATCCCCCACTTATCCTGCCCCTTCTCCTCAGGGGAGGCAATAAGCTGTGCCACAGCAGGCCCACCTCAGGCATACCCTTCTAGGCATCCTGTGGTCAAGAGGTAATGGTTCCCCCTCATCACTGAGGGTCTTCAACAAAGGCTGAAATACCACTTGTTGGGTTTGTTATAGAGAGGATTCTTATTTAAGCAGAGGTTAGACACTAGCTGGCTTCTGGTATCCCAACTCTGAAATTCTATAATTTTCTAATTGATACATTAGGAATAGCATCCGCACTAAGGGACCTGAGACTTAGTGAGATGAGTGGACTCTTCCAACATCGTGTTCATTACCACCAATATTATTTCATTTGATGTTCACTATCATTCAATGATGTAGACAATGGAACTCTTAACCAGACTGAAGGAGAGTTTGTCTAAGGTCATGCTGTACCAAACTGGCACTAGGACTCTAGCCTACATCTTCTCACTCCAAGTGCATGCCTTTCTTTACTTTTCTTTTCTTTTCTTTTCTTTTCATCTCTTTTCTATCCTGTTCTTTTCCATGGCACACTATGATTTTAATCTTACAAATAAGGTAGAATGTAAGTATTGGACTGCCAAGAAAGTTCTCCCCTTCCCCCACTCCAATTACCTCTCATCTTGCCTGATGAGGGTTCCTGTTCCCACCATTCATTACACATCTGTAGGTGTCCCCTGGTAAAAAAAAATATAAATGCTCCTCAGGACCTATAAGATATTAAACTATAATCAGCTGTGGACCACTTGGTCTGAGTTTCTTAAAGACCAGCCTTAAACCCAAATCACTCTGGCTGTCATTGATTGGACAACAATAGGTCCCAGGCCAAGCCCCACTTGATCATTGTTTGGGCCCTGATTGGCTCAGAATGAATATAAATAGAAATTGTTTCTGTTTTGGCCAGAACCCCTGAGTATCTTCCCCTCTCAGATCAAAAAAAATTTTTTTGAACTAAGTAAAGAGGCCATTCTCTCTGCCTCATTTCTTATTAAGCCTTAGACACTGAATGGGCATTGCCTCAGTCTAACTGAGACCTATCAAAGACCTTAACTTGAAAAGGCCAAGATCCTGCACTGCATCCTGGGCCTTCTGCAGTCGTCCTGCTCTATATCTCACCACCGGACCCAAATGGCTCCAGAGGAGAAAGTGAGGCTGGTGACTTTGCATAGCCCTGCCTCATTTAAATCCAATTCACTTGTGTATCATGGCACCACCTCCCTGAAGTCATGGTCTTCTTCAAGAATGAAGGACCAAAACAAAAAGAAGAAGCTTTCTTTGAGTTAAAATCATGAAAGGAACCAGAGATGGGAAGAGTGCAGCTTAGACAGCAGGGAGAAGGGAAAGAGAGAGAAAATTTTATAGCATTGAGCTCTGCTCAGAAAGGGTAGGCTGAGTAGGGTACCTTAGCAAAACCCAGGACAAGAAGATCAATGTATGATATAGTATGAGGACATCTAGAGGGAAAGAGGAGCCTTGAACCTTCTGGTAGAGGGGCATCGAAAGCCAACTTTTCTTTCTTTACAATTTTCCCCAGGGACAGTAATGAAACATTATAGAAGAAACAGGGGGAATAAACAAATGCAGTGTTATAAAACCAGAGCACAATGTAATCTTAAAACTGTGCCTTGAACATCAGAAATCCCTAGTAAATGCTGATTACATTGAATTGAAGGGACAAAAAGAAGAAATGGGATAATTTGGGGTTTGTCAGATTGCAGATATTTGGAGTTAGATGGCATAAGCACAGATAGAACCCAAACAGTTGTGAAATTTTAGCAAGATATTTTCAGACTTCCCAAACAAAGAGGGAAGAAAAGCCATCTACCTCATCCTACCCCCTTGAAAAGCATTGTGTGGAATCAGAGTCAAGGGCAGGAAGGCACTCCAGAATCTTACTTTGTTTGGTAAATGTGTACAGTTTAGTTTAAAAAAAAAAACACCCTGAATTAATAGTTTAAGAGAACTAGGTTTGGAGACCTGACTCTGCCACTCTTACGTTTTTCCCATACATGTCACTGAACCTCCCTCAGCCTCCTTTTCTTCATCTCTAAAATGGTAGGGTTGTTTAAAATGAACTTCTAAGTCCCTTCTGGTCCTAAAATTCTTTGGCATAATATTTTGTGACCAAAACCAGTATCTCGGTCAATGAATGATTCTTATAAATATTCACAGCAGCTGTTTCTCATCCACGTGGCCCATCAGAGATTAATGACGCCGGCTCCTAGGTCACATCTACATTCCCAGGATGCAGTTCATCTGAATGTAGAAAAATAAATTTATTCAATGTGCAAAATGCTCCATTTCTATCACTTTACAACTAGATAACACAGTGGACAAAGCAGTGGGCTTGGAGGCAGGAAGACCTGAGTTTAAATCCAACTGAAAATACTTATTATCTGCGTGACCCTGGACAAGTCATTTAACTTCTGTGTAGCTCAATTTCCTCAACCATAAAGTGAGGATAATAATAGCACCTACTTTGCAGGGTTGTTGTGAGGATCAAGTGAAATATTTGTGAAGAGCTTAGCATAGTGCCTGCTACATAGCAGGTGCTTAATAAATGCTACCTTCTTTTCTTCCTTCTAGCCTTCCTTACCTATCCTCTTAAAATACTATAAAATTTAACTTGTGCATCATCCTACACATCTATAGCTTGACTGTAGTCATGAAAAAGAGCATTTACCTTGAGCCAAGCATGAATCAGTCAGCCTGCCTTAAAATAAATAAATATATGAAATGATTATCTCTCATCCTCATAACTTTTCTTATGAGATGTAACAAGTCAGAGTGGTTTAAGTTATAGACTTTGGCTTAGGAAATCCCACCTCTACCCCTTTGCTAGTTCGATGACTGAACAATTATTTAATAATCCCTTTGAGACTCGGTTTCCTCATCTATGAAATGAGGATAATAACATTCATAGTATCTGACTCACAAGGTTGTGGTGAGGCTCAAATGAGATGTTTGTAAAATACTTTGCAAACTTTAAAGAATTATATGAATGATAGTAATATTAAAAGGAAAATTTAATGAATGATGAGTGCTTGGTACATAGTAAGTACTTAATAAATGCTTGCAGACTTGACTTGTGGCATTGTTCGATTATGTGGCAGTTGGCAGAAATAGAGGTGGTAGGGAAGGAGATGCTGGTTAAGAAGATAAAGTAACCATACTAGTGCTTCAATTTACATTGGTAAGGTAGTGTGGTATAGTGGATAAAGTTCTGAACTTCGAGTCAGGAAGTGCTGGTTCAAATCCTACATCTAATACTTAGTTGTGTGACTGTGGATAATTCACTTATTCTCTCTGAGCTTCAGTTTCATTATCTGTAAAATAAAAAGGTAAGCAAAGATGACCTCTAAGGTCCCTTCCAGTTCTAAATCTATGACCCTGTGATTGTATACTATTAAACCCCTTCCCTTCCATGTGTCATTGTTCTAGACCTTTTCAGGGATGAGGAGGGTAGGGAAGAGGAAAGGGATGCTCCAGAAATACATGATCTCTGCCTTCAAGGAATCTACAGTCCACTTGCAAAGGCAGGGCACACACACAAAATTTAAGTAATAATACAAGAATTAACTATAAATATAAAACCCATGTAAGTTCATAGGGCAAGACCTGATTAACTGTTAAATGAGAGTGCTAAAAGCTATAGGCATTGCATGAGTTAGCTCAGAGGACAGACGCAGGGATCGCTCATGTTGAGTCAATCTGGAAAGGTTTCACACAGACACAGCTCTTTGAACTTGGCCTTGACAACAAAGTGAATGAGGCTATTATAGCTGTAGCAGGTTGACCAACGGGGATTTTGGCAATCTAATCTGCTGAAGGAAACCTGACCAGTTTTCTACAGCCTCACAGTGAAGCCCTGGCAGAGCTAAGAACAATGAAAACACATCCTCCATCCCTTCTTGTAATAACAAAACCACGGACTCAGGACCAGAGTGATGCCTGGGTAAATGCCAGGGCAGGCCCCTGATCATCTATGATAAGCATTTTCATGGAGAGCAGCAAATATTAAGCTGTTTCACCGACAGAAAAAAAATTCAAGAATATAAGTAACAGTAGGAGGAAAAAGCTGCCTTGTTGATAAGAACGTAGGCTTTTAGAACTAGGAGATCATTTTTTAGATAAAAGAAAAGAGATCCACAAAGATGCTCGATGATTTGCCTGAAGGCACTCAGTTGGCACCGTCAGGGCTAGACCCCATTTCTCCTCATTCCCAGGTCAGTGTTCTTCTCATGTGTTAGTTCTTAGATAATGGAATGGTCCTTTTTTTTTTAACCTTCAACTAGTGCCATTCCTGAACTCCAACCTTTGTCAATCATTACTAAGGAAGTATAATAGGAAGCAGGAGTTTCAAACTTCAGGTCTATAAACTCAGTTTTTAAAAAATATTTTGATAGCTGTATTTCAATATAATTGGTTTCTTTTGTAATTCTCTGTGTTTTATTTTATGGCATTTAAAAACTTTCTTCAGAGAAGGGATCTCTAGCTTTACCAAACTGCCAAAGGGGCCCAAGACACAAAAAAGATTAAGAAACCTTGGTCCAAAGAGAAATTAAAGAGTGTTCATCAATTGACACTCTGGCCTGGGATCTGAGGCCCAGAGTACCTCAGAAGACTAATCACCAATGACTCAGTGTCACAAATCAGCAACAAATGCATCCTTGACAACATCTTCTGAATCTTGGGTATGCTTGGGACAGTTTGGTGGGCACTGACATAAACCTTCCATAGGTGATCTCGTTGTAGTTAACTGGTTACAAGTTGTAATACTGCAAGAGGAATGATGACATGAATAATGAATAGCTGACTGTGAAGATAATACTGAAAAACTATTCAGCTTCTGTGCTCTCTTCTCTGGCAAGAACTACATTCAGACTAGAAAAGACAGAGCAAATATCTTAGAGAAGAAATTGAAGCCCATAATAAGTGAAGAAATAGTAAGATAGCAATTAGCCACTTAAATGAATTGAAGTTTCAGAGCTCATATGCCATACATACTACCCTAAACTCATCCAGTCTCATCTAATCTCTGAAGCTAAGCAGGTTTTGACGTGATTAATGCTTGGATGGGTTACCACTTGAGAATATTAGGCACTGTATGTAGGGTTTTACTTTGAGAAGCAGTATGGTATAGGGCAGAAGGGTTAAACTCACAACCCGTGGGCACAAGTGGCCCACAAAACTGCTAAGTACTTCCTGAACTAGGTTAAAATTTAACTGGATGCTTAATAAAATAAAAATGAATACCACATAAATAATGGGATTTTCTAAATCAAGGTGCAACCCATTGGAATCCATTTTTTATTTTATCTTGATACCACAGTGTAGTAGATAGGCCATTGGACTTGGAGTCAGGAATACCTAAGTTCAAATCCTGTCTCAGAAACTTATTAGTTGTATGACACTGGGAGAGTTGCTTAACCTCAGTTTCCTGACCTGTAAAATGAGGGGGAGGTACTCAAATGCCTCTAAGGTGTTTCTAGCTCTAAATCTATGATCTGATAATCTTACAAATTAGACACAGGGCACAGAGTAAATTTGCAGAGGTGATTAAAGAACCTCTATCAATAATCTTAGAAAAATTACAGAAAATGAGAGAAATTCCAGAATATTAGGGATGGACAGATGTTGTTCCAGTTATCACAAAAGGAAATAGGAGTGTCTTCTGAAAACTAAAATAAGCCCTTGCCAAAACATGAAAATAAATGTTTAAAGAAATAGAATATTTCTCTTAAAAAAATAAAATAAAAGACCTACCAGTGAGTTAAGGGATATTATCCCCATTTTATAGATGAAGAAACTAAGGTAAAAGAGGTTGTAACTTGCCCATAGCCACACAGATAATAAGTGTAAGAGGCAGGATTTGAATGTAGCCCTCTCTCCAGAGTCCAACACTATCCACCATATTACCTCTCTATACTCTAAGTTAATTCTTTGCTTATAATATGTTACATCCTGTTCACATCCAACATGCCTCTCTCCTTGGTGCTTGGTGATTCTCAGCTTTGGTTCTTCAGAGATTGTAGTTTTCCCTGACTTGAAACCATACAGCATCATGAGAAGAATGTCGGCCTCTGTCTCAGGGAGAAGGCTGTCTTTTGACAGATTGTTGGGCCATGGCAACTCATACAGGTACATACACTGGAAAATAAGGCCAACTGTAACACACAGGCAGGTTTTATACATGCCAAATTTGGAGGAAAAGAAAAACCTTCTCCTGACCCAATATAGTCACCACCCCAATCTGTTTTGTCCCATCATTGTGCTTATTGAACTGTGCCCTCCATCCTATGTCATCCCCAGACACGTCCCAGACCAAGAGGAATATTCACTGTATTTATGATGTCTGTCAGAGGGGTGATCTCTTGGGGTGAAGAGTGCTGAATGCATGTCAGATGACCTATTGTCCCTGAACTCCTCACTCAGAGCTGTCACTCATCCTGCCCAGGGCACAGTGTGGTCCCATCAAAGGATCATCACAGCACCTGCTGAAAGACTCAAGTGCCGCCTTGATAGGGACTCATGTAGAGTGAACCAAGACAACAAAAGCATTGTCAGAGTGGGACTTCAGGGAAAGCGAAAAGCCCTTGCCTTGTGCCTTCAACTGGTTGAGCCCTTTCATCATTGCAGAGGCCACTGGACAAGTTCCAGGCACATCCCAGAAGCAAATGATTGAAGGGATCATCCCTGCAGTCACATTTGCTTTTGTCTAGAAGTTTAGACCCATCCTGCTGTTCTTTTCTAGTCAGAACTCTGTAAAACCCCCAAGCCGCAGGATCCTAGCACCTGACTTCATTAGATCAGAGCCTACCGCATTTTGGACAGACAGGCAAATGTGGATCCAGAGAAATTCAGCGGAAGGGCCTGGGAACAAAGGAACATACTGCAGGTGAGGAAGCTTCCATTGTGAGTCTCAGAGTTGATGGGACGTTGTGAAGTCTTAGCCTCCATTTTCTGAGCCTTCTTTTTCTCGGGATAGTCACCTCACCTCCCCAGGCCTCTTGCAATTCAATTAAACTTAATTTAACCAAGCAAGCATTTAAGTGCCTGCCATGTTCCAGGCACTGTGTTGGGCACTGGAAATGCAAAGACTAGAAAGAAACAATCCCTTTGCTCAAGGAACCTACATTCTTCTTAAGGATACAACACGTACACAGATTAAGTAAATATAAATAAATACAATGTTGTCAGCAGGGCACTAACAATTGTGGAAATCAGAAAAGGTCCTTTCTTAAAGGTGGCATTTGAGCTGATCCTCAAAGGGGAGCTAAAGGTTCCAAGAGACAGATGTGAGGAAATAGATCATTAATTAAAGGCTTGAGGCACAGCCTGTGCAAAGGCTCAGAGGTAGGAGATGGGTTATTGTATATATGGAATAGCAAGAAGGCTGGTTTGGCTATGGAAGAGATATGCTGGTGGAGTAGTATGTATTTATCCTGGAAAGATATACTGGAACTGAATTGTGAAAGGCTTTAAATGTCAGAGAGTGGAAGATGTATTTCCCTTATTCATTGTGCCTTTCCCTGCTTCCCTTATCAAATGTTGACCTTGGAAAATGCTGATCACTCTTACACCTTAGTATGAATGTAACCCACTATATCCCAACTCATAGAGATATTTTCGACTTAATTCTTATGCCTCATCATTGAATAGAAAGCTTTAGCCCTTATTAAAAAGATTTCACACATCACTCCATAGGCAGGAAAAGTATATTTGGAGTAAGACCTAAGAAATCATATTAGGTAAGCAGTTTACTCTGCCTGCGAGATAAAACCTCCTCACTTACACCCTACTTTCAGTCAGAGGCATAACAATAAGAAGAAGAAGAAGGAGGAGGAGGAGGAGAAAAAGGAGGAGGAGGAGGAGAAGGAGAAGGAAGGGAGGAGGTACAGGAGATAACATTTTTATAGCACCATGTGCCAGGCATTATGCTAAACACTTTACAATTATTATCTCATTTGAACCTCATAACAACCATGGGAAGTAGAGGCTATTATTATACCCATTTTACAGATGAGGAAACTGAGGCAAACAGCGGTTAAGTGATTTGCCGAAGTTCACACAGCTGGTAAGTGTCTGAGGCAGGATTTAAACTCGGGTCTTCCTGACTCCAGAAGACACTCAGCCCACTGTACTCCCTAGCTGCATATACCCAAAGTTGTAGAAATATTTTCAAGTTCCCTCTGCCCCATCATTGCATGCTGAATAATGGAAAGAACTCTGGCCTGAGAGTCAGGAGACCAGTCATAGCACTTTCCCCTTTCTGGGCCTCAGTTTTTTCACCTGTAGAATGAGGAGGTTGGACTAAATTATGTCTCTTTCAGCTCTAACATTCTGTAATTCCCCAACTTCAGAAAGGGCTACTTTACCCTTTGTCAATTATCCAAATAAATAGTTCTCCAGTAGGGAGTAAACATCTCCTTTTCTGGACTTCTTGGGAATACATGAAATACATACATTGTTATTGTTGTTATTCAGTTGTTTCAGTCGCGTCCTACTCTTTGTGACCCCATTTGGAGTTTTCTTGTCAGAAATACTACAGCAGTTTGCCATTTCCTCCTCCAGCTCATATTTTAGATGAGGAAACTGAGGCAGAAGGTAGTTAAATGACTTGTCCAGGTTCACACAGCTAGTATATGCCTAAGGCCAGATTTGAACTCAGGAATGTGACCCCTCCTGACTCCAGGCCCAGCACTATATCCTCTGTGCCACCTAGCTACACACACACACACACACACAAGTATACAATGTATATGTGTGTATATATCTACACACACATATGTGTTGTATAAATATATACGTGATGCACTCATAGTTGGCCTCTTCTAAAGCATGCACATGTGTTTAACTGGTCTATGGTATTTTGGGGTTTTCCCCCCAAGTATTTGGGGATGAAGGAATAGAATGGTTTTTTCAGGCATCTATTGCTGATTGAACAAGTATTCAAAGAAACAGATCCCTCTTGTAAAGTCAATAGGCAAGCCAAAGAAATTCTAGGCAATCAGGAACAGAGTGAAAGAACACACCAAAAGGGAATGGGCAGGAGTACGGGCAGGAAATTCATTTCCAGGCAGAGTAACAGGTCCTAATTTATTAAGGTCCTCTTATATGTCCAGAACGGTGCTAAGAATTACTGAAACATATGATATGATTCCTACCTTCAGGAAGCCAACAAATTTATTCAGTCATTCAATTCTTCAATTATTTATTAAGCACCTACTGTGTACTAGGAAGGAGGAAGAATGCAATGTTTAAATAAGGCAGGGTCCCTGCCCTCTTTGGAATTTATAGTCTATTGACCTAAAGCTTATCCTTTAAGCTTATTAGAGCTTAAATTAAACTAAGACTTTTGGGACACTATCAACAGGATATAAAATATTATGTAAGAACATAAGTAAGGGGGCAGCTAGGTGGCACAGTGGATAGAACACCAGCCCTGGATTCATGAGGACCTGAGTTCATATGCGGTCTCAGACCAGACACTTGATACTTACTAGCTGTGTGACCCTGGGCAAGTCACTTAACCCCAATTGCCTTGCCAAAAAAACAAAACAAAACAAAACAAAATGACCAAACAAGAACGCAAGTAAGAAATTAGGTGCCTTGTTCATAGGTGCTCTAATAAATGTTTCTTCAATAAGAGATGCTAAGCTATGGGATCGCTCAAGAAGGAAAAGTCATTATTGACTGGGGATGGAATTAGGGGAGGTGACAGGAAAGCCTTATTGGATAGAAGATATCTGATTTGAGCTTTAGAAGAGGAAAGAGAAGTCAATGGGCAGAGATGGGAGGAGGGCATAGCAGGTATTTGGAAGAGCTTAATTATGGACCCAGAGGGAGAAAAGTAAGGTTTGAGAATCATCTGCAAAGAAATACAAATTGAAGCTACAAGAATGGATGAGATCACCTCTTGGGCTAAGGAGAGAAAAGGGAAGAGGAACTTGGGGGATACCCATCCTGAAAGGATCGAAATAATAGAAATCCAGGAGAAGAAATGGTTAAAGAGATAGGAGAGCCAGGGTGATGGGAAGTGTCTCCTTATCCAAGCGAGTAAGAATTTCCAGTAGTAGGGAGTGGTTCAACTGTGTTAAATGCTTCAGATCGAGGAAGGTGAGGATTGAGTTAAAAAAAAAACTATCAGGCTTGTTGTTTAGAAAGTCATTGATGACCTTTGATAGACTAGTGTATTCTCCTACAGCAATACCCAGTGCTTTTGCATTGCTGTGTATGGGGGGCAGGGTTGGGTAGGAGAGGAAACTTAGAAGCAGCTCAACATTGACCGACTTATTCCGGGGCTTACTCTACCGTGCTCCTGAAAATGCTATCAGACCAAGGGTCCAGTATTGGACCCACTGACCCAACCTTTTGTCTAATCCAGAAAAAAAAAATCACCTAGGAACCCGAGGAATCAAAATTTTCTAGGATCACTTAGCTATTTAAAATATATGTATATGTATACATAGACTCACACACATGCATACACACACACACACACACACACTCTGAGGGCCTACTCTTTGCAAAGGACTGTACTTGATATTAAAAGTGATACAAAGAAGTATAAGACAGAATTCCTTCCTTCAAGAAGTGATGGTGGCTGGTTGTTCTCCTTCATTCTCAAAGAGGACAATATAACATCACTAAGTTGGAGTCAAGGTACTGATGAGTCAAGGTACTGGCTGTGACTGATCAGACCAATATGAGTTTGGAAGACTTTTCCAAAGGTTGGGAACAGATGGTCCACATGAACATTTGGAGTGGAGATGTCTCTAAATTTGCACATCTCACACATTAAGGAAGGTCCACTCTAATTGAGGAGATGAGTATATAGGTAAGGTAACGAACAATACAAAGCAACACATGTTACTTACTGATAAACAGCATAGACAATAATTGCAGGTGTGGGTTGGACTGGATAACTTCTGAGGTCCCATCTGCCTCTGATATCTCTGATTCTGTTAGTTTTGAGATTCGTAGAAATCAAGGAAGTCTTCACATAAAAGATAAGACTCTGTGGTAGGATTTAATAGTATAGGTAGGACTCAGATGGAAAAGAAGAAGAAATGAGGACATGGCAAGGTGAGAATGCATAGCCCAACCTAACTGGAGCAGCGGGTTTACATAAGGGAATGAGAGATAAGGCTGGAGAGAGGTTTACCCCATATTTTGGAGGACCTTGAATGCTAGAATGAAGAGTTTGAACTGTATTCAGTCGCCAAAAGAGATTTGACAGGATAAAGTATGATGTAGGGGATTTCTGTAACAACAGAGGCCCTGAATGGGGAAAAACCCTGGATGTGAGGAAAGACCAATCACTTTATCTTATTTCAGTTCAACATGTTTGAAATCACTTTTCTAACTCTTCTCATCCTTTCTTCTGCTCATCCATCCCTTCCCTACTCCAAAGCAACTCTAAGAATATTCCATTATATATAAATAAATATATAATGGTAAAATGTATGTATATATGTATACACACACACACACATGCACAAATATATATAATATATATGTATATATTTCTCCCTCTAGAAAAATCTTGTCTATAAACAGAGCCTGCAGGGTGTCCACAGATGTGATTCTGAATTATTTAAAAGCTGGTTCCTTAAGAATGTAATTATGGTCGAGACTAAAGTATAATCATAAAATGCCTATGTATTCAGTCCACGTAGGTATCAGGACAGAAAATCAACAAGCCTGCTGTTTGTGTATTTCTGTCTATAATGTAAATATAAAAGAATATGAAAGAATGGAAATATGAATACCATTGTATGAATGAGATTTCATTATCATCTAATCTATAATACACTACCTCCCTCCTCTAAAGAAAACAAAGAGGGCCTCTGAGTTACAAGGTAATATGTGTTCCATGACAGGGGCTCTCCTAGAAGCTTATTCATGAACCTCCAAATTATTATGTTGCCTAATTGCCTCTTTTTTTGCCCACAACAAGAAATAGGATCTCCCTGGCATAGTGGATGGGGTGTTAGACTTTGGAGTCAGAAGACTTAGGATTGAGTCCCAACTTTACTGTTAATTATGACTCCAGGCAAGAAACTTAAAATCTCTGAGGCTTTGGGTTGTGAGTTCCTCTGAGGCAGACACTGTCTTTTGCCTTTCTTTGTCTTTGCCTTCTGTTTTGCCAGTGCTTAGTCACAGAGGAGGCACTTTATAATTGCTTATTGACTGAATTACTGACCTCTAAAAAGGAAATAATAATAATTGTACTAACTCGCCTTTTATTGCCTCCATTATAACACCCAGTTGGATGGAAGCCCACTGAGTTAGTAGTCTGTCAGTATTCATACCTTAGATAGGTATTGCAAATAGACAGTGAGCTAGGCAGAAATTAACAAGAGGAAAAGAGTAGGCTATGCCACATTTGTAAAATTATGTGGTGGTTTGAAGGATCCCAGTCATAATATACTATGACCTCAGAAGACTCAAAGTTGCAGCTGACCCAAAGCACAATGAAAAGGTATGGCGCAAATGTAAGTAGGTATGTTCTTTTCTGTGCTAGATATAGCCAAAAGAGGAGGTGGTTCATGTGTTGAATGAATTAATCGGGATTCATAAAGGTCTTAAAAGTCTAGAACAATAGGTCAGATCTAAGAAAAATGAAATTTAATTAGATTGAATTCAATAAATCTTCATCAAGTACCTATTATATCCGAAGCACTACAATAGGTACTAATGATACCAAAACAAAAACTGCCCCCAAGGAACAGTTCCATGAGGGGAGTCCACACATACACAGATATGTGAGCTCTCTCTCAGGTGATCTAAGGATGGATCAAGTTCTGACAACTAAGACCAGGGAAGGCTTCATGGAGGAGGTGTTACTTGAGCCGAGACTTAAAGAAGACAAAGATTATGAAAGGGAGAGAGAAAGAGAAAATATGTGCCAGTCATGGGATGGACTGGCTGAATGCACAAAGGTGGAAGATGAATCATGGAATCCAGGATACATTAGCAGTCCAGTTTGCCTGAGACATTGAGTGTGTGAAGAGGAGCAGTGTGAAATAAGGCTGGAAAGGTAGGTTGCAGTCAGATTGTAGAGTCTTAAAAGTCAGACTGAGGAATGTATATTTTTTTCCTAGAGACAACGGGGAATGACTGAAAGTTATTGAGTAGCACAGTGACATGATCAGACCTCTGCCTCTGAATACTGATTTGGCAGATGGGTGGAGGTTGAATTAAAGATGGGAGAGACTGGAAATAGAAGAGCCACTTAAGAGACTATTGCAGTAGTTCGGATGAGAGGTAATAAGGGCCACAACTAGAGATGTGACTTTGTAAGTGATAGAAGGGGATGGATGCAAAAAATACTATAGAAGTAAAATCAAAAGGATTGGAAGGGGCAGCTAGGTGGTGCAATGGATAGAACTCTGGCCTTGGAGTCAGGAGGGCCTGAGTTCAAATCCGGCCTCAGACACTTGACATGTACTGGCTGTATGACCCTGGGCAAGTCACTTAACCCTGATTGCCTCACCAAAAAAAAAAAATTGGAAAAGGGGAGGTGAGGAAGAGGGATGGAAGGCAAGGCTGACTGCAAAACTGGAAGCCAAGTGACAGGAAAGTAGTGTTGCCCTCAGTAAAAATAAGGATATTTGCAGCAGGGATGGGTTTGGGGATTGGAAAGGAAGAGTTAATCAGTTTGGTTTCAAATGTGTTAGGCGTGATATGCTTATAGGATATTTAAGAGATATTCAGCAGACAAGTGACTACCTAGGATTAAAGTCTAGGAAAAAAACTATAGTTAAATATATAGACTTAATAAAGACAAATATAAAGTCTTACATTTAGGTTTATTTTATCAACTGCACGAGAACATGATGAAGGGGATATGTCTAAATAACTTTTTGTAGGAAAAAAACATTAGGAAGACTATAAGCTCAATATAAGTCAATAGTGTGCTGCAGTAGAGGCATAGTAGTGACAGCAGAAGTAGCAGAAGTAGTGGTAGCAGTAGTTAGTAATAATGATAATGAAAAAGTTCATCTTAAACTACAGTAATGGAATCAATCTATCTAGAATGAGAGGGTGATTGTTCCACTATATTCTACCCTGGATGGAACACATCTGGAATGTTGTATTCTGTACCACATTTTATAAACTTAGCAGGATATAATGGCATTTGATTTTTAAAGCACAAAATGAAGAGTGATCAAAGACTCATTGTCAAGTGTGAAGAACTCTTAGGGCCTACACCTATCTCTTCTTAAGAAATTACTCCTGGTCAGCCTTTTTTAAAAGGGTTACATTGGACTTTGTTTAACATCATAGACCATTCTCCTCTCCTCCAAAAACAAAGAAAAAACTAAGTAGCATCATATTGAATATACCATGGACCTTCCCTATTGGAAACATTCTTGTGTGTGTGTGTGTATACATCACCTGGTCAATAAATTGGCAAGTCCTTGTTACAAATGAAGAAAATGAGTCAGAGAGCGGCTAAGGGTATAGCCAAGTTAACATAGGCAATAAGTAGCAGAGTCCTGAATTCAAACCCAAGTCTGCCTCCAAATCTATTTCTCCTTCTAGTACCCCATACCCCTTTCTCCTTCTGGCTGAAAGGAGCAAATGTGAAGCATGCCTTGATGCATTTAATGATCCAAGTTACCTAGGACACATTGGTTGCCTGAGTTGGAGGCATTTCCCTTTAGTGGGTATTCGTCTCTGCATTCTCACTGTGCCCAAATCTGATAATGGCTAATTGCATCAAATATTAGAGGGGGCTCACATTTAATTAAGGAACAGTCATTTGTCTGATGCAGACTGGAGGTCCCCATGGTCCTGAAAGCCAAAAGAAGAGCTGTTCAGGGAATACACCAATCTTTGCATATTTCCCCAGCTAGGCTCCTGCCCTCTTTGGATGCAATTATGGGGACAAATAAAGTGGCTTAACTAAACTCCCCTGTGTGACAGCCCGCTCTCTGCTGATAAAACCAGTTGTGTGGGCAATCATTAAATGAGAAGCCTAATATTTAACTACATTTAATAGTCTGTTGCTTTTAGTGCTTCTAGTGGAGGGGAGGATTTCAATAGAAACGAGTCAGCTATTCAAGGCCATGTTGAATAGCTAGTGAGCAATTATAACCCTGCGCATACCCACGTAAAGTCAGATTTATGGAATGCTGTAATTGGTAGTGGGAATGTTTTGAAGACATGCCTGTATTCTCATTCACTCCAGGCAGGCCTGACTTAATAAGAAGCCTAAACAAAAGTAGGTCTTCAGTGTAGAATTTTACTTTCAAGAACTACATTTAGTGTTTCTGTGTCTTATTCATTCCAAAAAGGCCTGCCAGTAACATAAAAATATATATTCATAAAAATGCATTTAAGTCAGATCCTATTAGGATTATTATAAACACCAAGGGTATACCCCTGTTGTGCTTGTCATATTGAAACTTAGGCTAGGGTTTTCAAGCTATAAAGAAAACTGAGAGATTGTAGGGTCATAAATCTAGAACTACAAGGAAACTTGGAGGCAATCCAGTACAGCTCCCTCATTTTTTTTATTTTAATTTTCTATTTTTTAATTTGACAAATACTAACATTAACATTTTTATAAATGGATAACAGAAAAGAGGATTATATGTGGAACTATGGATTTCTATCATATACAGCTTATGTTTTAAGCGTATGATAAATTCATCAGTTTCGCAGTCATCCTCCTTATCCATGTCTCCCTTAAACTTCTTTCATGCAGTTAAGTACTACAGTGACACTCTTTTCTTTCTTCTTTTTTATATAACTGTAACTATTGCTTTTAAACACAATACCCTTCTAATTTTTTAATCCCACCCTTGTGACAAATAAACATAGTCACGGAAAACAAATTACATGTTGACAGAGCCTGAAAACACGTCTTATTCTGCACCTCTAAAACATCACCTCTATGTCAAGAGGTAAGTAACATCTTTCCAGAATCATCATTGGAGTCAATGATCATAGTTCTTAAATCTTTCAAATATGGTTTTCTTTGCAATCTTGTCATCATTATATGAATTGTTCTACAGGCTCTGCTTACTTCACTCTGCATCAGTTTGAATAATTCTTCCCTAGTTTCTCTAAATTCCTCCCTTTCCTCATTTCTTACAGCACAATAATAATCTATTAAATTTATATGCTATCATTTCTTCAGTCATTCCCCTAAAGTACTCTCTTAATTTCTAGTTCTTTGCTAAAACTGCTACTAGTATTTCCTTCTTTCTTTTAACTCTTTAGGGCAATGGGCAATGGGTTCAAATCACAGCATTCAAGTTCAGTGATTTGGGGAGTATAGTACCAAATTGTTTTCTAGAGTGACTGGACCAATTCATAGATCCACCAGCCCTGCATTAGTGTTCCTGTCTTCCCATTCTCCTATTTTGTCATCTTTGCCAATCTAGCAGGTGTGAAATAGAACCACGGAGTTTTAATTTGCATTTCTCTTGGCATTAGTGATTTGCTGTATTTTTGAAATAACTGATTGCTTGTATTTCTTCCCTTGATTACTGTCTCTTCATATCCTTTTATTATCTGTTGAGAGAATGGTTCTTGTTCTTGCATAGTTCAATCAGTTATCTATAAATATTAGATAGCAGAGAAAATTGCTGCAAAGATTTTTTTTCTAACTTTTCTTTCTAATTTTAACTACATTGATTTTGTTTGTGCAAAATCTTTTCAATTTTATGTAATCAGATTTATCCATTTTATCTCCTGTGATTCAATCACTTTTTAGTTCAAGAACTTCCCCTATTCATAGTTGCCATAGGCATCTCCTTCCGTTCTGCTGTGACTTATTTATGGCATAGCCTGTTATATCTAGGTCCTGTATCCACATGGCACTTATTATGTATAGGATGCAAGATGTTAGTCTAAACTTAGTTTCTTCCAGAATGCTTTCCAGTTTTCTCAGCAGGGTTTGCTGTTGTTTGTTTGTTTGCTTGCTTTTTTTCATATACCCCAGTGGTTGAGTTCGTTGGATTTATAGAACATTGTGTCACTGTGTTTATTTGCTTCAGTATATTGTGTACCTTATCTGTTCCAACTGATTTGCCTTCCATTTTTTTTTTATCAATTAGTCATGCCTGACTCTTTGTGACCCCATTTGGGGTTTTCCTGGCAGAGATCCTGGAACGGTTTGCCATTTCCTTCTCTGGCTCATTTTCCAAATGAGGGAACTGAGGCAAACAGGGTTAAGTGACTTGCCCAGGGTCACACAGCTAGTAAGTGTCTGAGGCTGGATTTGAATTCAGGTCCTCCTGACTCCAGGATTAGCATTCTATCCATTGTGCTACCTAGATATCACATTAAAAAGTGCCTTCCATTTTTTTAAATCAATATCAATTTTTTTTTTATAGATACTCTTTTCATAGATAAGGAAACTAAGGCCCAGAGAGGTCAGTAACTTACCCCAAGGTTACACAGATAGCATCAAAGACACGTTTTTAAACCCAATCCTCTGAAGATAGAGACAGAACTTCTTCCACTATCATCTAATCCATGTCCCTCTTTTTAGAAATGAAGACACCAGGTACCGGAGATATTAGGTAATAAGTGATGGAGTATGGAGTTCATTCAAGATGCTCTAACTCCCAGACTTTCCACTTCACTGTGTAAAACTATCCAGTCCTAATGCTGCCACTAACCAGCCATGCGACCTTGATGAAACGACTTCACTCCTCTGAGTCTCAGTTTTCTCATGTGGAGGTTAGACTAGATGACCTTAAAGATCTCTTCCATCTTGTAAAGTCTGGGAATGTCGACTGAAATAAGAGAGTCTGGGGAGAAGTTTCTTTGTTATATGGAGATCTTTTTTGGGGGGTTTTGTTTGTCACGTGGGTAAAATTGCCCTGTAATGAATATCAGCAAAGCCTTTGGTCTAAAGCTCCTTCCCGTTTCCAAAGGAACAGTACTTTGCTGATTTGGTTACATTCACTGCAATGAATGATTCAATGCCTCCTCTAGTTCATGCTAATAGCCATTCGCAGTATTAGGTATGTATACTGTTTGAGATTTTACCTGTTGTGAGACTTGATCTATAAATTGAAGAGGGAGAATGTTGGAGGGGAACAAGTCCTGGGATTTCATCAGTGTAGGAAGAAGTCCCTGTAAGGAGCTTCTACTGATGCAGATGGATTGATACCTTCTTGGCAATGATTTTAGAGAGTTGCCCAGGGCACTGAGAAGTCGGGTGACTTAAGGGAAAGGGTTATACTTCCAGTATGGGTCCATCTGACTCAGAGGCTAGCTATTTATCCACTATACCATGTATGCCTAAGGAAGCAGACAGAACATCAGCCAGGGGGTTAGAAGACCCAAATCCTGGTGCTATCTCTCTGGCAGGCCTTAAGAAAATCATTCTTCCATTTGGTGCCTATGATGTTTTCATCATAAAGGATGCCATCAGTCCTTTTAGTAAGGATTTCTCAGTATTTGGCATTGTGGTGAAGACCTGGAACAAAGCCTGGTACAGAAATGAAAAAAGAGAGAGGGACAGAGAAAACCTTGAAGAGATGCAGAAGTAGTCTCTGAGGCACCATCTG
The DNA here is from genome assembly GCF_900497805.2 of Vombatus ursinus. Taxonomy (NCBI): domain Eukaryota; kingdom Metazoa; phylum Chordata; class Mammalia; order Diprotodontia; family Vombatidae; genus Vombatus; species Vombatus ursinus. The sequence continues at coordinate 5,913,481 of NW_020954630.1, forward strand.
GAGCTTTCCATTCATTCTTCAAGCCCATCAGACCTGATGGTGTCCTGATGATACTGCCTCGCATTTTTAGAGCACATTTCATATTTTCTAAACACTTTGGCCACCATTGTGTCAATTGACAATCACAACCCTGTAAGGAAAATTAATTAAGTATTATTCTTACTTTAAAACTGAGGCCTGGGGAGGTTAAGGGACTAGTCTAAGGTCACAAAGGGATTCAGCACAGAAACCAGAATTAGAACCTTGGTCTCCTGACTTTTAAGTTCACACTTTTCACAACGTCATGATGGCTATTCCACTGAAGATGAGAATTTGCCATGTTTCTAAAGGGTGTGAACCAAAACTCCTATCCCTACAAACTTTTAAAAAATGCGGTTGAACTGAAAATACATGCCCAGAAACTCTGAGATGAGGGGAAAAAATAGCCAAGAACCCTTGGCCTGATAGAGACTCACTCAAGGCTGGCTGGAGGACAGGGTCAGAAAGCCATGTGCCTGTCCCAGAATGACAATAGATGAGTGAAGGACAAAAGCTGGCTCTAGCATTAAACTGGTCTCCTGAATACTTCCAGGCCTGGGCATGTTTTCACTTCTTGCCACAGCTGCAAAGAAGAGTCCCTTATTAACTGGCTGGCTTTGAGCAAGTCACCCTCTCTGTGACTCATTTTCCTTGTCTGTAAGGGGAAAGACTTGGACTAGATTTATTTCTAAGGTCCTCTTCAGCACTACCAGTCTGGAAGTCAGCAAGCTGCTCAGGCTGAAGAAAGTATGGAGAACAGCATTCTTTGGGATAGAGAACTGGAAATGAAAAGAGTACCCGTTGTAGGCCACCAGGGGTCACTGTAGATAGAACATTGGGAAAGACCTGGGTTCAAATGTGACCTCAGACACTTAGAAGCTGTGTAACCCTGGGCACGTACCTTAACCTCTCTCTGCCTCAGTTTCCTCATCTGTAAAATGGGGATAATAATCACACCTTCCTCCCAGGGTTGTTATAAAGATCAAATGAGATAATATTTGTAAAAAGTGCTTAGCATGGTGCCTGACACATAGTAGATATTTAATAAATGCTTGTTCCTTCTCCTCCTACCCTCCCTCCCCCATCATTGGTTGTGAAATGGCTGAAAAAATTATGACATAGGCATATAATGAGATATTGTTGTACAATGAGAAAGATGAGGAATTCACAGAAACAAGGGAAGATCTGTATAAAACGATATAGAGCGAAACAAACCGAGAGAAATATGTAGATAGATAGATAGATAGATATTATATACACATATATGTCTAATGACTACAGAAGAAAAATTAAGATTACTAAAAAGTTCATTTCTTAGTAAAAAGAAAACAGATGCTCCTAGAAAACAGATAATGAAACATCCTTCCTTATAGGAGAGAAATAAGAGGATATGAGAAAAGAGAGTTGTATATGCTGTAAAATGTAGTCCCTGTATCCTGTGTTTTTGCTCAGTTGTTTCTATTTGTTACCAAAGAAAGGCTCAATCAGGATGGGGAAGGTGCCCCTTAACTCAATAATGCATGTGATATTTTAAAAAATAAAGGAATTAATAGTATATATGATTTAAAAGAGAGGGGAGAAACAGACAGACCTAGCAGTGAGGAACAACCTTGCATTTTGGTTCCTTAGCATCAGGAGGAGAAAGATGTTGGTGGTTCCACAAGCTAGGAACAGTGAGAGCACAGAACCTGAGTTAGGGACAGAGAGGAACATGGGATCACAAAGAACAGAAACAAAGAGATGGGAGAAAGGCAGATGCAAATAAACTCAGAAGCAGACAGAAAGGCAAAGATGCTAAAAGGGATATGTTCTCAAAGACACAAAGAAAGAGGGGACAGAACCCCGCAAACAGACAGAGTACGGGCTAATCTTACTATGGGGCAGCTAGGTGGCACCATAGTGCATAGAGTGCCAAGCCTAGAACCAGAAGACTCATCTTCCTAAGTTCAAATCTGGCCTCACACGCTTACTAACTGTGTGACCCTTAGCAAGTCCCTTAACCCTGTTTGCCTCAGTTTCCTCATCCATAAAATGAAGAAGGAAATGGCAAACAACTCCAGTATCTTTGCCAAGAAAACCAAAAAAAAGGGGGTCACAAAGAGTCAAACACAACTGAACAACAAAATGGACAAATCACTAGGTATGCAAATAAAAACAAAATAATTTCTACTTTTGAAGAGCTTATATTCTAATGGGGATGGGGAAAGCCTGAATGGTGAAAAGGTGAAAATGTACAGAAAGCGAGTTGAGCTTGGTGTGAAGACAATATCGCCAACTGAACCTTCTTTGAAAGATGAACTTGACTTTGCTCAAATGATTCCATTGGTCCTGCTCTGACAACTGTTTTAAGTTCTGTTTTTGCTTCTCCTAGTAACATCAGCCATTGTTGATTACTATGTTTTAATAATTTGGTCTTCATGGAATGTCGCCCAAACAGGTACTGTCATGTTGACAAATGTATTAATTTAGAGAAGAGATATTTTGTATAGACTGTCTGGTGTTCTGAGGGCCATCAGGCTGGATCTCCTGCAGCATGCATATGCGTGAGATGGGCCTATCCCTGTGGTTGTTGGCATGGAGTAAAAATTAGCTTCAGTCAATGCTCATCAGTGCTTCATCAATGCATTCATCTTGCCACTGTCTGCTGATGGTTTTCTTTGTAGAGGCAAGTGAGATAAGTGGCCCATGTGATTTTTTGGCACTGTGGTCATCAGGGTATAAGAGCATAGTTGGCATTTACATAGGCCTTTAAGGTTTGTGAAGTGCTCTACAAATATTATTTCATTGATTCCCCATAACACCCATGAGGTACATGCTATTATTATCCACATTTTACAGATGAGGAAACTGAGGCAGAGGTCAAATGACTCACCCGGGCTCACACAGCTAACAAGTGCCTTATATGGAATGTGAACCTTCCTGATGACTTAGCTACCTCTAACTTCTAGAGCAAAAACCTTAGAAACTATCTAGTTACAAATGAAGAAATTGAGGGAAAGTGACTTGCCCAAAATTACATAGCTTATTAATAAGCTGGCCAGAATCTGAAACCAATGTCTCTGACTCCGGTGTTCCACGTGGCAAAGCCGTTGGAGTATCTTGAGACCAATGAGAAACAGAATTCAGAAGGGATGAGGTGGAGCTCTCAAAATCCTTTTCCATGTCTTTTTTGTCCCTGTTCTGTTTTGAAACAGTGGGACTGGCAATAGGAAAAGGCATGAGAGGATTACCTGAGTCCTACCTTCCTCCTCCCCACCCCGGATTGACTGAGTTACAAAAAGTGTGTGTGTGTGTGTGTGTGTGTGTGTGTGTGGTGTATATGTATGTCTATGTCTATATGCATTTTCCACAACTGAATCAAATTCCCACAAGTAGATGAAACATGCTTGTTAAGAGTCCTTGTGAATTGTTTCTATGTATTAAATTGCATATGTGGAATGGGATGAAAGGATAAAAAGGAAAGAAAACTAGAAGGGAAAAAAAAAGCCAAACACACAACAAAATGCACCACTTGTGCAGAATGGCAATTGGCAGGAAATGGACTGGAGTGGACTGTGTCTTAAAGCAGATGTGGTCAAACACTCAGTAGTCTGGCCACAACACTCCCAAATGTGGATGAACCAACCAAGAAATATCTGACTAAATAAATAAAAATACAACCAGATGGAGATAATGTTAACATGTGGTTTTCTGAGTCAATATGTGCCCATAGATATCCTTACTGATGTGCAGTAGTCCCCATTTCTATGAGTTTGGCACCAGTGTCTTAAAACATGAGGGTTTGGAGCCTTCACCTTTCATGCCAGAGAAATCAGCTATTACAAAGACAGGGAAAGACCTCTTTAAAAGCCACAAAACTAAGACCTGGCATATTTGGGGACCTTTAATGTATTACCTAAGGTCCTCAAAAGCAGTCAGTATCCTCTCTGGGAAATGTCTTGTTAACGGGACAGAAGGACAGAGATAAAGAACACTTTCGAAATGATCCTTTCTAGCCTTTTCATTTGCTAGTTGAGCAAAGTGAAGGAGATACACGGTCTCACATGGAAATCCCATAACAAGGGAAGGATAAAGCCAGAACTAGAATCCATGACTCCTGACTCCCAGGTCAGTGCTCATTCCGCTTTCCTAAAACTGTAATGGAAAGAATGTGGTCCCTCTAATGCAGAAATGGAATGGACAGGCTGCTAGGCACAAAGAATAGTACACGGAACCTAGAGTCGAGAAGACCTGAGTTCAAATCCAGTCTCAGATGCTTACTAGCTGTGTGACCCAGGACAAGTCACTTAACCTCTATTTGTCTTAGTTTCCTCAATGTAAAAAAAAAATGGGGATAATAATAGCACCTACTTCCCAGGGTGGTCATGAGGATCAAATTAAATAATATTTATAAAGTCCTTAGCACAGTAAACTTATGAAATGCTTGTTTCCTTCCTTTCTTCCAACTACTTGGTATGATTACAAGTATATGGAAAAGGCCCCTTCCGGGGTGAGATTTAACAGCAAACACCATCCCAGAGAGATGGAATCCCACCAACTTAAACTCATTCACACAGAAATATACATTGTTGACATCAGCTCCTTCGGAAGCAGAAATTCACATTCTGTCTTGGAAAACATGTCCAAATTAAAAATAAAATGTATACGAATTAATTTGGGAATGGGAGGGATGGGTATTATCTATTAGGTAGATCAGAAAAGACCACTTGTAGGAAGTAATGTTTGAGCTAGAGAGGCATTAGAAACAGCCTCAGTCAGGAATTGAAATATCCTATATAAAGAACAGAAAGTAGTGAAGTTAAACAGTACCATATAGTGCTTGAGGCAGGTAGGGAGGTGGGAAAAGGGTAATGTACATATAGTCTAGAAATGTAGGTTGGAACCAGTTTGTGAAAGGCTTTAAATGTCAGTGATGTTTAAATTCTGTCCTTGAGAAAATAGGGAGTCACAGGAGGTTTTTGAGAGGAAGAATAAGTAACATGGTAACACTTGTATGTGTACCAGTTTAGGCAGCTACATGAAGAAGAAGTTGATAAGGGTTGATTCGATACACGCAGGGTAAACCTAAGACAAAGGTCGGAGGAGCCATTGATGTAGGATATACCACCAGTTGAATTTTTCACCCTGCAGTCCATTGTGCAGGTATTATATAGACATGAGCACCATTATCTCCCCTGGTTTCACAAACTCCTAAGTGACAGTAAGGATCTGTGGGTGACCTCAGTGAGCCATACATCAGCTTCATAGATGAAAACTGTTCCTTTCTGAAACCTCCTTATAATAATGGGAAGTTTAACTTTCTGGGGACTTCATGCAGGCAGGAATAATTCCCCACATGTGCTCGTGTGGTGATTGTGTTGCTTTTTGAGAGAATACCTGTCAGAGAATGATTTAATGGCTCATACACTGCCTATGATGGATGATCCACTCTTTAAAGCATTCCTGAAGCTCTGCTGTTTCAAACTGATTTGACAAATGGAGGAGTTGCTTGACTTGGTATGTTTTGGTTTGATTTTTTTTTTCTCCCCAGTTAAAATGTGAGCAAGGACCCACCAATCAGAAAGAAGTGGGATAGTTTGAACAACATTTCAATTAGAGATATAAGAAAGTACAGTAGTTGATATATTAGTCCAGTTGCAGAAATAGATATGGGAAGGTTTGAGTGATTAGTTTTAAGAACATATTTAACATTGGCCAGTGTCAAAAGGTAATGGAATTTATTTCAGGTCTTCCTAAAAAGAAGTGGAGTGTCCAACTTTTTAGGGTCCTCTTTTAAGGGAAGACTTGAGGCAGGCTAGGATAAAACAAACTGCCTCATACATCCACTTCAAGCCTTATTCAAAAGGCCCTAAAATGAACAAAAGGGGCAAATGGATCAGTAAAACCAGTGAGGTATCAAATAACTTTCTGGGATACCTTTCAGTTAAATTGAGGAATTTAAATGAATTTTTCCTGGGGAATAATTGACATTCCAGTCTTCTTCCTCTCCAAGTTTATAATGGTCATTAGCCTTAAGAAAGGTAGTGGACAGAAGAAGCACAATTAGCTTTTCTGATGGTCATGTGACTAAATAAACAGGGACAATGCGGTGTAGTGGAAAGATCATCGGGAGACCTGGGTTTGAATGCTGAATCAGTTCCTTGCTACCAGTATGACTTGAAGTAAGGCCCTTCACCTCTCTGGACCTGTTTCTACATTTCTAAAATGAAATGGTTGAACTAAATTATCTCTGAGGTACTTATAGCTCTAAATCTGTGATCCTATAAGCACAAGATGGGTTCTCCATAGGAAGCAAGGTCAGTGGGTTTCTATCTGTCATTGTTTCCTCTCTCTTTCAGAAATCTTTGAGCTGGAAGTAAATGCCCACGTACAGAAGACTATTAGTGACCGGCAGATGCCTAAAATTGAATACAAAAGTATTGAGATCGAAGATTACAGTAAGTACTGGTTTTTCTTCTTTTTTTCTCATTTTTCAGTACTATTCCTGCTCTGAAATGACTCAGCTGTCAGTAGAAGATTGCTTTGCCTAATGACTTATGTGAAAGAATACCATATTATCCCAATAATGATAGTCTCTGCTCTTCAAACAGCTGGAAATGAGCTGTTCGGAAAAAAATGTTCTGAAATGATAGCCACCCAGGGAGAGATTCAGGGCAGCATAGAAAAAGAATTGTACTGACTGCATCAATTGAAAAGTATTTATTGCGCACCCAATACCTGACCAGAATGATGCTAGGCACTACAAGGGATAAAAAAGAAGCAAAAGGCCCCTCTCCTCCATAAGTTTACTATCTCAATGAGATAAGATTAATACTCTTTCTTCTCTATGACATTTATGTACTGTTCCAGTCTCTCTGGCTGCTTCTTCAATAGCTTCTCCTTCCCCTTCTCACCCTCCATATTTGGGAAGGCCCCAAAATTCTGTCCTTGGTTTTTCTTCACCTCTATCAAAATTTTCTTCTTTGAAGCTATATTCTTATAGCTTCAACTATTACTCCTAAGAAGACATCTCCCAAACCCCTTCCTCTAGACTTGACCTCTCTCTCAGACTCTAGTTCAGCATCTTTAATGGTCTACTGAGCATCTCTATTTGGTTATCCCGCCATCACCTGAACTTCAATATGTACAAGACTGAACTCAGTGTCTTTCACCAAACTCCAGTCCTCTCTCTGAATTTCCTCATTTTTGTGAAAGGATCATAGATTAAGAACCAAAAAAGAGCTTAGAGATCATCTAGTTCAACAACCCCCCACACACACACACACACATGCATATACATACATACACACCTACACATCTGACAGATGGGAAATTCCATCCCAATCTACAAATTCAATTTAATAAACAATTCAATTCAAGACTTATTAAGCATCTACTAGCTGCAAGGTATTATAGTAGATGCAAATGATACAAAGGTAAAAACAATAAATCCATTGTTAACCACATTTGGATACTGTCAATATCTATAATGAGAACTCTGGTATCTTTCTCATACTGAGACTATGAACAACAGATAAAAAGAAGGAAAAGCACAGTCTTTCTAAGATGGTATCTGGCTGGTCCATCATACTAAAGTGGTTGAGCTGTGTTTCAAAAGGAAGGAAGAGCAAGAAGACCAGGTGAGACCTCTTTGTGCTATGGCAATGCAGTTCCAAGGAATCTGGCTATATTTCAATCTGATTCAATGTGTCCTGGGATTCCCATAGACCAGGTTCAATCTTAGAGGTAGCCTTGAAAGGTCAATCTCTTTGACTCATATAGCCCTCACCAAAACTTGGCTCTGAGATGATTATCAAATATAGCTCATATCTGGATCTCCGTAAGTACGGGCAAGTGGGTCCCCAGATCCATACAAACACTCAGTGAAACAAATGTATTTGTCATACATGAGACAGATTTTGCCAGTCAAGAGAAAATGGGCTCCCGTAAATAATCATAATTCTCTTTGTCCAACATTCACTTTTGGACAAAATCCTAACATCCCCTAATTTAGTACCACCCTTTGTTTTGTGCCTTCCTCAAAAGGGAACCAAACCTAAGATTGCCAGTGCAACAACCCCACCCCCCAACAGTCCAGTGAGTCCCTTTTCCCCACAGGGAATGGTGTACGTCCTCACACAGCAGACATATGGTGTGACTTAGATCCCCTCAGAAGGGACACATGCTTGGAGTGGCTACACAGGCAACATGCTGGCATTCTCCTGAGTCCCTCTCTCACCTGACAGAAGCCCTCTGAGAGCTTGGACTATCCCAGGATGGTCAACACATTTGCGGATCCTGGTCAATCCCTTCACGTTGGACCTGCACTGCTCCTATGGACTCACTGATCATATAACTGTTATAGCAGAACTTATGTCATTCATTAATGGTTCTTGGAGGACAGGGAACCCCATATCTGCCAGCTGTATTCTCAAGAGCTCTCTGAAAGAAAGGCAGAAAGGAAAAGGATGAAAAGCACAATCATCAAGGAAGATTCCCTGTTATAGGCCAGAATAAAGGGAGCTCCTCCCAACAGAGCAGGAGCCAATTAATTCATCTTGAGAGCAGCCCCCATCAATGAAATTTGTTTTTCAGGAGGCACTACAGGGGACTTGAAGCCAACCAACTCACCTTGGAGGCAGCCCCAGTCACTAAGACTTAATCCAGATGTCTTTAATCTTCTCCACAAGGTGCCAGTGGGCATGTCCATACCCTCCATAGGGAGATCTTTACAACCCAAACAAAGGTTCACCTCCTTGTAATCTCATCAAATTGATTGGGGAACTCCTCTGATCAACCCCTAACACTAAAAATGTTTCATTTAGTGCTGCAAAGCGCTGTGCCAGGGAGGAAAGATGCAAAGACAGAAAACAAAACTGGACAGCCTTCCCCAGTGTTCTAGCGTTTATGTTCCCCTGTATTGTATGTGTCCATGGAGCAAATATTGTGTGTTGGGCTGGACGGTAAACTCCTTGAGGTCCTCAGCATAAAATGCATCAAAGGGCTATGCAGTAATGGCTCTGCGTTGCAGGATGAGTGACAGATGACAGATGACTTGGTGACACATTGAGTCTTTCCTTACTCTTTTGTATATATGTATATATACATATATATACATACATATATATACATATATGTATACATATATACATACATATATACATATATGTATATGTGTGTGTGTGTGTGTATATATATATATCAGAGGGCAGGAGACCCTGATAATTAGTAGTCAGTGGTCAGAGCCAATACTAGCATGTCATAGAGTCTATCTCCTCTGAAGCCTCCTGCTGAAGACTTTGCCTATTCCACCATTGCAAGTGGGATATAGTTATTCCTATAATGGCAAGACACTCTTTGATAACTGACAAAAATGAATTCTGCAGCAGAGGGCCATTGTGAGCTGACAGGAGGTGGAGGTGGTGTAAATATTTATAAAGGGCCTGAGGGAGAGCTTAAAGGATCACTTAGCTGGGCATCCTTTGGCTAGAGATATAACTGCCTTAATTTATATGACAGTTCAGTAGAATCATTGCCTTGAATACAGGAAGAGGGGTTGAATTCAGAACCAGGAAGACTCTCTGTTGGATTGGCAGGAGAACCCCAAGACATGCAAGCTAAGAGTCCTTTGAGGGGTGGGAGGAGAAGGATAAGCCTTGACCTCCAAGTTGCCGTCATTCCCATTTCAGCAGTAACTTGGTCATTATCGTTGGTCGAAAAGGTATCAGTTCCCCTCATCACTTCCTCTTTCTTTTGAGTAATGGATTATAATTAAGGCAAATCAAGAACTTGACAGCTGTTCTACTGTGTCTAGAGTGCTTCAGAGAATGACTATGGGTTGAAGTTTCCCCTCTCTTTTATGCTATAGCACTGGGCCGGCTTTTAGATATTTCTTGGACTGTTCCTTTATTTCCTTTTACTGCCTGGGGAGAGGCGTTCTTTACCTTCCTGTGCATCAGACACCCCCTTGTCAACCTAGTGAATCCCATGGACTCGTTATCACAATAATGTTGTTAAATGCACAAAAACAAAATACATAAGATTACAAAGAAAACCAATTATGTTGAAATAGTTATCAAAATATTTTTATTCATTTTGAACTTAAATACATATAGACAAAAAAAGAGAGAACATTTTCATATACAAGATAAAAAGAGGATTCACTATCAAAATATTTTTTTTAAAAGAAGTTCATGTTCCCTAGATTATGGACACCTATACTATAGTATCTCTTTGGTTATTTTCCATTCATCTTCACCCAAATTGTTCTTCACCTTCTCCCCTCCAGTTCCATATATATTTTCTATATCACTCAACTCTTTTTATCATTATTTTCTTTTTAACTGGCCCCAGGGCCAAGAAAACCTTGGTTCAAGTCCTGCCGCTGATTAATACTGGTTTATGGCACTAGGCAATTCACTTAACCTCCCATTGCACTGAGCAACACTTGAAGAAAACTGCAAGTGACAGAGAAGGTGCTCACCTGCATTGTTAGAGGGAATTGCTTCATCTGGGAGTCTCTCTACCAGTGAAATCACAGACTCAAGCCCTATTTCTGTACCTTTCCATAGCTGCATTTCAGCCATGAATCTGATGCCAGCTGTTACTTATCTCCTTGCATCTAGGTCTTTAGGCCGTCATATTTATTACCCATACTATGTGCACGTTTCTATAGACATCTGAGACCTTGAGATTTACTTCTGACTCACATCTTAGTTATTGTCTTTTGTGAATTCCTGGTCCTCCCTCCTGATAAGGTCTCTAGCCTGAATCCTATATATGTATACATACATGCATACATGCTTATATGTGTATATGTGTGTGTGTGTATGTATACATATATATACATAAATATGTATGTGTGTGTACAAACATACATGAAGGGGGATGTTTGGGATATTCAGGGAGAACTAGCATCTCTGGTGTGAGGGCTTGCCAAACCCTTTTCAGGGCTGCTCATCTACCTCTGGTGTCCACCTGTCTTCCAACTCTCTCTGTGACTTCAAGAAGTTGTAACACGTACAGCAGCCCTACTGAGACAAAACTGTCTCAGTAGACACCAGGTTTAAGGTAATCAACGGGTCTCAAACCTGTCAGTGAGTTAAGAGGATGTCTACTCCAAGCATGTCAAGACTTCTCTGAGTGGAATAGGTGGATGAGAACAATTTGTTCCAGTGGCCATGAAGGCAGCTGAAGCAGGTGCTGTGAAGCGCTTAGAGCTTGGGTGGATATTGAAGATGCCCAGGCCATCCACTGCATCCCAGGCCATCACCAGTCATCCTGACTTTTGTCTTGCCACTGGACTTCTATTAGGTTGATGACTCTGTGCAACCCTGCCTCACTTAAATCCAATTCACATGCAAGTCAAAATATTAGCCCATGATGTCATTGGTCCTCTATGAAAATGAAGTATAACAACAATAATAATGTATGGGTATATATGTGTGTGTGTGTGTGTATACACATGTGTGTATATGTGTATATGTGTGCATATACACACACATATGGCTTTTTTCTTTCCCATGGAGGATATGGGCCCACTTTTCTCCTCCTCATTAACCAAGAATCCTTTGGAATTCACTTGAGACTTCTTCAGGAACCTTTCAGTCTCACAGTGAACCAGACAGCTTATTCTAGGGTCATGATTGACCCTGAAGAGGAGGAGGGAAATAGTTGACCAAAGATCCCCTGACTTTAGTGTTTTAAGAATGAAAGTGACCATCTGTCTGCACATGTGAAATTTGGCATGCAGAATTGGTCTGCCATGAATAAGAAGCCAGAAGACAGATGAAGAAGAGACAAGTGCCGTGCCATCTAAAGAGGCTGAGACTGCATCCATGGTCACAAACATCTGGTCAGTATTAACCAAACTGACTTGGGTTTTCATTTACTTGAGACCTAATTTCACTCCCAAAACTGACTCTGTCCCAGTGTATTCTAGCACTCTAGGGACTTAATAGAGGTTTTCACAACAGAGTTAGGCCAGTTATGTAGAAAGTAAAAGATTTTTAGTGTGGTGTGTTTTGAGTCACATAAGTGAAGGTCTAGGAGGGCCTGAAAGGAGACACTCAGTGGTGAGAGCACAGAGAAACATGGGCAAGAAAAGAGGGATTGAAGGCAAAGGATATATCTGTGCCTTAGTGGCCACAGGGAGGTGGACACAACTGTAGCTGAGTCCTTAGGCCTCAGGTGTGGTGGTCTTCCAATCATTACAGAAACAAGAATAGGGATTGGAGAGGCTGCCTAGGACTTGGAACACTTGGTGTGATTTCACCAAGGTCCCAACCTCTCTTCCTGGTAGAAGTGTGGGCCACCTGAATCTTTTGTTTCTTTCATGCCAAAGTAACTCAACCACATGGACCGTTGGCTTTATAGAGGAGGTTTGGGGGGTGGCCTCCCCCCCTACATTGGTTCTTGCTCAGATGTGTCTAACTGGTTTTCCATTTCTGACGTGATGGCCAGGGAGACACTGTCCAGCAAGGCCTCAGCGGTATAAGAATGAGGCATGAAAGTTTCCAGAAAAGAACAAAAGAAGAATGAGGGAACACAAGCAGCTAGCTGAAAGTGACCTTACAGGCTTCAGCGAGCTCCCCTGACCTCCAACCGACTTTTATTTGTTTTGTTTTGTTAGATCATTACAAGGCCCTGATCAGACAGGGAGAAACCCTCCTCTGGAATCTAAAGCTGTTTTCTGGCTACTGGGCCCCGTTTCCAAGGTCTGCCCTTCGGCTTATCGGCAGCAGAAGCAGCCCAGCCCATGTTTTATGGATATTTAAATGATAAAGTCCATCCTCTGCCTTTCTGCTTGTCCCTGGGCCATTGATCCAATTTGCAAGGCATTAGTATTCAACCGGAATAAGTAATTAGACCCTGTGTCAAAAAGTGATTGCCAGGCAAACCTGTCTAGCCTGTGGTGAACCTGTATATTAATCATATTGAAAATGCCACTAATTCTGAGTTAATTGCTAAGCCTTTGGTAATCTGGGTTCTGTTTACCATCAGTAAACAAATGCCAGATTTAAGGAGGAAGGTTTGTGGAGTTTTGTTTGGGGAGAAAGAACCCAGTGGGTAAATTTGTTGTTGGTCTTTGGTTTTTGGGGGGGTTTTTGTTTGTTTGTTGGGGTTTTGGTTTTTGTTGTTTTTTGGTTTTTTATGGAGGCAGTTTTCACTAGCCTTGAGGAATAGATCCAAAAAACCTTGGACAGTGACAAGGCACAGCTGGGGCTTCAGAGGCTGGTAACCAGGCCACCTTCAAGTATCCCTTCAGGCACAGAGAGACAGGCTCTCAATATCCATCCAGCAATTAGCACTGCCATCTTACTTTGGTCCACAGACGCCCCCCTTGTCCTCTCCTCCTCTCTCTTCCTTGTCCCTGTCTCACCCAGGATTTCTGTTTTCTTCTTTCTCTCTCCCCCAATCCCTTCAAATACTGATTCCCAGCTGGGACGCTGACACTGCTGCCTAGAGAGATGGGGAGATGTTTAATTGTGTGTTGTGCAAGCAATGCGTGACAAAGTGAGTCACGGAGCCCTCAGGGTTTTCATTTCTCGCTGCCTGTGATGCTGCTGTTAATAAAACTGCACATTTGTACATCTTCCCCTTTTAAAGTGCATCCACATACATGAGCTTACAGTGAATCTTCACAATGAACTTGTGGGATTGAGAGTACAGGTATTTTTATATCCAGGTTACAGATAATGGAAATAAACAACAGCAAAGTGAAGTGAGTTACCCAGGGTCCAACAATAAACTAGTGACCCAGCTGAGACACTTATCTCCCTAGGTCTCCTGACTTCTAATTCTTAGCTCCTTCCACCATGCTGCAGGGCCTTACCTTCTTATATATCACACTCTCTTGGTTATTCTCCTTGCTCCCTAAACAATCCTTCGACTCCATAACTAGGTTAATCTCATGTAATTCAGCAAGCATTTGCTAAGCTACTGAATGCAATGTGAACACTACGCAAGATACTTGGGAAGATATAAAAGTCTAGATAAGATACAGATCCTGCCCTCATTGAAATGATGGCCTGGTAGGGAGCTAAGATGCAAAGCCAGGGAGCTATAATTCCCAATAATACACGATAAGTGCATTAGACAGGTACAGAACAAAGGGCTATAGGAAGTTTGTTGGAGGGAGGCCTTTAGCGATGGAGGTATCAGGCAAGGCCTCATGTCGAAAGTGGAATTTGAGTTTGGTTTTAATGATGGGTAGGAATTCAGGCAAAAAAGAACAAAATCGTATGAGTAGAAGCACAGACTTAGGAATAAACAGGGCATGTTCAAGGGATAAGGACGTGCCAAGGATGTGCCAAATACAAGAAGGCAAGAGAAGCCTGGAAAGGTAAGGTAACGTCAGATTGTGAGTAACCTTGAGAAGAGTAACATAACCAGATCTGTGTATAAAATCAGTGGGTCCTCTGATTCACCATGCACTCTTTAAGCTTCTCTCCATAGTCCCTTTCTTGGCAATCTCACTCACTCCCAAGGATGCAGCTGTCGCCTCTCCCTAAATGACTCCCAGAGGTGAGTCTCTGACCTTCACCTCTGTCCTGAGCTTCTGGCCTGTACTTCCAACTGCCTACAGTATGACTCTATCTAGATGACCTGCCCATACCCCCCCCAAACCTAACATGTTCAAAACCGAGCGTATAATCTTTCCCCAAAAGCCCTCTCTTCTGACATCACTTTTTTCAGTAGTACTACCATTTGCCTAGTTTTCGTTGCTCAAAATTTTTGTCATGATCCTTAATTCTTATCTCTCTGCCATCTCCCTCTGACACCACCCCACTTCAGTCAAATCTTAAAAATTCTACCACTGCAATATTTCTCATCTGTCTCTCCTCTCTATTCCCATTGCTGCTGTGGCCCAGAATCCATATGGGAGGGTCCAGAAGCAGGAATATCCAACCACCCCTGGGAGCACCTATGTCCTCTTACCTTACCTCCTCCCCCCTAGCCCTGGGCTGCTGCCCAGAACCTATCCAAGATGCAGCAGGTCCAAGAGCCAGGCAACCAAGAATCTGTCCAGGCTGCTCTCCAGCTTGAAGGGGATGGGAGACACAAACTCTATTTATTCCAGTGAGATAGAGGATCACCAGGCCTTACCATCTGTCCTGCCCCCACCTCTTAAGGTACTCCAGGTCTTTCCAAGTACCTTATCTCTACAACATCCAAAGCCTCCAGCATTGTCATCTGATCTACTAATGTAACCTAAGGACCCATGAGCCTTGCCATCCTCTTAAAAACAAACAAAAAAACGACCTCCCAAATATTGAGGAGCTTACATTCTGATGAGGGAGACAATAAGTAAATAAATAGAGACACATAAGATATGATATTTTATATTAGTGTAAATGAGGGAAAGGTTAAAGGGGCCTGGAAAGACTTCCTGGTAGAAGCTAGGCTTTGAGCAGGAAACCAAGGATTCTCAGAGGCAGACATGTGAAGAGAGAGAGCATTCCAGGAAGGAGGAATGGCCAGTGCAGATGCATGGGGACAGGAGATGGGGAAAGCAATGTATACCCAGAAAATTGAATATAAAATATATGTAAAATGCATACAAAGTCATTGTTGGGGGGCAGGGGGAGGGAGAGATACACACTGATATTCCTGAAGGAGGAGGTTCTTAAGACAAGCCCAGCTAAGAGATGGAAGATGGAAGGCCACGTACAGAAAACGGCAAGGTTAGCTTGGCTGGAATAACAGTATCAGTGAAAGAATGCTGTGACGTAAGCCTGTGACAGTAGGCTGGGATCAGGTTAAGGGCTTTAAAAGGCCAAACAAAAGGCTCTGCATTTTATCCTGCAAGCAAGAAGGAGGCATAGTCACATGTGCTTTAGGACTATTGAGTAGGTCGTTTTGTGGCAATAATAATGATAATAATTTCTGGAGAGCTTTACAGTTTGCAAAGTACTTTACAAATATTTCATTTTATCCTCATAAAGCTGGGAGATGGGTGCTATTCTTATCCCCATTTTACAGATGAGGAAACTGAGGCAGACAGAGGTTAAGTGACTTGACCAGGGTCACTCAGTGACAAAGTGTCTCAGGCTAGCTTTGAACTCTTGTCTTCTTCGTTCCAGGGCCACCTATCCGCTGTGATGACACCTAGTTATCTCATAGTAGTAGGCACTTGATAGATATTTGTTGAATGAATGGATGGATGGATGGATGGATGGATGGATGGATGGATGGATGGATGAAGTCAAAGTCCCCTCTGAAGTTAAATCCTCTTCCAAGGCACCATGGACTGATGCACTCAACCAAACAGCACCCCTTGTTCCACACTGAGCACAATGACCGAGGATTACAGAAAGAAGAATGGACATGGGTGTAAGGTGACATAAGAGCTGTGAGACAATGGTCAAGGACAGTCATTTAACCTCTCTGAGCCACAGTTTTCTCATCTTAAGAGTGGGTATAAAGCACTATCTGCCTCACAAGACTGTTACAAGGGCAGTGTTCCATCAACTGTAAAGTGCTATATAAATATGAACCGTGTTTATTATCTATCTATCAATCAGTTGTCAATGCTCAAATGTTACCACGTTTGTCTGTTCCCACTTAGACTTGCCAATGCAGATCTTAAAGCCGGCCACCTTCACTGATACTGCCCACTATCCTCTGCTCCTGGTAGTGTAAGTATGACCTATGTTTTTCACGGGTGAACTGTTTATGGAAGAGCATGAAGAATGACCAGGAAAATGCCAGGAAGTGGCAGGAATGATCTCCTCATTAATTTAGACGTCTCTTCTGCCAGGGCCCTAGGTCATCACAAAAGGAAAATGCTGAGCCCTCCTTGGTCTCTCCCCCTGCCAATTTTTTCTGCCTCACCCTTAAGTGGGAGCCTGTGCCAATACGTCAAAGGTAAAGGAGAATTTGTAGGAAAGTCATTTAAGGGAAGAGAGAAAGCACTCCTGCCCAGCCAAGAGCAAGTGGCAAAACCTTGCTGTAAGCCCAGAGAACAAACTTCAGGATGCGCCTGGTCTGCCTTGGGCATTATCCAAAAGGGTTTAATTACTGAGGTTCCAAAAGGATTTTATTATAACCTCAGCCTGGAAGGCAGGCTCACAGCATGGCCCCAAGGACAGAGTGATGGACTCCAATGAAGAATTAACCCACTTTCCTAACATTTTGGATTGGTTTACTACCTCCTCCTCCTCCTCCTCTCTTTTTCCTCCTCCTCCCTTGGGGGTGATTTTATATTCAAATGATTCTCACAGATGCTAATGGCTTCTCTGATTCTCCAGACCAATGATTTTTAACCCTGATCTCTGGGTTAGGGAACCCCCTCCCAGAGTGTTTCCAGCAGTGGGAGTAAGGAAAGAAGGCCTCTCCAAATGCTTCTCAAATTCCCAGAAAAGTCATTTTCCTTTACTGAAGTGAATGCTGTGGGACTTCATTCAAAGACCACCTCTGTCGATACTGACAGTCAAATCACATCCCTTGTAATTTAACAACTAAGTATGGGAAAAGGTCAAAAAAAACCTTTTAACTTATCAGCTAATTTCTTCTCATCTTTTCTTTTCTACTGAAAGGGAACTATTAAAATAGAAAGTACCTGTTTTTTAAATGATGAAATTCAAATATAATAATGATCACAATCATACAAAAATGTCCCTTTAAACTTTTAGGTCGTACTGAAAGAGTACTAGTAAAGTCATTTAAACTCTCTGGGCCTCATGGGTGACCTGAAGACACTGGACTAGAGAGAGCTCTGACTAGTGTGGGGCCAGCAGGACTTTTCCCAAGGGAACCAACATCCAAGGGTCCTGTTTTTGCTTTGTTCCTGATCTTCCTTAGTGGTCCTCCAGTGGTAAGGGGCACAACTTCCCTTGTATGCTTGTTCCCTGGGTCCCTCCTTGGGACCTTTTAGGAACCTGCCTTCACCTTTGGCCCCATTTGGAGCAAGAGACTCTCTCAGGGATTGTAACTATGTTACACCCTACCATTTCAGTGGTAGGACTGTCCTCTGAGTTGCTACACCCCTCTCCTATTTCTACCCATCAACTTAATTTGCCCCAGGCCCAGTTGTGGTTAATTATGTCTCTGAAACTCTAAGGTCCTGTGATTCCTTTTTTAGAATAACCTAGTCCTGTCTCGAGTATCCTAAAGGGTACGGAAAAGAGTGATTACATTCAGGCTAGGAGAATCAGGGAGAATTCAAGTAGGCCAGGCATGGGCTATTTGGCAATGGTAGAAAGATACAAAGGGACTAACTCCCAGGCTCTGATATCTTTGGAGTAAAGTCTTATAAAGCCTGAGTCAGACAAAGAGTAGGAGAGCGTGAGAAGCCAAGGTGTGGTCAGGGACCCAGTTCCTTTCCTGCTCTACCCATGCCCAAAGATTTTCCTTCCCCATCCCTGCCCCCAGTCAAGTCGGGGAACCCATCTTTCTCTGAGGCTCTTTTGTTATCCCTCTGCAGACACATGACAACTCTAAAGTGGGCTGCAACCCAGGACTGGGAAGCAGTATTATTAGAGAAGGCATGCATTGATCCAGTCCTCTGATGTCAATATTAGAAAGGTATTCACAGTATCTCAAGACTTAATCATAGCTCACTTTATATGAGCAACTAAGTGGCACAGTGGATAAAATGCCAGGCCTGGAGTCAGGAAGACCTGAGGTCAAATCTGGCCTCAGACACTAGCTGTGTGACCTTGGACAAGTCACTTAACCCTGATTGCCTCAGTTTCCTCATTTATAAAATGAGCTGGAAAAGGAAATGGCGAAGCATTGCAGTATCTTTGCCAAGAAAACCCCAAATGGGATCACAAACAGTCAGACACAACTGAAAAAAACTCAACAACTACATTTATGTAACTATTTATATATTTATATCCTTCTAACAACCTTCGTAAGAGCCCCATTTTACAAATGATGAAATTGAGGCCGAGAGAAGTTAGGTGACTTGTCCAAGGTCACACAGCTAGTAAGTATCTGACAGGATTGGAACTTCCTTCTTCCTCCAAATACAACTCCTACATTCCTTAGCATCCTAGAGCTGAAAAGGTTATCCAGAGATGCTCTAACCCAATCCTTTCATTTTATAGATGAGGCAAATGAAGCTCAGAAATGTTAAGGGATTAGCCTGAGTCCACAGAACTGGCACTGAAACCCAGGTTTAGTGGGGCCACATCCGGGTGCCCTTTCTCCTCTAGACTTACTGGAGAAGGTAGCAAGAGGGCTGTTAACACAAATCCAACCACAAGAGGGTATCCCAGCTCTCGGCCACCAAGCTTAACAAGGACCTTGTTCTTGAGGAACCCAGAAGTGGTTTTTAGAGAGATTTTCCCTCTGGGCCTGACACAGCTCAGTTATAATTCTGGCCCCACTCCTCTCATCGTTGATTTCATTCCAAAGAAGAAAGGAAAGGGAAACTGAGGCAATCTAGCTGCTAAAAAAACATCATAATAATTTTAAAAGACCATCGTCCTTGAAGCTACCTTCCAGCGAGGTTTCAAATACTGCCACGGCTACCCAATGACCTCTGAGGGAACTTAATTTCATTACAGGAGGTGCTTGAGAGAGATCAGAGCTCATTAAGCTAACGGCACTTGATTAGACAGAATCTAAAAAGTATGCTGGCTGCCACACTCAGTAAGGAGGTCCAAATAAGAAATGCTGTTACAGGTGAATTTTTTTTAAATGGATGGCAAGTGTCTGCTCTTCAGAAGAGGAGCTCTCCTTTTGCCACCTGACTTTTAACTTCAGTTGGTCAATCATGTTGCTTTTCTTCGCAGTTAGCGATCAAACACCTCTCAGTTGGGTGGGAGATGCGGGCAAGGATAGTGTTGGACCCACAAATAGAGTAAATACTAGGAAGTAGCACTTGAGACTATTTTTGCAAGAATACTAAGATGGTCTTGGTCTATTAAATACTCTTCCCTTTCCCAACTACACATCTGCATGATGCCAAATTTTCTTCATATCCTTCAATCAAAACAACATATTGTAACAGATTGTATGCAGAAGCAGATAAAAGAATCCAGTTGTCTTCTACTAATTCAGGCATTAAATAGATTTGCAACCAAAAAAATGTGTATGACAATGCCACTCCTCTCACTAAATTTTTTTGGTTTGCAAAATATGGTTAATCTTCATAAAAAATGTTATCAATATTAGCATCAATGGATTTATCGTGGTTATTTTAATGAATTAAAACTCTTTGGGGTCCTTAGTAGTTTTTAAGAATGTAAAGGAGTCCTGAGACTAAACACTTTTGAGAACCTAGTACAACTCATCTTACAGATGAGAAAACTAAGGCCCAGAGGAAAAATGATGTCTGAATTCCATCATTGTAGATATTCATTCCCCTAAGTTAGTGAACTATTGTTATTAAAGTTGATGAAACCCTAAACTGTTAGCCATAACACATCTTGTGTGAATACATTGGACAGGTATGGGTTACCTTGAAAACAAGTTGGGGTGGGGTCCAGGAGGCATTGTAGGGAGCGCTGACAGAGAAGGACATATCTCTGTCAGAAACCATGAACAAGAAGACAAAGAGCATGAGGAAACTGAGGGTCTGAAGGGGGGATAAAGGTATTTGTCTTAGAAGAATAACTCTAGAGTTAGAGAATACCTTAGTAGTAAACATTGAGTTCAACATCCCCATTTTACAGAGGAGGAAACCTAGGCTCAGAGAAGTTAAGTGACTTGTCCAAAGTCACACAGCTAGTAAGTATCTAAGAAATCTAGGTCTTCCTGCTCCAAGTCCAGAATTCTATCCTCGACAACATATTTTCTCTTGACTTAGAGGGAGAGATTTCTTTAACTAAATAGATAATCTTTTAATAAAGGTAACCCACTTAATCATTTTGGCCGGGGCCAAATTTATTTGACCAAATTTATTTATTATTTATTATTATTATTTATTTATTCCCTTGATATTCAGTTTTAGCTCACAATCCCATGTGTATTCAGGCATCACATTGCTACCCACACATCTCCCTGTACCAGGTCAGCAGACAAGGGAAAGGATCAGGGGTCTATTTGAGGGTGAGCAGAATTCTTTTCCACTAGGACCACTAGACAGAACTCCTCTGCTGCCTGAGACCCCTGACTTTGTGGGTGACATCAGTCTCATAGGCACTCAGCCCTTGCTCTGTTTTTCAGGGATGGCACACCAGGGAGCCAGAGTGTGACTGAAAAATTTGAGGTCAACTGGGAAACCGTCATGGTCAGCAGTCACGGCGCCATCGTGGTGAAGTTTGACGGTCGTGGTAGCGGGTTCCAAGGCACCAAGCTCCTCCATGAAGTGAAGAGAAAACTGGGCTCCCTGGAAGAGAAAGACCAAATGAAGGCTGTGGGGTGAGGGCCCAATACCTTGTGAATTGAATTGAATTGGGAAAGATAATAGGGCAAAGCATTTCAATGGCATAAGATTGGGCATCCCCCCAAGGAGCCACAGCTGGGTCCTTGACATAGCTGTGCATATTTGCATATAATTTGCATGAATTTTCAATATGCCTGCATAGATTTTGTAGGCAAATCTCATGCCACTTCCAAGGTAAAATATCATTGGTTTTCCCCTAAAAAATCTTGCTTCTATAGCCCTCTCTTTTTTTATGTAATGATTAGCTTAGCAGGCTCTAGCATGGTGCCAATTAGGATGAAGGTCCTTCATTCTCTCAGCTAGATTCATTCCACTGATTGGCTACAGAGGGCACTGCTGCCCCTGGCCAACATTCTCATACATAAAGACCATCAGTCACAAGAGGGATGTGTGAATGGATCAGTGCAACTCTGTCCTCGCTCAGAGAGTCACCCAAAACATAGATTTTGGTGTCTGATTCCACAGTGTAGTTTTTACACTTTTAGGACCTACCATTCTGAGGACATTATGTTCTCATTTACCCATGGTGTCCTCTACACCAGTAGAGTAACAGAGCCTTTAAAAAATGTCCAGAAGCAATGAAAAGATGAGAGGGCTATTAATCACATATA
The DNA here is from genome assembly GCF_900497805.2 of Vombatus ursinus. Classification (NCBI taxonomy): domain Eukaryota; kingdom Metazoa; phylum Chordata; class Mammalia; order Diprotodontia; family Vombatidae; genus Vombatus; species Vombatus ursinus. Next base: position 5,935,429 of record NW_020954630.1, read on the forward strand.
CACATTTAGTCACATATACACACACACACACATAAATGTGCACACGTGAGTGCGCACACAGCCTCAATTTGAAGAATGTATATCTCATTATATTATGGCATGCAGAAGTTACGGCATAAGGCACGACTTTCCAGGGGAGAGGTGTTACTGAAAGAATTCATTCAGGAGGGGCAGCTAGGCGGCACAGTGGATAGAGCTCTGGCCTTGAAGTCAAGAGGACCTGAGTTCAAATTCGGCCTCAGACACTTGACATTTACTAGCTGTGTGACCCTGGGCAAGTCACTTAACTCCAATTGCTTCACCAAAAAAGCGGAAAAAAAAATTCACCCAATCCCAAATTTATCTACGCAGAAAGTCAGAAACAGACAATCTGAGATATGGTGTAACCCAAAGAAATAAGCATTTAGTATCTTCACTGTCATTCAGTGCATTTCAATTTGGTTCATCAGATAATTGTTGAATAGTCCCTCCTATCAACTCTATGTCAGATATGAAGATAAATGTTTAAAAAAAATCTTTCAAAGAGCTTGCAATTCAATCAGGAAGATAAGAGGTTTCCAACAATTCACTTCACAAAATATTACATATGCAGAGGTCATGTCACTCTGCAGGTCCTAAACCTTCAGTGGTTCCCTGTTGCTTATAGAATAATGTTGAAATCTATGGCCTGGCTTTCAAGGCCTTCTGCAGTCTGACACCAGCCTAGCTTTCCAGCCTCGTTTCATAATACTCCATTCCACCCACTTGAAAAGCTCCTGTCCACACCTTCACTAAGTTCTTGCCCACACACATAGTCAAGCTCAGGCTTAAAATGTCCTCTAAACATGCCTTGTGCTTTCCTGCCTCTGTGTCTTTGCTATTCCCTATGCCTGGAATGGTTTTCCTCCTCTCTTTAAGCTTTGAAGTCCTACCCATCCTTTGGGTTTTGATCAAATGGTACCTCTCTGATGTACTTATCATGGATTATTCCGTATTGTCAGAGAGAGAAGAGACATGGAATATTGTGATCCATGAAGAACAGCAAGCCCATATGACTAGTCTAGAGGGAGTGTGGAGGGAAGGAATGTGTAAGTCACCTCGAGAGATAGGAAAGAGATAGCCAGGATAGGAAGAGCATTAAAGTCAAACAGAGGAGTCGATGGTTGAGTCTTAGGGTAATAGAGAGCCAATACAATTTACTGAGTAAGAGTTTAGAATGGTCAGATCTTCACTTTAAGGAAACTGTCTTGGCAGCTACGTGAAAGATGGATGAGTGGGAAGAGATCTCCCTCCTCTATATTACTTCTCCCCACCATTTACCTATCCAATTCCTCCCTATCCATTAAGGCCCCTCTTCAACTTCATCTTCTCTGTATAGCCTGCTCTGAGTCCTTCATCCTTATGGGCCTTTCCTCCAAAAGTCCTACAGCATTTGGAGTCTGTACCAGACCATTTAACAATTAATTTTATATGCCTTACTTTCTCTAATTGTTTAGTGTGTGTTTGTGTTAAATCCCCCAATTAGATTACAAGCTCATTGAGAGCCAGGATCACAGTGCCTAAAATGGAGTGAACCACTCAGTAGGCATTCATCAAAAATATTTGTTGCTTGATTAATTCCAGCCAAGACTCTTCCATCTAGTGGCAATGTTTGCCCTAACCACACACTATTTTAACCCTGAGACCCTGGTGTCAAATTTTTTTTAAATAGCTTTCAGGGTTTGTAATGATTAGATTCACTTCAGAACACACAGCTAAAAATATAGTTACAGAGAGCACAGCTGGGTATAGTTGAGAGCGACAGGATAATAACAATATTTTGTACTGAAATAACAGCTCTTCATAGAAGATCTCAAAGCACTTTGCAAATGAGTATCATTATCTAGATTTTTTCTTTTTAGGATCAGGAAATGGAAATCCCCAGACGATTAGATGACAGGACTGCCAAGGGCCTGATGCTCCCTACTGAGTCACTAGCAGGGCCTAGAATAAAATCCAAGATTACTGTGAGGTGGAAGAGAGCCCAGGACTGGCTCCGTGAGCATCAAAGTTTCCACAGACCCCTATAACTTTCTGTAGCAAATATATGTGGTATCGTGCTATCAGGTAGTATCCACATGCAGATCAAACACCCAGATGAAAAGCAGTGAAAAAAAAAGTCTAACAACCACCATCCATATGTTTCCAAATGTACTTCTAAATAGCTAGAATATTGGCTGTGGAGAAAAGATAGCTGAATCATTCAGTATTTCAATGGCTAAATCATTCCTTTTTTTTTTTTTAATCTGGAAACTTGGAAATAATCATTTGGACCCATCTACAGTCATGGATGCTGGGTAAATGCCTGCACATAAACAATCAGTCCTAAGACAAGGAGTGACTGTGAAAGCTAGGCCAGTCCATTCCCTGATCTTCTCTAGAGAGAAGAAAGAACCTACCTGGTATGTGATTATGTGAGCATAATCCATAATTAGGCATCTACTGTGTACCCAGCAGAACCAGGTCAAGGTATTCATGCACTTTAGAAAAGATTTGAAATTCATGTGTTGCTACACTTCACAACTGAGCCCTTCATATTTTAGCGCCTGCAGGGAACCTTTGGCTGGGTCCCTCACTATGCCCTCCTACGTGTTGTACTCTGGTTCCCCATTTCTAGTCTTGGCTTTGGTGCCCAGCACCATACTAGATGTTGAGGTAACTACAAGGACAAATGAAGCACAAATCCTGACTTCAAGGTACCTGTCATCTGAATGAGAAGTAAAGATTTACATATATAGAAAAATGAGAGCAGAGTCCACATGAATATAGAACCAAGGGCAACATGGTGTGGTCCAGCCTATGAATACTATCAGGTGTCAGAGGCTGGAGAAATCAGAACGGAGTAGAACAGTCTCGGCAAGAGCTCACCTTCATGTTGCCCTTTAAAGGTTTATTTTATAAAAGGTAAAGGCCTTTACCTCTATGTTATCTCACTTGAGTGAGTGGGAATGGAATCTTTCTCTTTGGTGCAGGGTGAATTTGAGAAGCGTAAGTGTCTTTATAAGGGCTGTTCATTCTTTGAAGGTATGTGGAGGTATGTTTGTGTATGTACATGTGGAATCTCCAATAGCCATTGGGCTTCCAGTGGCTCCCAAGAAAGTACTGTATCAGGACAAAGGGATCCTTGCTAAAGAAAAGAGGAGAGTGTGTGTTGGTACTAGGCTATTTTAGGTATATTACTCTATTTTTCTTATTTGTTTGAATTTCTAAATGAATATATATGTATGTATGTGTGTGTGTGCATATATATACATACACACACACACACACATATATATGTGTATATATATATACATATGTATATGTGTTTGTGTTATCTAATTGTCTTTGGAAGTGCAGACATCCTGTTTCAAAGCCCATATGCAGATGGGATGGCCTAAATTCTGCATTTGGCAAAGGTATCAAGAATTACTCCTCTCAGGGTGTCAAAAATATTGGCACAGTGCTGGACTTAGAGTCAGGAAGTTCAAATCCTATCTCAGACATGGACCAGTTTTGTGACCCTGGGCAAGTCACTTAACCTCACCCTGCTTCAGTTTCAACATCTGCAAAATAAGGATTATAAGAGTATCTACCTCTTGTGAGGATCAAATGACATAATATATGTAAAGTGCTGCTGCAAATCTTATAGCAGTCTATAAATATTGGGTATTGTTAGGTATTTTTTTTAAAGTGGAATAAGGAAGGAAGGAAACAAGTATTTGTTAAGCTCTTATCATGTTCTAAGCACTATCTCATTGAATCCTCGAACCAATTCTAAAAAGTAGATGTTATTATTTTCCCCATTCCACAGTTGAGCAAACTGAAGCAGAGGCTAAGTGACTTATCCAGGGTCACATAGCTAGTAAGTTCTGAGGCCGGATTTGAACTCAGGTCTTCCTGACGTCAGGTCCAGGTGCCAGCTCACTGCCTCTAAGCAATAAGCAATCTTGGCCCTGACAAACAAATGGTGAAGCATCCCATCCTCCTCTGGGTTAAACCTTAGGAGTCTTTGGGTGTGGGAAGTTACAGATGTCAGACTTGGTTGCTTTGTTCGGTATTTTTATTTAATTGTTTTTCTTTGTTACAAAGGAAGGTCCACTGGTGGAGGGCAAAGAGGAGCTGAAATCAGAAATGGTGGTGGTGTCATGACATGTAGTATTAATTGTAAAAGGCATTAATAAAACTTTAAAAAACAGTGAGGGTAAGGATAGTCTGAATTATTGAAAGATAATAATTTTAGACGGTAGCTAGGTGGCGTAATGGATAGAGCTCCAGGCCTAGAGTCAAGAAGACCTTAGTTCAAATGCAGCCTCGAACAGTTACTGGCTCTGTGACCCTGGGCAAGTCACTTATCCCTGTTCACCTCAGTTTTTTCATCTGAAAAATGAGCTGGAGAAGGAAATGGCAAATCACTCCAGTATCTTTACCAAGAAAACCCCAAATGGGGTCACGAAGAGCTGGACACAAACAAAACAACTAAATAACAACAAACAAACATTTTAGAACATCCAATGTACACAATATGTTATTGTTCTTAAGTGGTGTTTCTGCTAGGCCCACTATAATGAACAGTAAAGATCATTTCCACATTAAATTCATACATGCAAAGGATACTTTTAATTACTTGAAAGTTCTCATTAAGTCAGTTAAGCATCCCCCTTAAAAACTAATTTACGGTATTCATTTACTTAGCATCCTTTTTTTTTTCAGAGAAAATTTCAAAGACAAATTTTCACCCAGTCCACTTCTGAATGATCAATTCCAAATTAGTATGATCAGAATTAATGAAGTTTTACTAAATATATTTATAATAGCTTAAATTTGAATGGAACATTTTAACTTTTAACAAGCGTTTTCACCATCCATTATCTCATTTTAGTTATCCAACATTTATTATTTTTATCTGTCAGATGATTAAACTGAGGTCCATAAAAGTGGTAACTTGCCTAGAGTTCCACAGCCCTGGGAGGAGTCAGGACAAGAAGCCAGACCTATTGACTCAGCTAGATTACAATTTCTTTGAGAGCAGGAACTGATTCTCTTTGTGTCATCCTAGTATCTACCACAGTATCATTCATTCATTAATTCCTCCATCAAGCGATTATCAGATACTTACTGTGTTCAGAGGTAGGCACTGGGGGATATAGAAAATTCAGATAAGACACCATCCCCCAGACTCCTACAGTCTAATAGGGAGATGACACAAAATAGATAGCTATAATATGGAATATTATGAGACAGGCAAATTAGGGAGATCCAAACTAAGTGTTGTTTTAAGGGAAGGTTATTGCCGATGGAGGGAATTGGTAAGATTCCATGGAGGAAACAGGATTTGAGGTGGACTTTAAAGCATTGGCACTCTGCACAGAGAAGATGATCAAAAGATATTTGTTGATATTTGTCATCTTCCCTTTCTACGCTAAACCCACACCTCTTCCTAACGTCCCTCTTTCCCTTGTGGAACCAACACACTTCCAGCCAGGCAGGTTTGCAACCTCAGAGTCGCAACCTAGACTCTTCACTCTCCTTTATTCCCTTTATCCCATCAGAAAAACTCAGAGTTTTAGAGTTAGTATGAAATAAATGAAAGAAAAGCATTTATTAAGTACTTACAAGGTGCTAAGTACTGTACTAAGTGCTGGGGATAAAAATAAAAAACATAATCACAGCCCCTTCCCCCAAGGAGCTTACATTGTAATAAGAAGAAACTATGTATATATGTATGTACGTATATGTGTGTGTGTATGTGTGTATATATATATATGTATATATTTACACTATATATAGTGTGTATGTATATATAGTGAATGGTGACTAGGGAAGGGTATTTTGGTTTGAAAAGCCACAGATGAGTGAAGCCATAGGGAATTAGGTTGAAATAAGCAACGACAAAATTAATGTGCTTATGGCTGCAGAAGTAGATAGTGGGGGTGGGGCAAAAGCACAGAAGTGGGTATTTTGGCTGGTGAGATGGCCAGAGAGGAAAGTGAATTGTGGCTGGAGCCAGTATGAGGTGTCATGGGCAACTTGTTTATACTTCGTTTTCAAGGAGGACCAATGACATCGCAAGTGATGTCTTGACTTGCTCACGAATTGGATTTAAGTTATCCAAGTCTTATCAGACAGGCAGAGTTGCACAAGTGGTTAGCCTCACTCTCTCTTCCTGAGTCTTTAATGTCCAGTGGCAAGACAAAAGTCAGGATGACTGCCAATGGGCCAGAATGCAGTGGATAATGGTGTCTTAAATAGTTGACCAATCTCTAAACCCTCCACAGCGCCTGCTTCAGTTGCCTTCATGGCTGTTGGAGCAAACTGTTCTTATCCACCCATTCTGCCTAGAGAAGTCTTCACATGTTTGGAGTAGACATCCCCCTAACTCACCAACAGGTTTGAGGCCTGCGGGTCACTCTCAAACTGGTTTAGCCCATCTGCTGAGGTGGTTTATCGATGTATGGCCTCTGCGCATGCAACTATAGTTATAAGAAAACTCAGCATCTATCTGACCGATTCCTGAAATGAATCCCCAGAATAACATTCCCAACTAGTGCTAATCTAGCCTCTGCTTGAAGACCCTCAATGAGAGGGAACTCACTACTTCCTGAAGCAATATATTCAACTTTGAATAATTCAAATTTTTAGGAAGATTCTCCTAATATCAGTTATCTAATTCTTATCAATTTTACTTCCACAACATCTCCCATCTAAACCCTTCTCTCCACTCATGCCACCCTCCATTCTAGTCCAGGTACCCATCCCACCCTTAACCTGGGTTATTGCCACAACATCCTAACGATGCTCCTTCCTTCAAATCTCTTCCTTCTCTAGTCATTCACCACACACAACTGCAGAAGTGATACCCCTAAGGCACAGGTAAACTGTCGTGGCTCCGTATTACTTGTAGGATGAAATGTAAACAATTCTGGTTGGCATTTATAGTTCTTCACAATCCGGCTCCAATTCTCTTTTCACACTGATTTCATATTACTCTCACTCACTCTGGGTTCCCACCAAACTAGCCTCCTTGCTCTCCCTGATACACACTATCCCATCTCCCACATCTCAGACTGCATTTGCACAGGTCATCCCCTATGCCAGGTAGAAAACATTCCCTCCTCACCTCCCCTACTCTGAATTCCTTCAGAGCTCAAGTCAGTCACTACTTCCTATGGGAGGCCTTTTCTAATCCCTACTAGCTACTAATGCCTTTCCCCAAAATAGAACTTTGTATTTATTTCACATATATTTAAGCTTATGTCTGTACATGTTGTTTCTCCTGATAAAATGTGGGCCTGCTGTTTTTCCCCCTTGAGGACAGAGAATCTTTTGCTTTTAATTTATCTCTGTATACCTAGCGCTCAGCTCAGTGTGTCTGACATAAGCACATAGTAGGAGCTTAATAAATCCTTGTTGAGAGGTTAATTGGTTAATGAGATGCTCTTTCCTTCTGACCTTCAAATGTGCAAGCTGTCTGCCATTTTCAGGAATGGCTTCCATTTCTCTAGGTCATTAGTGGGAGTTGCTTTGGATTTTGCCTGAAAAAAAATGACAGTGTAGTTTGCACTTTAGTATTGAATGCTGTTTCTCCCCTTTAACCTCGTAGGACAATGTTGAAGGAACCCTACATTGACAAGACACGTGTTGCTGTGTTTGGGAAGGTGAGTCTCTGGTTTTGTCTTGTTTTGTTTTCCATTCAAGGCACATCCCTCTGTGGAAGAGCATTAAATGGTTTCATCATTTCAACTTCACTTTGATTTATTGAGAGTGCCTACAGTTTGATGGCCTGTGATTTATTATTATTATTTTGCTTTTAAGAGATAAGTTGTTTGCTTAGTTTTTTCTTCTGTATCCTCTGGGGAAAGGAGGAAGCCAGCTACTGCTAGAAGGGTCCACCAGCTGCTTCATTACCTTGTTCCTATAAATCTACTGTTGTTTATGGTCTGGTGCCAAACAGGAAAGAAGAATAAGTAGAGTTTCCTTGTACCATATATTTTATGAACAGAGACAGTGCGCCATAATGGATGGAGGGCTGAGCTTGGTGTCAGGAAGATCTGACTTAGTAGCTCTGTAACCCTGGATAAGTTTATCCTCAAACAGCTTCCTAGGGTTTCCCTACTAATCAGGGGCAAGCAAACTACTGCCTAAGGGCCAAATCCAACTCTCTAAAAGCTCTTGTACCTCCCCTGAGATTTATTTTAAAATACAAAAATCATTCTTAGCAGCAGGCCTACAAAAGCAGGCTGGGTTTGGGTTAATTAACCATGGGTTAATTCATTATTTATCTGTCAGCTGTATTAGTTTGCTGGAGGGAGTTCCCACACAGGGAGTTTTCCAGGCAGACAAAAAACGTTCTTCAAGTATTCCTAGATTTTAGTATTTTTAATATGTAATGATTATAGTCATTTGCCAGTTGACTTGTCTGCTGTGTAAAGTAGGTAGGAGATGGAAGGAATGGATTGGAAGGAAGATTTCAATTCTTTAAATGAACCAAGGAATGGATCTCTGTCAAGCATAGCATGTGAAGAGCTTCTGCCCTGTAGGTTATCTCAGATAATTAGAGCCTTGACCTGCCTCCCCTCTGCCTGCCATGCCCCCCTACCCCAATCAGCTACAGTGTTGTAGCTGATTGTAAGAAGTCCAGAGAATGGATTATATGAAATTAAAAAGGTTTTGCACAAACAAAACCAACGCAACCAAAATTATAGGGAAAGCAGAAAACTGGGGGAGAAATTTTGTAACAAGTATCTCTGATAAAGGCCTCATTTCTCAAATATATAGAGAACTGAGTCAAATTTATAAAAGTACAAGTCATGGGACAGCTAGGTGGTTCAGTGAATAGAACACTGGCCCTGGAGTCAGGAGGACCCGAGTTCAAATCTGGCCTCAGACACACAACACTCACTAGCTGTGTGACCCTGGGCAAGTCACTTAACCCCACTGCCTAGCCAAAAAAAAAAAAAGTACAAGTCATTCCCCAGTTAATAAATGGTCAAAAGATATGAACAGGCAGTTTTCAGAAAAAGAAATCAAAATTATCTATAGCTATATGAAAAAAAATGCTCTAAATCACTATTGATCAGAGAAATACAAATTAAAATAACTCTGAGATACCACCTCACATGAGTGGCTAACATGACAAAAAAAAGAAAATGTTGGAGGGGATGTGGGAGAACTGGGACAGTAATGTACTGTTGGTGGAGTTGTGAACCTATCCAACCATTCTGGAGAGCAATTTGGAACTATGCCCAAAGGGCTATAAAATTGTGCCTACCCTTTGATCCAGCAATACCACTGCTAGTTCTGTATCCCAAAGACATCCAAAAAAAAAAGGACTTCTTTGTATAAAAATATTTATAGCAGCTCTTTATGTGGTGTCCAAGAATTGGAGATCAAAGGGATGCCCATCAATAGGGGAATGGCTAAACAAGGTGTGGTATATGATTGTAATGGAATATTATTGTGCTATAAGAAATGACAGGCAGGATGATTTCAGAAAAACCTGGAAAGACTTACATGAATTGATGCGTACTGAAGTGAACAGAACCAGGAGAATGTTGTACATAGTAACAGCAGTATTGTTCAATAAAGAACTGTGAATGACTTAACTATTCTCAGCAACACAATGATCCAAGACAATCCCAAAGGACTAATGATGAAGCTTACTATTCACCTCCAGAGAAAGAACTTATATTGATTGAATATAGATTGAAGCATGCTATTTTTCACTTTCTTTTTTTCTTTTGAGTCTTCCTGTGCAAAATGACTAATATGGAAATGCTTTATATAATTTACATAATCTGATTACCATCTCAGGGAGGAGGGAGAGATAGAATTTGGAACTTAAAACTTTAAATAAAATGTTGAAAAATTGGAAAAAATAAAACAAAACTGGGTTTCTATAAGAAATCCTGATTTGCTGTTAAATAGAAGGGAAAAAAGTCCAGAGAATGTATAGACCAGTGCAAACCATTGTTACCACGGAGAACACAGCTCAGAGAACCCGGTTCAGCAAGGTCAACTTTGAATGTGAAGGATAGAGTACTTATTTAGAAGGATTTCTTCTATGGTAAGACTCTGCATCTTATTTCATTACAAATGGGAGCACTTGAAACAAGGAATAGCTCTGGATTCCAAATTAATGTAATGTAAACATAGTAGCAGGGCCAGCCCTAAACAAAATGGTGAAGGAGGCATCTTTTTAACATTGGCACCCTTCTATTTATCATGTCCCCAGTCTCGTTCTAGTTGCCCAGTGCCCTCATGCTTCCCACTGCATCTCCAGGCGGAATTCCTGGGACCCCTTGAGATGGTGTTGAACCCAAACCTTCCCTCCCTATGCATCAGGACTTGCTTTCTTTATCATCCACAGCTTCCTACATCAAAACTGATCCATCCTACATCCCATTCTTTTGGGGTCTTCTAGGGAAATGAAATGAATCTTGACAAACCAATTTCTAGCTGAGGTGGTAATGGATGATAATTTGTGAATGTGATGACTTTCCCAGGTGATGTTTGCATCTTAACGGGAACCTGCAATAACCTAACCCAAAAGAATGAATAATCTGAGAATTTCAGGCTTTGTTATCACCAAACATTTATTGAAAAGGGGAAAAAAAGCAGAAAGGCAAGGAACACCCTAATTATAACCATAGAAGAGGAAACTGGAATGGGAATGAACAAAGAGTTTTGCTGGAAATATAAAGAGAGTGACTGAAACATTATAACACTGTATGATGAGATTCATTTGTTTGAATGTCCGTAATAGTTAATCAAATTTAATGAGTTGCATTGATTGTTAATACTAAGTTTGTAACAAATTGCTATAAAAATGAGGACCTAATCTTAGGCATGTGACTGTTTTGCTTTTATATATTTCACAGTCTTCTCTTCAGCTATCAAAATGACATACCTAAGGTAGAGGTCTGACCATGTCATTCCCCTCCTTTAAGAGATCCAGAAATCACTGGATACTTTGAGATAAAAGATAAAACTCCTCTGGGCAATTACTATCGTCCAGACTGATTTCACATTAATCCCCCCTCGCACGTTCTGTGCTTCAACCAAACTGACTTATTCACTGTTCTCCACACGGAGTCTCCACCTCCTTCCCTCCCTCCACCTCAATTCCAAGGTTCAGCTCTGGTACCACTTTCTACAAGTGACCTTTGGGGATTCTCCCACTTATCCTCCCCACTCCCTACCTGCTCTGTATTTTGTATAAATTTTGTATGTTATCTATTGACATGACGGCCCCACCCTCAGGAGAATGTAAGGTAGTTGAGGGCAGGGCCTTTTTTTATTTTTTGTATCCCCAGTGCCTAGCACATAGTAGGCATTTAATAAATATGTATGGAATTGAGTCAAAGGTAAAGCTAGCCCTGTGTAAAAACACAGGATTCAAGACCAAAGAATTGGTGAGAGAATGTGAATGTTTCTTCTGCATCACAGGGCAATTGAGTGGGAAAGTATTCCTTTGCTAATATTATAATAATAATATAATATGGTATAATAATAATTACAATGTGCTCATGCCTTAGTTACCATCATATTCTGAAACCATTTTAATTACTAACCTGTGGTCATTTATATCTTATCTTTCTTTCTTTCCACACTAGGATTATGGTGGGTACCTGAGTACTTACATTCTTCCAACAAAAGTGGAAAATCAAGGTCAAAGTCAAGGTCCAGTTTTCACCTGTGGCTGTGCTCTCTCCCCCATAACGGACTTCAAATACTATGGTAAATAGCCCTTATCACCAGGAGGAACTGGGGTGGGGGGCATGATCTCTGTCTGTGAGCAGCATTGCTTCCCACGTACACCCTCAGCTCAAATCCTTGTCTCTCCGTCATCAGTGATTCAGAGTCTATTACAAATGCAATTTGAGAGTTCCTGGAAGGCAGGTAAAATTCTGTTATAATGTACCCTGGTGGAAGAAGTGTCTCCAAAAATACCCAGCCCCTTCCTATCTTTCCAGTCTTTGCTCCTCGCTCTCAGTTAGGTGGTGCAGTAGATAGAGCATTGGTCTTAGAGTCAGGAGGACCCAAGTTCAAATCAAGTCTCAGAAAACTTAGTAGCTAGGCAAGTCACTTGACTTCTGCTTGCCTCAGTTTCCTCATCTGAAAAATGGGGAAAATAATAGCACCTAGCTCCCAGGGTTTTTGTTAGGATCAAATGAAATAATACTTGTAAAGGGCTTAGCACATTGCCTGGCTCATATTAGGTGCTATATAAATGTTAGCTAGGATGATAATGATGATGGTTATTATCTTCCTCCTAGTTTCCCTAGCTTTGTTCAAGACTCATCTCCAATCCCACCTTCTACAGGAGGTCTTTCCCAGTTCCCCCCCCCAACTCATTGCTAACATAATCCCCTCTGAGTTGTTTTCATGCTGTCTCCTCGCCTAGAATGTGAGTTCCTTGAAGGCAGAGACCATTTCTTGCTTCTGTATTCCCAGGGTATAGCACAGTGCCTAGCACAGAACAACTGTTCGCTGGCCTTCGTAACCAGAAATCCCATTTACATTTTGTAGGAGCTGGACATAAAACAGAGACAATTACTCTCTGGTGAACAAGAGTACTCAAACTTAGCTGGAGAAGGGAAGGGAGCAAGTCTTTGTACCCACACTCTCACTGCCATTCCTTTCCTTCATCATGGCCCTAGATCTCTGGAGGGCCTGCATGGGGTTGAGGTTATAGAATATACTTGGGTATTTTCTGAGGAAGGAGGAAGAAAGTTGAAAAGTTGGTTTTGGGGGGCAGAACGTGAAGTATTTGAATAATACAAGTACAGGCTGACTTTTTCTCCCTCTCCCCCATACTTTACAAAACAGCACCCAATCCTGAACTTTCCTTATGCTATTATGAACCATCTCCCAAGACATGGAATTAACTGTGTGTGAGGTATTGGTCTACATCTAATTTCTTCCACACTGCTGTCCAATTTTCCCGGCAGTTTTTGTCAAATAATACATCCTTATCCCAGTAATAATACTGTCTGTCCCCTGTGCCTAAAGTACACTTCCTTACCTCTGCCTCTTAGTATCATCCCTAGTTTCTTTCAAACTTCAGCTTAGGTGTCACCTTCTAAATAAGATCTTCCCTATTCTCACCCCACCCCAAATTACCCTGTATTTATTTTATATGTTTAAATTTTGTCTTTATAGGCCTTGTGTCTGTCACAGAATGGACACTTAATCTAGTCAATAAGCCAGGGTCTGAAAACTTACAATACCTGAATTTTTCCATTCAAAAGTATATCTTCCATTCAGATTTAATTTAAATCTTCAGTAAAATCAGAATTACTCAGAATGCACAGGGTTTTTTCCTGACACCAGGGTTGGATCTCCTACCTAGATACAGGGGGAGGGGGGGATTTGCCTGAAAAAATCCTTTTTATTTGAACCTTGTAGAAATGTTTTTAAAATATATGAATTCATTTTCCTAAATTAGTAGGACCTGATGGAGAGAAGTGACTCTTGCCTTGATGGTTAAGGAACTGGCAGTGCCTAAGGGAATCATTCTGGAAATGAATCTTCAATTGTAAAAAAAAAAAAAATTGAATTCAGCTGGAGATGGCTAGAGATAGAGTTGCATGTGTCTTGAACACCATGAACATCTCCCTGGCAATGACTTATTTAATCTTTATTTGATTCTTTTCCCTTGTGGATAATTTCATTTAACATATATTTATTAAATACTATGTGCAAAGTCTGTGCTAAGCATTGGAAATGAAAGTAATATTGTCCCAGCTCTCAGGAAAAGTCCCGTTCTAATGGAAGGACACAGTGTGGACACAGATGGGTTTAATAGGAGATAGTTTAAGGAGGGAGAAAACTTGTAACTGAAGGGATCGCAAAGGTCTTTGGGGATTAATTCAGGAATCACATTAATATGGGCCCAAGAACCAAAGTTTAACTATTTTTTAAAAATTCCAAAGTGCACATTTTACAAGCGCCACCACAGTGATGTTGCTTTATTCAAGCAAAAAGTCCACTAGATCAAGGTGAAGATCTGTTTTGGGAATGGGAATGGGTAGGGTATCTGCTTTCCAGGCTAAGGGATAGTTAACTAATGTTTGCCTCGGTTTCTTTCCAAGCTTCTGCATTTTCTGAAAGATATTTGGGCCTCCTTGGAATTGACAACAGAGCTTATGAGGTAGGTTTGGACAGAGTGATCCTCACAACAACTGCCCAGTCTGAGATATTTCCCTTCAGTACATACAGAAGGCATCATCTTTCTGTGCCCCTCCAGCTCCTCACCCTCAATTCCCTAGGGTCCCCCATTTTTTCTTTCAGGTACCTAGTGACCTTATTGCCTCTCCCATGAGCCTTTGCATTCCATTGCAGAATAAGAGCTAGGTTTGTCTCCTGCTAAAGGGAATCCAAAAAAGCATTAAAGAAATGCACCCTTTCTTCTTTGCCAGGTGAAAGAAGACAGGGAGAGTATGGAATATTGCATATGCTATTAGATGTAGTTGATATGTTGGTTTTGCTGAACTATTTTTCTCTTTAACTTTTGTTATAAAGGATGGTTCTCTGAATAAGGGAACAGGAGGTTCCCTTGGAAATGGAAATGAAGGTGATGTAAAAGCATAGGATCGATCATTTTTTTTTTGAAAAATAAAATAAAGGGGACTGCTAATATCACTAGGCTTATAAGCCTGGTGTTTTGGCACAGGGATCTGTCCTAAGTCAGTCCCCTGAAATCGTATTACCTAAGAATCTTCCTAATAGTGCATTTGGATTCAACAAAAAAAGCTATTTCCTGCCTCTCTGGTTAGTGTCCTAGTGAAGCATCAGTTGCTATGAAAGGCTGGGGTGGCACGATAGAACACGCCCTCGGCCAGGAATCAAGAGACCTAGGTTCTAGTCCCAGCTCCATCCCTTACAAGCCTTATGACCTTGGACAAGACCCCACTTCCACGAACCTCAGTTTCATCCTCTCCTTCCCAGGCTGTTGTGAGACTCGATGGAAATCCTGTATATAAAAGAGCTTTGTCAACTGTAAAAGTAAAACAAATAGAAGGGATGGGGAGGCCCCATGGAAGAGTGCTGGGCTAAAGTCAGGAAGACTCGGACTTAGATCGCAGCTCTACCACTTGACTTAGCTGGGTCACCTCAGGAGAGTCCCCTGACTGTTCTGTTCCCAAGATCCCACATCTGGACAATCATAGGGCTGGACTGTATGACCGATCACTCCCAGCTCTGGAATAGCTGGTAACCTACTTTCTTAAACTATTTTCAGGTTAAGATACCTGGATCAGGGCAGCCTGTTACAGGGTGGGAGTTTCCTAATTATCAACCACAGGGGCACAAGTTTGTACCTGAATCGTTAAACCCACCTCCCAGACATGGAACCAGCTAGTGTTCATTGGCTGAAATGGTGGCACTTCGTAGTAAGGGAGAGCAGGAACTTTTTATTCTTTTTGGTCTGGTGAGCAAAGGCAAGAGTCAGCAAAGGGAAGCTCTGAATCATGGGATGCTTCCACTAGAGCCCGTCTTCTAGAGATGCTGCAGGTTTCATACAGGGAGTTCTAAAAGTCTTAGTGCAGTTTTGAGCTTTGATAGCTTAACGACTTTGAGGACATCTTGTATATGCATTCAAAAAAAAAAAAACAAACCACTTTGTTCCTCATGTTAAAAATGACTAACTAGGGGCAGCTAGATGGTGCAGTGGGTAAAGCTCTAGCTTTGGAGTCAGGAGGACCTGAGTTCAAATCTGGCCTCAGACACTTGACACTTACTAGCTGTGTGACCCTGGGCAAGTCACTTAATCCCGATTGTCTCACCAAAATAAATAAATAAATAAATAAAAATTATTAAACTCACATCCTTGGTCTGTGCTTCCTTCCAGATGACCAGATTAGCCCATCGAGTGTCATCCCTGGAAGAACAGCAGTTCTTGATCATCCATGCAACTGCCGATGGTAAGTAACCTGAGCAATGATTGCACCATTTACCTGGGAATAAGTTCGGTTTTAATGGTGATTGTGGCTTCTGATACACACTTCCTTTTTTCCCCCCTGCAGAAAAAATCCATTTCCAACATACAGCAGAGCTCATTGCACATCTAATTAGAGGAAAGGCTAATTACAGCTTGCAGGTATGGTATATGTGAACAGACCTGTTTTTCTCATTTAGAAAACATAATTGTGTTATTGCACCCCAACTGGGCTCAGTCTCCTCCCCGCCTTCACTCGTGCTGGCTAGCTGGGTCCCCGGAGGGCAGCTAACGATTTCTTCCCTTGGCATCCCAGGGACAACCTGAGGGGTGGAAGACTCTATTACTATATCACTCACAAGCCCCCCAGCAGGTATGCTCCCCCTTGAGTACAGCCAGCCAGATTCAATTACCTTTACAAAGGGTATTTTCTATAATGGCATACTAAAAATAGCCAGAACAAAAGCACCACCTCTCACACACACACATGTACAAGGTCACTGGGGAGAAGGATCCCAAATGTGGAAAGCACATGTGGCCAAAGGGTGTAACTCAAGCCCCTGGTTATAAGAAGGCCTCCTTTACCTTTATGGAGTCCTCACCATGATCTCCTCTGCTGCATGTAGCTCTCATCAGAGGTCTGAATGATGATGCCGTTATAAAGCCCTGAAGTCACCTGTCCTCTTGCCTCTCAACCCCAGACTCTGCCCTGGGCCACTGCTACTATCCCAGATGGGAAGTCTAAGACTTCTGACTCTTCCCCCCACACACAATGATTCCCTCTGAAGCACTCAAATGTTGTACCATTAGACTGCTCTGTTGTCATAATGCCAGATTCCACCAGGTGTAACTTATTCCCTTTCATCAACCACACAGACGTCCCAATGGGGTGTCATTTGCTTTCACTGATTTATTGGTTGAAATATGGGACACCCTTGGGAAAATGTTGTGTGCAGAAAACATGGATTTTTACTATCAGTTCTCATTTCTGCAAAACACAACTGTGTTTGTGTATGTATTTCTGTCACAGAGTTGAAAGGAACTTTAGAAGTCACCTAATTCATTCCCTTCCTTTTACAGATGAGAGGACTAAACCCTAGGGGGGTTTAGTGACTTGCCAAAGGTAGTAAGCATCAGAGATAGAATCTCAGCCCAGACCCAGTGCTTCCCTGTACCTGTTAAATGCATGTGACTCAGGTATGACAGGTAAACAGTTCCAAATAAGCATCCAGGTGCTGTATTAGCACCCACAGAATCTCAGAGTTGGAAGGGACTTCAGTCTTCTAATTCAGTCATTGAATCCAATGCATATTTGAACGGAAATATTTCTTACAATATCCCTAACAGGGAATTCTGTAGCCTCAGCTTGAAGGCTTCTAGTGAGGAGTAATTGACTTCTTCCTACCTCAGTCTGTTCCAGTTTTGGACAGCTCCAATTCTGTGGAGGTCATAGAAAGACTTGCTTAGGTGATGCCCCCTAAAGCAGCCTTCCCAGGTTTCCTCAGTTCTCAGCCCTCTCCCCAGGAACCACAAAAAAAGTTATCTTGTATTTACTTCCAAGTGTGTATGCCCTATGAATGACTAGAGAGCAGAGACTCTTTAGTTTTTGTCTTTGTATATATTATCAGCACCTAGCATAGTGCTTTGCATGAGGTAAGTACTTAATACATGCTTACTAATTTGAATTAGATTTACCCTTTCTGCTCATGGTGGGGGAGGGGAGGGGAGGGAATGTACCAGATGAATCATGAATAAAGACGTCCTGTACCACTGACCCCATAATGAACAGGATAGATCAATATCAAAACAGTGACCACTATAGGTTGAGCTATTCTATGGAAGGGGTGAGAGCAATTGGGACTTTGTTTTAGTGGCCCATAGGATAAAACTTTACTCACTTATATTTTATCAAATTTAGATTGAGGGGAGGAGGAGCTGAGGTCTAGGCACCCTAGGATTTCTGAGTAGGGTCAGTCAGTCAATAAACATTTATTAAAGACCTATCATATGCTAGCTAGGCACTGTACTAAGCATTGTGGATACAAAAAGAGGTAAAAGACATCCCCTGCCCTTGAGGAGTTCACAGTCAATTGTGGGAGACAATAATCAAACAAATACCTACAAAAGACCTATAGATACAAGATAAGCAAGAGTTCATTCGAAGAGGAAAGGCATTAGAATTAAGAGGGGTTGGAAAACACTTCCTGAAGAAGAAGGTATTTTAGTTGGGACTTAAAGGAAGCCGGGATATGGCTATGCAGAGGGAGGGCATTCCAGGCATGGGAGACAGCCAGAGAAAATGCCCAGAGCCAAGAGATGGAATGTCTTGGAGGAACAGCCAGGAGGACAGTGTCACTGGATTGAAGAGTACATGGTGGGGAGTAAAATGTAAGAAGACTGGAAAGGTAGGAGGGGGCTAGGTTATGAAGGGCTTTGAATGCCAAACAGAAGATTTTTTATTTGATGCAATAGAGAGCCATTAGAATTCATGGTGTAGGAATGCCTATTGCGTATTCTGGAAGCAAAGCCATCTACTTTACCTTAATCTGCTTTCCTGAGCCCCAGTCTCACATCTCCATTTTTCTGCCGAATCTTTCCACCAAGATGTTCTGCCAGGGTATCAAATTCTACACATCCACATCCTAATCCAAGATCATCTCCCTCCTAAAAAACACTTTGCCAGTTTCTATAAATGGTACCCTGAACAACTAGCTCAGTCACCCCAACTTCCCTTACCTTTCATGTCCAATCTGTCACTAATTCCTATTGATTATCCAACTAGGACATTTCACATCTCTCTCTTCTCCTGTTCCGTCTTCTCTTTTTGCTTCTGCACTCACATTGCCTCCATGTTACCATCTTTTGCCTAGACAGCTATAATCATCTGGCCAAAAAAATTTTCCTCTTTGGGTCACCTTGGCTTTGGTTCTGTCCAGTCTAAGTTCAACCTGCCTTTCCAGACTTATCTCATACTACTCTTTTTCATATATTCTTTTTTTTCTTTTTTTTTTTATATGAGGCAATTGGGGTTAAGTGACTTGCCTAGGATCACACAGTTAGTAAGTAACAAGTGTCTGGTATGAGACCGGATTTGAACTCTGGTCCTCCTAACTCCAGGGCCGGTGTGCTATCCACTGCACCACCTAACTGCCCTTTTTTCATATATTCTTCATTCCAGCCAAACAGAACTCATCATGATCTGCCATTGTCCCCTCCCCCTTTCCTGTTTTGATGCCATTGCTCACATCCTGTCCATGCCTATTTATTGTACCCCTTCTGCCAGTGCCACCCTCCACTAAACTAGAAAGTATCTTTTCCTCCTCTCATTTTTTCCACAGCACTTTTTTTGTACTACTCCTTGAGGTCAGGAACTATTTAATATTTGTCTTTGTACCCCCGGCACTAGGTGAGTGCCTGGGTGAGTGTCTGCTGCTTAATAAACACTTGTTGATTGTTTAAAAAATATTTATGTATGATGAGGAACTGGCCAGTGAGGGCCCAGTAACTAGGATTATGTTCACTATGATCTACCCATGGCATGTCCACATAGAGGCTTAGTGAGCCTGCGTCCAGAAGGATTTAGAGCATGTGCAAGTATCTTAATGGTTTACTGCTTAGTGATGAATAGACCTTTAATTGGATGCTGAGTCAGAACTAATTAGCCATACAAAAGATTCGAACAGATGACATCACTTTCTCTACCCTGGTAGCTTTCCAGTAAAAAGGAAAAAGAAATGCTATGAGTCTCCAGGTCATAAGAGGTTCACGGCCATGTGGCAGCATAGGTGGAGAGATAAGGGAGCCCCAGCAGCACCTGCTGCTACCTTCACCTCCTCTCCCCTAAGCCACTATGACTGGGTACACATGGGTACCACCTTTGTTGAATGTGTTCTTTCTTGATCTTAGGCAAATGTGCATCAGACACAGAAATGGAACAGGCCAGGTTACTACCTTGTATTCAAGGCCAGTGGTGATCTGGGTGGGGAAAGGTAGTGGTAGCAGCAGCAGATGTTTCTGCAGCTGCCTTATGTTCCCCCTCAGGCCACCATAAGATCATGAAACTCCCCTCACCAGGAAGCTCATAGCATTTCTTCTTCTTCCTCACTAAAAAAGCAGCCAAGAAGAGGTTGGGCAAGCCTTTTGGAGGTACACTCAGTTCTATCTTAACAATCAGTTTAAGGTCTTCCATTACTATGCAGTAAGCCAAAAGGATAAGATATCTGTCCATGCTCTGAATCAGAGAGGGGAAGGGCCCCTCCAGCACTCATTTTCAGAAGCAGGCTCAACAAGCCTCCATGTGGATGGGCATACTGCATTAGCCCAAGTTGCCTAGTGTCCCCATTATCCGTGTATATGTCATACACACATACACATGTATGTGTATAGATATAAGGGATATAGATAGATATAAGGTGTGTGTGTGTGTATATATATACACACACAATCCAATCAGGGCAAGATTTATCTTTTATTTCATTTTTTATATCTCCAGTATCTATCACATATTATATTAAGCCCCCCATGTTAGTGGGGGGGTTTAATAGTATTTGATGGGTTGGATTCAATTTCTGTAAATATAAATGAAACAGTACAGCTGATAGGTCACCATTTGATCTAAATTTTGGCCACTAGACTAGGAATTGGGTTTAAATGCTTAGTAACTTGACTCACTTACTACGTGACCTTGGGCAAATCCCTTTACATCTATTGGATTTAAGTTCCCTCAACAGTAGAAGAAAGGAGTTGGACTGGATCAGCTCTTTCAGGACTAAATCCTATCATCTCAAGAACTGATAAGGTTTTGTTTTGTATTTTTAAGTTTCTGGCTCTTAGTTTTCTTTTAGCAATGATATGATTGGACAAATAATGATTAAGGATTGATAGTCTTCATTAGACAGCCTTAATACACTAAAAAAGGTGATAATAAATCAGCTTAGATTTACTCTTTTATTCCCAAGATCTGACTCTTTGGTTTAAGATCATTCTTTAATTTAAACTCATCAAGGACAACTAAGGACTCTCCTACCAGCTTCCAACACTTCTTGGGTACTAACTCCCTGTTGGTGATATTCTTTAACTTTCTAGCCCAAAGGTAATTCTCCTTATCAAAGGATACAGATGCTGAGGACTCAAGCAGCTTTATCTTCTCACCATTATCATTGCACCATCTACCCCCATCAGCAAATCTTTGATATTCCTCTTTTTCCCAATATAGCTTTTATAAAAAAATCCTTTTTTTTTTGGTACTTTTTCTTCACCTGCCTCAGCAACATCTAATGTTTAGCATTCCTGACACCTTTTTTTTTTTCATGGCCATGACATGCTTTTATAGTCAACATCTCTTACCTGTCCTTGTTTTCATCATTGAATACTAGTTTGGAAGTCACATAATTTGGCCTTTATCCCAGTTCTCACTACATTTTTATTGACCTTAGGCAAGTCACTTAACTTCAGTAGACCTCAGTTTCTCCGTCTGTAAAATTATAGAAAGATAAACCCAGTTATCTTTACTGTGCCTTACAGTTCCAAATTCTATGCTTTTGTAACAAATATAAACTGAATAGTAATGATTTCATTCAACAAAGTTGTTCAGTAAATGTATTGCTTCAACTGAGTCACGTAGACAGAATCACTCCCAGAGAGGCAATGTAGAAAAATAGAGACAGTTGAAAGACAACATGCCTTTGAGCTCTGGCTTTGACACTTAAGAGCTGTTTGATCTTGAGACATTCACAGTCCTCTAAGTCTCACTTTCTTCCTCTACAAAATAGAAGTCATAACAATTGTACTAACCTCCCTCTTATATTCATTCCTAAAGTTTTAAGGAAACATGGCATTCTATTAAATAGGAATAGGGACTAGACTTGGAAGGACATTAGGATAGTTAACTCCCAACTGAGAAAACTTCTACCAATGCAGATCAGCACCCTCTCTGCAACTTACAATCTCAGAAAGTTGCCACGGGCACGTAGAGTTTGTGATTTGGTTAAATGAGAGTTATTTTGCCTAAGTACTATTGACTGATCATAGAAGTAGAACTGGAGAGGACCTCAGAGGCCAACTGACCTAATGCCCTCAATTGACAGATGAGGAAATTGAAGCCCAAAGAGGTTAAGTCCAAGGTCAGATGGATGGTGTCAGAGGTGGGATTTTTAATCCAAACCCTCCAGCAGTGCCCTATCCACAGAGAGCTCATCTGAACTAAGAAAGCTGCATGGAAGAAGTGGGTCTTTCATTTACATAATTATAATAATAAAAGCTAGCATTTATACAGTACTTTAAGATTTGAAAAGTGCTTTACAAATGTCTCATTTTATTTCTCACAACACTGGGATGTAGGGAATCTTCTTATGCCCATTTTATAGATGAAGAAACCAAGGCAGTCCTAGATGAAGTGACCTGCCCAGGGCCAGAGAGTTAGTAAGTTTCTGAAGCTGAAATTTGAACTCAGATCTTCCTGATGTCAGGTGTAGCATTCTATCCACAGCACCACCTGTTTATGTGGCGTCAAAGGCACTGTCTTATGGGGCCCCTTCAAGGAAATGTTGAGTTTCTCATGGTAATTGTGCCTCACATTCTCTCCCTGCCTCCCTTTACAGATCTACCCAGATGAAAGCCATTACCTTCACAGCTCCTCCCTGGAGCAACACCTCTACCAATCCATCATCAACTTCTTTGTGGAGTGTTTCAGGATTCAGGACAAACTGCCCACAGTCACAATGAAAGAAGAAGAGGAGGAGGACTAAGTGTGCCCCCACCGAGCACAAAAGTGGTTCTTTCTATCTAACAATATGCAACTGCGAAGTGTCCTCCCTCCCGCCCCCTCCCCTTGCCATTCCCCCAGGGGAGGAGCTGGGGAAAGAAATGTTATGTTAGCATGTGTGTCACAGAACTGAAGGCTGCCTTCCTGCTCTGTCTCAGCAGCAAGCTCCTTCCCAGGAAGACGGACATCACGCATGACGGATCCGACAGAGACTGCTGTCTGGAACAAATATAGCTTCAAGGCATCACCTTCTCTCGGCCACAGAGTGACTGCTGGATTAAGTGCCCCGCCCCCCCCCCCCCCCCCCCCTACCGCAAGGAAGAGTGCTTATGGATCAATGGTAGGAAAGGCCCGCCTTGAGGACTTCAAGATCACTGGCCAGATCACTGGCCCTTTAAACCCAAGCTATCCAGCACTGAAGCCCACCTCCTGCATTGGAGCGCCATTGTCAGCAGCATCACATTGTGTCCGATGAAACTGTCATGGAAATTTAAAAAAAAAAAAAACAACCAACAACAAAGATTATAGCACAATTATTTTAAAGGTATTTTAAAGATTCCCATATTTGCTTGCTCCTTGCCATCATTAGAAGATTCAGTGTTACTACCAGGCTGCTTTGAAGAAGACAGACTCTGGACTGTACAAAGTATCGTCGTAGTTATGCTAATGTTTAACCTTATGTAATTAATTAGTATTTTTATATAGTTTTTATTTGAAGCTCTGTTGTCATGGAGTTCTTTGAGTTTGCTTTGCTTTTTATCTCTGTACATCTGCAGGCTTTCACCTTGTTCGGAAACACCTAAACTAACTACTTTGTCTTTAAGGTCGTGAGTCAGACACATTGTGGAGCCTTTTCCGAAAGCTGAGGGACGGAAGACACCCCGCGCACGTTCGTTTGCAAGAGGCTGCTTTCCCACAGAGCTTGATTTAGGTTTGGGTTTAGATTTGCCACTGTCCATTTCCATTCCATTCCAGGAACTAAAACCGTCAAGTCCCATTTCTCCCTAAGTGGTCTCGTCTGTCAGTATCACATTTGGTAAAAATGACAGGGCTCTGTTCCCATCCTCTCCAGTCTTATTAAGTATGCTCAAGTCACAGTAACCCTTGCAGAAGACAAACCTGAAGAGAAAAAACAAATGTGTAAGAACATGTCAGAATTGGACGTCATTTCCTGGGAATTATTCTGTTGCCCTCCCCTTTGAGTGGTAAGGTTGATGTTGCTCTCTACGTTAGCCTTGTAAGATATACTCTGACCAAATGTACAGCCAATATCCATAGTGTATATTTCATTTTGTTGTATATAAAGGAATGTATGTCAGTCATTCGTGGAGTCTCCCTGCCCTACTCAGCCCCCTGGCGATATTAATCTTGTGTTCAGCGTGCATGCTAACACTCTTTGGCTGATCTGAACTCTTTAGAAATGCTAGTTGGAAATATATCAATTCCTGTCATTTCCTTTCTCACGTGTTGACAGCCTGAATGTCAGTACCAATTTCTTTGGCTTGCAGTTGTCCTGTGGGTGACCTCGACATCTGACAGCAGTGAAGACATATCCATGATGCTTTTCAGTGGTTGGGGATTTCAGTTTCACCTTTAAGCTTTGGCTGTCAGCTGTAGTTAGGTCAACTTGGAAGACCTTCATGGGATTTTCTGTTCGTTTTTTATTTTTGTTTTTTGTTTTCTAAACAAAGGAAGGTGACACGCACCACCATTTTGTGAAGAGATCAACCCACTGACAAACAGGACCAATCAGAATGCTATGTGTTCATGCTTTTGCTACTCCAATGGGCTCGACTGTCAGCAAAGCCAACCTGATCTGGAAGGGGAACCTGGCTCTGGCCATGAGATGTGGTAGGAGAGAAGTTAGGACGTGGCATGGTAGTGTTTGTTCATCCATGGAATAAAACATTATTTTACCACTCGGATTGCTATTTTCTTGTTTACCACCATCATCTCAGTTGGGAAAAGAGTGAGTGTTTCAAGGGGTTTCTTAAGGTGATTATTGAAACACAAGTCGGTATATTACAATAGAAAGAGCTGGAGGTCTGGAGTCAGAGGCCCTGAGTTCAAATACTATCTCTAAACTTTCTACCAATGTAACCTTGGGTAAGGCCTCCTAAAGCATAAGTGACTTAGACTAGATTGCCTCAGTGACTGCTGGATTATAGCACCTAGATCACATATTTATTCTAAAAGCCCTAATGGGCATTCAGCTTAGAAAAAAGAAATCCTGACTAGTAGAATTGATAACTGGACGTTTGTGTTAAATAGGATTAGGATAGCATACATCATATTTATTCAAACACTCCTTTCCCCAGTAGCATAGGCACCATCTGTTCCCCATCTTTCCTAAAGCAAAACAATAATAACTAACATTTATATATTTAACATTTACAAAGCTTTTTACATATATTACATCAGTGGAGCCCCATAAAAACACCATGGGGTAAGTACAATAGATCTTATCACCCCCATTTTACAGATAAGGAAAGTGAGGCTCTGAGATTAAGTATTTTGTCCCTGATCACATAGTTAATGTGTCAGATTTGGAATCTATTCCCAATTCTTTCCAACTGCAAATCCGGCATCCTCCACCACAGATACTTCAAGAAAAAATAGCTTTGAGCTACAGCATGGGGAGTTCAGACTAGCACCAAGTATAAAGACCTTCCCAATACTGAGGATGAAATTCTTTGTCAAAGGAGACTATGCAATCTCTCAATTCCATCCAACAATCATTTATTAAATGCTGATCCAGTGGTCCCTGAGGCTAAGGGAAATTAAGTTCCTTAGCTAAGCAAAAACAGCTAGTAAAATGGTGGAACTAGTTCTCAAACCCACATCTCCCAATTTTGCCTAGCACACCTTGTTTTATACCCCTTGCCAAGTAGAATTTTCTTGATTATCCTCAAAAAGAGAATTTTTCCCACATTTTCCACTATGGCTCTTTGTATTTGGCAAATTATTTAGTCAATGAGTTGGAAAATGGTAGACTAATACCACCAATAAAAAAATTGGATAGTTTAGCCTCCAGAAAGAGTTAAGATGGAGGAAGGAATCCATGGACCCATCAGAACCTAGAAGAAACAAACTCCTTGGCAAAGGAAGGCCAGATCTCTTCTCTTTGTCTCCAGAGTGGGGAGTGGTGCCAGGCTCTGAATTTCATACACACTTTTCCTCTGCCAGGAGAAGCTCTTTTAACGTCCCAACTTCAGGAGCATTTGTGGCCCTTTTTTTACTCACCCTGTGACCTGAGATTAACTGAATTTTGAAACAGAGCAATGAGGTCAGCATAATGAAAGAAGATAAGAAGAGGATCCATCTCCTGACTGTCCCTTTGCAAAAGTAAAGGAATACACACCCTCCCCTCCTTTTACAATGCCTACTACCTTCCTTCAAAATATAGTTCAGGTGCCAACCTTTCTCATGAAGTCTTCCCTGATCCTTCTTGATCCTTTTTGTCTTCCTTTTCTGCCCGCATCATTTACTAATACTCTCTACCTCTTGAAATGACTTGGTATAGTACTCACTGATTTGGGCATGTATCATATCCCTCTAGTAAAAGGTAAGCAATGGGGCAACTAGGTGGTGCAGTGGATAGAGCACTGGCCTGAAGGCAGGAGGACCTGAATTCAAATCTGGCCTCAGATCAAGCACTTGACACTTAGTAACTGTGTGACTCTGGGCAAGTCACTTAACCCCAACTGCCTAAAAAAAAAAAAAAGGTAAGCAACTTGAGGACAGAGACTGTTTTCATTTGGTCTTTGTATCCCCAGTTCCTAGTACAGTGCCTTGCACATAGTGGGCACTTTACAATAATAATAGCTAGAATTTATATAGCAATTTAAGGTTTGCAAGTCTTTACGTACCTTATCTCATTTGAATTTCAAAGCAACCCTGGAAGGTAGGTAGCCTTATTTTACATATGAGGAAACTGAGGCAGAAAGAGGTTTGCATAAGGTCACACAACTACTAGGTGTCTGAAGCAGGATTCCAACTCAGTTCTTCCTGACTTCAAGTCTAGTAAATAATACTTATTGGAAGCTTAGATATAGAGAAAGAGTAAACAAGTTGTTAGGACCATACAGCTACAGCACCTGCTTGTAACTTCACACTGAGAATGGCGTCATTTAAAGCAGCTGAGGCTTTATGCAGCAATACTCACAGACAGCATAATGGAGTCATCACACCATGAAGTTCCAGTGCTGAGCTTACCCACTTTCCAATTCAATAAACAATAAGCGACCACTATATGCTACATATAGGGCTAAGCAGTGGGGATATACAGAAAAATATCAACAACTTCTGTATTCAAATCGATTACATTCTATTCACGTACTGAAGATAGGGAGCCCAGTGAACAGAGCACTGGACCTGGAGTCAGGAAGACTTGAGTTCCAATCCAGCCATATGACCTGGAGAAAGCACTTGACCTCTATGTGCCTCAGTTTCCTAAGATGAGGACAGCAATAGCACCTACATCCCAGAGTTTTTGTGAGGACAAAACAAAGTAATACTTATAAAGCAGTTTGCAAACCTTAGAGCACTATATAAATGTTAACTGTTATTGTTAACAGCATCAGCATCATTACTATTTACACTAAGGGGAGACTGATTCAATATTACTCAGCTTTCCATCAAGGCAGATGGCAACACTACAAATGCTTATATATATGTATATGCATATGTATATATGTATACATACATACATATATATATATATATATATATATATATATATATATGAAATTCTAACTCCTCCCTCGTTCACAAGGGTGTTCCTATTCTAAAAACAGAAAAATTACAGTAAATATACAGGTTGCCAGTTTTGGTGATCAGTACATTTACAGTTTGGATTACGAACAGATAAGAATCTCTTAATATGCTCCCTCTAGCCTGAACCGGCTTCAACTAGGTGTTCTATCAACTATCTCCTATAGTTGATAGTTCTATCACCTATCAACTATAGGTGCCTGGAGTGCCAGGGCCTATTTATATGAATGGCCATTTCAGAACCAAAAGATCGGTCAGATAGGCAAATTGACAGAAACATCCCCAAGTGCATGTTAGTACAAGCTAATGAACATTTATACAACAGAAATAGCCAGTTTGTGGTACCAATCTGGTTATTTCTATTGTATATTGGGCCTATACAAATATACAAATACCTGTACAAGATGCTCACTCAAAAATTTGCTAGGTTTTCAGTTTTTCCGCAGTGCTGTCCTTTATATGTAGAGCTGATATACTTGGCCTACATCAGCTGGGATTGTCAGGATTTGGTAGAATGAGGAAGGATGAAAGAAACACCATCCTATCCCTTTTTTCCCCTGACTTTGAGCTGTTTTTCCAGTTATGGATATGGGGTTGCACTGATCTGTTCCTGCTCCTTTAACCAATCTTCCTCATAACCAAAGATGTACATTTGCAAATTTTAACAGTCAGTAATGCAGTCTGAGGCCATGGATCAGAGAAAAGTCATCAGATCCAACTAGATATTGAATCTAAGACTTGGGACCAAACTCATGGCCTAGGCCTCCATAACACAGTGCACCAATCAGCTGTGCTAACTATCAACTCACTACCTAACAACACTCATGAGTTTCTGCCATCAGCCACCATTTCATGAGAACCTTCAAGCTGCCTAGCCCTCTCTTGGACAGGATAGGGTTAAGCTATGTGGCAGTCCATGAATGAACAGCTGTAGCTTAGAGAGGAGGGCCTGGTCATCATTTCCATTTTAATTAAAATTCTTGCTTGCCTGCAGCCTCATTTCTTATAGGCATGGCCTATTTTCTTCGCACTGAGCCGCTGGGCCTGGACTAATTTCAACACCTGGCCTAAGCAGCTCTCACATGCTACCTGCCACGGGAATTCTGGGAGATGCACCACCTGAACCTCAAAGGCTGCTTATGAAGAAATGATTTGGATTTTGTCTCAGGTTTGTAACACAGGCCTCTGTTCCATTGCAATGAGGCAGCAAACAAGAATCAAGAGAGAAGCTGTTAGGCTGAAAGATGGGAAAATCAAAACTAATGGGCTTGCCCTGTAAACCAGAAAGACCACAATTACTGTCAGGAGAAAGCAGCAGCAATATGTTAGAAGCTCTTACAAATCGATAAGGAGAATAAAATTGGCTCAAGCAATAGCTGAGAGCCTCTACTTAAGAATAATGATGCTGCAATACATTGGCACGGTTCTTCATATTTTTTGAAATGTAGTCACATACCTTAGTTTGAGTCTCACAACACCCCTGGGAAGGGGGTTATGTTGGGAATTACTGTTTCCATTATGTAGATGAAGAAGTTGACTCGGATGATTTGTCCAAGGTCCTGAAGTTGGGTAGTGGTAGACAGAACTAGAAGCTAGATCTCCTGATTACCAAGTCAGGATTCATTCTATTGTAAATTTCATTGATAGCAAAGTCCATCATCTCTAGCGGTATTTTGTTGCATTCCCCAAAATGATAATAGACATAACATCAACAATAACAATTAGTATTTATACAGTGCTTTAAGGTTTGCAAAATGCTTTATAAACATTATCTGATTTTGTCCTCACAACACCTCTGGGAGGTAGCTGTTTTTATTTGTATCACTCCCCATTTTACAGATGAGAAAACTGAGGCAGAAAGAGGTCACAGAGCTGGTGAGTGTCTGAGGGTGTATTTGAACTCAGGTTTCTCTGGTTCTAGGTGTAGCACCCTATTCCACCACTCTACCTAGGTACCTACAGTAGACTACATTTGTGTAAGCCTGTAAGGTTTACAAAGTTCTTTTCCTCACAACAACCCTGTGAGGTATTTAGAACAAGTGTGATCATCCCCCATGTAGGAAATAAGAAACCGCAAGTTTAGCAGGCATGCAGTTGATGATTTACCAGTATTTATTTACAAATTAGCAAGGGTCAGATCCTTCCTTCTAACTTCAAGTCCAATATTCTTCCCACTATGCCACACTGACAGGCCACAGAGAGCCTTAAGTGACCACAACTGACAGCTAATGATTGACAATTACTCACATGCCCTTGTAAGCTCTTTGTGGAAAGGGGTCATGGCTTCTCCATCCTGTGATTCTCTTCATGGTGCATGGTCCAAACCCAGTGCAGGCTCAATCAATGCCATTAATTAACTGTTGTCAATCAAGCATCGACTTCATGAGTAAGGATATGGGTAGGGATGGATCTAAGTTAATGAAATAGGAGCTCAGGGAAGAAAATCCATTGCTGCAAACTTGCTGAATACCTACTATGTACCACATTATCATATGAGGTAATATTTTGAGTGATACAAAATGTCCCTGCTTTCAAGGATCTTACAGCTTAGTTGGGGAGACAAGGTATCTATACAGCATTATCATTTTCGACAACATATATCGAAAGTCTATACACCATCAGGCACAATTAAAGACAAACAAAGGATTCTCTAATTAAGTACTCAGCTGTAAGATATTTAAGTCCTGTACAAGATCAAAGAAGGCTGGAATTGTTTGGGAAGGTTCCACTGAAGAAGGTGGAACTTGGATTTGGATTCTGAAGGATGAGTAGCATTTGGATAGGAAAAAGAGAGGCATAATAGGTATGGGAACAACATGAGGAAAGAATTAGAAACAGGCATGAGTATAGTGTATTCATGGCACTCTGAGGAGAGCAAACTGAGTAGAGAGAAGAAATGATAAAAACTAGAGAGTATCCAGAAGTGGGTGGCTAGGCTTACAGTTGCCCTGAAACAATCTCACATGAGGAGGAGCTAAAGGAACTAGCCATGTCGACTCTGGATAAGAGAAGATTTCCAGGAAGGCATAAGCACTGTCTTCATCTATTGAAAGGGATGTCATGTGGAAGATCAGATTCTTGCTTCTAGGAGGCAGAATGCAGGCCAACTGGTGATAGTCCTGTTGGGGATTCATATGGAGTTTTCAGGCCCAGGACTTTTTTTTAAAAACACATTAGCTGCTTTCTAGCCACATCCTGTCCATTCTGTACTTGTGCACTAGATTTTCTGAACCTCAATGTAGGACTTTACATTTATGTCCATTTAATTTTAGCTATAGTGCAGCTAAGTGGCACAGTGGATAGAGTGCTGGGCCTGGAATGAGGAAGGCTCATTTTCCCAAGTTCAAATCCAGTCTCAGATATGTATTAGCTGTGGGACCCTGAGAAAGTCACTTAAACCTGTTTGCCTCCGTTTCCTCATCTGTAAAATGAGTTGGAGAAGGAAATGGCAAACCGCTCCAGTATCTTGGCCAAGAAAACCCCAAATGGGATAACAGAGAGTAGAACACAACTGAAATGACTGAACAAAAAATTGTATCTATAAGATTTTTTAAAATTCCACATAATTTAAAAAGATTTAACCAATTATTCCCACCTGCTCAGCTCTTTGGGAATCCTGATTCTGTCATCCAATGCACTCTAATTATCCTTTCCAGGTATCCCTAAATTTTCTAAGTGTACTGCCTCTATCTTCATCTAAGTCACCGACAAAACTATTAAACAGGCCAGGACCATGGCCAGAACTCTGTGGCACTTCACTACAGAGTTTCATTTTGAATTAGATTGCACAGCTCTTCAAGGGGCAGGCACCCTGTCTTACACTTTTCTTGCAATGTCCAAGGCTTTTAACACTGCTAAGTACATAATAGGCACTTAACTGGTTCATTTATTAGCTAATAGAGGACACCAAGGCCCCTATAATTGGGTACGAGATAAATGCTGAATAAGAAATGTATCCTACAGGAGGTGGTGGGTGGTATTGTGCCTCCCCTACAGTGTGCTTTGCATTTTCAGAAAAACCCTAGGATTCCTTTGAAGAGCAAAAGTCTTCACTGTTAGAAAAACCAACCCCAAAGGCCTAACTCCATCCACCAATGTGGAAGTATGGTCCATCTATGACACTGAAAAACTGCAGGGGAAAGAACAAATTAAAAACCATGAGGAAAGAGCAAATTAGAAATATTGGGGACCAAGGCGTAAGCAAATTTTATTAAGTTTCATAATAGACAGTGGGCCTGCTTGGGGATACAATGGGAATAAAATGCAATGAACAGTGTATCCGAGTAAGTGAGACTGTGGAGGGAATAAGACTCACACTGGGCTCACTGCACTGGATCATGCATAATTCATCAGACTTCATAAATATCAAAACACTCCACGGCTGTTGGTACTTCAGTGCAAATCCTGCAAATATTCTTTCAATTATTCAGTCCCAGGCTCAGGGAGCCAGTCAACTGCATCAAAGTTAGATTTTTATAAAGTATCAATTACTGCAGAGTTTTGGAGCTGAGATTTTCTGGACCCAGAGGAGCCTAGGAGAGAAGGATGATCCAGTAGAATGGAAATTTCTCACTCTCTAGCTCTTTCCATTTCATTCCTCCTCTTTTTTCTTCCCCCTTTCCTATCTTTTTTTCCTCTTTCTCTCTCCTCTCTGTCTTTCCCCTTCTTACCTCTCAACCTATTTCTCCCCATATTTCCCACTTGTCTCTCCGGTCTTACATTCTCTCTTCTCTTTCCTATTTTCTCCCATTCTCCTTCTGTTTTCACATTTTTTGGATATCTTTCTGTTTCTTTAACTCTCCCTCCCCTCCTCCATCCAGTGCCTTCTCTCTTTATCTCTGCATCTAACATTTGTAAATATTCTTTTTATGAGACCCCAACCCCAGCTATCAGGAGATGCTGAAATATGTTGCCCCAGGTCTCCAAAATCAGATCTTGGCCATCCTTACAGGCTGACCTCCCTCCTCCTCAGCTAACTCAGGCAAACAAGAAGTGGACCCAGCCTTTCTCCTAACCATGATAAGAATAAGTCTCCATGCTCATTCTCCTCCAGCACAAAGGAGATTTAGGAGGAACAAGTTAACTATTTTTTATTTAATCCCCATCTATCACACCTACCCAGTAGGGTGAAATAAACTAAAGGTGCCACCAAAAAAAAAAAACCAACAACAACAACAAAAAAAAAACTCCAATCCTGCCAAACCACTAGAGAGAATCTTCATTTGTTGGCCACTTCTCCCCCTTTCTATCCTCTCCTTAAAAAGTACACAAAATTCAAGGTAACCCATGAATAGCTGGGCAAAAACCAGAGATATTCCCTAAACACATAGTAACCCATCACTTCCCTGAATCCAGGTTCCCTAAAGACAAGTGCTCATGACTTTTTTACTGTCCTCAGACATCAATCTATCCATTGAGCACCTACAATATGCCAAGCACTGTGTTAGGCACTGTGGCAAAGGGCTTCCTTTTGGCACTGAGAGTCCCCTCTCCCATCATGAAGTCCTTACCAAGATCTCATTAGGTGTATCTCTCTGCTAGTTGGGCAACCCAGCTGTACTGAGGGTCTATGCCTCTACTGAATCCATAGCTAGTACTTCTCTCCATCACAAAGGGTCACTATCCTTGAAGCTGTCTTCCTTTGGTGACTATTACTCCATGTCCCATTTGTCTTCAGTGTCTCTCTGCTCCTAATACAAATGCTACCGTCAGCCACTTCTTCTCCAATGGACATCTCAACTTCCATTGACATCTGACTACCAATGGGACTTCTGATTGGATCCCCCAAGCTCACAAGGTCCTCAGGGCATGCCCACATGGAGGTTGTTGCTTGGTCATCTATTGAGGAAAGTACAAACACAAAAGAAACGAGGGGCCATTTTCTTATAGCCACCATGGGCAAAAGGAAGACTGAGCAGCCATGTTCCCGGTATCTGGCTCTCTCAGGACACAGCTCATAGTGTCCTCCTTTACTTAAAACCACAAAGGAAAGAAAGTGGCAAAGGGGTAGGTCACTCCTCATATTAACCTACTGAGTTCCAACGTAGCAACCCCCGAGTCATCAGTTCATACAGTTCAACTGCTGAGTAGAAGACTTTTCACCATCACAATGTATAAGCACCTCAATTACATATAGCCAGAAGCAGGCTACTACCCCCAAGTTTCTACATAGTCGCTCAGACTGAAATCAGACAAGTAATCAGGCATCAATGCCTTAACCCACACTGGCCAGGCCACCCCCATTACAAAGGTTTCTGAGCAGAGGAGAGACAGCATCCCATCACCATGGGATCATGGATCTAGAACTAAAAGGGACCTCAGAAATAATCTAGTCCAACCTCCCTTCATTTTATAGATGAGAAAACTAGGATCCTGAGAGGTTAAATGTCACTGAGCCAGGATTCAACTCTGGTCCTTTGACTCCAAATTTAGCATGTTCTCACCATAAAAATCAGTATTAAAGAAAGATTAGTCTGGCAGAAACGCTGAAGAAAGACTAGATGAAAGAGAAACCAGAATTAGGGAAGCCAACCATAGCCTGCTGCAGCCTTCTGCATATAGCAGCAATCCAAATATGATCTGAAAGGGGCATGGACATGGTGGTGAGAATGAGAATGGAAAAGTGGAACACAGATGAGAAATGTCATGGGAAAAAAATGGAAGGGACTTTGTCATTGACTGGATGTCAAGGATTAAAAGGAGGAATAAGTCAGGAGCAGTCAAAGTCCCCTGCGAAGAGGACAATTTTAGCTTGAGGTCAAACACTCAGAGTGATCCAAAAGTGGAATGAGCTGCCTTGAGAGGTGACAGGTTCCCTCTTCCAGGACATTTTCAAGCAGACAAAATACTTGTCAGGTGTGGTAGGAGCAATTTCTTAGCCTCTCCCCCCAAGCAAGTTGGGCTGCTTTTTTCCTTAATAGGTATTGAGACATTCCTCAGAGATATGGTTGATTCAGGGGATTAAAGGCTCAGACTGTTGACTCTTCTTCATTACCTGAATAAAGATAAGCCACAAGGATCTAGAGGGACTCTTTAATGTCTACCTGGTGAATCTCAACCTCTACTGAATCAACTGACGGTCTCACTGATGTCTCTCTTTATTGAATATCCCCTGTTTCTATGGCTAAATAAACATTTTTTAAAAAACTATTGATCAATCTACAAGTGTAGATTGTTTTCATATCAAACCTAAACTACCATGGGACTGGCCTGAGTCAGGCCCAGTGCAAAATATTAGATCCATTTTAGTAGGGAATCATTTTGGGTATGGTTATTCTAGAAAGCCACTGAGGTCCCTTCCCATTCCCAAATCCTATGATTGTATAAGTCTGTACAACAGAACTGTCAGGCCCACAATACTCTCAGCATAGCAGAACCAAATTAAAATGTAATTGGGAAATGTTTCATGAAATAAATAAAAATACAATAAAACATAGTTGATGTTAGTTTGTGGTTTTCTAAGTCAATATGCTATCCTCAGGGATCCCTTTCTATTTGAGTTGGACACCCCTGATACACAGCATACCAGGTTGGTCTTTAGTATTTGTAACACCTTTCTTTAGGTAGTCCCCTTCCCAGATACTCAGTATTCTGCCCCTGGATATGTCTGTCTCTCAACCTCACTCCCTACCAATACTATCACTCACTAATACACACACACACACACACACACACACACACACACTCAGCCTCTGTTCCAAGACCTATAGTGATTCTATGAGGTGCCCATTTCCTTCTGCACACCCCTCCCACATCAAAACTGACATCCTGTGCTCCATTCACTCAGAGTTCTGTAGGGAAGGGAGGGAGAACACTAGAGATGGATGCAGAGGCATTTGAATTTGTGATCTTTGAATTTTCATTCATGTTTTGAATTCATTCATTCATGAATTCATATTTGAATCTGTGATCTTCTACTTACTCCTTCTGTCACATTAGGCAACTCACTTCACCCATTCAGCCCTCATCTTTTAAAAAAAAAAAAAGAGGCGAGGAGGTTATGAAAAAAAAAAAAAGAATCTGCAAAGTTCCTTCCAATTCTAAAATCCCAATTAGAGCTGCACTGGATACCCTAATCTTTGCTCCTGTATTCAAACTGCCCTGAAGGAAGGGAAAGGACATCTCTTGTTACTGATGATAACAACTACCATTCAGCTATATATTTCAATTATCTACTTGAGCACCCAGAGCAGTGGGTAGTATACCAGGTTAGGTGAGATAAAACAGGATGCTTAGAATGTCAAAAAACAATTCGAACCATCATTAGCCAGACTTGTTCACCCAACACAGAAGAGCTGACTGGAAAATAATTTGGTAGTAGCGATCCAATCCAAGAAGCCTTTATTCAGTATGTGTGTAGCCCTGTGCTCACTACCTTCTCAACACCACCACCTACGTAGTTGAACTGCTTTGCATTTATTTACATTTATTCTCTATGTTCTTATATGTGTACATGTCATCTCCTTGAAAGCAGAAGTCATTTAATTCTTTATATGTGTAGTCGCAGTGCCTAATATAATACCCGGCATATGGTAGGTGATTAAGAAATGATTGTTGATTAATAAACATCAGAGACACAAAGATTAAAAAAAAATAGTCCCTGCCCTCAAGATGCTTATGTTCTACTAAAGATACTGGGGGCATGAACACATACACCCTGATATATATATATATATATACACACACACACACACACACACACACACATACATACAGATACATATATACACACATGTATATACACATGCACATGCGTACACATATGCATATACACACATGTGCATGTTAGCATTGTGCTAATATACAATGTGTATTGCATACACATAATACATGTATGTATGCATACACATGTATTTTGGTGAGCTGCAGGGCATGTGTGTGTGTGCGTGTACATATATGCATGTGTATATGTTGATATGTGTACACATGCCCACATATATACATTAGTGTTATATACATGCTAATATATACATATATATGTATGTATTGCATGTATTTGTTCAGTCCTTTCAGTCCTGTTCAACTCTTCGTGACTCCATTTGGGATTTTCTTGTCAAAGACACTGGAGTGGTTTGCCATTTCCTTCTCCAGTTCATTCTACAGATGAGGAAACTGAGGCAAATAGGGTAAAGTGAATTGTCCAGGGACACACAGCTAATAAGTATCTGAGGCCAGATTTGAACTCAGGAAGATGAGTCATCCTGACTCCAGGCCCAGCACTCTTATC
Organism: Vombatus ursinus; assembly: GCF_900497805.2. NCBI lineage: Eukaryota > Metazoa > Chordata > Mammalia > Diprotodontia > Vombatidae > Vombatus > Vombatus ursinus. The sequence goes on from NW_020954630.1 coordinate 5,972,128, forward strand.
TACTGCACCATCTAGCTGGCCATATGTACATATGTGTGTATATACACAAAACTATATATATTAATGTTTCTATACATATTAACATATACATAGTTTTGTGTATATACATATCTGTATTTGCATACACATATGCACATATATTGGTATGTTTTATCTATACACACCTATAGATACACAATCATGTAAGGAGAGAGAAAACAATAACGACTGTCATTAGCAAAGGTTTTCCGAAAATGCCACGTGAGCTGAACCTGGAATTAAACTAGGGATTTTAGGTCATAGATATGAGGAGGAAGTCCATTCTATACACGGGGTGTACTGAAGTCAACAGATGTGTTAGTGCCATAATATACTCCTATATTATCCAGTTCTATATACCTTTTCATAATAAATGTCTGTTCTCCTGAGTGAATTTACATTGTTTACTAGAAATGTATCCAGGGAAAGTTTTAATTCACTAAAAGGAGGATTTTGTTGTCTTTTCACAAAAAAAATAAACAGCCCCAAATCCATTCCCCCTTGACTGTGGTCTTTAGTTAGAGGTGGAAGAACTCTATTGAGTTCAGTTCTTACCGTTGGTTTATTCTGGTAACCTACGTTTGACACTATTTTGACTCTAAATTTCAGGAAAGATCTTGTCCTGTTCCAAAATTATAATAACGATCATCTCAGCTCAGTTGAAATAGGCTTGTTTTTGTTTGGGGGGATTTATTTTTTGCATTCTTTTCTGTTTTGGTAGCACCTTGTTTCTGGACTATAGATAACAGGTTATTGGATTCTGAGCACAAATGAGCATTCCATTTCCATACTTGCATATCCCATATAGCCAACCTCAGAGTCCCCACAAACTAGGAAATAGAAACATTGAAAATAATAACAGCTTATCCATACCAGAGAAAGAACTGATGGTGTCTGAATACAGATTGAAGCACACTTTTTTTTACTTTCTTTTTTCTTGAGGGCTTTTTTTTTTTTTTGGTGTATACTTTCTTTCACAACATGACTATTATAGATATGTTTTGCATGACTACACATGTATAACCTATATCAAATTGCTTGCCTTCTCAATGATGGGGGGTGGGGGCAGGAAGCGGGGAGAAAATTTGGAACTCAAAGTTTTAAAAATAAATGTTAAAAATTGTTTTCACATGTAACTGGGGAAAAATAAAATACTAAATAATTTTTAAAAAGAAAAATAAAGGTCACCTCCATGCCACAATAAAAAGAAAAAAAATAGCTTGAATTTACATAGCACATTAGGTTTGCAAAGTGTTTTATATGTAATTTGATACTTGATGCTGAGAAAGGTTAAGAGACTTGCCCAGCTAGTAAGTGTCTGAGGCAGGATTTGAATGCAGTTCTTCTGGATTCCAGGTCTACATGCCAGAGGTGGGTTCTTTTCCTTCTAAAAAGAGAAACCTGGAGAGACATTTTGGATGTCAGCTTCCCATCTGAAGTGCTGCCATCCCATCTTGGGGAAAGCAACCCCCTTGAGACTTCAAAGAGTTGCCATACCTCCCATGAGTGGAACCAAGAGCCCAGGCCTGTGTCCTGGAACAGAAATACTAGAAATAGTATCGCTACCCAATCTGTGAGGTTACAAACCTAAACTAACCATTTAGAAGGCTTTCCTTGCTCTCTGGCTAATCTGAAGCTTCTGCCCTGCTCACATCATTAGTACAGACCCAACAAGGAGCAACCCATTCTCATCTTCCACCCCTGCTCCCATACCTCCCCTGGCTGCAAAGAATACTCTTCAAGAAACTTCATTAGGATAAGTTCTATGCCTATGTCCTATCTCCCGCATTCCTGGCTATAGTAGTTTATTATATACAGGAAGTGATGTGAATCAGATTAATTTTTCTTTTCAAATATTTTCTACTGATCTCTGATCTCTACTGATAACCCTAACTGATTTGGGAAAAGGAGTAAGAGGATTAAACCAAGAGGACAAAATGCCACACATAGGGCACAGCAAGCCAAGTACAGGCAACAATTTATGTAGAGTGTACAAAGGGGAAAAAACTGCGTAATAAGTCTAGATTGGTAGGTGGCTCAGTGATAGAATGCTGGGCCTGGAGTCAGGAAGACCCAAGTTCAAATCCAGCCTCAGACGCTTACTAGCTGTGTGACTCTGGGAAAGTCATTTAACTTCTGTTTGCCTTAATCCACTGGGGAAGGAAATGGCGAATCACTCCAGTATCCTTGCCAAGAAAACTCCACGGACAGTACAAGCCCACAGGTTCACAAAGAGTCAAACACAACTAAATAAGAACAACAAGGTAATCTAGAGCCAGATTTTGAAGGATTTTATATGCTAAGCTGAGGACTTGATATTTTATCAAAGGGGTGACAGGCAGCCACTGATGGTTCTAGAGCACGCGGTCAGACCTCTGCTTTAGAAAGATCATTGTAACAACTCGATGGAAGAGGAGGTGGAAAGGAGCAGAACTGGGAGCCTAGAATCTAATTAGGAAGCGATCATGGTGGTTCAGTCAAGAGCTGATGAGAGGACAAGACGCCCCTTGGATTGGATCATCTGTAGTCTGATAAAAGAGGGAAATAAACACAAATCCACAATAAATACACACACATCCATAATATAGACACACAAATCCAAAGTAAATCCGTAAAGGACAGCAAACTTTCTACTATCTCACATTCCAGCAACCAAAATTGTCTACTTCCTGGGAAACAGAGGGGAAGCCAAGGGGAAGGGAAAGGCAATTAGAAAGCAGCTCTGGGCCCCAAAGGTTCCTAAGCGTGCTCAGTAAATACTCCCTACTGCTGATGAACTCTAAAGCCAAAGGACATGAAGAGAGAGTGAGTCCTTCACCAAGACACAAAATTCAGTGCTCTTAGTAGCTAGTTACAGAATCAAGGCAGCCAGAAGACATATCAAGACAATGGTCTATCTCTCTGCCCCCCAATAAACACCCAAGTCATCGAGGATGGGCCAGGGGTGGGGGATGGGGGTTCCTTTCTCTTAACATGCTGCAGCACAGATGCTATCAATCCTACACTGGCCAATTGGCCTGTCTAGGAGGCAGCAAAAGAAATCAGAGCTATGCTTCTTGAATAAGGACCTCTCAAAAAACATGATCTAATGCAGACTGCAAACACAACAAAAAATAACAAATATCAATAATAATCATACTAATCTGTGGCTGACTTTCATTAAAAGATGATGACTTTCATCATCATCTCTACTGATCCTCACAACCACCCGCTATAGTGTGCACCAACAAAGGGATTAGGAATGGATCTGAGATTTTATTGATGTAGGGAACTAATTCTCTGGAAAGAGACTCTCTCTACCAATGCAAAACCTTCTCTGAATCTTATAGTCTTATAGATGCTGAGAGGTTAGGAGACATGTCCATGGAAACAACCAGTATGTATCAGAGGCAAGACTTCAAGCCAGATATTATGAGGCCAGCTTCCTCTCCACTACTGCCACACTGCCTCTCAAGGAAAGTGTTATCACCATTTTATAGATGAGGAAACTGAGGCCCAGAGAAGTTAAGTGATCATATAATTAATAGGTGTCAAATGGGGAAATACAAACCTAAGTCTCTCCTGACTCCACATAGAAAACATAATTCCTCTACTTCACCATATACTACAGCAGCTCCGAGTCATAAAATAGTCTTTATAACAGGCAAAGTGGCAATTACAGGCATCTGAGCATCAGTCATTACAAGCATATGAACACACATATGTTAGCACAGTCAGGACTGCTATACCTCATGATATACTGCAGAATGGAATCTTCACAAACTCAAAATTATCCAAGGATGTGATGTAGCACTTAAAAAGCTAATTCAGTCTTTAGCTTTGTGTTCAGAATGAGAGAAGTGACAGTTGTGTGGTATTCTACCCTGATCAGATCACATCTGGAGCATTGGATACCATTCTGTGCACCACATTTTAGAAAGGATGTTGACAAACTGGAGAGTATGCAAAGAAGAGAGGCCAGAATGGTGAAAGGACTCAAAGCCATGCCACATGAGAATTTTTGGAGTGGGAAGAACCCAGTGCATTCCACCTAGAGGACAGAAGACTCCAGAGGATAGTGGCAGCTGTCTTCAAGTATTTGAAAGGTGGTCACATAGATAAGAGATTAGATGTATTTTGTTTTGTTTTGTTTCGTTTTGTTGAACAGAACTTGGAATTATGGGTAGGAATTTTGGAAAGGCAATTTTTCTCCCCAATACAAAAAAAATTCCCAACAATTTGAATTCCTCCAAAGTGGATGGGGGCTGTTTCAGAAGGTAGTGGGATCCTCCTCTCTAGAGGTCTTCAAGTAAAAATTGGAACCACTTATTGAGTATGACCTCTGAGGTCCTTTCCAACTCTGAAATTCTATTATTCTGAGATGCACCTTGCCTTGGAAGCCTATTCCAATGAGTAATCAATCACTTTTCCAGCAGGCTGACAAATGTCTCTCTAACAACATTGTTATTTCACTTTGTCTTCTCTTGAGAGAGAGCAATCCATCAAAGTCTTCTTCATAATAGTCCTTGTGTATGAGAACAGACTATATTTCCAGTTACCTAGCTTTACCTTTATCACATTTATCATTTGATCCTTACAACAATCTGGGGAAATAATTTTTCAGATGAAGAACCTGAAATCAAAGAGTTTCGGTGCTTTGCCCAAGATGACATAGGGAGACAAAGATAGAGCCCCCTCAAAAATAAAAAAAGATAGAGCCCAGATTTGAACTCCGATCTTCCAACTCCAAGTCTAGGGCTCAAGCTTTCTACTGTAATGAGTCACCTCTTTGTTTAAATCAGTGAGCTGTATACTTGAACATTCCTTCACCTTCTTTCTATCCTTCAGGCAAAACTATATTTTTTAATCTCACAATCCCTAAATTCAATATCTTGAACTGTCTTGAGTTGGAGTGCTTGGCACTTAATAAATTATAAATTAATTAATTGTGTTGTATTGAATGAAATGCATCAATTGATAGACCTTAAGAAAATGAAAGCAGAAACAATATGGTAAAGTGGGACATGCATAAGACTATGAACTGGAAAACCAAGGTAATCAAAGTCTGCCAGTACTCAATGTAGGACTTTAGGTCATTTAACCCCTCTGGATCTCAATTTCCTTATCTGTGAGATGTTGGGTTGATGTGGGGTTGGACGGATAGATCTTTTCAATTCTAAAATTGGATAAATCTAAATATTTATTAAATGCCTATGTATTCCCACTACATGGCATAGTGCCTGGAACATAGTAGGTGTTTAATAACTACATGATTGATAAGCAAAGCTATGAGCTAGGTACATTTGGACATTTAGCTTCTGTACTATCACATATGTAGCAGAAAAATATAGGTGAGGGAAAAGTAGTGTAGTACTTTCGGTCCCTAACCATCAGCAAAGATGACATTCCCAAACCTCACACCATCTCCTTATGCACTTTAAGCTTTGAAAGAGGATGGGGAGGTGAGCAAAGAAGAAAAATGGAAAAAAGTCTGGAAGGATGCTTCGTATTTGCTCAGGAAATAGAGAGGTTGAATGAGAGCTGACAAAATGTCAAGTGTCATCAAGTGTCACTCATTCCTCCTTTTCAATATCTCTCATTTCTATCTCTGTCTTTCTGTTCCTGGGATCACTGCCCTCATGTATGCCCTCATCACTTCTACCCTGTATTTCTTCAATAGCTTCCTAACTGGTCTCTGACTCTCTTCCCATCCTATGTATCCAATCACAGACCCAAACAACCCTAACACAGACTAATGTTTTTAAAATATTGCTTTCATTATGTCATTCCCTTATCAAGAGTCAACACTGTCTCCTTAGCACCTGCTCCATCAAATCTAAACTCCATTGAATAGTATTCAGTGTCCTCTAGAATCTGGCCCCACCCTTTCCATCCAAACTTGTTTCCCTCAGCTCCTCAAGCAAAGCCTCTATTTCAGTTAGATTGTGTTCTCCAAATGACTCTTCTCAATCCTCACTTCAAACACACATAGCATACTCATTTGAATATTTGCTCTTACTCTTTTCTCCTCTTCCTCCTCTTCTCAGCTCATCTAACCCCAACTCATCCTTCAAGGCCTAGCTAAAGACTCACTTCCTTCTTGAAATCTTTCCCAACTTGTCTAGGCCTACAGTGATCTCTTCCCCCTCTGAACTCCTATAACATGTAGTCTGCCCCCTCATAATCTAGTGCTGATTACCTCTCTCCTGCTAATTTTGTTACCCAAAATGAGTGTAAGTTTCTCAAGGGTACGAAGGATTGATCGGGCTCACCAAATCAGCATAGCACAGTGTTGAGCAGATCTGTTCAGTCATTCAGTCATGTCTGATTCTTCATGACCCTATGGACCATAGTGTGCCACTATTCTCAATGGGATTTTCTTGACAAAGATACTGGAATGGTTTGCCATTTCGTTCTCCAGTGGATTAAAGCACCAGAGGGTAAGTGACACACAGCTAATGAGTGTCTGAAGCTGAATTTGAACTCAGGTATTCCTGATTCCAGGCAAAGCAGTCTATCCACTGGGCCATCTAGCTGCCTCAGTTGAATATGCTGTAGACCCTTACCAGAGATACTGATTGTGGTACTGTGATACAATGGAAAGCATATACTGGCTTTGGAGTTGGAGATTCCAAGTTTGAATGACTCTGCAACTTAATACTTGAATGATCTTGGTGAAGCAAGTCATTTAATATACCTGTATTTCAATTTTCACATCTACAAAATGGGGATAATATTTGCTATGCCTACCTCATGTGAAAGCCAGTCTCAAAGTCAGGAAGATGACCTGCAGCCCTCTGACACACACTGGCTGTGTGTCTGTGTGCAAGTCACCTAACTTCTCAGTGCTCTAAGCAACTCTCTTAAGACTATAAGTTGCAGAAAAGGTGGTGATCTGCATTGGTAGAAGGACTTCCCTTATCTGGGAGTTGGAACCTCCTACAGCCTGGTCCCAGATGTCTCCTCTCACTAACCTCCTCAAACAATCTTAGCTTTGACCTGCTACCAGTACAGACACAGCCTGTATCCCGATCACCAACTTTGATTTTTTTTTTACCCTGAGGGTTTTAGTCTCTATCTTTACAGGAATTTCTCTGCTGTCCTCTACCTCTACCACCTGCCCAAAAGTAGTCAGTCAAAAAAAAAAGACATAGAAGGAATGGGCTTAAGTGACAGCCAAAAAGAATTCACACAGAGTAAGAGGAGACTTTGGTTGACAACTCTTTTCATATTTGTGTCTATTTGCAAATGAGTCAATATATTTGACAGAGAGATAGTCTGATTACTCTCAAATCTACTTCTCCAAGTACAACCTCTCCCCAGAGCCTAAGCCTCTTGTTTCCAATTGCCATCTGTAAATTTTGATTAGATGTCCCACTGGTATCGCCACATCAACATGTCTAAAACCAAACTCATTGTCTTTCCTCCCAAGCCTGTGTCTACCCCTCACTTCTCTGATTTTATTAAGCTCATGAGCTTGAGGGGATGGGCAGTGTCTCTAGGGTCCATCCCTTCTTCCCCATTGCTACTACAACCATCCTAGTAAGCCCCTTTCTCTCTTACCTACACTGTTGATTTTTTTGATCTCATACCATGTCTTCCTGACTTCAATATTTTCTTTCCAACTCATCTTCTTGCTCACAGGGCAAGGAAAAAATACTTACCCAAGTCATTCTCCTAATGCATCATTAGGACTCCTCTCTTCAAAAACTTTCCCATTAACCCCTAAGCATGGCATTTAATGCATACCCTCCATGCTCTAGCTTCAAGATAGTCCAAACTACTCCAATTTGCTCATTTCTAGCTCATACTATTCTCTTTTTGTGTTTTAGCAAAATTGGACTACTCTCCATCATTTGTTTTTTGCCTCGGCCTCTCTTGTCTCCACGCTTTTTTGCTCATGTCAGTCCCAATGTCCAGAAGGTACTTCCCCCTGCTCCTTCCCCATCTGATGACAATGGTCCCTTCCTTCAAAGCCCAAATCCTAACTCCTCAATGAAGATTCCCCTGGCATACGTAACCCACCCCACTTCTCCCCAACTGACAGTGGTCTCTCACTCTTCAAATTTCCTGAAGAAGTTTTTCTGGTCCTCTCCTTTGTCCTTATCATATTCCCCTTTGAATGGAGTTTTTTTTGTTTCTCGGGCCCCCTACCTCCATTAGATTTTATGATCCCTGAGGCAAGGGTCTGCCTATTGAATCCATATATGTATTTCTAGGGTTTAGCACAATTATCTTGCTGCATATTTTAGATTCATTACAAATGTTTGTTGAATTTAACTGAGATTAGAAGAAGAGAAAAGAAGAGAGCAGAGAAAACTTAAAATATTAAAAGCTCCTCTTGGCTGAAGATCTATGAGGACTGAAGATTAAACACAGCTAAAGGCTGAAATAATAATCCTATTTTGCCACTGACATATATACAGAGGTTCTCCCCTTACCGCCTACCCACTCAGTATTCCCTGGCCCACCTTGTCAAAACCTTTCCCTCCATGAGTCGCATCAGAAGAATGAGACAGAATAGAATCTTTTCCTTCTTAGAGACCTCTGTAGAGGGGCTATCTCCTTCTTCCAAAGTAGCTAAATAAAGCCTCTCCTTTACCCTTATCCAGCGACTCAGGGATTCCAGGAAAGTACACCAAAAGTTCTACCTCCCCCATGCTATTAGAAAACAATGGGATTGGGTTGGGGTTCGATAGATGCAGGAAAATCTATATCTATAAACACTTTAATCAGTAAAAGAGTGAAAGTCTGGATCAATAAATTGGGCATGTAACTAAAAAATTTAGAAAGCCCTAACTAAATAACAAAATGCAAATCTTAATATCAAAGCAAAGATTTTAAAAACTGAAAGTAAAAGAAAAAACTATTGAACTAATAAATAAAACTAAGAGCTGTTTTTTAAGTCAATAAAATAGTCCATTGGCTATTTTGATTTGAAAAAAAACAAATTATTAGTATCAAAAATAAAAAAGTGAATTCACAACAAATGAAGAAATAAGAGCAATTATAAAGAGCTATTTTGTCCAACTATACACCAATAAAACTGAAAATACAAATGAAATTAATGAACATTTACAAAGACATAAATTGCCTAGATTAACAGAACAGGAAACAGAGTATTTAAATAACCCTATTGCAGAAAAAGAAATTGAACAATCCAGAAATGAGCTCCATAAGAAAAAAAAACTCAAGACCAGGTGAATTTGCAAGTAAATTCTACCAAACATTTAAATAACAAATAATTCCAATACTACATAATCTGTTTGGGGAAAAAAATAGGTAAAGAAGATATCTTACCAAATTCTTTCTAAAGCACAAATATGATCTTGATGCCTAAACCAGAGAGACTCAAAATGGAAAGAAAATTAGATCAATTCCCCTAATGATTATTGATGAAAAAAATTTAAATAAAATATTAGTAAGGAGACTATAGCAATATGTCACAAAGATATATTAACACTATGACCATGCCAGATATACATGGGGAAATGAAAGGCTGATTCAATATCATGGAAACTATAAACATAATTGACCATATTAGTAACAAAAACAACAAAAAATCATATTATTCCGATAGATGCAGGAAAAGCTTTTGACAAAATACAACATCCATTTCCATTTTTAAAAAATACTAGAAAAAGAAATTGAAAGAATAAGCATAGTCAAAGAGGAAACAAAACTATCACTTTATTTATTTTTTTTTTGCAGATGATATGGTGGTTTACTAGGAGAACCCTAGAGACTCAGCTAAAAGACTAATGGATACAATTACCAAATTCAGCAAAGTTGCATAATATAAAATGAATCCATACATCATGAGCATTTCTGTATAGCAAAAAAACAAACAAACAAACAAACTAGCAGGAAGAAATAGAAAAAAGTTCCATTTAAAATAACTATGGACAGTATAAAATACTTGGGAATCTACATGCCAAGACATTCACAGGAACTACATGAACACAATTACAAAAACATACTTCACACAAATAAAGACAGATCTAAATCATTGGAGAAATATTAGTTGTTCATGGGTAGGCTGAGCCAATATAATAAGAATGACAATACTACCCAAATTAATTTATTTATTCAGTGCAATACCAATCAAACTACCAAAGGATTACTTTGTAGAGCTAGAAAAAAAAAATAACGAATTTCATCTGGAGGAATAAAAATGGTCAAGAATATCCAAGGAATTAATGGGGTGTGGGGAGGGAGGAAAGAAGGTAGCCTAACAGTACCATATCTCAAACTATACTACAAAGTTGTAATTGCCAAAAACAATTTGGTACTGGGTAAGAAATAGAGAGGTTGATCAGTAGAACAGATTAGATTCACAATGAACAGAAATAAATGAGCATTATAATCTGCTGTTTGATACTCAAAGATCCCAGGTTTGGAGGCAAGAACTCACTACTTGACAAAAACTTTTGGGAAAACTGGAAAAGTCTGGCAGAAACAACATATAGACCAAAATCTCCCACTGTCTGCCAAAATAAGCTCAAAATGGATACATGATTTAGACATAAAAGGCAACATCATAAGCAAATTAGTAAAGCATAAATTATCTGTCACATCTATGACTAGGGGAAGAGTTTATGACCAAGCAAAAGATAGATTCACAGGAGGCAAAATGTCCAATTTTGGTTACAAAAAATTAAAGCTTTTTGCACAAAGAAAATCAAAGCAGCTAAAAATAGAAGAGAAGCAGGAAACTGGAAAAAAAATCTTGGAAGCAAGTCTCTCTGGTAAAGATCTCATTTTATATATATATACAGGGAACTGAGTCTGGAAAATAAGAGCCATTTTCCGGTTCATCAACAGTCAAAGGATATAAACAGGCAGATTTCAGAAGAAGAAATCCAAGTTATCAATAGCCATATAAAAATGCTCTAATAACTAGAGAAATTCCAATTAAAACAACTCTGAAGGTACCACCTCACCCCATCAAATTTGCTAACATAACCAAAAGGGAAAATGACAAATGCTGGAAGTGATGTGGAAAAATAAGTACACTAATGCACTGTTGGTGGAATTGTGAACTGGTTCATCTATTCTGCAGAACAATTTGGAGCTCTGCCCAAAGGGCTATAAAATTGTGCATACCCTCTGACTCAGCAATACCACCAGTAGGTCTGTATCCAAAGAGATCAAAGAAAAGGGACCCATACGTATGAAAATATTTATATCAGCTCTCTTTATGATGGCAAAGAATCAGAAATTGAGGGGGTGTCTATCAATTGCCAAATGGCTGAGGTATATGAATGTGATAGAATATTATTGTGTTGTTAGAAATGACAATGGGGATGGTTTCAGAAAAACCCAGAAAGACTTGTATGAACTTATGCAACATGAAAGGAGTAGAACTAGGAGAACATTGTGCACAGTAACAGCAATATCATAGTGATGATCAACTATCAAAGATTTAGCTACTCTGATCAATAGTGATCCATGACAATTCCAAGGACTCATGATGAAAAATGCTTTCCATCTCCAGACAGGTGAAGTCTGAGTGCAGGTCGGAGCATTACAGCACCAATGTGCTGTAAGTAATGACAAAGGGAATGGCTTCAGGAAAAAATCTGGCAAGACTTGAATGAACTGATGCAAAGTCAAGTGAGCAGAACCAGGAAAACAATTTATGTAATAACATTATAAGGATTATCAACTTTGAAAGACTTAGTAACTGTTCAATACAATGACCAATCAAAATGCCAAAAGAAGGTTGACGGTAGAAAGTTTGATGGACTCAGAGTACAGACTGTAAAACATGTTTTCTTTCTTTCTTTTTTTAACATGGCTAATACAGGTATTTATCTAATCTATTAAACACATTTCCTTATGAACTTCACTTCCTCTTTCTACAGATTTCTACCAGTGAGTTGGCTTAAAGAGGAATTTATCTTACAGAGCCAGGTGTGTATTTCAGCCCCCTAAAAAAAGACAAAGAGCATTGTCCTATTTATGGTACTAGTAAATGTAATTGACTGAAAAAATCAAACTTCAGGGGCAACTAGGTGGCCCAGTAGATAAAGCACTAGGCTTGGAATCAGGAAGACTCATCTTCCCGAGTTCAAATCCAGCCTCAGACACTTACTAGCTGTGTGACCCTGGGCAAGTCATTAACCCTGTTTGCCTCAGTTTCCTCATCAGAAAATTAGTTGGAAAGAAATGGCAAACCACTCCAGTATCTTTCCCACACCCCAAAGGGGTCATGAAGAGTCAAAAATAACTTAATAGCAACAACACCTGAGGTGAGGGCTCTCAGGTGGATATGCACAACTTTGCTCTTATAAGTTTCCAAGAATTAACAAGTAAATCATGTGTTTAAGAAAAGCAAATGCAAACTATTTTATTGATAAATAGTATGCACATTTACACTAATTAATTATATTATATTATGACAATTTAGAAAAGAGTTAGTATGGCATAGTAAACAGCTTCAGAGTCAGGAAGACCTGGCTTCAAAGTTTCCTCCTCTCTTATATACTGGTTGTGTGACCCTGGACAAGTCACTTATCTATGGCTTCAGGCAACCCTTTAAGATTGCAAACTGCACAATAGGTGTTGATCTGAATTGGTGTTTCCCAATCGGGAGTATCAATGAGATCATATATAAACACCAAAAAAACAAACAAACAAAAAACCCTCCAAAAATTTCAAAATTGTCTTGTATGCAGTGAAACAGACACTAGCTCTCAAGTCTGTGAACCTCGGTTTGAATCCCACCTCAGCCACGACTACCTTTGTGGCCTTGGACAAATCCCTGTGGATTGGACTGCATGACCTCTAAAGTTTCTTCCATCTCTGAGTCCTGTTCCCCTCATGATTTCACCCTGAAGTACTAGAAAAAGTGAAATGCACTAAAAGGGTCTTGCACATCGTAGGTACTTAATAAATGTCTGTTGAATTAAATTGAATTGTTGAATAGTCCTCAATCATATTAACTCCTTTTCCAGGTGCCAGGATTAAAACGCTATCCCAAAAATCTCAGCATAGTTTTGAGTTATTAAACCTTGGTGACCACATCCAGAGAAAGAACTATGGAGTTTGAATGCAGATCAAAGCATACTATTTGCTATTTTTTTTTCCTCTGTTGTGTTTTGTTTCTTCTTTCTGGTGGTTCCTCCTATTGGTTCTAATTCTTACCTACAACATCACTGATGTGAAAATATCTTTAATGGGAATATCTATCTACCTATCTATCTATATATATATATATAGATATAGATATATATATATCCTATGTCAGATTGCACACCGTCTTCAGGAGGGAGGGAGGGAGGAGGAGAAAAATCTAAAACTCAAAAGCTTATGGAAGTGATTGTTGATAATTCAAAATAAATTAATTAAAAAAAAAAACCTAGGTGATTTAATAAGCTAAAATTACACTACCTTGGATAATAGCTAACACCAGGCCCAAACTACCTCAGGTCATATATATCTGTCCTCTTACAATATGGGTGGACAAGTACTCTAAACTGGGCATTGGGAAATGTGGGTCCTTATTCTAGTTCTACCACAATTACCTATGTTCCTTTGGACAATAATAATATTACATTTCTAATGTGAACTATTGCAAAAGCCTGCTGGTAGGTCTGCCTGCCACAAGTCTCTCCTCACTCCAGTCCATTCTCCATTCAGCTGCCAAAGTGATTTCCCTAAAGTGCAGGTCTAACTATGTCATCTCCCTACTCAGTAAAGTCCAGTGGCTCTCTATCACCTTCAAAATCAATACAAAAGCCTCTGTTTGGCACTCAAAGCCCTTCGTAACCCAGTCCCACCCTACATCTTTCTAGTTTTCTTATACCTTATATCCTGCCACCCCACCCACTCTTCCATCCAATGATGGATCTTCTTTTCTATTCTTCAGACAAAACGCTTCCTCTATTCCTAAAATGTTCTTCCTTGCTTATAATCCATCTCCTGGCTTCCTTCAAGTTTCAGCTAAAATCTCACCTTCTGTAGGAAGCCTTTTCCAATCCCTCTTAATTCTAGTTCCTTCCTTCTCTTCACTATTGTTGTTCAGTTGTTTCAGCCACATCCGATTTTTCATGACCCCATTTGGAGTTTTCTTGGCAAAGATACTGGAATGGTTTGCCATTTCCTTCTCCAGCTCATTTTCCAGATGAGGAAACTGAGGCAAACAGGGTGAAGCGACTTGCCCAGAGTCACACAGCTGGTAAGTGTCTGGGGCTGGATTTGAACTCAGGAAGAGGAGTCTTCCTGACTCCTGGCCCAGAGCTCTATCCATTGTGCCACCTAGCTGTTCCCTCTGTTGTTTGTTTCCTATTTCATCCTGTGACTTGTCTGTATATAGATGTTTGCATTTTATCTCCCCATTAGATTGTGGGCTTCTCAAGGGCAGAAACCGTCTTTTACCTTTCTTTGTATCCTCTGAACTTAACAGTGTGCTTGACACACAGTAGGTGCTTAATAAATGCTTATTGACTGACTAATGTACTTTAAGTTTTACAAAGCTTTTATAACAACTCTGAAAGACAGGTAGCCCAGGTTTTATTGTTCCCATTGTACAAATAAGGAAACTGAGGCTCAGGAAGTTTATTTAATTGATTTGTCCAGGATTTCACAATATCTAATTCCAGAACCAGGGCTCTTTCAGCACTAAACAAATTGGGGTGCACAAATATAATGGCATGTATGCTATATATGAAATTATTACTCTGCTTTATGAAATGACAAATTAGATGATGTACCTCACTGCCCCGTTGGTGCTCACTTGCAAAATGAAGGGGGTCAAGCTAAATGTTCTTCCACTTCAAGCTCTTAACATTAGGGATGGAATAGTCAAAAAACTGAGGAAGGGAAAAGAGGATGAGGCAAACACATGTGCAATTTGAGACACATACTAATAAAGGATTTGTCCTCTTATACAAACACTAGATATCAAGAAAATTTCCACTTCTGCCTTTCCCCCAGTTTAAAAAAAAAAACAAAACTTCTCGAATACCTCTCCAAGAGAGCCCAGCTTCTGTCCACCCCCAAAGCCCCTCCAGTATGAGATTTACAGCGGTTCCTGTCAGCGTGCCTTCCGACCTTTTGCTTTCTATTAATCCTTTGCTCAAACACCATGGACCTTCTCCTCAGCTTGGGGAAAGGGCAGGCCAGTGGGGAGCTGGAGCCCATGTGGCGTCAGCCTTCTGTTCACAGAGCAAGGGCATGAAATTTTTATACTATCTCTTCCTGCAGGCACAGCAGGTCCCTCATCATTCCCCTCCTCCCTCAGCCCCCCAGTTCTTTGGACGGATAAAGACGCCAGGTGAAACACAGGGAGTCCCTGGAAGGGCCTGCTTTATAGGGTGCTCTGAAATATCAGGCTGGAGTTTAGCTTTTTAAACAGAAAGAGAAAAGGTGAAAGGCAAACAGAGACGATGCTTCTTTTTTTCTGTTTTTGTTTTTGTTTTTTTAGAAATAGAGAGGTGAGGGGTGCTACCAATGTGTAATATTACTTGCATTTTCACATGAGGTCACATTATATTGTTAGTTTTACATAATTATATTAAGTGGAGATAATCGGTAAATGTTGTAATGCAAAAACATCAATAAAACTTTCAAAAAAGAGAAAATATATTAAATTTTAAAATGTACAGTTTGGTGGTCCACCTAAGTGGTCCCAATTCAATCCCAATTTTGATCATTGCTTTTGAAGAGAAGTTGTTTTTGAGGCATGGACTGGACCCAGTTCAGTAAATATCTGGGGGAGTCCATTCAGTTGTGACTAGTTTCATTCTAGAATCCAGGGTCATCGAGCAATTCTGACATGAACAGAGTGAGACTTCAATTCAACAAGCATTTATTTAAAAAATGAATACATAAGGTGATTAGCATATTGTTTTAAAAGAGGGAGGTGGATAGAGAGCTTACCTTTGGGGCCGTGGGCTCAATCTCAAGGAGATTTTTGTACTTACAATGGGAGGAATCGAGAGAGAGTTGTTTCTTTTAGAGCTGACTCTAAAAGAAAAGCTCCTAACCTTTTATCGGGTCATGGACCACTTTGACAATCCAGTGAAACTTACCGATCCTTTCTCGGAATCATGTTTTTAAATAATTGAAAGAAATGCAAAATTTCAGTTAGAGGTCAATGAAAAGAAGGATGTCATTTTTCCCACCCAAGTCACAGCCCTCCCCCAAGACTCGTCCATGAACCTTTGAGGGTTTGTGTACGCCCCGTTAAGAAACCCTGCCCTGAGGTAAGACTGCCATCTTGCCAGTTGGTTGTAAGAAGACGATTCCCAGATGTTAGGTACAGGGACCTCTTCGCTGAAGTTTAGAGACTGAGCTTTGAAAGGACTTATTTGGAGGAAAAGGAGAGACAACATTAAGTAGTAAAGAGAAAGCTGTCCTCAGCCCTGGGAAGACCTGAGTGTGAGTTCTGCCTCTCATTGACCCTTTGACCCGGCTAAGTCACATCACATTTCAGTGTGCAGGGCAATGCTCTAAGAACACATCCAGAGAAGGCACAGTTCTGCCCTAGGGGAGAAAGTTTTGTCATCAAGGAGTCTTCAAACCAATGAAATCACAGGTCCAGGGTTTAGCAATTCCCAGTCCCTATCTCTCTCCCTATTTCTGGTGGTTCCTAGAAGAGAAGTGACAGTGAGTTTTCTGATACATTTACAGCTTTATTCTATTATTATCAAGGTGCCAAGCTGAGGAGCTTCAGGATCGGTTTTGTAACTCGATTAACTCCACTCAAGGAGCATCATATGCACTGTCTGAGCATCAATATGCCCACTTTCAGAGCTGGCTTCAAATGCTAGGTGAGCACCAGAGCTCACAGTGACATTGGGATGTGCTTTCTTGGAGCAAAGTCAGGAGGTGACATTGGCTATTTACCTCCCTATAGTAACATGTAATATAATAGAGTTAGTGCTCTCTCTCTCTCTCTCTCTCTCTCTCTCTCTCTCTCTCTCTCTCTCTCTCTTTCTCTGTCTGTCTGTCTGTCTGTCTCTATCTCTTTCTCTCTTTCTCCCTTCCCCCCCACTTCTCTCCTTCTCTCTTCCTCCTATTTAGTTTAAGATTTTAGGGCAGGGACAGCATCAAATAACCCCAGTAGCCCAAAGATTAGAATGGGATTGAAGGGAAAACGGGAAGAATACGCCTCATGAACCAGATATGCTTGGAGAAAAGAGATGGAAGCAGGCAAGGTATAATGGAGAAAAGATGAAAAACAGACCTATGTAAAGTCACATTCACGACTGACACTAGGCATCAGCAGAGTAGGAAGCCACCTCCATTTGAGGGACAGCAGAAGGGCCTGTGCAGCAGGAGTGTGCTGTACTATAGCCAGTGAAAGCTGATTGTTAAATTTTCAGTGTGAGCACGTCCACCTCAGAAAACACTACAAATTGGGGCTTGGTTTATTGTTCTGTTGATTGTCTAGACTTAAGAAAGTGAGGGAGAAAATGTTAATAATATACATTATACTCAAAAGTGTGTTTTGCATACTTTGGCAGGGGGGTGATAGATATTTTACCAGCACCCCCTTGCTGTAGAGCCAAATCTACTTGACCTCTTGATGTACCAGGGTGCCCACTCCTTTTGGTTGAAAGGCCTCTGTTAAAATAAAAATATTAGCTAGGTTGGAGAAAAGGCATAGGAGGAAAAAGGTCGCAACACATGAAGCCATCAAGAACTTAGCATGCCTTAATCAATCAGTAAGCATTTATTAAGCACCTATAGTTCCTCTAAGTTATCAGAACACAGGGCCCTCAGGGAACAAGATGAAATGATCTGGAGCTCAGAGAAGCTTCAAAGATCATCTAGGTCAATCTTCTCATTATATAAGTGATGAAACAGGCTGAGAGGGGTTAATTGATTTAGAAGAGGCTAAGTAATACAGTGGATAGAGAGCCAGTCAAGAAGACCTCACCTGAGTTCAAATCTGGCCTCAGACATTTATTAGCTGGGTTTCCCTGGGCAAGTCCCTTAACTTCTGCCTTCCTCAGTTTCCCTTAACTATAAAATGAAAATAGTAACTGCACTTACCTCCCAGGATTATTGTAAGGATCAAATGAGATCAAATATAGCACAGTGCCCAGCACACACTAGGCATTTAATTAACTTATTTCCTTCCTTCTTTTCCTAAGGTTGCATCATTAGTAGCAGTGCCAGGATTCAAATATAAGTCCTCTACTACCAAAAAACACTTCTAGAAGATGCAAGTGTTGATACAAGAGGATAGGAAAGGTTGTGGACATTGTACAGCCAGAACAGACCAGGGCAAGATGCCATACCCAATGCTACAATGCTAATGGAGGGAAGAGAGAATCAAAAAAATAAAAGATAAGAAATAGATTTAGACATAATTTTGACCAATGCTAGTTTGGCTGTTATTAAGGCATCAATATTAGTACTAATTGTCATTATTGTAGTTCACATTTACCTAGTAATGTACAATTCACAATATGCTTCCTTGTAATGAAGCCATTGGATAGATTATATAATTACCATTATTTCCATTTTATAGATGAAGAAACTATGGCTCAGAGAGATTAACAGACTTTCTTATGGCCATCCAGCTGGTAAATAGTTGACACAGTCCAGTTAGAATAACATCTTCTCTCAGAGGAGAAATGACAGACGCTAAAGTGATTGATAAATGTTCATAAGTGTAGTCACTGACTCAAAAGGTACTTGGCCACCCCCTGTCTTAACCTTATCTGACCTATTCATAACTGGAGTATTTAAACATGGCCACAGTTTACTTATCCTAGATTGCAGCATTCGTCTCTCTTTGTATAAAACTGAACCGCCCCTAACACCTGTGGACCATCAAGTTTGGGGTTATCATTCTATAAATATAGTTGAATTTCTAGGATCAATTAGTTAAATGTGAGACTTCATTTCCTTAAGCCAGGTAAAGATGGGGACTGCAAAGGTGGCCACAAAGTGAACCCAACTGCACACCTTTATGCACACTGCTTGTACATGTCCACATGGTTTATTTAATAAACCCTATAGTCTTTCCTGTAATCTGAAATTCCAAACCTGCCTAACACTAGGTGAAACTAGATCCTCTGACTCCAAGTCAGAATTCTTTCCACTATGCTGTGATTGTACCAGGAGATGATGAAACAATATATTTCAGTACCCTTGCTCTTCATTATCATCTATTTACATTCCCAGTTTGAAGCCCACAAAGGGGCCTATTGATTCTGGTGAATTCTGGGCAGCTACATATCATGAATAATTTTCAAATAAAAAAGAAAACCTGACCTAGGTCAGGTTAAGAAGTTGAGTGGTCTAGGTACTAACTTTATGGCTTCTAGCTGCTCTGAATCATATGGAAATATGGTGGGGGCAGGGGAGAACTGCCAGATTCTGAGAACAGTTCTAAGAATTGAACTTCAGGAAAGAAAAAAGAGAAGGATCTCTTGACCATGAAAAGATCTCCCATTCCACTCATCAGTAAAGAAGTCTTTTCCAAACCCTTCAGTCTAAAAGCTACATACTGAAAAGGCTGGGACTCAATTCCTTCCTTTATGGCACTGAAGCCAAAGGAGACCTGCCCTTCCCCCTAATCCTGGTTCATTTTCTTTTCTTTTCAAGCAGGCTTAATTAGTTGGCACTATAGTCTCCTGTTGGTGGCATCAGTCCTAGTAATGACACATTCTCTTGGCAAAAGGAAGATGCAGGGTGCTGAAGGATTTCACAGAATAATGCTAAAGTACAATGGAGGGGAAATGTAGGGCTTTGGGAGGGGAAAACTCTCATTTTCATGAGAACAAGGGCTGGTTGTTAGGAATCAATAGGCAGTCAGCAGCTGACTCAGACCAATGTGGTGAAACAAGATGTTTAACACAGATAATATGAGACAAAGAGGGTAAATTTCAGAGTTCAGGGTCAGAGGATAGGATAAATAGTACATTTGAAAAAGCTTGTTACCTAGCAAGCAGATTTAGAAAAGATAGCATTTCTATAGCACTTTAAGTTTTACAAAGCACCTTATCAATATTATCTGATTTGATCTTCACTACAACCCTGGGAGGTAAGCGCTATTATTATATCCACTTTATAGAGGAGGAAACTGAGGCTGAGAAGTTAAGTTACTCATACAGGATCACACAGCTAGTAATCTGGTCTTCCTGACAGCAAGTCCAGTACTCTAACCAGTGGACCATCTCACTAATAGAGTTATAGACACTACTGAGTCAGTCCCTGTATACCAAAGGGCATGAAAGGATTGGTGGCTGGAGGAGAGGAAAAAGGAGGGGAAGGGTATACTTTCTCCTAAAGATCTGCTTATAGAGTTTTGCCATAATCTGAAACCAAACTCATTATCTTTCCTTCACAAACTCTACCCTCTTCCCAACTTCCCTCTTACTGGCCAGGACCCTATTAGCCCCCTGTCACTTAGGCTCACAACCTTCATGTCATCCTGGACTCCTTTTTCTTATTTGCCCCATATATCCAATCTGTTAACAAATCTCACTGCTTCCACCTTCACAACATCTCTTGTATACATTCCCTACTCTCTACTCATACAACCCCAATGCTGGTCCAGGCCTTCATGACTAGATTGCAGCATCCATCTCTCTTTGTATAAAACTGAACCTCCCCTAACATCTGTGGACCATCAACTTTGGGGTTATCATTCTACAAATATAGTTGAACTTTTAGGATCAATTAGTTAGATGTCCAAGTCTCTCAGCACTCCAGTCAATCCTCCCATCAGCTGCCAAGGTCACGTTTCCCAAATGTAGGTCTAACCATATCACCCCTCCTTCCCCTTGCTCCATGTGCTCCAGAGGCTTCCTGTTACTTCCAGGATCAAATATGAACTTCTTTGTTTGGCACTGGCACCTTTCCACATCTCCATCTTCTCCTCCATGAACTCTTTCTTCCAGAAACACTGGCCCACTTGCAGTTCCTAGAGCATAATACTCCATCTCCTAGCTCTGTGGCTTTGCAGTAGCCATCCCTCATGTCTGTAATGCTCTGTCCCCTTACCTCTGTCTCTTATTCCTCTGTCTTCTTTCAAGACTCTAGTCAAATCCCACCTATTCTTGAAAGTCTTTCTTGGTCTCTTCCCCATATACAACACCCTCCACCCTAGCCTTAAACTCTCAGAGTTATTTTCATCTACCCTCTGTGTATCTTGTATCTAGCTGGTTGTTTACATGTTGTCTCATTCTTTGGAATGTAAGTTCTTTGAGAGCAAAAACTCTCTTTTTGCATTCTTTGTATTCCCAGTGCTTGACATTGTGCCTGGCATATCAGAATTATCTAAATGCTTATTGACTTCACTTGACAAGGAATAAAGGGACCATTTCCGAATTTTTATTTTGGGGTCTACCACATCAATTTATGCACTAAGGTGAAAGAATGCTTAATATCTATGGCTCCCAGTTTCTTGCATTCCCCATCTTTCGCTACCTTTTATCTGCATGCTCCACATTCATTGCTACCTGTTAATTATTCTGACCTCAGTTCTCACTACCTTTATCAGGTCTCATAACTTTGTACTAATGATGCCAAACACATGAATCCAATTCAAGAAACTGCCTGACAGTGTTTTATTTTAGGTTTCTATTTCCAGAAAATCATTGTGCCTTATGCCTAGAAGAATATCTAGCACTAATATATGACTTAGGATACTGAGGGTCCTATTACAATGCAAAGTTTGTCAGTCAAGAAACATTTATTAACCCTACTATGGGCTAGGCACTGAGCAAAGTACTAGGATACAAAGAAAGGTAAAGGCAAAATGTGATCCATGTTCAGATAAAGAGCTGATGGACTCATAAGGCCGATCAAAGCATTTTTTCATTTATTTTATTCTTTCTCATGGTTTTTAAAAAATCTGTTTCTTTCACAACTGTGACTAGTATAGAAATATTTTTTACAGTTTGATAACTGCCTCCCGTTTTCAGAAGAGGTGAGGGGAGGAAGGGAGGGAGAAAATTTTGGAACTCAAAATCTTGTAAAAAAGAATGCTAAAAGTTTCCTTGACACGTAACTGGGAAAAAAATAAAATACTACAATAATAACAAAAAAAAGAAAGGTAAAGATGGTTCCTGCTCTTGAGGAGCTCAAACTCTAATGGGGAAGAGACAGCACACAAATAACCATGTCATAAACAAGATATACACAGTATAAATTGGAGATAATCAACAGAGGGAAAGCACTAGAAAAATTAAGAAGGATTGGGAAAATCTTCTTGCAGAAAGTAGGATTTTAGCAGTGACTTGAAGGAAGCCAGAGAAGCCAGGAGATAGGAAGGAGCAACTATGGATAAAATAAAACTACCAGTTCTGGACCAAATAAAATAAACAGTGTTTTAACAGCTTCCATTTTGATCATTGATTCCCAAATAGCTTTCAAACTGGCAGGGAATGTGGTGAGGAATTGGTAGGGAGATATGTGTTCCCTCACATACTCTCAAATCACCTTGTGTTTGCTTTGTCTGAATTTGTATTACTTATCTGTGTAGATGATATTTTCTCCCACATTTAAATTTTCTCCCAATTTAAGTTCCTTGAACTCAGGACCTATAGTAGGTACTCAATAAGTATTTCTGTAGTGATAGATCAATTGATTTAACATGTACAGACTCACACTGTCATATTCATCTGTCCCTCTTCTTAAGTGAGGGCCAGGAAAACATGGTTCCATTTTGCTGTAGGATGAGTGAGATTTCCACATGCACAGCTCAGCTGAGCTACTGTCATTCAGACACTGCAGGCATATCTATCTCAATCACCATCTTGCCTTGATAAACAAGACAATGGACTGGCAAGAAGATATTTCCAACCATAAGTATCTTCCAAAAACAATCTGGGACACAGAGTGATAGCAGGAAAAAGGCAGAGCAAATGAGATTTCATATAGATGAATAGAAATAATGTCAGTGAGCAGAGCAGAGGAATTAAAGAAACCCAGTGACTGAAAGAGGCAGAAGATGGAATGGACATGGTACAGAGAGTCATGTTTGAGGAGTACAAAATGGTGGTACATTGAGAATGGCCAGGTGAAGCCGTTCATCCGACTAAGCATTCAATGTTTTACAGATCTGTGCCACCACCTTTGTGGGAGAGTGGGTATGCAGTTGGATTCACTGATGAATTCACCTGTAAAATCTAAAGTTTTTACCTAATCCAGCCTTGATAATATACCAAGGCCTTTGAGGAAATTAATTAGCAAGTCTGATGCAAACCAGGTTGCAGATCTAAGTAAAATTTTATATACTGGACTCCACCCATAGATACCCCATTTTGTCACATTATCTCTGTCTTTGGGGGAAGGCAGTACAAATGTAACACTGTAAATAATCAAATGCTAAATTATGTGAAACAGACAACTGGAGTCCATTGGAGTCCCAGGGGAATATAAACTACTTGAAGGCAAGAGTTATCTTGTACTAATCTTTGTATCCCTGAGCTTTTAATATATGGGGTGCTTAATAAGTGCCTGGTGTTTTATGAATGGATAAATGAAGCAATTGAGTAATTGATCTGAGTTGGGCCTTAGGGCATGCATAGAATTTGGATAGGTGGGTGCAGGAATTTTATAAGCAGAGATGGGGAAGGAATAATAAACACAGGAAGATAGAGGACGGCAGGGAAGAATGAACACTTTGGCATACAGTAAGCCCGCATACAGTGCACACAGTATATACATGTTTGCATATAGTGACCCTACCAACCATAGACTATTCATTTAATCTTACACAATTCTAAGTTAGTTTGAGGCAACTAGATGGTATAGTGGATAGAGTGCTGCCTCAGATGCGTACTAGCTGTGTGACCCTGGGAAAATCCCTTAACTTCTATCTGCTTCAATTTCCTCATCTGTAAAATGGGGATAGGATAATAATGTTACTTATTACACACTGACACTCTGGATTTTATAAGCACAGAGGATTAGAGCACACAACAGGTGCTGGGCTCAAGAGCACAAGGGTAGGGAACCTGGGGCCTTAAGGCCACATGTGGCCCTCTAGGTCCTCAAGTGTGGCCCTTTGACAGAACCCAAAGATTCAGGGCCACACTTGAGGACCTGGAGGGCCATATGTGGCCTCAAAGCCCCAGGGTCCCCACCCTGGTAGAACCTGACAGTTAAGCAGAGCGTTTTCTATGGAAGAGTTGTGCTCCTGGCAGAAAGCATTCCTCATCTCTGCTCATTTGGATCAGACATTGACAGATTGCATTAATCAAGTGTAATAACATTTGCAGACCTTATTCAGAGTTGCCTCCATCCTATGAATTTGCAGGTTTTGCTATCTTATTTGCTAAATGCCTTTAACACTCACTTCATAAATTGTAAGTGAAATACAACTAATCTCTCTCTCTCTCTCTACCCTCTCCCAAACCCTGGGAGGCTTCTAGGCACTCTGCTCTCCCTTTGGGCACTAGAATGGAGTTTCCACAAGTGTAGGACAAGGTGGCCAAGCTCAGGATTTTCTTTCAAAACCTCCAGCTGTCTTTAACTCTCCCTGGGAAGATGCCTATGGATGGAATTTTTCTTAAAGTCACCTGGAATAAAGCTTTCCAGATAACATGCTGGTCTCTTTTTTATTTTAAAAAACTCTAGGATGACCTACCAGTCAATGCTATGATAAGAGGATAAACCAACAAAAACCATCCAAACCGTCTTCAGAAACCCTTTTATATATATATATGTATATATATATATATCAAAAGAGAATCATATAAAAAAAAGGGGTGGTCTTTTCAGGAAGTATAATGGGGAAGTATTAACAGCTAGGGAAATCAGAAAGGGTTTCTTGTAAGTATAAACAGATAAGTACATATGTAGTAACTTGAGGGGAGAGGAAGGGAGGGAGGAAGAGAGAGAGAGAAAGAGAAAGAGAAAGTAGAGAAAGGGAGAGAGAGCTTGCACTGGATCATTTTACAAGTAAGGAAATTGAGGCAAGAACAGAGAAGTGATTTGCAAATCTGGTACCATATCCCCTACGCCATGCTGCCTCTTGTGTCCTTTGGATCTACTCACCATTACCAAGGCTTCCCAGACTAAAAACTTCCTTCCCTGGTCACTCCCCTATATACAGTATTGTTTTTCCTTGTTTGAATGTAAACTCCTTGACTCACTTTTAGATATGAATTCCCAACACCTAGCACAGTGCCTGGTACATAGTAGGCACTTTGCAAATCTTTCCTTCCTTCCTTCCTTGCTTGCTTGTTTCCTTCTTTCCTTCCTTCATTGCTAAAGAGTAGGGGAAAGGGGAGATGTGAAATAAGCCTGGAAATATAGACTGATTGCTTGTGAAAGGCTTTAAATACCAAGCTGAAGAGCTTTCTTAATCTTAGATACAATCGGGAACCATTAAAAACTTCTCTGGAAGGCTAGTGACATGGTGAAGCTTGTGCCTTAGGAAGCTTTGGGCAGGATATGCTGGAGAGGGAAGGGACTGGAAGAAAGGAATGCAAAGAATCTGTTAAAGTGGTCCAAGTAGGAGGTGACAAATGGATGAACCAGGATGGTGGCCATGTGAGTCAATCAAAGGGGATAGATGAGAGATCTTGTAGAGAAGGAATCATTAAGATTTGGCAAGTGACTGACTGGGGCAGTGGTTGGGGGGGCAAGAAGGAAAGAGCACTGAATTTAGACACCAAAGACTTAGATCCAAACCCTGCCTCTGTGACCTTGAGCAAGTGGCTATACTTCTCTGAGCCTCCATTTCTTCATTTGTAAAATGAGAGGTTTATATTAAATGAACTCTAAGAGCATCTTATCTCTTACATCATATAATTCTATAAATCATAACAAGTGCTTGTTGGAATTATTTGGATTGGGGCCAAGTAGGTGGTGCAGTGGATAGAGCATCAGTCCTGGATTCAAGAGGACGTGAGTTCAAATTTGGCCTCAGACACATAACACTAGCTGTGTGACCCCGGGCAAGTCACTTAACCCTATTGCCTTGCCTAAACAAACCAAAAAAAAAAGAATTATTTGGATTCACTACTAGACTTTTACTCTGAGGAACAGGTAAGGATACCAGGGATGTAAGGAGAGGGAGAAGTTTCTTCTGCCACAC
This sequence comes from Vombatus ursinus, assembly GCF_900497805.2. Lineage (NCBI taxonomy): Eukaryota > Metazoa > Chordata > Mammalia > Diprotodontia > Vombatidae > Vombatus > Vombatus ursinus. The sequence goes on from NW_020954630.1 coordinate 5,998,142, forward strand.
TCAAAAAGACCAGAAGTATCAGAGACCTACTTTGTAACTATCAAAGCTCTGCAGTAAATATTTCATGGGGGAACATCTTATTTCCCCAAACTGTCTGTTGCCTTCCTGAGTACAAAAACTATATACTTCTTCCATATGCCCCATGTTGTTGGGCACATAGTAGTTCTCAGTAAATATTTGTTTAATTTTACTTCATTGAACTGAATTGTATTTGAAATTTGAAATATAAAAACAGTTAGTACATAGGCCAGGATTTGGGGGGAATTGACTTTTGCTAGGTGGATAGACTGCTGGACTTGGCATCAGGGAGACCTGAGTTCAAATCTTGCCTCAGACATTTAGTAGCTGTGTAGCCCTGGGCAAGTCATTTAACCTCTCTCTTAGCCTCAGTTGCCTCATTTGCCAAATGGGGATTATAATAACACTTATCTTAAATTGTTATTGTGAGGATCAAATGAGATATTACATTTTTGCAAACCTTAAAAGTACTACACATATGCTAGTATTAGTTTCTTTTTCTAGCACCATGGATAGTAAGTGTTCCCATCTTCACATCAAAAGTAAGACCATTAGAGTTGCTTTAGTTTGTTCATCTGTAAAACAAGGGAGTAATACAGAGGTGGGGGGTCAATTAAATGATTTCTAATGGGCTGGAAGGCACCTTAAAGATCATCTAGGCCAACTCTCTCATTTTAAAGATGAGGAAACTCATCCTAGAAATGCAAAATGTCCTGCCCAAAGCAGCCAGTGGCAGAGCCAATATTCAAACCATAGTCCTCTGACTCCAAAGCCAGTGTGTTCTTTCCCCTCACACTACCTCCTAGCAGTAACCAGGCAGATACCAAAAATTGGAGGTCTAAGCATCAGTATTAAAAAAAAAAAACTCATTCAACAAATATTCCTTTGGTTTTAGCAGTCATTTGACTGAATTTTTTTTATCTTCTTGTCCATTCATTCAGTTATTGTACCCAATGCTGATACCAATAAAGTAATCACATGGTACAGGAACTCTCTTTGTCTTCTGGGCAAACTTTCAAATTATCTTTGCTCAGTAATGTGAATGTTTAACAACTGACTTTTCAAAGAAGAAGGAGAAGAATAAGAAAAAAGGAGGAGGAGGAGGAGAATGCACAACAAACTTTTAAGTTTAACCTGCATTACTAAAATTTTCTCCATCACTTTCTTATGTCTGGACAATCAACAAAACAATAAGTGAAGCCCTGATTTGTAGCCCCTGCCAATTTGCAAGGTGCAAATGCTCAAACTGAAAATACAATAATCAGTTCTTGAAAGCCACCTTGAGCTAGCTCCAGCACCTTCCTGGTTGATATACATTTTCATTTGAAACTGACAACAGCCCAGTGAAGTAGATAGGTCAGGTATTATCTGTCAAATACATTGTAGAGCTTCACTAGGCTTTACAATTGGAGGTATTAGGGGAAGATTACTCACTGGTTCCCAATCCTGAGAAGGGTTAAGTCTACAAAGGAATTATTGGATGCAGAGGTGATTATTTTTATCACCTTGGTCTAGAGTGCATTAAAGGAATATGAATTGCCATAGGGCATGTGTGGAGGACAGGAGTGCCTGTGAATCTGTAAACCCACAGCAATAATAATGTCTTGAAATCTCAAGAAACTCAAACCTCATTTATCTTCATAACTTCCCAAAGAGGAAGGCATATGACTACATCTCCATTTTAAAGACAAACAAACTAAGGCATAGGCAATGTGCTGAGTAGGCATCAGTGCACACACAAGGGATGAATGAACAGACCTTCAACACGACTGTACTTTATTACTGCAGAAACTGTTTTAGAGTCCCTGCAGTATACAACAGTGGAATTTCAAAAGATACAAAACACTAAGGAAGTCAAAGAGGGGGAAATCACTGCATTGCACCAGAGAAGCCAAAGCAGAATCATTCCTCCTTTTCCCCATTATGTATCATAATATTTTAACCAACAAGAAAGTAGCCTTTGGGAAATTGTCTCTGAGTTCTGCTAGTGGGTATAGAAATGCCATGTGCCTTCACTTCCACTGTTGTGATGGCCTGAGAGGTCTTCATTTTAAGCCTCCCAAGGGCTTGCTAGAAGATTCTAGAGAAGGGATTCTTAACTTGTGGTCCACAGAGTCCCAAGAAGTTCATGGGTAGATTTCAGGAGGTCCATGAACTTGGATGGGAAAATAATTATTTTCATTAACCTCTAACTGAAATTTAATACATCCTTCAATTATTTTAAAACATTATTCTGAAAAGGGTTTTATGGGCTTCACCAGACTGCCATGATACAAAAAAATGTCTAGAAACCCTGCTCCCTTTAATCATTTAGTCAAATTGTTAAGCCACCATGACAGGAACATTTTCACAGTTGACTAACATGGAGATGTCAGGCTGACTCCTCCATTCACTGGACCCTGGATAACATACGTGCCATGATCTCAGTTATAGTGGTAAGAATTGATTCAGTTCCATTGTTTTCAGCAAAGACCAATTCTCATGGGAAAAAAAAAAAGACTCAAAGGCAGTTGATATTCCTCTATATGCAGCTATCTTTTCCCTACTGAGACAAGCTTCATTCAGGTGGTTTATAAATACTTTCTCTTCCAAAACTATTCTTCTGGAAGAATCTGTACTTCACATTTCTATCCACAAATGCCTGAGACACGTACTAAGACTAGGAGCATTCTGGTACCTTGCCAAGATTTTAATGGTTGGATATAGTTTCATTTCCCCCTTCCTTCCTAGGATGCTTAATGTTCGAGGGATATGAACTCCAAGCATATAGTGGTGGTAAGGTTTTCTAAATGTGACTGGGAAGAATATGTGATTGGGAAAGAAGAAGTAATGGGCATGGAAGGTGGCATGTGGTTTGATGAGATTGCAGGGAATTTTCTTCTCTCCCCCACTCCCATCCCTACTCCCTCCAGCAAAAGGAGCAACTAAGGCCCATCCTCCCATGGCTGCTGACCCTTGAGGGGAGCTTTACTTCCTTTTTTCCTAACATATTTCCCCCAATTACATGTTAAAACAATTTTTAAATGTTTTTTTTAAGTTTTGAGTTCCAAATTCTATTCCTCCCTCCCCTAGCCCTTCCTTGAGACAGTAAGCAATCAGATATAGATTACACATATGCAATAATGTAAGGGAGCTTTACTTCTACCATTCTTTTATGGAAACCACATCATCTGATTCCTAATCTCTCAGTGATCTGCAAGGCAGCCCAGAATGCTCAAACTTGATCTCTAACAGAACTTGATCCATCAGAGAAACAGCATAGCAGCCTAAATACTGGGATACAACACATTTTTGTATTCATCTATGCCAAGCCTTACCCCCTGTCTCTGGTAGCTAGCTGTCTAAGGCTGAGAGTTGGGATCATGGGAGAATGCCACTTTGGAATGATAGTAAAATTTTGCAATATCTGTTTTTGATGCATTCTGTGCTACCCACGTTTTCTGTTTGATGCTACCATGCTTTTCCTAACCCAATTTCACTGTTCTGCTTTACTACAATATGATATTTATTTGTTAATACAGCTAGATCTGAAAAGGGGTTGGGTAGGGGCAAAAGAAGCCAATGTACAGGAACTAGCATTCAGCCCCCTAAGTCAAGTTTCAAGAGTAGCAGGAAAAAGACTTGCCTACCCACAAACCCCTCTAAGAACTTGCTATACTCCAGTGAGGAAAATGCAAGCATTATCATAAATAATAATAATAATAATAACAATAATGATAATAGTAACTCACACTTATGTAGCACTTTACAATTTTATCTCTTTATTCCTGACAATCTATGACTTGCAAATAATTTATGCAAAGTTCTGATTGTTGCAATGAATGTCTAAAATGAACTCAGGAGTCTTTAACGTCCTTTCCACTCTGGGGATTCAGTGACTGATTTTGAAAATCAGTCCACCATAATGAAATCCTTACAAAATTAATATGGAGTTTTAATCAAGGTTTCTTGGCCATGCTGAGTAGCATGGATTCTTCTCCCTTACAGTCTTTTCATATCAGAATCAGTTCCAGGTCTGCAGACATCACTTCTTGCCAATGCTTTCATGACAATAATCTCTGGATCAGCTATGGATAGTACAGCCAAGGTAATGTGTTAATAACTTATGGAGTAACCATGTGTCTTCTCCATAAAAGGCAGATAGTTCATGTTAACAGCCAGTGAAGTGTATGAATTCCTCAGGCAGTTCCTCTGTTGTTCATATCCAGTTCAAGAGAGGAGTCAGCCTGAAATCTCATATTATTAATCTTGCAATTTGATCCTGCTGAAGAGGTGAGTTGAAGAAGCCTTTTAATATCAAAACTTCCATTACAGGCAGAACAGCCTAATTTGGGATCTGTCATGACATAGCATTTGATCCTGCCCTTTCATTGTAGTTGATGGGATGTTAATGGGTATAGAATCATAGCATAATAGTGTCTTCTTTGTAACCTTGTACCATAATGCCTTGTACGTATTCAGCTACAAGCAAATGTTTGTTGAATGCATTTGTTGAATCCATTTCTTTAACCCAATAGTCCCTCAATGATGCTATATGGCTGTGACTCCTATGACACAATAATATCCAAAGAATAAATAGTTCAAACAATTTAAAAGGCAATACAAAAACAGAATGGGGGCCTAAGTAAGGGTACAGCATGTTACCAGTAAAGGATCGTGTGTGTGAAATGGCATACAAGATACTAGCAAGGCTATAAAGATGGACAAAAGAGGAGTGAGAATGAGAGACTATAGATGGGCAGCCTGATTGCTATAGTGGTACTACTGAAATATGAATAAAATAAGAAGAAGGTATTCAGCATTTTGAATGGATCTTCCTGTGGAAGAATTATAGATAGCCAGAAATAAGAATTACACAGGTAGGTTGCACCCTCTATCAGTGGAAAGATTCTTACTGATTAAATCATGACACCATCATAAACACTAGGCAGCCAAAGGATGTTGGAGCCTGACAGTGTGAAGAGATGGTTAAATGACTTTCGGGGAATCAGATTCTGATGCCAACCTCTAGTTCTCCATGCTCCCTCTAGTGGGGAGAAGTCCCAGAAACTTCAAGTTATTTGGCAACTTTTTGAAAGTATGAGTAAGAAAAGCAATACCTTTCCACTTGCTCTCTAATTCCCCCTTTTTAATTTTTAGTCTATCTCCTAAAGCCAATGGGGGTTTCTTGAAGAGGAAACCCATACCTCAGTCACAATAGCTACCATTAAAAAAAGAACCCCTTTGATCCTGGAAAATAAAGGCTGTGTATGTGTGTATGTATGGAAGCTTTCTAGTCATTTCAAGACTCAAATAACAAGATTATCCAAGCCTAATTCTTCCAGGAACCATGATATAAGTGCTTATGTATATATCAGTGCTTGCATATGTGTGTGTGTGTGTGTGTGTGTGTGTTTAGGAGCAAATAAAAACTCTATTAGAATCATGGGAATTTTAGAATGGAAAAAAAATTGGTGATCATCTAGTGTCACTCCATTATGTTGCCAATAAGTAGATCTGGCAAAGCATATTTCTAGGAGCAATGAAAAAGATCAGAGAGAGAAGTAGAAAAATCTGTCAACATCAATGGTGGCAGTTAAGCTTACCTAGCTAATGTTTCTATCCCTATTGTATTAAGCCTTAGCATTGTGACTTTTTAACCTTTTGGTAAATGTTTACACTATTGTCAAGATATTAGGAGATACCTTGTTTTCCACAGCTAAGACCCAGCAAGTAGGCTGTGCCCCGAGCTTGGCATAACAAAAATCCTTTGCACTTACCCTCTGGATGAACATTGCTGCAACTAAATCACTGAACAGATGGTCCCTGAGCTTGGGCAAGCACCAGCAGACCCAGACATGAAGCTCTGCTATGAATAGACTTTTTGTCACTAGACAACCTGGCCTCACTATGGCACCTTACCACTGTTGCTATACCACACTTTGATTCCTTGTATAGCCACAAATATATAAATCAATGTTTGGTCACAGTAAGGTGGGTCCCCGCCACTAGTAGCAGGGCCCTGGCATGTGTCTAGATCCCCTTCTTGCTTACAAGCCATTCTCCTCATTTTGAAATTAAACCTGTTTGATTCCTGACTCTCCTGTCTCTAGCTTGCTGTGTTTGGCTCTGGCCATCCATGGGTTAGATGCTAGTGCGGTCCAGTTTACACTACCAACTGTTGATATTGACCAAAACATGGGCCCAAGTTCCTCAGAGTGTGATAGGCATCCAGTAGAATGCCAGTAGCTTATTTTGTCATTATCAGATAATAGGAAAAATGGATTCACTTGCAAAAAGTAGGAGGTTACTACCAATTACTCACATTATGGGAATATACAATGTGATTCCTTGTATCATTTTGTCCCCAGTTGTTCCCCACCCCTGAATATTGGACATGACTAATACTAGTGTGACCTGCATCATTGGAAACTGGCACTTTGGGGTCAATTGTGAGACTACTCTTCTCTCCCTTAGACTTATGCCACGCTTGCAAGGAATTAGACTAGGGGTAATGAATGAAAGGAGACAAGGATGGTTGTCAGCAAAATTCTGAATAATTTATTTTTTTTTCTTTGCTTTCCCCAGGTTCTTCATTCTATATGTAACCTTTCTCTATCAGAGGTATTCCATCCCCACCTTTCAGATACCCATTGTTCTGCACTCTCTAACCCTACTAAAGTTCAGGCAACAGCCAGGTTAGGGAACTTATTCTGGTGAGTGGGAGTTTTCCCAGAACCTGTCAAAATGCACCATATACTCTATTCTGCCTGAGGGCAAGACTGGAGTTAGGTGATTAAGGAGAAAAGCAAGACTTGACCAGAGTGCTCAGAAAACATCAACTCAGAACCATGGAGAGTTCTCCCTTGTTCTTGCCTGCCACAGGCACCTTTGGCTGGTAGCCCCTGTGCTGACTAGCAACATTTTTGCACTGGAGTAAAGCTTAGAGTTCCTTGTTTTACAAGATACCTGTGGCAGTGGAAGACAAGGGTCATATGATTGGCACTTACGAAGAGCTTTCAGGCTCACAAAGCACTTCCCCCCAAAAGCTCTGCGAAGTAGACAGTGCAAATAATATTATTGTTCCCATTTTATAGATGATGACATCCAGGTTCAGAAAGTTTAGGCAGCTTGTTCATGCACACCAGCTAATAGGTTTCTGAAATAGAATTGGAACCCAGGTTTCCTAATTTCAAGTGCAAGACTCTTTGTACAACACTAAACAGGTCTGAGACTCTGTGGAGCAGTATAATTATTAAACAACTTCTGTCCTAGTAATGCAGTGTGGGATGTGAGGTGTGATTCATTGATTGGAAGACCCTATTGAGTTGAGAGAAAACATTCTCTTCATGGGTGTGGGATATTTATTCATTCATTGCCCCATCCACAAACACACACACACACACACACACACACACACACACACACACACAAAATCACTTGTCAGCCTCTTGAGGGTTTGTGATCCAATCCTTTATTCCAAACAGCTTGAATTTTTTTTTCTAATCCCTTCAACTCTAAAAGGTAAAGTTGCACATAAAACAGTTCACAGAGTTTCAGGCAATTGAGTCATATTTCACAAGACATCATCGCTGAAATCTGACATACCAAAAGAATGATAATGAAAATCAGGGATGGACACATACACACACACACACACACACACACACACACACACACACTCCATCATCTGGACTCTCATTTAACTTTAAAGTCCTACTACTTCACAATAGAGTTATAAAAATCAATGGATCTATCAATATACTGATACTGAGAGCCTACATTCTGCTGGGGAGAGGGGGAGCATGTTATGACATGTAAAAATATAAGTATATTCACAATATTTGGAAGAAAAGAGAGAAAGCATCAGGAAAGGCCTCCCATACGGGTAGCATTTGAGCTGAGTCCTAAAGATAGTTAGAGCTTTCCATAGATAGAGGTAAAGAGAGAGGAAATGGATTCCAGGCATGAGAGATAGCAAAGGCTGTGCGAAGGCTGAGGTGGGAGATGAATGCTAAATTCTGAGAACAGGAAGTAGGCCACTGTGGGTGGAATATTGAGTGGACACATAGGGAATAATCTGAAATAAGACTGGAAAGGTAGATTGAAGTCATAATGTGAAGGGCTTTAAATGCTAAGCTGAGGACTTTGGACTACATCCTAGAGATAATAGTGAGATACTTCCTACTTAATAGTAAGCTATTTCTGTAAAATGAAAGTGATGAAGCTAGAAAGAGCCTTTAGAGCATCTGGTCCAGTATTCAATAATATAGGATTTTTAAAGCTCACATTTATATGAAATGTAACTCATCACTGTACATATATTATTATCTCACTCAAGCTTCACAACAACTCTGTGTGGTAAGTACTCTTCTTATCCCCATTTTATAGCTAAGGAAGTTGAAACTCAGAAAGGTTGGATGACTTGCCCATGGTCACACAGCTACTAAGCATCTGAGGCAAGATTCCAACCTAGGCCATTTTGACTCCAAGTTCAGCATTCTGTCCATTGCCTAATGATGCTTTAAAGGTTTAAGAGTTTGGTTAAAGTATGTTCAGAGTTAGCCTGCATCTTTATTTTCCCATTTTCCCATCATGCCAAATAAGAAAATATTTGTTCTCTGTTCTGCTATCCTCCATTTTAAAAAATGACAAGTCAAATAAACTGATTCATGAGACAACTGGGAAAACCACAAGGGAAATTCCTAACATAGAGAGCCCTTTCACTAAATCATTGATATTTCTGTGCCTTGAAAACTTCATAATCCCCTGAAAAATGGTAACAGATCTAGGAGAAACTCTGGACATCATCTAGTCTAACTACTCATTTGTCTCATCAACTGTAAAATTGGAATGAGAAGTAAAGTGACTTGGCCAAGGTCACACAGTCACCTAGTAGAGGAAGCAGTATGTTGGAATGGAAAAAAAGGTCTGGACTTGGAAGCCCTAGCTTCAATGCTAGGTTCTCATCCCCATCAGCTGTGTGATTTTTGGAAAGTCATTTCACTGTCCTGTCTTAGTTTCCCCGTTTGTACAATGAGCTGATTGAACTAGACGGAAAATGCACAGGGTAGTGGGAAGAGCATTTGGGTTTAGCGTCAGATGCATAATCATGGTCCCTCTATGTTATGGGATATTGGACTAGATTCTCTTAAGGCTCTTCCTAGCTTCATCACTCTCATCTCACAGTGGTTTACTATTATCTCCACGATATAATACAAAGTCCTCAGCATGGTTCTGATACTTACTACTTGTAAGTGGCTTTGGGAAAAACTCTTCTACTTTCTGGGTTTCAGCTTCCACTTCTGTGGATTTGACTAGATGACCTGAAAATTTCTTCTAGTTCTATATCTACAAATTCATTATCTTTCAGGTGTTTTTTCAGTTACATTTTGTTGGATCAGTCTTCCTGGGACTTTTTCCCCTTCCTTAAGTGTTTTCCTGTTATCTCAAAACAACACAAGATGGCAGCAAAGGAAGGGTTCTGGACAATTGGATACTTTTCAGATACTACAGTGGCTGCAAGTTAGATAGGACTGTAATGGTAGTCTGGGAGCTTTTTCTCTATCAGTAATAGGCTCTACATAAGGCCAAATCAAGGGCGTAGGCAGTTGCCTCTGTGGTCACTTCAACATCTAGTCTCCCCAAATATCACTTCTATTGTCTCCTTCCCAGACTTAAATTCCCACTATCAGATGGCAGAGATAGGAAAAGACTCCCTTAAATGCACGCAAATTATGAGAATTGATTTCTTGACTGATTAATGTCCCTATTAACACACTAATACAAATTAATTTATCACACTCCTAAATGTCATTCCAAGCTATTGACTTGATATACATTTGACTAGATGTCTTTGTTCCTTGAGAATATGGATGTCAGTAATAGGTTCCCCTCTCTCAAATAGCAAATATAAAGTTACTTAGCAAAAATTTTGCATGGGGGCAGTATCATAATATGCTTCCTCCCTTAGCAGAATGTATCTTGTGTGGGGGCAATGTCTTGGACTGGTCACTGTGGCCTGAAGGTATAAGGTATAAGAGAGAGATGCTTCATTACAGGGGAAATGGGGCAAAATACTCCCTAGGCTATCTGAAAAACCATTATTTCTCAAAGTGACTTGGCCGAAGACCAGTTGAAAGTTTAAAATATGTTGATGAAACCCATAAAACTGGTTCAGGAGATCAGAGAGTGCCTTTGGAATGAGGGGGTGGCAGAGAAACTTTGGAGGAAAAGAGAAAATTAAGTATTTTCATACTAAAAAAAACCTGTCCCCTATCTGTCCACTCAGTGTTCCCCCAATGACGGCCTACTTCCTGTTCCCAGAATTTAGCATCCATCTTCCACCTCAGCCTTTGCACAGGCTATCTATCCCTCATGCCTAGAATCCATTTCCTCTCTCTTCACCTCTACTTTTAGCCCTACCTTCAAGACTCAGCTCATGTGCTACCACCTATGACAAGCCTTTCCTGATGCTTTCTCTCCTCCTCCACATATTGCAAATATATTTATCTTTTAACATGTCATAATATGTCACTGATGAGGGCAGATGTAACAGAAAGGACACTGAGCTTGGAGGTGAAACCCAAGTTCAAATATGGACACTGATACTTGAGCATAATGACCTTTGCACCATCTCCTTCATAACAGTCATTTGTGACGAAGGCACAATATTATGTGTCATTGGGGTGGCCGTATAACAACTGACACACATGGGATAAGGATGCCAAGTCAGAGAGACACAATACAGCTCCTATCATGGGAAGGGGGGAGAAAGGATGAGGGAGTTACAGAAAATCAAACAAGAATCCATTCTAACCCCCAAAATTTTGGATTCAGTTCAACATCTTAATTTTACATATGAGGAAACAAGCTGGTGATACAGTCAGAACTAGATTCCAGAATTCCTGAGTTATCATAGACTCATAGGACTTGGAACAAGGGATGCCTTACATATTGTCTTGTTTAATCTTCTCATTTTACAAACTGAGACTCAGCTCAATTAAGTGACCTAAGGTCACAATGGACAAGAAGTAGCAGAGTTTAGATTAGAACCCAGATCCAGTGCTCTTTTCTTTGCACTATGCTTCCTTCTCCTATCTAGTTTTCCCCTAAGCTGACCCCTGTGGGTATAAACATTTTCATTTGTGTCATGTGACAGGTTTCTGGATGCTCCCTATGTCAGAGAGGCATTTAGATTTAGATTTGGATTATACAAACTATCAGCAAACTGATTAGTTTTGCTGAATTGCTTTTTTTCAGGGTGGGGGAAGGAGGGAATGGTATTCTTTGCTACAAGGGATGACCTGCAGGGAAGGGAAAGGATCTATTCAGAAATAGAGATGATTTAGAAACAAAAGTAGATACAGTATGGGACTTAAAGTCAAAAGTCCTGAGTTCAAATGCAGCCTTAGTCACTTACTAGTTGTGTGACTCTGGGGAAGTTACTTATCTATTCTGTGACTCATTTTCCTCATCTGACAATATTACCTACCTCCCAGGGTCATTGTGAGGATAAAATGAGAATATTTTAAGTGCTTTGCAAACATTAAGGCATTATGTAAATGCTAGCTGTTGTTATAATAAAAATTAAACCTTAAAAAAAATTAAACCTTTACAAAAAATGTAAAGGTAGAAAGAAACCTTAGACAAAAGCCAGTCTATCTCCCCCTCCCCTTATTTTACAGATGAGGGGACTGAGGTCCAAGGAGATTGAGTCTGTGACTTGGCCAAGGTCATTCAAACTCCACTCCTTTGACTATAAATCCTTTCCTCTGTGTGTGTATGTGTGTGTATATATGTATACATGTATGTATGTATAGGTATATAATATATATGTGTGTGTATGTATGTATAGGTATATAATATATATATATGTATGTACATATATTTGGCTCTTTCCACTATACCATGTCCCCTAAGTGCACTCCTCTCTAATATCAGGGTCTGATTTAACAGGTCAAAAAGAATATAACTGAAGGTTTTTACTATTAAAAAAAAATCAAGCTACAGTTTCATCACCATGCGTGTCCTGGCAAGGAGACACTCCAAGGTAGCCTGAGAACAGATGGCCATGCAGTCAGGCAGGCGGCTCAGAAGGGACTCAGCCAGTTCAAGGCTTTCCATAAGGACATCCACGCTTTTACATGAGGCAGAAGGAAGTCACTGTCCAGCAACTGGGTCCTCAACGTAGAGCCTGATCTTATTTTAAAGACTTCTCTAGCTCCCTTTTGATGGGGTGAGAGAAAACCTGAACCACTGTGTTCAAAAGAAAGAAAGAACCCTAACCCTGGTATCTGACACTGATTATAAATTTGTGATTCCAGTGATTAGCCACAGGGCTTGTATGGGGTGAGATTTCAGAATCAGAATCTGAGTTTGCATTCAGGTGATTTACCTCTCCCCTCATCAATACTAATGGAGGGCCTTCAGAGTCCTGCTCTCAGATGGAGCTGATTTATCAGAATAACTAGCAATGGTAGGAATAAATAGCAGGTGATTACTTACTATGTTACCCCTCTCCTATAACATTTGCATTTTAACTGGGCCAACCAGTTAACCCAAAAGCAATTTGTGAAATCCTAGCAGCATGGCAGTTGGTAGAAGAAATGTATGTGGGAGCTTTAAGCACCTGTCTAGTCACATCATGTGATTAGTCCCAAGCTTTAACTATACTCCAATAGCAGAAGACAGGTATATGTTTGTGGGTGTGTTGGGGGTGGAGTGGGGTGGCAGGAGGGCTGCTATCAGCTGCATAAATGCAAACACCTAAAGAAGGAACAGAGACCAATCTTAAGTATTCATTTCAGTTTAGCAAGCATTTATTAGGTGTCTTTTACATTCTAGGTACGTGCTATATGCTGGGAATTCAGAGACAAAAATGAAAACATGCCCTGGCCTCACGGAGCTTACATTCTACTGCAGACTAGAAAAGGGCAACACATACAAATATAAATAGAATATATACAGATTAAATATCTATACAGATATATATTTACATACACATATATATAATGTATACACACACACAGATTAAATACAAAAAGTGCTAAAAGTTGGGCAATCAGGAGCAGCCTGTTATATAGGAGGTGCCATGGTGACAAAAAGCCTACAAGTGACCCTGGGCCAGCCCAGTGGGAAAGGGAGTCTCCTACTAGCTTGTTTTCTTTATTGTTTTTAAGCCACTCAGTGTAAAACTCCATTTATGATTTCCAGCTGGGCTCAGTGATCTGTGCCAAGATTCCCGAGTCATGCTTCCCAATAAGGCATCTAGTAAACTTAGCATCGATTGCTTGCTTTCTAGGGAGCTGGTTCACAGGACAAAGTTAGGAAGCAGACAAAGTGTCTTCACGCCTACCTGCTTCATACTGGCCATGAGATCCTGGGCCAGCTATAGGCCTGGTCCATGAATCTGGAGGAAGATTATGCTGGCAGTTGGGAGAGCATTTCGACAAGGAGATGACAGCGTGTTAAAGATGGATGGAGTGAATCTCTTGTTCCAGTGCAGGGGACATGAGAAGCTCTCCAGTAATGGAAAGCAAAGTCTTCTGGAGATCCAGGTTCCCAGTAGTCCAAGAAAGTGGTAAGAGGTGAAGTGAAGGAATATAGGATAAGGTGGAGTATGTTAAAAATAGAGTGAAGACTGCAGAGAGCACAGGAAGTCAGAAGGCAATATAGACTATGGTGGGAAACCTGCAGCCTCAAGGCCACGGGTGGCCTTCTAAGTCCTTGGGTGCAGCCTTTTGACTGAATCCAAGTTTGAGAGAACAAATCCTTTTATTAAGGGAATTTGTCCTGTGAAGTCTGGATTCAGTCAAAGGGCTGCACTTGACGACCCAGAGGGCCATTTGTGGCCTCGAAGTCAAAGGTTCCCCACCCCTAGATAGACTGTGACTATGGTGGAAGAGCTGGGGTGGAGAACACTGAAAGAGACAGAGGAGAAAGTTTTCACTGCGACAGAAATTGACTCTTGAAGCATGGAGCTAAGGGGAGCAGGAGTTGGGAATCTGTCCACAATAACATGAACCCACTAATTGATAGGGGATATCCACCCTCTAGGGGCCTGTGATGCATGAGTCAATGAGGGGCTCTCATTGCTTCTGACTGATAGCTGATATCTTTTATTGTTCTAAGTCGTGAGTGGGGGAGAAAAAATGAGGCCCCTAGTGGTTGAACTGAATTCACACTTTAGACTCAATCCAGAAACTCATCCTAAGATGTCTGGGACTGAGGCACCATCAGGACACACCCTCCATGTGGTTCAGGCATTCTGCTCAGGATCTCTAAATCTCTGGGAACAAAGACCCCATAGTACTCACAGTGCTGGGAGGCTCAGGATTTTGAGATGCAGGCTAAGTAAGAGCCTCCGAGTAAGCTCTCTTCAGCCCCCAAAACCCTAGATGCAGAGATCTGTAATGATTGAGGGTCCCCTATTTACTCTGGATCTCCAAAGACAGCCCTCTTAGAGTTCTTGCAATCCAGATTTGCCCCTACCATACCACACCTTAGGCCCCTAGTGCCTAGATTCTGAACCCCGAGACTGCTCACAGCAATGGTTCTCAAATTTATGGTCTCAAAGAGGTGTAAAGGCCTTCACAACTTTAAAAACTGAGGAATCCTCTCCCCCACCAAAGAGTTTTTGATTATGTGGGTTATAGTTAAAATATTTAATGTATTAAATTTTTCAATTCTTAATATAATTATGAAAAGTTTTGATCTCACAGATGCCCTGAAAGGGTCTCAGGGAGCCTCAAGGGTCTCCAGACCACATTTTGAGAAGTGCTGATTTAGCATTTTCTCCTTTTTCTCTACCAATCATCATATCTAGTATGGTGTTTGACAAATAAGATCTTAATAGGTACTTCTCAATAGCAAATCTTTTGATGAATTTCATTCACCAAATAGGCATCAAGTTTGGTAGATGTAAGTATCTATGAAAAAGGATAATACCTTTCAAAGAAATTTCACATCATATCTCTTAAGCTTCACATAAGAATCCTGGGGAAAAGGGAAGCAGATATATAGAGTAGCTCATGGAATCACAAAGGTAAAGCTTAGAAGAGACCTGATAGGTAGCTTGTGGCTTAGTGGCTAAAAGCACTGGGCCCAAGTCAGGAAGACCCAAGTTCAAATCTGCCCTCAGAACTTGATAGCTGTGTGACCTTGGTCAAGTCACTTAATGGCTGACTGCCTCAATTTCCCCATTTGTAAAATGGGGATAATGAGATCATCTATGTTACAGGGTTGTTGTGAGGGTCAAATGATAAAATATTTGTAAAGTGCTTGTTTCCTTCCTTTTAAGGCCTCTCATCCAGAGGTTTCAAGCATGTTGCATACTTCTAAGGACTGCTGACCCAGACTAAAATGTTCTTGGGAAATATTTAACTAATAAAAATACAATTAGACATAGATAATGTTACACTTTTAAAACTAAATCAACATGCACCCTGTAGGGATCATTACATACGGATTGGTCCCCTTTCTATTTGAGGCTGATAACCATGACTCCAGTCCCTCATTTTACAAACAATGAAACTAAGGCCTAGGGGGGCTGACTTGCTTATAATCACACCAATCAGGGACAGCTAGGTAGTGCAGTGGGTAGAACACCAAACCCGGAGTCAGGAGGACTTGAATTCAAATCAGGCCTGAGACACTCACTAGCTGTATGACCCTGGGCAAGTAACTTAACCCCTATTGCCTGCCCCCACCAAAAAAAAAGAACCACACAAATGGTAAGTGTAGATATGGAATTTTAACCTGGGTCTAGAGAAACAAAGTGATTCATCCAATTCCACACAGGTAGGACAAGAGCCTAGGGCTCTGGCCTTCTAATTTAGTTCCTTTTCCCCTCCACAACAGTGTTTTTCATAGTGGAACGGCTCCTGCCCTTGGAGAGCGTACAATATTGGGGATATAGAGTACCTTACAGGCAAAAGGCTCAAGAAAATTTACAATACAGTCAAGCATTCTCTTCATGCGCACTTGTTTGGTGATGGTGGTAGAGTTTTGTAACAAGAATTTTGGCACCTGGGGCGAATTCAGTTGAGGAAGGAACAATTGTGAGTCCAAGGTTTCTATGCTATGGTACAGCATCAGTGTAGGATTTTTCTATATTGGCCCAGTTATGATTATATAATGTTTATCCATTGTCCAAAGACCAGCTTAGCTAAGTTCAGAGAGACTCAGTCACTATAATTCTCAAAAATCACCTAGTAAGTTGCACAGAGGTCTTAATCAGGATATGCGGAGGGAGTACCCTCATCAGTGAAACTGTAGATCCCTGAAATATTCAAGTAAATATTCTAATATGCCTATCATCATTTCCTGTTATTTACCAGCATGGGCATAATTTTCTGTTCTCATGTCCCAGGGCCTTAGTGACGAAGACCCATGTTGAAATAATGAAAAAGGAAACAGATCAAAGAAGACTGATGAACTCTAAATTTGAGGAAGAAATCACCCTCGCCCCTCTCAATGAGAGTGTCTTCTCATGATTTGTACAAGAGTAAAGAGCCACCAGTTTCATTCTATGGTCTGTCACAATGGGTGATTAGAACTCATCATTGCTGTCCACTTCAATTTCTTTCCTGATAACAGTGAGATGAGATTCTTTATTTCAGGCTCTTTAAAACATTGTAAGAAATAACCATCCACCTGCACAGTATTTCATCATTCCCCCATTCTTATTCATCAAGCAAGCATTTATCATTTACAATGTTCTGGCTTAAAACTCAGTAACAGACATACAACCAACCAAAGGCAAGGCAGCTTTTAATAGGCATCTTTCAAGAACATCCATTTGAATCTGGAATCGCTGAGAGTAGGAAAACAAGGTGTGGACCCAGGTGCACTGAGCCAAAGTCCAGTGCCTTCACTGGCCATGGGATATTGGTCAAGTCATCTTACCACTCAGGACCTCAGTGTTCTCATTTATCAAGTGAGTTAGATTTGATGACATTTAAGTTCCATATATAAACTGCAAAGACATGTGCCATCACTGCTAAAGCTGAGCAGGCCTCTTTTAGGAAGCCATATATCGTGTCTTCTCTACCCAGGCCTAGAGTTGCCATTCCCTAGAATTTCAATGGGACCTTGAGAGCAAGCTGAGAGCATGTAGCTCATTAATCTTTTATTTGCAAAGCACTTTCCTTCCAACCTTCCTGTGGGGCAGGTAGTATAAGTAAAGGAAAGTGTAGAGCCAGTTGGACTACACCTGAGGTGTCAAATAAAAGACCTGTGTGGCTGGCAGACAAGGAGGCCAGGGAGACCAGAACCAAATTAAAATGTAACTGAGAAACATTTAACAAAACTTTTTAAAATGTACGACAGAGCATAGATAATGTTAATATGTGGTTTTGTAAGTCAAAATATGACCAGCAGGGATCCTTATGAATGGTTTAGAGGCCCCATTTCTCTTTGAACTTGACACAACTGGGCTACAGGCATTTCTCAGAGGGGAAGAAATGCCCCTAATCCCACCAGATCCTACTTGAGCTATGGCCCTGGTAGTGAGGGAGAGTAAAAATTGTGACAGAGCAACACTGGAGGCAAAATCAAGAAGACCTGAGTACAAGTCCTGCAGGACTGAGCAAAGCATCTAACCTCTCTAAATCTGTTTCTTTACTTGTAAAATTAAGGAGTCCTATTTGATCATCTTTAAGATTTTTTAAAGTTTACTATGACGTGGAATGGTCAGCAGCCAGTTTCTGTTGCTGCTTACCTCTGGATGACTTCTAAGGCTGATCCACGCTGATTCTCCAGATGTGTTGGTGGTGAAATAGTCCTTGAGTCAAACTAAACAAAAGGGTTGCAGGTCACAGACTCAGGGGGAAGTAAGGGCTAGCAGTATTAAGGACACAGGACCTTGGGGCTGGCAACACAGGCCAGGTTGAAGGAGCGAAGGCTGTTGGGCTGTAAGCATTTCCTCAAATAGGAAGAAATATCTCTACCAGTGGTTCCAGCTCCAGCCCTTGGGAAGGAGATAGAAAACAGTGGGGAGTCAACCTTGGCTCTCTTCCCTCTCCCCACACTTTCTTTCAAAGATCTCTACTCTCTCGGGCCAAGTTATCACCCCAATCAAATACATCTCGAGCTCCAAAGTCACTCTTTTTTGTATATTTTTTCAATAAATTTTCACTGATGTTTTTTCTTACAATATTCTCCCTTCCTAATGACCTACAGTTCTACCCACCCCCCCACCTTCCCATACACATACACACAACCTCCTTGTGATGAAAGCTAAGCAAAACGAACCAACCATGTGGCCATGTGGGACAATGCTATGCCTCCTTCAGCACCTGTAGTCCACCACCTCTCAGCCAAGAAGAGGGAGGAAATGCTTGATTATCTCACTGCATTGATAAGAATGTTGCTTGATGCCTTTTCTACTTGTCTTCCTTTACATTGTTGGGGCTATTGTGAACTTCATTTCCCTGGTTCTACTTGTATCTGCTATAGTTCATACACTTCCAGTGTAGTCACATTCCATTCCTGTGCGTGCCACAATTTACCCACGCCTTTCTAAATAGATGGATACTCACTTTGTTTCCAATGAGTCATTCAACAAGCATCTACTACATGCCAGGTCCACACATTTCTTTGCTTCCAAAAAAAAAGGGCCGCTATAAATATCAGCTCCATTTTCCCAACTGTATACCTACTGGACATCTTCATCTGGATGCTCTGCTAACACCACAAACTGAATTCATCAGTTCCCTACTGATCACATTCTAATTTGTTCCACTGTTAACTTGCAAAATATTTTTCATCTTCCTAATAAGTAAGCTTCTTTAAGGAGGGGCCTTGCCTTATTTTATCTCTGTATCCCCAGCACCTAGTGCAGTTCCCTGTACACAGCAAGAACTCAATACAAATGCTCTGCTTAGCTACTGGATTGAACTGAATATTATAAATATGTATTATAAATAAAATCAGCCAAGTCTATAAGATAGGCAGGCATTTATTATCTTTCCATTAAAAAAAAAAGAGAAAAAGTCAAAGGGTCTGTTTGTGTTTCTGGTGGCTCTGAAATAAAGTCTGGCAATTTAAATTTATGCTCTGATATAAATATACATTAATATTCTGCTTATTGCATCAACCCAGGTATAAATTGTGTGGCACAGAACATAATTAAGAGCAATTTATTTTAATTAAGGTGTATTACTAGATGTAAAATGCAACATCCTTGGAGATGCATCATTAATTCTTTTGAGCAACATATGCAAACATCGTCCTGTTGTGCTGTAAATATGTTTGCTGCCCAACATATCCCTTTCAAAGGCAAGCAAGGCATTCACCTGCTGCCTCTGTATTTCCTAAAGGGCAGCAGAGAAACCTCTTTCTTGTCCTAGGCAATGAGGGAAAAGATCATTTGGGACAGTAGGTCCAGCTCCTCAGGTTGGATACCACTTTATCCCTTGAGCCCAGCTGGCACCATTCAGAAAGAGCAGACAAAGAGACCAGGAGTGTGCTCCTAATAGCTGTGTCTCTGGTTTTTTCTTCTGTAGAATGGGTATAACTGTATTATCTCCCTCATGAGGCTATAGTGAAGATCAAATGAGATACTTTTTGTAAATTACACTTGAAAGTGCCATAAATGTCAGTTTATCATTAGGCTCCCCCGAAAGCCTATGATGCTTCTGTACTCAGAACAGTCTACATATTGCATAACTGTGTTGTTTTGTATACCATATGAAAAATGGTTCTGTGGAAAGCATGCTGAATTTGGAATCTGAAAAATTCTGCATTTACTATACGTGTGACCTTCAGCAAAGTCAATTAACTTCTCTGGGTCTCAGGTCCTCCCTGGGGATGGACTGGAATGTAAGGTCATATACTGTGAGTAAGGGCTGTTTCTTGTCCTTGCCTCTATCCCCAGCACCTAGCAGTGTCTGGCCCATAATAGGCACTTAAAAATACTTGACTGATGGGCTGCTAAGGTTCCTTCCAGCTCTCAATCTAGGCTTATGATCCAATGTAATATATTCCGTAGCCTACCTCCATCAGCAGGCCACAGTCCCTTCCTCCTCGCTCCCACCCACAACAGACTGTGAGCCTTACAAGCTATCCTGTCTTTTCTCTTGGTACTCATCTTATTGTGGGTCGTCCTTTGTTATCGAAGAGGGCCAATGACACCAGCGGGGTGATGTCTTGACTTACAAGTGAATTGGATTTAAGAGAGTCAGGGCTGTGCAAAGTCACCAGCCTCACTTTCTCCTCCACAGTCATGGGAGTCCAGCGGCAAGACACAGGTCAGGATGACCGGCAATGGCCCCAGATGTAGTGGGAGACCCTGGACTTTTTAAGCTAAGGCCTTTTCCAGGTCTCAGTCTGTCTAAGGCAACACCATTCAGTGATTAAAGGCTTGTCTTAGTGCACCCAGGAAGGTGTCACAGCACTGAGAGTCAAAGACCACAGATTCAAACCCCTACCCCACCCCAACTCTTCTCCTGTGACCCTGGGCAGGTGATTTCATCTCTATGGATTTCAGTTTCCTCATTTGACAAAAGATGGAGATGCAAGATAAGAATGGATTGGAAAAAGATTGTATAAAATAGCGACCACGTGTCAGGCACTACGCTAATCATTTTACAATTATTATTTTATTTGATTCTCACAACAACCCTAATAGGCAGGCATTATTATTATATCCACTTGACCAGGCTCACACACCTAGTGCGTGTCTGAGGCCAGTTTGAACTCAGGTCTTCTTTATTCCAGGGCCCAAGGAGTTCTGAGATCCCTTCTTGATCTAAATCCCTCCTCCTAAGTCTAGAATCAGTTTCTCCAGACAGCAGGTCAGCAGTCTTTTCTCTTTCACTCCCCCTCTTTTTCTATCTTTTTTTTTCTGCCTGCTTTCTGGGGACAATTAGAGTCTTTCTGGCAGAGCTAGCCCTCCTCCAGTAAGAAAAGCTATCCAGTCTAAAGCCAACACAGCAGACTACTTCAGGCTGCATAGTAGCAGAGAGCTCCAAGAGTGAATGACTTCCTCCTTGGCTGACTGTTCTCCAAGTGACATGCTTTTAAGTGACTCCCTTCCCTCCAAGCCTCAGCAGATGTCTTTATCAGTAGTAAAAGCCCAGGAACTGCAGAACATCGGAGTCGAGAGAAACCTCAGAGGCATGCCTGAATGAGAATCCCCTTTCTGACAACTCTGACAGGTGCTCAGTCAGCCTTTCGTTGAATAGCTCCAGTTAAGAGATAACTCACTGCCTCACAAGGCAGCCGATGATTCCACTTTTGGACGGTTCTAACCATTAGGAGTCTTCCCTGAAATCAAGCCTCCATCGGCCTCTCTGAAGCTCACCCCTGCTGCTCCGAATTCTGCCCTCTGGGGTCAAGCAGAACAAATCCAATTCCTTTTTCACATGACAGCTACCGTTGCAGACTGCCGTCCCATGTTGGGCCCCTTTGCTTCCCTTGTCCTGGGCCCCGTTGTGATGAAACATCTGAGATTGCTGCAGATGAGGGTTAGTAGCAGGATCAACAGAGGATCAATAGCTGAAACAGGCTGCTGACCATTCCATACAATACAGCAGTAAAGTCTTACTCATTTTAAAAATAAGGATGAGTGGATCATAGATGTGGAGAAGGAAGGAATAGAAGGAAGCCTAGAACGAATTAGGTCCAATCTCTTAAATTTTACAGATGAAGAAACTGAGGTTCAGAGAGGTAAATGACTTGCTCAGGGTCATGCAGCTAATGAGTCTCGGAGGCAGGATTTGAAACTAGGTCTTCCTAATTCTGAACCCAGCTCCCTAACTGCTTTCCACACAGCCTCTAGAATTAGTCTGTCACGATTCTGCATCCCTCAACTACGCCTGTGGCTCTATCATAAACTTCCTATCTCCCAAACTGAGGAATGGGGTGTCTACTCCAAGGCAAACAGCTCTGCCTTCAGAAGCCATGGCTGATGGGAGGTTGGGGAAGAGAGAAAGGCCTATAGGCACAAAGACTCCTTCAGACTCTCCAAACAGTATGGACTGACTCCAGGGCTATTGGGGTTAGCTATTTCGAGACCTCCAAGGATGTGGCCAATTTTTGCCTGCCCGAAGCTAGGCTCCCTTTTGGATTCAATCAAGGGCAGACTTGTTTGGTCTAGTGAAGAGATAACTGATGTGGCCACATTTTCACGGTTAGTTAGTTTAACACTTTATTATCTGTCCCTGATTTTCTGTGACTACATCAAAGGGAAAGAGGGGAGAAAATCAAGTGGTC
This sequence comes from Vombatus ursinus, assembly GCF_900497805.2. Lineage (NCBI taxonomy): Eukaryota > Metazoa > Chordata > Mammalia > Diprotodontia > Vombatidae > Vombatus > Vombatus ursinus. The sequence continues at coordinate 6,020,357 of NW_020954630.1, forward strand.
AAAGACCAACTACTTCCCTACAGTGAAACCTCTGTTGAGGGAACTGATACTGGTTAACATTCACTTTCCCTATCAGACTTTATTGAAGCCTCATATCTAGATTGCATTTCATTTTTTTTACATTTGAGACTGCAGAGGACTCTTAGAATCCCCTCCCTCAAGAGAGCTTTCCTGATCTTCCCAATTAGGCAAGTTACTAGCTAAGTGATCTTGAGCAAGTAACTTAACCTTGAACTGCCTCAGTTTCCCCAACTGTAAAATGAAGATAATAATAGCACCTCATCTCAGGGTTGTAAGGATTGATGAGATATTTGTAAAATGCTTAGCACAGTGCCTGGAACATACTGGGTACTTAATGAATGTTTATTTCCTTCCCCACTCTATACCCTCCTCTCACAAATAACTTTGTATATTTTGAATGGACTTATCTGCATACTTATTTCCTCAAAGTGAATCAGAAATTCCTTAAGGGAAGGGACCGTTTCATTTTTTGTTACTGTATCTCCAGCACAGTGCCTGAATACAGAGGTGCTTAATAAATGCTTGCTGAATAAAAGGATGGATGGATGAATGAATGAGAATGAACAAATGAATTAATTTTAAAAATTCCAACATAGAATCTACAAAGTTATAGCTGAGACCAGAATACTGTCTAACTTTAAAAGCTATGTGCACAAGAAGACTGCTATGCAAAAAGGCCACTGCCCAGAATCACTACTCATCTGGTACATGAAACTTGTTTAGTGGGATACCTGGATTGTGGGACAGCAAGAAATCATGCACATTGTCACTTGTCACCAAACCCCATCAATGGCAGCACAGCAAGGGCAGGCTGATGCAGAAGCCATGCGTAAAGCCATTTTTGATGTTACAAAGCAAATCTATATTTAATATGTAATGTGTTGTTCTCAAAACTATTTACTGCTTATTACTAGATCCAATGACTTATTTCGGGGCCTTCTACATTTAAAAGTTAAGGTACATCAATATTAGAATTTACAATCTCACAAAGAACTGGAAGATTGGCTCTTTATCAAAGCTCACTAAAACAACAAAAAGGTGAGATTCAGGAGAAAAAATTTCACTTACAGAACATGAAGCTGCCAATTTATCAACAAAGTAGGTAACAAATGGTTCCCATCAGATGGTTCATCAGAAAAGAAGAAAGATGCAGGAAGGATGCTCCAAGAGGAAGTAGTCAGGCTTAACCATCTCTGCGCACCTGAATCTTCACAATCACCCTTCCTTATTTTCCTCATAAACCTGCCACTCCCCTTCCCAAACTTAGGGATAGAGATAGGGCAATCCCACAGAAAATTCAGATGCTTTGATCCCTACGGGAAGTATGAACTGAGATTCAGTAGCCCTGGGTTCAAGTACAGGCTCTAACACTTCCCAGCTCTGTGACCTTAAGCATGTCTCTTTCCTTAGCCAGGAAAGGGACCTTTCAGCTTCAAAGGGTATAGGAGATTTGGGACTTCCTATCTTCCCCTTGGAACTCTAAGCCCACCCAAAACAGGGGTGGCTAGCAACAGTATCTGCATCAGGACTCCATAACAGACTGGCCAGGATGAAGAAAGTAGAATCAAACCTTTTTGGGCCTCAGTTTCCTTCATCTGTAAAATGGAAATAATAACTCTTGTTCTGCCTACCTCACACTGTTACTTTACAGAAAGTGCTCTGTAATCTTTTATTATTGTTGTTCTTGTTGAGTTACTATTACTATTACGGAGTAGGCAACTGAGAGGCTAGGTCTCTAAGGGTAGCATATGTGAAGTCAGCTACTTGGATTCCTAGTGAGATTCAGGGGCAGTGAGATTAGAAAGCTAAACCCCTTCTGGAGACTAAAATGGAAGGCCAGATGCTTGGGTTTCCAGCCCACAAGCAAGGAAAAAAAATAATAGAAAAAGCAACTTTTTGGATGCCCGTGGGCTCAGTCCAATCAGTCCAATCTCCTACACTTAACATGGGAGATCACATGCAATAGTAGACAAAAACTAGACCTGAAGTCAACACCTGAGTTCAAATCCTGCCTCAGATACTGAGTACTTACGCATGATCCTGAGCAAGTCATTTAATATCTCTTGGCCTCAATTTCTCATCTGTAAAATGGGGGAGGGGGGGGTGAAGAAGATGGCCACTTAGGTCTCTTCCAGCTCTAAATCTATGACCCTATAATCCCCAGTCATGGACAACAGCTATTGGTCTTCAGAATTTTAATCTCGTAACTCTCAGTATTCTTATTAAAAAAAACTTTTAACCAAATTCTGAGTACAAGGTAGGAAAGTAGATTCAGACATAGTAGATGCTCTTCGTCAATGTTAGAAATGAAGAAAGGTCTGGAGTTGAACTTAGTTACCCAGAAATTCAATTCACCGGAATCGCCTATTCTCCAAACATTTCAGTTAGAGTTTATAGTCCGTGGGGTTTTTTTTCCAAGTGTTGAATTCCTGTGCATCTGTTATAATCTAAGTCAAATGTCATCTTCTCAGTGAAACCTTTCTTTATCTCTTAATCTCCCCAGTCAGGAAGACTACCCCCTTACAACAAAATCCTTTGTTCTGTAGCAATATAACTCAGCTAATATGCCATGCATATCATAATTATCTATGTTAGTGTTTTATTCTGCAATTAGATTGTGACCTCCTTGAGGAAGGGATCATGTCTCATCTAAGTTTTTTTATGACCATCAAAGCCTAGCACAGTGTTCTACACACAGCAAGCATTATGTTTTTAGAATGAATACAGGATAACCCCTAGAATAAGCCTAAAATCCTTTCCATTTCTAAATCCTATGATCTAATGGAATGAATCAATCTAATTTACTTTGATTCTTTATGTAATGGTGTTGGGGGGTGGGGGGACGTCAGCCCAGACAATTATCCTACATGACTTAAAGTTTTAAGTGATAAGATGAACTATTCATTTATCACATACCTAGATTGTTCCTGAACACCTTTCTAGGTGTGAAAGGAAGTTTATTTGTATTGGCTGATGGGCTTGGTCACCGATCATAACTTCCAGCCTGTGGAAAACCATAATGCTAAGTGCAACTGAGAATTTCAGTATCTAGCATCAAAAAAGGAGATAATGTTCCAGTGAAACCTCTGAGACCTTGATGGTGAAGAAAAAGGTATGAAGAGAATCACAGCCCTAAACTTCAGTGGTCTAGGTCTCCTCTCAGTCTCTAATCTCTCCTTGGCCAGGGAACAGTCCTCTGAGCTTCAAAGGGTACAGAGCATTTGGGACTTCCTATCTTTCCATTGGAACCCTAGAATTATCCCCAGAACAAGAGTGGTTAGGAACAGTGTCTGCATCAGGACCTCATAACAGACTGAGGAAAGGTGAGGATAGCAGAACCAAAGCTCTACAAAGAACCTAGCTCAAAAGCAACACTATACCTAAAGGTGAGGACTTGGGCAAAAGAACTATAAGGAACTATGAGTTACTCCTCTGCCACATATGCTCTAATGTGTCACAGACATTTTAGGAAAATGGTTTTATACCAATTGTTTTTATTATACTGTCTTAGAAATACCCCTAGTCAAATGTCTGGAGTGACATTTGAACTCGGGTCTTCCTGCTCTAGGCCCAGCACCCTATCCACTGTACCACCTAGCTGCCACAACAAGGGATAAAGAAGTTCACAGAAAACAAAAATGGACAATTTCAATTACATACAAGTTTTTAAAAAATTTTGCACAAGCAAAATCACTGCAGCTAAAATTAGAAGGGAAACAGGAAATTTGGAGAAATACTTGCAGCAAGTTTTCTCTGATAAAGGTCTAACATCCAAGATATCTAAGGAATTGATCCAAATTTATAGCGCTAACAGCATTTCTCCAATAAATGATGGTTAAAGGAGAACAGGGAGTTTTTTTAAACATTTTTTTATTTTGAATTTCTATTTCTCTCCCTCCCTCTAATCCCTCAAAAGTTCTTTCTACAAGATATCTGACAAGTTGGTAAATTTAGCCATTGCTCAAACACCTCTTGTAAGGGGAACTCACTACCTTCCCATGGGACCCCATTATACTCTAAAAATGAAAGCTCTAATAATTTTAAAGTTTTTCTTTATACTGAAGACCAAATTTGACTCTTTGGAACTTTTATCAATTATTCCTAGTTCTATAGTCTGGAACCAATCCAAACAGGCCTAATCCCTTCTTTCAAAGTATCCAGTGCATCCCAATTTTTCTCAAAGAAAGTACTGGATACTTTGAAATCAGATTTGTTCTTTGAAGCTTGGATTTAGTCAAAGGGCCACACTTGAGGACCTCGAGGGCCACATGTGGCCTCGAGGTCACAGGTTCCCTACCCTTGGTAAGGGATTTGCCCAGGGTCACAGAGCCTTTATGTGTCAGAAATAGGATTTGAACCCAAGTCTTCCAAGTAGGTCTGTCCTCTCTCACTTACACCATCTTGCCTGGTCTAAAAATGATGGATCTTATTCTCTGACCCCATTACCAGAGAAATGACTAAAGAATTAATTTGTAAGTGGACAACCTTCTGGTGATAAGCTTGTCCATAATTATCTAGGTTGATCCTTGGAAAGCAGTCTATTCCTAGTAGTAGATTTGAAATCTTTCTGGTATAGTAGAACCTGGCAGAGCTCTCTGCTGGCATAGCTGGGAAGAACACAGGGTTACCTCAATGCCACAAGGAAGCATTGGAGTAAGGCTTTGTGGAGGACTATAAACCAGACAAATCTACTTGTGTTCATCAATCCCCATTAAGGAAAAATATGGCGTACCATCACTGAATATGGCTAGGTATACATAAGTACTCATGAAAATTCTGGAGCAGGCATTTGTCCCTAGCACTTTCTTACCTCCCTAGGTCTATGGTCCTCTCCCCAACTCACTCCCTGGAATGTTGATGAAAGCTCGTCCCTGCCAGGTTGCACTTGAACCTGACCTTGTATGTCGCCACACTTAGAAACATATCTAAGCCTTCTGTTTTCCCACTATGGAAACCTTTATACCATCAGTTCTTGATCTGTGTGTTATTTTCCTCAACACTTAGCCATCTGATTGAAATGAGTAAGAGTTAATGATACATTCACATTTCAAGAGACTTGAATTTCAATGGCAGGGGTATTCTCCCAATAAGTAACTTACATAAGAGTTGAAATATTTCATGCCCTGCTGCAGCCAACTTTGATGCACTGTATAAATATATTTTGGTTGTTATCTAAACTCAACATTTCTGTCACCCTCTAGATCAAAACTTCCTTCCCTGGCCAGCATTTTCCTCTATATGTTGTCATCCTCTATTACAACTAAGCTTTTTGAAGGCAGGGACTATCTCATTTATATATGTATTATTTACACAGTGCCTGCCACATAATGAGCACTTTAGAAATGTCTTTCATGCAGTCAATCAATATTCATTCAGTCAATCAACATTTATTCAACAAGGTGTTTTCCTTATGAGGATGACAAACCTTATTACAGACAGGACTCCAGAGAATATAGATAGTATCAGCATTAATAGAATCAGAATGTGAGGAATGGAAGGGGCCAGTAGAAATCATTTTAAATAGTATCTTCCATTCTATTGATAGGGAAACAAGCTACAGAGTTAAGGGGACTTCTGAGTCACATGACCAATATGGAAGACTAGACATTTTCTCCATTTCTCACAAACTCAAAACTCCCTAACATAGGAATTATGTGCAAGAAGCAAAGTGACTGCAGCTATCTCCACAGACCAAGACACCAAGAAGACTAATAAGGTTAACAACCTAATTAACAGCAAAGAACAGTAATCCCTAACTCATTTTCTCAGTATTCAGCACCCGCTTATCTGAGAGGGCAGCACAACCTAATACTTGACCTCTGGGATCCACCCAGCAATTTCCTAGCTGTTGCCATTGCTGCTCCTTCAACTCTGCTCACCTCTTTGTAGAAAGAGGGAAGGGATGATGTGAGGACTGGTATATTGGTAGGCCCCAGCTGACAGTAGTGACTCCATGTTTGCCCACTGATTGATCCACCTATACTGGAAGTTTCTATGTACCCAACAACTGGCTTGGTCAGCTACATTTAGGGTTAGGAATGCAACATTAGCAAACCACCGACTTAGCAAATGTCACCTAATCCAGATACGTAAAGTTAGGAAACTTCACTAATCATAGTATCCTTGTTTTTAATAAGACTATCTGATAACTGACTGCTCCTGAAGTCCCCATCCTATTCAATCTCTGTGAATCTGCCCAGAAACAACAATCAAATGTAAGAGTAAAGATTCAGGAGATCTGGGCTCTTGATTAGGGTACCAATCCAATTTAAGCCTGTTGACTGGGGTACCAGCTACTACCACTGTGTACTTGTGGGTCTGAAGGGTGAAGGAGCCACACACCTTTACAAGTCTGTGAGTGATAAATTGCTTACCTTGTGATCTTTTGAATGCTTGTGTTCCTTCCTGGTATCTCACCAACAAGTAGGCATTGGAAAGCAGAAGCACTTGGGCAGAGAACCAAAGAACAGAGGTAACAGGAGCAGTGCACCAGAGTGTGTGGGGAGAGGAAACTGCACCAGTCTTGAAAGAAAGAGCACCCAACTGGGGCCAATTCAGTCCCCTCAAGGCCTGAGGTTGGCTAAAAGTGAATTCCCCAATGTGGGAGGAAGCTATTTTTGAAGTCTAGCTTCCACAGAATTCACCATCAAAGAGGAAAGATTCATAAAGTGAGAGATACAGGAATATAAGGAAAAAAGACTGAACCTACCAAAGACCTCAGGAGGAAAACTCAGTTAAAAACCTAGAGCACAAGTAGACAAATCAATAGGAAAGATATTAAAACAGAAGGGAATATGGCCATTAAAACATCTAAATAAGTCCAAACATCTCTAAATAAATACTGCAAGACAGAAGTTAAGGGACTTAGCTCAGGTCACACAGCTAGATGATGCCAGAGCTGTGGCCAGCATTTAAGTTTCCTGCCTCTAGGAATCCCATCTGTCTCCAGTCCACTTTTCCAGACTCACTGCATATTGCTCCCCTTCAGACACATCATGGTCCAACCCAACTAGACTTGTTCTTCACATAGTATATTTCATCTCTATTCTCCAGACTGCACAGACTACAACCTCTGAACAGACTGTCCCCCACATTTGTAATGCACTCATTCCTCACCTCTAACTTCCTTCAAAGCTCAACTCAAGCTTCATCTATGTGAGGGATTTTCCTGATCCTTGTTCCCTGCCCCAAGTTGCTAATGCCTCTCCCAACCATCAAATAATCTTGTTATTTACTTGGTATTTATTTATACGTGTATGTAATGTGTTCCTTACATCAATAAGTCAAAGACTTATTTTGGTTTTGTCTTTGTCTCTCTAGTGCCTAGCATACTGCCTGAAACATAGTAGGCATTTAATAAATGTTTACTGATTGGCTGATTAAATATATGATCCAACAGTGATAAGCTTTTTTCCCCAAAAACTCTTCTCCAACATGTCATTATAAGAAATGAACATCCTCTGTACTCATATATATATATATATATATACACACACATACATATACATGTTTTGATTCACATGTCTGAAATTGACACTTTCACCTCATTGGCTTTCAAGTTCTATACAACTCAGGGGAGAAAATTCTGATTCTCTAAGATTAACAGCATAATTGTTGGCAAAAATATTAGTTAATCCTGCAAACATTAGATATTTTAAGATAAATCGCTGCAACCACATTAGCTACATACAGCTGTTTGTTCTTTAAATATACCAGCTGTTCATCTTATACTTTGATGAGAACAGCAAGGCTAAGTGAAAAATAACAGCATCACCTTTTTTCATAATGAACTCAATTTTTTCAAAATATACTTCTACCAGAAATCTTCAATCTTGGAATTTCATATCCAACCTTCTCCTAGTTATTTAATCAGTGCCTAACATCTGTGCAAGCCAGTTGGTTCTCGACAGCTCCTGTAGATCTTTAAGAACTGTTTCTTGGCAGCCTCTTTTTTTACTCTAATTGAAAGGTTAATCAAATCAGTCATACTAGTATGTTGGCTAAATAAACACCCTGTCTCCCGTGACGATGAAACAGATGCATTATAGTTCCATTTAGCCAAGGGGTTCATTTTTTCCATAATTATATTCACTATTCTCCAATCTCCTCTGTGGTATGATAGCACTTTAAATAGTTCACGTGAACGCAAATTATACTCCACCTTAGAAAACTCCTCCTCACTTGTAGTATTCCTCTAGTACTAATTAAGGCATTTTCAACAGCAATATGATTCTATCTATTGTACATAGAGGTAACTCAGTGTCTGAGTTATGGGAGAATAACTGTCATAAGTATTATAAGCACTTAAAATAGCATCTTAAGAGCACAACTGTCAAGCGTTCAAACTTGTAGTCTATTCAAAAGATACATCTCTAGTCAAAAGTATCTGAATAAGGGAGTGGTATTCAAGCTATACAGACAGCTAACATATATGACCAAAAGTTATTTCCCAATAGTAAAGTGGTCAAAGCATATGGAAAAACCTGCTCCCACACAGCCATATGAAAGAATGACTCACATCACTAACAACCCTGAATTTCACTTAAAACCAGCAAATTGGCCAAGATGACGAAAGATAGGAAGTCATTGGTAGACGGCGTATGGGAAGATAGGCACAAAAATGGAGCTATGAATCAATACAACCATTTTGAAAAGCAATTTGGAATTATACAAATAAAATGACTATAATATTTTTTGACCCAGAGGTTCTATTACTAGACATATGGCCCAAAGAAGATATAAGGGATGAGAATAAAGTCCCTATATGGACCAAAATATGTACAGCAGTACTTTTTGTGATAACAAAGAACTGGAAACAAAGTAGATGCCCACTGATTGGGGAATGGCTAAACAAATTGTGGTACATGAATTTAATGCAATATTAATGTCCTGTAAGAAATGATGAAAATGATAAATGCAGAGAAACATTGAAAGAATACACACAATCTGATGAAGAATAAGGTAAGCGGGGCAGCTAGGTGGCTCAGTGGATAGAACACTGGCACTGGAATCAGGAGGACCTGAGTTCAAATCTGACCTCAGACACTTGACACTAGCTGTGTGACCCCTGGGCAAGTCACTTAACCCCATTGCCTAGCCAAAAAAAAAAAAAGAATGAGGTAAGCACAACCCAGAAAACAATACACACAACTATAACAACATAAAGGAAAAACACAACCACAAAAACAATCAACAATGAATGGTGCAAAAAACAAACATGGCTCCAAAAAAGAAATATGAGAAGACATCTTCACCCTACTCTTTTACAGAGGTGGGAGGTCCATGGATGAGTTATACTGCATATATTTAGACTTTTTCCAACATATTGATTGATTTTGCTGATTTGTCTCCTTTCTCTTCTTTAAAAACATTCTTTGTTATTATTTGGGATGGAGAAGGGATGGGAAGAATATTGAAACAAATTCTGGTAATATAAAAAACAAGGTATCTATACACACATACATATAGTTTTCCCACTATATGTATGTATGTATAGATAGATATAGATAGATAGATAGATAGATAGATAGACAGACAGATAGATAGATAGATAGAAGGCTCAGGGTGAGTTGAAGATGAAGGGGTGATATCTGGAAAATAAAATTAAGGGGTGAGAGAGGATTATACTGGGAGAAGGAGAAAGGGATAAGTAGAATGAGGTAAATTATCTAACATGAAACAGACAAGAAAAGGCTTTTACAGTGGAGGGGAAATGGGGGAAGGTGAGAGGGAATGAGTGAATCCTATTCTCATAGGATTTGGCTTAAGAAGGGAATAACATACACAACGGGGTATGGAAATCTATCTTACCCTACAGGAAAATAAGGGGGGTAGGGGACAAGAGAGAAGAGGGTTGATAGAGGGGAGGGCAGATTGAGGGAGGGGATAATCAAAAGCAAACACTTCTGAGGAGGGACAGGGTCAAAAGAGAGAACAGAATAAATGGGGAATAGGATAGAATGAAGGGAAATATGCTTAATTTTTCACAACATGGAAGTGTTTTGCATGACTACACATCTACTACCTGTATCAACATGCTTGCCTTTTCAATGAGGGTGGGTGTGGAGGGAGGGAGAAAATTTGTAACCCAAAGTTTTAAAAACACATGTTAAAAATAAAAAAATAAAAAGAAAGCTATTAAATTGTGTGCAATCCTGAAAAAAACAAAAACAAAAAAACAAGGTATCAAAATTATTTTGGGGGGCAGCTAGGTGGCGCAGTAGATAGAGCCAACCCTGAAGTCAGGAGGATCTGAGTTCAAATCCAGCCTCAGACTAAACATTTGATACTTACTAGCTGTGAGACCCTGGGCAAGTCACTTAACCCCAATTGCCTAAAAAACAAATAAATAAAATTTTTTTAAATATCTATTCAAAAGTTACAATATATCTCTTTGAAAGTAACTATAACAAGACGGTGGTAGCTGCAGGATTTAGATATTTACAGTACGGTAGTTATATTGTCACATAACTCAAAGGTTGAAAGATGGAACACTTAATATTTTGGAATCAGTTGTGTGGCAATGTCACCACATTAGAATTTAAAATCTTCCCTCTCGTTGTAATACATTAAATCATACAATTTTTACAACCAGTCAAGAATCAATAAGCAATTTTAAGTGCTTACTATGTGTCAGGCACTGGGGATACAAAGACAAACATTAAAGTCTGCTCCTAAGGAGGAAGACAGCTTTGTGAGTCATAGAAGAATAAAGGATCACACATTCAGAGCAGGAAGAGTACTCAGGTCACTGAGTCCGACCACCATGTTTTAGATGAGAAAACTAAGACTTAAGCGTTTTGCCCAATGTCACGTGGTTTGTCAAGCCAACAAGAATTTATTAACTGCTTACTTTGTGCCAGGCATTGCACTGTGCGAAAACCAGGATTTGAACCTGGGTCCTCTGACTCCAGATCTAGATCCTTAAGAGATCAACTATTTAACTAATGCCCAGAGAAGTTAAGAGACTTGTCAAGTCATTTAGATCTAGGAAACCTGCATTCTAGTCCTAGCTCTGTTGAGTCCTGAGCTCTATCACACAACGTGTAGGAATGATTTCTCATGCGCCTAATCTATTGATCATCACTGAGATCACTGAATTCACAGATGGCCTAGGCATACTTTTCCTCAAACTATTACCCACCACACTCTCCAGGTTCCATCTTCACAATCTGTCTCTACCTCATTTCTAATCTTTACTCTTTTGTTGGCTTACAGAATACCTTACTAGCCATTTTAAGCAATAACTCACATCAGCCCTGTGGATTTGCATCACACATTGCTTTACTTTAATTATTAAAGGACGCCCAAACTATCTCAGTCTATACCCTGCCACCAAATGCCATGTGATTTATCCTTTCTCAAAACAAAAACCAAACCACATTTTAAGTTATGAAAAGTTAACACTGATTATATCTGTAGGATAGTAGAATGCTGTAACAGCAAAAAAAAAAAAAGGAAATCAAATTTCAAGGTGAGAAAAATGGAAACCTTCATAAAATACATACATACACATATATTTCATATACATACACCAAATGTAAATCCTCAAATAAAGTTCATAATACAACTATCTGTACTTAACTAATAAAACTAATAAAAGCTTTTCCATCTTTTATAGTGATGCTGTAAGATACAGTTGGCTGAGCTATACAGTTTAGGTTCATTATTATTTATGATACACACACACATACATATGCAGACATCTTGTTCTGAGAACATTGGGCTTAGTTTGAGTTTGACATTCTAGGACAAATGATGATCTTCCTCAGATCTCTTTCCACTCCGATCTATCCTCCATATAGCTGCTAAAGTGATTTTCCTAAAATGCAGGTCACTCTCAACTCAACAAAATCCAGTAACTGCATATTGCCTTTAGAATTATATACAAAATTTGCCTTTGGCTTTTAATACCCTTCATAACCTGGCCCCACTCCACTTTTCATTAAACACTACTCTCTTTCCTGCATTCTGTCCAGGCCTTCCTGTTATTCCTCATCACAAGTCTCTACATCTTAGCACTGGTTGTCCCCCTCTCTCTCTTCACTTCTGACTATCAGAACCCTTTGCTTTCTTCAAAACCCAGCCCAAGTACCACCTTCTGTACATGAAGCATTTCCTGATGCCATTTATTTATTAATGCCTTCTCCCAATTCACACCCTTTTCTCCTGACTGTGCCACTATCCTAGTCCAATCCTGTATAACCTCGTGGCTGAACTTTTAAAACAGCTTACTGGTCTCCCTGCCAAAAGTCTCTTCCTCCTCTAGTCTATCCTCTGTTCAGTTGACAAGGTGATGTTCCTAAAGCACAGATCATCCCTTTCCCACTACTCAAATTCCAGTGGCTCCCTAGCACCTTAGGATCAAATATAAATCCTTTGGTGTTCAAAAAACCTTCATAACTTGCCCTCCCCCCACCACTTTATACCTTACATTCCGCCACATACTCTAAAATCTAGTGACACTGGCCTCCTTGCTGTTCCTTGAACAAGACACTCCATCTCTCCACTCCAGGCATTTTTTAAAGTTGTCCCCCATGCCTACAGCTCCCTGCCTCTTACCTTCCCTCAAGTCCCATCTAAAATTCTGTATTCTACAGGAAGTCTTTCTTAATTTTTACAGATTCCCCCTTAATTCTAGTGCCTTCTTTCTGTATTATTTCCAATTTATCCTATATATAGCTTGTATGTACATAGACTGTGAATTCTTTGACAGCAGGGACTACCTTTTCCCTTTCTTTGTATTTCCAGTGCTTAGCACAGTACCTGGCATTCAGTAGGCTCTTTGTTTAGTGACTGCCTGAATAAACCCATATAAACTCCTTTCTTCTTAAACATCACTCACCTCCACACCCCATGGTTCAGCCATATCAGGTGACCTCCAGTATTCGTGCCTTTGAACAGGGCATCCTCTGTATCAGGAAAGCTTTTGCTCACCTCTGCCTCTTGGAGGCCTTGGTTTCCTTCAAGACTTAAGCATCAGCCATCTCCCAGCAGTATGTATCAGGAGGCCTTTCTCGTCCCCTCAGCTACTAGTACCTTTCCTTCTAAGGTTACCTTATAGCTACTATGAATGTAACTTTTAAGCTCCTTGAAGACAAAGGCTATTCCTCCTTTTTCTTTGTATCCCAGAGCTTAGAACAGTGCCTGACACATAGTTAAGGGCTTAAAATATGTTTGCTGATTGACTGCTTTGTATTCTGCATACTTATGTTAGTGCAATGGCCACAACACACCTGATCCTGCTGCTGACTTGCTCCATTTCCAGCCTAGGCTTTTTAGGCAACCTGATGCCCTCTGCTACCTGGGGCTCACCATCCTGATGCTGGACTCAGTGTGGATATCAAATTAGCTTCAACCTTACTATAGCTCAGAACTTGAGTGATCCACCTGCCTCAGCCTCCCCAGAAGCAGGGAACCTATGGGGATGCACTAACATGCCAGGCAAGGGATACAAATTTTAGGGAACATCTCAGTTGTATTGTAAGGTCAAGTCATAAGGAGCATGACCTATTACTTTGGATTTAAAACTATTTTGCCTGATAGTACAGGATCATATTTGGGGTTCTAGAATATTTTCCTCAATAAATGAGACCTTAGTACATTACATGTATTTTACTCAGCCTCTCTACTTAATAGTACACTGATTTTCAATGTCATAGTATTACTGCCCTGGCACATTCTTTTTTATTTACTTAGGATATCAAATACTTCAGAAAAAGTTTTAACTTTTTTAAGAAAATGTTTTCAAGAACTTATTAGACTGATTGTTCAAAATTCCTTAAATCAGGATAACATACAGTCAAACCAGAATCACATTTTAGGTAAAGTTTAAAATTACATTTATTTAAAACTTGAGCAAGATATCAATATAAAAGAAAACAGTATAAGAAATAAAAATAATCAAAGTACAAAACATTTTAATTTTTCAACATCCATAATTTAAAGAGATAGCAAGGCCCTTATTTACACCCATATTTTACTTTTGGTTGAAGTTCTATACCAGTTATATAAAACATTTTAAAAACTGGCAAAGGAATCATAAAACCTAATGTGGGCTCTTAAATTCATATAATACAAAACATAATTTATGTTTCCTCAGAATAAAATTACACATCTTAATAAGATGCAGGTATTTTGTTTTCCTGCTTTAAATGGCTTGCCACCTAAAGAAAGCAGCTGGAAAACGAGAGCATCTGCAGGAAGCACTGGTTAACTTTATCCGGTAGCTACGACAGCCAGATTTTGTGCTCCAAGGGCTCTGAAGAAAGGTCACATTTTCAGATAACATCAAGTAAATTTATATGTAGGCTTGTTGAGGAAAATAACTTAGAAAACAATGTAAAATATACACTTAAATTTACATATCTAATTTAAAGTAGTTTTAGGTGTTTTATTCAGAGGTTACTAAAGTTAAGTATATAGTATCAGGGAAGGCTGTGACACTTGGTGAGCTTTGTCTTCAGACGCTAAGCACACATACTGTTCTCTGTCTACCCTCCTACCCCGCAATGTTTGACATCACACATGCCCTACAACCAGATGCCTACCCCAACCCTTGAGAATGTTTTCTAAACTCTGATATTCTACACCACCCCTACAGGATAAACTGGATGAGACAAAGGACATCAAAGCTAACTCCTCCAGGTTACCTGATATATTGTAAATAGCATTTTTTCTTTTTGCAAGGGAAGGAATGGTCAAACAGGTTTTCATTTGGATGGTATCAGAAGAAAAGCAGAAAAAGGGAATTATATTTTTGTGAAAACAAAGTACTTGAAAGAAGATAGCACTGCAATTTTTACATTAAGATCTTACCACAATAAATTATATAAATTGTATTTTTAGGGCAGTCTCCAAAAAGAAGTGATTCAACTGTTATTACTAACAAAAAGCTGAGTACACCAATGAGTTAGCTCATTTCTAAACAGTATATCAATGTTGACAAAGCACTTTTCTTACAAGAGTGCTGTGAGATGAGTACAAGAAGTTATTTCCACCTTACAAATGAGGAAATCAATTCTCAGAAAAGTTAAGTAGTCACTTGCCTCACTCTCCCATACCTGATGCAGCTGGTATCACTTGAGTTATCACCTTATCTAAGTCCAGCTTTCTCTCCACCAAACACATTACAAAACTTTTTACTTTAAAACTTTGAAAAATACCCAATTCTAATTCTTTTTATTGCCTTATTCCCTAGTTATTCAAAGAACTCCCAAGTTATTCAAAGAACTTACATTTTTAGTAACTGTCATGTGCTACTGTAATCACAGCTTTTCAGATAAAGAAAGTAGAAGGTGGGTTAATTTAATGAAGTTAAAATGGATTATAAAGAGGAAAAAGACGGAATAGCCAGTAATTGGATCACAAAACCTTTGGACTTTGTCTCCATTAGGAAATTTACTAGTGCTAGCTTTGCCAGCACACATAAGAATGATACAGAGAAAACTAGCATGACCTCTACACAAAGATGATATGTAAATTCATGAAGTATGCCATATTTAAAAAAAAAACTATTGGCAAAATACGCCAAATTAAACAAAGGTAACTTGGTAAGCTTTTCTTACGGCTAGAGGACAAACTAACATATGCTTATGCCTTGTATTTATGTGCCTGAAAAATAGGAATAAGACTCTATCTAGATTACAAGTTTCAATCCTTTAGGTCAATTCTAGTCCTTGTGTTAATTTAATTTTAGCAAATAACAAGTGGCAATGGTTTCCCTTATACCTACACTTCCTACACTTGCTAAAATTCAACAGGGCTTAAAAATCATTACCAATATTCTTTAAAAGGGCTAAGATTAAATCATAAATTTGAAAATTACCTTGAGGCCTCAGTTTTCTTTTCTACAAAACAAGGTGGCTGGACCAGAATTCAGGTTTCCTCTAAGTCTACTGCATTTAGTTGTACCACACTGCAAGAAGTCATGGTACCATCCCTCTTACTCTATGCCTTTTTGTATGATGATCTCATTTTCCTTTTTTATTGTTTCCTTTTTTCCTTCCCACCAATTCTATTTCTTTCATTTAAGTAGCTATCACAGGAAAAGGTAATGGTCTGTAGTGGAGCATCTAGGCTCAGGAGTCAAGAAGACCCAAGTTCAAGTCCTGGATGAGGGGGAAAGGAATAAGCATTTATGTAGCACCTATTATATGCCAGGCTCTGTGCTAAGCATTTAAAAAATAATTCTCTCATTTGATGCTCACAACAACCCTCAAGAGTAAGTGCTATTATATCCACTTTATAGTTGAGGAAATTGAGGCAAACAGAGGTTAAGGGATTTGACCTGGGTCACACAGTTAGCAAGTGTCTGAGGCTGGATTTGTACTCAGGTCTTCTGACTTCAGGCCTGGCACTCTATCCCCTGCACCACTAGCTGCCAAGTCACTTAACCTCTCGTTGCCCCAAGACAACTCTTTCAAACAGCAGCCAATTTGTATTGGTAATTTTCTGTTCTTTGCAACATACTGCCTCTTGTATAAATTTGTAAATAATTTGCATTTAGGTTACTCTCAACAGAAAACGGTTCCTCACATTTGAATGAGGGGAAGAGCAGAAAACCTAATTCACAAAATAAGCTCTGTTGCTAGTGAATACTTCAACGCTTCAAGGATCTGCAATTTTGTTGACACCACCTACCAACAACTTCCATTAACACAGACTGCAACCCCTCTATGTAACAGATTTTTGAAAGTTGTTAAGGATAGAAAATTTACCATTCTATGGCCAAAATGATGAATTTCTATGAATCTGTTTGGTCTTATGATCACAGACATTGAGTCAATTCCTTGGCTCCTCCCTTGTAGGCTTAAATCTTAAAGCTTAATCTACATTGGCACAGCCTTCAAGAATTCAGTAACACTTCTCCATCACGATGAGATGTTTGAGTAGGCCACAGTTTATTCCACAGTGCCAAGCACACAATAAATACTAAATAAACCATGTGTTGCTTATTAATGAGAACAATGTAGAGCACCAGCCCTGGATTCAGGAGGACCTGAGTTCAAATCTGGCCTCAGATACATAACACTTACTAGCTGTGTGACCCTGGGCAAGTCACTTAACCGCATTGCCTAGCCAAAAAAAAAAAAAGAGAGAAAGAGAACAATGGCAACTAGGTGGTGTAGCAAGCAGACAGAGAGCAGGGCCTAGAATTAGGAAGACCTGGGTTCAAATCTAGCCTTAGACACTTACTAGCTATATGATCTTGGACAAGTTCCTTAACTGTTTGCCTCAGTTTCCTCAATTGCAAAACAAGATAATAGCACCTACCTCCCAGGGTTATTTTAAGGATTAAATGACAGAACATTTGTAAAGTGCTTAGCACAGTGCCTGACACAGAAAGCGTCACATAAATTCTGGCTATTATTGCTTATTTTTATAATTAATCCTACTACTATGTTGTGTAGTCCTAATGCCACTACTACCACTACTATTACAAAGTTGCACATGTCCATAACTATTCATTCTACACAGTAAGCAAAAAGAATACAGAGGGTGACAAAAGAGTTGGTCCTGTCTCTGTCTACAGTAGTCTAACACAAGGACACAATAAGCCAGCCCCAAGAAAATAAAGGATATAACTAATCAGTTATTTCCCAAAACTAGATTGGGCTTTGACGTTAAGAAGGGAAATTCTTGGGGCAGCTAGGTAGCACAGTAGATAGAGCCCCAGCCTTGGAGTCAGGAGGACCTGAGTTCAAATCTGGCCTCAGATACCTGACACTTACTTAGCTGTGTGATCGTGGGCAAGTCACTTAACCCCAATTTCCTCACTAAAACAAACAAACAAAACCCAAGAAGGGAAATTCTCTGGTGAGACACTAAAACATTTGTTTCCCATGGCCAAATACAAACTTCTGGGACTGACCAGGCCTTTTGGATGGAGAAGGCTAAAGAAACAGGGAGGGAATAAGGAAGGGGGAGTAAAGAGGCAGAAAGGAAATGAGGCCTATAGGAAGCTGATTACTGTGGAAAGAAAGTCTGCTGTTTAATGCTTTGTGACTATTTCTTAGTTCTTTCAGCTGCATGGCCTTTGGTTTACTTCTAGGTAAAAGGAGCTCCTGATCCAGGAGATTGATTCTATGGTATCAGGAGTACTAGGGAGACCAATGAAACAGTAAACGCTCCACAATATGAGACTGTAGAAAGAGTATGGACTAGGAACTATTAGATACAAGCTCTGGCCTCAGTCATAAGATCTTAAGAAAATTATTTAACCTCTCTGAGTCTAGGTTTCATCATCTATAAAATGGAGATAATTATAGTAATTCTAATTCTCTTACATCACACCATCTAATCCTTATAACAGTCTTTTAGTTAAAAGGCTCTCTGAAAAGTGTCAACTACTGTACAGTGTAAATAGCTTTCATTTCAACAGCACCTAATGATTCATGCTTTTCAAATATGAATTATTCTTTGCATAGCGCATTATGGTTTTCAGAATACCTTCACTTAGAGCTTCAACCTACGGCTTTTTTGGTTTGACTTCTTCAAAGTCCTACTCCAACTGACTCGCTGTCACTGGAGGTGATTCTTAGGTTTTACAGTGCAACCCAAGCTCACATATGTTCTACTGTGCCAGAAAGGCCTTCAGTGCGATCCAAGAAACACAGTATGTCTCTTCCCAAAGATAAGCTCAGGTAAGTATGGATAAACTCATCATCAGGAGAGAGGATATTTCTTATGTCACTCTTTGGCCAAGGCAATATATGAAACAAAAAAATGCAAAAGGTTTGGCCTCCTTCTACTCCTTCAGTGATAGTGGGAGAGTGGTAGAGAATGCAATGGGAGCTAAGAATCATTATTTTTAGATCATCTATAGACATTAATTTAGCTTATGTTTCTCCAAGAGATCTGTTTCCAGTGACCAGTGAGCAGACATTATTAGAGAAAATGAATCCTATAAACCATGATATTTCCACAATAAAGGAAACCAGAAAACAAAAGGAAAATTCCGAGTTGATGGGTTATTTTTGCATTGAGAACAATTCATCTCTAAGTATATTCAATTTTTAATATTTAAATTGGAGAACGATTTAAGTATTTTATAATGAAAGATCCTTAAAGAAAAGAGACAGAATAATCTAATGGAAGTAACACTGGTTATTCTTGTTGTTGTTCAATCATTCAGTCATGTCCATTTCTTCGTGACCCCATGGACCATAGCATGCCAGGCCCTTCTATCCTCCACTATCTCCCAAAATCTGTCCAAGCTCATAAAGTAACACTGGACTTGGAAGTCAAAAGATCTGCTTTCAATGCTTAACAGCTGTATAACCACAATCATATCAATCAACTAATTTAAACCTCAGTTTCTTCATCTGTAAGACTGAGAAGAAAATATCTGTACTACCAACCTCCTATGTCCACAAAGAAAACACTCTGTAAAGTATTATACAAAGCACTGTAAAACACTATATAAATGTGAGCCATTATAAAAAACAAAACAAACCCAGTTCCATTCCCTTTCCCTACATATTTTCATTTTACATAATTGTCTTTAAAAAAGCAGTATGTCAGATTGGATAAAAACCCAGCCTTAAAGTCAAGAGGACATAGGTTTAAGTCTCAGCTCTGATACAGACTGGTAGTGTGACCCTTTGCAAGTGACTTAATCACTCAATGTACCCTGAGACAATCTAAGATTATAAACTGCTGAAGAGTTGCCATTCTGTATCAGTAGAAAGAAATGATAGCATAGGTGTAGAGTCTTGACTACAAAAGAAAAAATTTCTCCTTATAAATTCTAAAGCTATGATATGTTAGTCATAAAAAAAGCCTTATCTAAAGACAATCTTTTGGGAAACTATGGACTTTTTCTTATTCTACAAAACCGCTTTAAACTCAAAGCATGAAAAAACATGAGAGGTACTGCCAGAACTGTTATAAAACCATAATAAAAGACAGAGTTTTAAAAAAGGTGGTAAAATTTGTTTTCTTATTCTTGCAAAGTCACTTTAACTATCAAATATTTCATAATAGTTTTTAAAAAGGATATGATTCATAGTCCAATGTCTGTGTAAGTACTCCAGTAAGAACAAATTCTGCATTATGAACATCTGAAAGACATTAAAAATAATCATTTAATAAAGTAAAAATAGTTATATGGTGATAAATACACAAAAGGAGTAATGACAATCTGATCATACCTATTCCTCTTGCAAAATATTCTCGACATAAGTGAAGATCGTTCTCACAGGATATTAAAATTATTTCTGACAAACTCTACGGAAGAGAAAACAATGAGTCCAAATGATGTACAACAATGGGTCTTACAAACTATAACAATTAATCTAAGAGATCACTTCACTTATATACACCTTATTTTGCTTATGTTCCATGAGTTTACGGAAAGATGGCTGTTTAGATAACACTTTTCCTCCTGCACATTCCACAATAGCTTTCATGGTGGAAAGACTAGGACAAATTCCAGGTGTAATATAAAAATATTTTGCCTAAAAAAAACAAAACAAAACAAAAAAAAAAGTAAGTTATGAAACAAGTTGAAAACTCAAAACCAAACCAAGAGGCAGCCCAATGCTGTCAGGTCAGTAAGTTTTTGTTTCAGTGTAAATCAGGTACTTTCAAATCACTAAGATATTTATCTGCTACTAAGGTGGGTCAGAAGGACGTAAGTTCAAAGCCCATATCAGACACATACTACCAGTACGATCACTGGCAAGTAATTTATTCTTCCTGTGCCTCATCTGCCTCTTCTATAAAATGTCAAGACCTACCTCCTAGGGTCTTGTGAGGATCAAAGGAGATATTTGCAAAATGCTTTGCTAACCTTAAAGCACCATATAAAGATTAGCTATAATTTAAGAACTAACTAGGCACAGAATTTCCTAAAAGAAATTAAGTATTTTTAATGATTTAAACATAAATTGTCTTGTCCGCTGTTACCAGCAGTATACAGTAGGTGCCCAACAAACACTTCAACTAAAGTGATTACTTCACAACAACTACAGCATCCTAAAACAAACTACCTACTCAAATATGACAGCTCAGTGCCAGATTACTGATAGACACACACCTGACCATATTCGTTTAACTTAGATGTACTTCTCTCCATTTGACAATAAAATACTACGTGGTCACACACAGAAATAGAAAAAGATGAATGTGGCTAATTTTTTTTGATCCTTCAACCACCACACAGCAAAGGGTGTTCTCCTGTCCTAGTCCTCCTTCCATTATAGTCCATGACATCTAGTTTATTACACTTTATTTATAATAATAACCATTTTTATATGTCTGGGGTTGGGGGGTAGGAGGAAAATGGACAACACCACATTCCATGGTTTGGAAAATCAAGCTGTTGTAAATATAATACATTTGTATCTATTATCTCAAAGTGTTCCTGATCCATAACATTCTGCTCCCTGAGACAGGTCACCTTACTTGAAACACACAAACACATATTCAGGATAAATAAAAGGCCAGAAAGTTATCACTAAATAAATCTTTTAATCTCTGAAATATATTTAAAAGTTTTTTGGTTATGAATTATTTAGATATGTTTTCCATTTATATCTTATTTCACCACTAGTCTTCCACATTAATTTTTGTAGCTATGCAATAAATAAAAGTTTTAGATGCAAAGTCTTATGGAAATTTGTTAAAAAATTTAAAAATAACTGTACAAATCTTATACCAAGTTAAATCCAAAATGAGCTCTAAATTTTCCTCAGGTGTGCACTGATCAAAAGACCTAACACTGTTATTTCTATTCATTTAAAATACCAATTCTTTCAAACTACAGCACAGCTAAGTATTACAAATGACTATATTTTACTGAAATCCACTAGGCATTTGACCTTGAAAATGAAATCATACCACTGATCTGAAGGTATGACTTACTTACTAGAATTTCTTTTAATCATCAAATTTTATAAAACGAGGATTGTTGCTTCTATCACATTTTCAATGGCAGGAGTTTCAATTAAGCTTGGTGAATGAAGCAGGTCATGAAACCATCTCTCTTTTTTAACAATTCCTTTGCCTGAAAGTCCTGCCTACCTTGAAAAGTGGTGTGACGTGTGCTCTCTTTAAGGACTCCTCTAGACTGAAACAAAAGAGCACCTCAGCTTCAGCATCTCGGAGCGTGAAGTTCTGTTCATCTAGAAACAAGACAATAAACACAATGAAATGTGCTTCATGAAACCCACCCTCCACCCTCTCTTATTCCTTGTGAAGAAGTGACTGAAGGCCCAATAAACTGTGAAATCTTTGACCCCTTCCCACCCTAATCACACTCCTCCCCGCTAACTCCCAACAGGAGCCAGAGGCAGGCACACTCACACAGTCTTAGGCACCTGAACTCATTTTCTCTGGGTTTTTCCCAAGAGAGGCACACTGACTTAAATCTCCCTAAACATTCCTGTTATCTCCTTTTGACCCAGACTAGAATTAGAACAGAAAGAAAAACAAATATACAGATACTTATTCAAGACTACATAACTAGTTAGTGGCAGTTTGAGGTCAATTTAGAAATTCTATACCCAGAATAACCAAACTAGGGGAAGATAAGCTGCCAATGAAATGAAATTATTAACAAGTGTTTCAATATCCTATTTTCATTTGTTGTGTCAAATATTTATTTGAAAATTTAACTTCAGAAAACATATATTCCTAAATAACTGACTTATGTGGTCATAGCCCTGGATCTTGAACACTTGTAAAAATCAGCAATTATTTCCCTAACTGCAAGAGTGATTTACTCCCAAGTCCAAGCAGCTCTTATCTAGAGGCTGCTAGGAAAAAAAATTAGTTATTTTTTCTATAAGTTTCCAAACTCAATATTGAGAGGGAGGGGAAAACAGGAAGAGGAAAAGGGAGGGAGAAAAGGACAATGTGTACATTTATGTGCATACATGAGTAGTACATATTGCAAGTATAACTTGACTGCATAATATTACTTTATTTATTTTTGTGGTTTTGTTTTTGTGAGGCAATTGGGGTTAAGTGACTTGCCCAGGGTCACACAGCTAGAACTTTAGATTTAAAATTCAATTTGAGATTTTTTTCTTTCAAAAGCACTGAAATCAAGGAAACGGCTCCATGACTGTAAGATTTGGAGCTGAGGCCTTCTACTCCGTAACGCCCTCATTATATAGATGAAGACTCAGCAGTGAATTTACATGCCCAAGGTTAATAGGAACTAGGTGGCACAGCTGGGATTAAAGTCCAAGTTTTCTGATTCCAAATTCAGTGCCCTGTCCACTATACTTTTCCAAATAAAATTCTCTGTGAGTTTCAGTCAGTGGTGTCACACTTAAATAAAAATGGGGGTCACTAATTTGGACATAAGGATCCCTGTGGGCTACATGACTTAGGTTTTAAAGTATGTTATCTGTGTTTTATTGTATTTATGTTTCGTTAAATATTTCCCAATTAATTTTAATCAAGTTCAGCCTGCACACAAGAGTGTCTGTTGCAGGGCCTGGTGTTTATAAGCACTCTGGCACTTACAAAGTTGAGTTGTTAAATTTTACATGTTAGGATTTTTCCTATGGTTTCCAACCCCTCTATTACTACTTTCATGCCTTATACTAGCAAAACATCTACAAATTTTGTAGAATGAAATCCTCTCCTAATTAGCCTGTTTTGAGAACATAATTTCTGAAACTATGGCCTGGACAAGGCACTTTAATAAAAACAATAATAACAATAACAGTAACTTATACAATACTATCTACCTATATACATAATATCTCATTTGATTCTGACAACAATGCTGTGAAGTAGCTGCTTTATTTATTATCCCAATTTTGCAGATGAAGAAACTAAAGCTGAGAAGCTAAGTGGCTTGCCTGTCCTCACAAAGCCAGTAAGTATCTGAGTACTGTAATAATTAAAGCTCAGATCTTCCTCACTACAAGTCCAGAATTCTATACATTTTGCTAGTTACTTCAACTCTCTGAGCTTCAGCTTAATCGTCTACAGAACAGAAGGGCTGTACTAGATAATTACTTTTTTAATATAATTTTATCCAAGTGGTGTTAAAAATTAATTATTAACAAAGAGGTCTAGGAATTTTAAAGACCTGAAACATATACACACAAATGCCTTTGTGTTTATACACATATATATGCACACATTTGTACAATAACAGCAAACATTTTTTAAGTGTCTGCTATGTGCTAAGAAAGATATATAAAGTTTTGTTAAAAAAGAAAAATCTTGCCCTCAAGGAGCTTCCAGTCTAGTGGGGAACAGATAACTATACTATGTCAATATAATTCATAATATAAAACACAAATCACTATAACATACAATAAGTACATTGGTGAATTACCCAAATTAAAAAAAAAAGTGTTATGTGAGGTCAGGGGTGAAGGTTATCACCAAACGGAAGAATTTAGGAACATTTTAATGGAAGTTGTGGTATCTGAATCAGGTTTTAAGCTATCAGCAGGAATTTAACCAATGAAGAACAAGAGAAAGGAAAGCATTCCAGGCACAGGGAATAGCAGGGAAATATAAAACAATATAAGACAAATCAATGAGCATTTATTATGCTCTTACTATATATGCCAGGTACTGTGCTGGGTGCTAGGCAAAGAATGGCAAAAACAGTTCCCACCCTCAACGGCCTCACATAATTACCATGTATATAACTAAGCTATAAGATATACACAATGTAGGTGGGAGAAGATGGCATTAGCAGCTGTAGGGACCAGGCAGCAAGTCATCCTGTAGTAGATCAGATTTTAGCCTGGTTTTGAAGGAAGCCAAGAGAACTAAGAGGTGGAGGTGAAGAGGAAGACAATTCCAGGGATAGAAGACAAGCAGTATAAAAATAAGGAGGCAGGAGGCAGAGCACCAGGTTTGAGCAATAGCAAGTAGGACAGTGTTCTGAATGTGGAGGGGAATTAAGTACAGAATACTGGAAAGTTAGGAAGAGGCCAAGTTGTGAAGAGATTTTAACATCAGGGGACTTCATCTTTGTTCGTGGGAGTGATAGGGAACCACTTTGGTAGCTGAATGAAGACAAGACACAACACAGCTATGAGGCAAGGAGACAAATTAGAAAGCAACTGCAGTAGTCCAATTAAGAAGTGACGAGGACCTGAACCAGGGTGGTGGCTATGAGTGAAAAGAGAACATATACAAAATGATGTGAAGCCAAAAATGATGAGGTTGGGCAACAAACTGGTTCTATGGAGTGAGTTCGCGTGAACCCTTAGGGTGAGGGTGACTGAGAGGATGATGGTGTCCAACAGTACTAGGGAAGTTAGGGTGAGGAGATGTCTAGGAGAAAGATAATGAGTTCTGTTTTAAGTATGAGATGCCTACCAACACTAAAATACTCAAAAGGCAGGGGCAGCTAGGTGGCGCAGTGGATACAGCACCAGCCCTGAAGTCAGGAGGACCTGAGTTCAAATGCGGCCTCAGACCAAACACCTGACACTTAACTAGCTGTGTGACCCTGGGCAGGTCACTTAACCCCAACTGCCTTAAAAAAAAAAAGAAAGAAAGAAAAGGCAGTGGATGATACAGGACTGAAACTCAGGAGAAAGACCAGGGCTGAATACATAGATTTAGGAACCATCCGTAAGAAATAATCATTTAACTCTTGGGAGTTGATGGGACAGTCAAGTAAAACAGCACAGAGGAAAAAGAGAGGGTATCACAGGACAGACATGTTTAGTGAGTATAACACAGATATAACCAACAAAAGAGACTGAAAAGGAGCACTTGAAAAAATAGAGAACCAGGAGAGTAGAGTCATGACCACCTAGAGAGAAGAGCACATCCCGAAGGAGAAGGTGATTAACACTGTCAAAAGCTGCAGCAAGGCCAAGGAGGTTCAGGACTGAGAAAAGACCACTGGATTTGGCAATCAGCAATAATGACAACAACAACAATAGCTAGCATGCTAAGTGCTTTACAGATATTATCACAGTGGATCCTCACAACAACCCTGGGAGGCCGGTGCTATTATCAGGGAGAGGTTAAGTGACTTGCCCAAACTCATAGAGCTCATAATCTGAGACTGAATCTGAATTCATATCCTCCTCACTTCAGGCCAAGTATTCTACCTATTGCACCACTCAGCTGCCTATGACACTGCTCCTAAGGAGCAAAATGAGGTTAAAAGCCAGATTGAAGAAGGTTTAGAAGAGAAGTGAAGGCACCAAGTGGAAGACGACTTTCTCAAGAGGTCTAGGCAGAATGTGGAGAAAAGATACAGGATAATAGTTTTTTAAGGATGGAGGAAATATGGACATATTTACAGGCATCAAGCAATAAGCCAATAAATAGGAAGACACTGAAGATTAGAACAAGTAGGGATGACAGTGAGGGTGGAGGGAGAAGAGGAACCTGCTGGAGAAATTGATTGGATCAAGGGTACATGCAAAGGAGGGATTGGCCTTGGCAAGGAGGACTACCTCTTCAAATGAAACCATGCAGGATAAATGCCTGAGTGATGTGAGATGAGGAGGGAAGAAGATGGAGTTCTCAGTGAATGGTGAAGTAAAGATTTTCAGGTGAAGTAAAGATCTTCAGCTAAAAGAGGGCATAGAAGCCTAGAAGAGAAACAAGGTTCAAAATAGCTATTGTGGGGTGGGACAATGTAGGGAGAAGGGAGGAGTATAAAGACGGAAGAAAAAAAAGTATGTATTAAGTACCTACTAAGTGCTTAATAAACAACCTCACAAGTTAGGTGCTATTATCCCCATTTTACAGGTGAGGAAACTGAGGCAGATAGTGGTTTAAAGGACTTGCCAAGAGTCACCTGGCTAATATCTGAGACAGGATTTGAATTCAGGTTTTCCTGATTCTAGATCTGACGCTCTATCCACCGCACCACCCAGCTGTCTCTGCAGCAATAAAGATTGCCTTCTGGCAGTAAAGGTCCAGATAATATAAATGTGTAATGGACCTAATCAACACAATTTCATTATTTTCTCAAGCTCTATTCAGGAGCACACGAATAGAAGCAGAAGCAGACATTATGGGTACTGGGGTTTGGCAAGAAATCATTGATAGAACAAAGCAGTATGGGATTTGAGAATAAAGAACCATGAAGAGTTGAAGGGTTGACAAAAAGAAGCAAGAAAAGTAGCCAGTGTAAGGGAAATGACCAACAGAATGGAGGGGTGGAGAGAATGGAGGTAAAGTTGAAGATGACAAACAGGGTTAGGGGTCTTAAGGAATATGGAAAAATGGATTGATAAAGATCACAATCAGATAAAGGAATTCTGGAATTCATGTAAAATGAAGTGGATTAAGAGTAAACAGCATGGTGCAGGTGGGGGGGGGAGGGCATAGTTTGGGATATTTTTTTTATTACTATCCAGTTTGGCTGAAATAGAGGGCATAAAGGATAATAATTTGAGATAAGGTTGGAAGGCATTATTGTGCCAGGTTGAAGAGGATTCCGAAAGTGAGGCAGGAGTCTATTATTTACTCAGGAGGTTACTTAAGATTTTTAAATAGAGGAACAACATGAACAGATCCATGTATAAGACACATCATATGGCAATTTTACATAAAGGATGGATTGTGCTATAGAAAGCACAGAAGCAGGAACACCAGTTAGAAGACTATTGTACAAGAGGGTAGTAATGAGAACAACCCTTAAGTGTTGGTCATTTAAAAGGAGAGGACAAAATGTATTTGAAAGATGCTGCATAGATGGAAATGACAGTACCTATTAATGACTGGATTATGGAGAGGGGCTATATCTTTGTTTTTGCATATGAAGACAGATAAAAGAACTGTCTCTCTACCCTCAACTCATTATAAGTTACCAGGTTCTCTCTCGTCCTGTTCTCCATACCAAAAACAGTTGGCTTTTCTTTTGATCCATTGCGCCCTTAAACTATGTGAGGGTGTTGGCTTCAAATTAAAGTATGGATAGAATAGTAAGGATTAGTCATCACTATTAGCCAAATACCGAGAATACACACAAGGATCATAAATGATCAGAGAATTTAAATGCCAAAAAAAATCTTGGAGGACATAAAGAATCCAACACCTTCATTTCACAAGGAAAAGCAGGCCCCAAGAGGCTGAATGACATGCAGTCAGCCTATTAGTGAATGACAAAAGTGAGGCCTGAATCCAGGTTTTCAGTGTTCTTTCCACTAGTTCACATTGTCCCAATTCAAGCACATATGACAAAGATGGCAGAGGATATGTTTTTTAGTGCCAAGCTAAACAGGAAAGGAAACAAAGTTTATCACCACTGGAATTCCCCTCTTTGTAAAGTACTTCAGAAGGGTTATCACCTGCTACAGTACTATTATCTTTGCTACTACTAATAGTTAATATCTTTCCTAGGTACTTTCTGTAAGGAGAAACTGATTTTTTAAAATAGCAGAGCTCTAACTATTTAAGTGAATAAATAAAAAATTTAAGTGCCTACTATGTGCAAAAGATACTGTGCTAAGTGCTGAGATACAAAGAAAAAAGTAAAATAGTCCCTGCTTTCAAAGAGTTCACATCCTGATGGGGAAGATAGCACATACGGAACATATGGAACATTAAAAGGAAAGGTCCCACTGTCCTTGGAAGCACAATGGCAAAACAGACGTTAATGCCTCTTTTTTAATAATGTCACTTCCACTAATAAAACCATGTCAGTTTCAGATGCTGAACCATCTGACACTGCCAAAGAGTGGTGACAAGAACTTTCTTTTCTGGCTCTGCAACAGCTGTGGCTGTTTTACCTGCATAAGCATCTACTAGACTGAATCTCCAAAGAGGCTGTGATGGCTGGAGGCCCCCGAACTGGAGCGCTGTCATTCCCAAGACTCTTGGGGTTCTGGGTCTTAGGCTGCCATCAGGGTCTAAGGGGAGACAACAATCAAGGCAGTGGTGGGGTTTGACTTGCCTGGCATGTGCTGCCTCCTAGCTCTCTCTCCAAGGTGCCTTGCTGCTTTAACTAGATTGTTCTGCCTGCCCTTTGGGTAGCAGTTGGTGGAGATGACTGGCCACACCTCCCCCCACTCTAATAATGGCTGCAAGGGCTGGTGTGGAAGTAAAGCCAGTGCTCTCTTGCTACTCCAAGGCTCCTATATTTACCTCCCTGTTGGTAACAGGTTGGTAAGCAGTTGTTGATGGTGATGAGGAAGGTGGGTCACTTTTCCACAATTTCACCTTATTCTTGATAGTGATTTTGGGGACTGGGCTGGAAGGAGGTCTGCTGATCTTGGAGAAACTGCTATTACCAAAGCTCCTGGACTCAGGATCCTAGACTACCTCCATCAGGGTCCAAGGGGAGATGGTAGTCAAGGAGGCAATGGCAGTTTGCCTGTTTCCTGTCTCTTTCTGAAGATGCCTTTAAATGGATTTGCAGTTACTATTATAAAGCTCTTTCCCTGCCATTACAGAGCAGTCTACAATCAACACTAGACTTGATTCTACCCTTCAAGTTAGAAAATGTGTTTCCCTCATAGTGGATCTTATTTTATCACACCTCCCAGATTTTCTCCACCAGTACCAATCTTTACTTGCAACATATGCAGTCTTCCTTGTACTTCTATTTTTCATGCCAACTAATAATCAGTAAGTACATTTCACTTCTGGTCTACCATTTATATCATACCCCCTAACTATGGTCATACTCCAAAGCTCTCTTCTGTTCTCTTTCTATACTCACTCTTCGTGATCCTGTCAGCTCCCATGGTTTACCAATATCTCAGGTGCTTAGCCTCGTGCTTGGTACATGGTACTGTAAATGCTTAATACATGCTTTTTAGTCACACATTCAAGTATGCATTCATTCTTTCATTTTTATAGAAATGACTCCCAATCCAGTTTATCTCTCTCCTGAGTTCTTTCCTTCCCATCTTTACCTTTTGGACACTTCAAGCAATATCCCAAAACATCTCCAACTCAGGATGCCCAAAACAGAATTATCTTTCCCTCAAAACTCACTTTTCTTCTAAATTTCCCTATTTCTGTTGAGAGTACCACTAACTTTCCAGTCAAGGCTTTCCTCAAGTCTTCTCTCTCTCACCACCACATATCCATTCAATTTCCAAATCTTGCTATTTCTGCACCCACATCTTTCACATCTGTCCCCTTTACTCCATTTCCAAAGCCATCACCTGCTGCTTGGGCACAAGCCTCTTCATTATTCTCCCTGCCTCAAGTCTCAACCATTCCAATCCAACCTCTACACAACTACTAACTTGATTTTCCTTAAATATAAGTCTGACCATGTTACCCCCCCCCCATTCAATAAACTCTAGGGCCTCCCTATAGTCTCTACGATAAATACAAATCCTCTAGTTGATTTTCAAAGCCCTTCACAACCTGGCCACAGCCTGCCTTTTCTAGGCTCATTATACAGTGCTCCCTTTTTCATACTCTGAAGTCCAGCCAAATTGGTCATCTTACTATTCTCCATACATGATACTATCTTGTATCTATCTGTCTTGGCAGTGGTTGTCCCCAAAGACTTAGATCCACACCCTTCTCACATCAGCCTCAGAATTCCTTACTTCCTTCATGACTCAACTCCAGCTTCTACATTGTCTTGATTCTCTTCCCCTCACTGTCCAGCTGGTGATACCATCTCTTCCTAAACTACCTTGCATTTATCGTGTATTTATTCTATATATACTTATATGTGTCACCTGTGATAAAAATGTGAGCTCATTCAGGGCTGGGACTGTTGCATTTTGGGGGGTTTGTTTTTAATCCCCAGCACCTAGTACAGTATGTGGCACACAGCAGGCCATTACTAAACATTTACTGATTAACAAGTTTTATGGCTTCACTCACAATACTCTACGATGGTAACGGCCATTCTCTCTACTGCATTTATGTAGGCCTAGCCTTCCTAATGGAGAATCTAAATCATTCCTTGGTGAAAGATTACATTCTATTGGCAATTATATTTTTTTATAGCTAGACTACAAGTGAAGAAAGAGTAATCTCAGTTTACCTTGGTCTCTCACTGAAGAATCTGTAACCAAGTATGTTATTAAGAAAAAATAAAGCTATGTTATAAAAGTAATTTTTCTTTCCTAATACTGTTCAAATTTCCTAACCCTTTATTTTTCCATCTGAAAATGTAAAGAAATGGAAGCCTGAGACACAAAATTCACGTGTTAACTGATGAATATTAAATGATTAAAGAACAAATTAGATGCTTGTTGGGATGAAAATGGAGTAAAGCTCAATTCTAGTAAAACAAAGAGGTCTGCATGTGCATATACATGTGTGTACGCGTGTGTATGTGTGTCTGTCTATCTGTCTTGTTTGTTTGAGACACTTCCCAAACTTTCATTGCTAATGTGATGCTTCTATTCAGGGCAGAAAAAGGACATCAACCAGATTGCATTTATCTTAAAATACCAGTAGGCGCCAGAGTTGCCAAAGCTTGAAATATCGTAAGATTTTAAATAATTCATACATATTATTCACAATTGTAAAAGCTTATTGCTTGTGATTATACAATAATTACATCTAGAACACTTTGGAACAAATCAACTCCCAATGGTTTAATTAAACTTTTGCATTTGGCATTTTAAAAAATGTTACTGGTGCTTTTACTTACCAACAAATTTCTGGCATTTGAAACATTCTTCTAACCATTCTGGAGTTACTATATGCTTTACTACAGAAATTGCTGTCAGGAACTTTACAGTGCGGGTCACTTTGCTGGCAATAAGATGTGTGCATTTCTGTGCAGACTCAGCTACCTCACCCCCAAGAATATAGAGTTTCTAAAAGTTGTACAAACATAGTAAGATCAGAAATTAAATAGTTAAAATCTATAAAGACGTTATCAATGGGGTGTAAAACAGATGAAGTCTAATCTCAAGACAGATTTATTTTTTAAAAGACTGTGATATAGTATTGTTTACATACCTAATAAAATTAGGTAACTTCCTTTTTTTTTTTTAAACCTTGCATTTTAGAGCAGTATTCGATTCAACTGGAGTCAAAGCATTACAAAGACATTACATTTTCATACAAATGTATGAAATAATTCACAGCCGTGGCAAAAACAATACGGCAGGCAGAAGAAAAATACCACTGGGAGGGAAAGGTAAAATAATGAAAAAGTTAACAATATATATTTCTAGTCACTTAATTCTAAGTGAAGTGGGTTTTTAAATATATATATAATTGCACTTTTACATTAAGTTATATACACAATCATATTTTCAATAATACATTTCGATGATTTTATCTGTGATTAACATTAATGATTTGAATGGCACTGTCCATTTCATGGTAAGAAAGATTTCTAGGTTGTCTGACCTGGAACTCCTCTTACACGTAAGGGAGAAATAAATAAATAAACAAAAAAAAAGGATATCTTTGATGCCATTAATGAATATTAAAACGCTATCTTCTCTTCAAGAATGATGACATGAAAATTGACTGAAAAAACATGAACATGAAATTAAAAAAAATTTGACTCATGAAGACTATAGTTATTTTCTTAAGATGGCACAAAATTAAGTTGTGCTTCAAAGTACACTATTTAAAATGTCTTTAAAATGCAGCATTAGGAAAGAAAACAGGAAAATATAGTATATGTAACATTGGTTTAATACTATTTTACTGGGGGGGGAAAGACTGATTCACTCAAAAAAATTTCAGAGAGGATATTTCTAAATATTTTATTCAAATTGTAGTTTAAAAACTGGCTAGACCTTATTGAGAAGGCTAATATGTGAGTATATCTTTAGAAGATGAAAAGATACAGTCATTCTGTTAGGTTACTAAGATATGGTAGAGAAAAGAATAGCAATTTATTAAATGGAATTCCAGTGGTCTGAAAATAGCAATATTCCTCTAAAATTCAGGAAGCAGATTACTCATCGGGCCCAAATTTTTCTAGTAACAAGAGAGCAAATATTTCAGACTTAAATAATTATGTAGAATTAAGTAGGCTACTTCAATATTACATTCCCTTTCGATAAAATATATTCAGTAAAATATGATATAGTTAACCCAAATCAGACAACAGCAAGAACACTGAGAATTGCTATGTTTCTATATATTACTGATAAAAATCAAAGCAAATTTTCACCTTTATATACTGCTGAACTTGGACAGGCTCAAATCCAGTGAAAAGCACAAAAGGTGTCAATTCTGGTGTTAACTTTTTAGTGGGAGGTGGTATGTCTTCAATTCTACAAAATGAATACATACAATACAAAAAAAAGCTTTATTTCACTTAAGACTACAAATATCTTTACAAAAGTTATCCTGTAAAACATATGCATTAAATAACCCCCAACATTACAAATAAAAGTAGTTATACCTTAATGTCTTCCTAACTTACAGCATTTAAAAAACAATCAAGCTGTATTTCCGACAAAAGTACAACTCAATTTCTTACTTCTGAATTCTTGAGAGTTTCATTACACTGAAAAGCATAAACCACTGGAGATTTTTTTTAACAATTCCACCACAACTATTATTAAAATTATAATTAATTTCTAACTTTTGGAGATTTAACACATACTTCAGTTTGTCTGAATTCATGGCATGCACCTCTCTATCCCCAATACTCTTCTGTAAGACCCTGTACATATAAGAGATGGGAAAAGTAGGAAGGAGAGGAATTAATAATGGCTCTTAAAAGCTATAACTGAAAAGACCCTAGGATTTAATAAAACTAAATATTTGGAAATCAATGACTTGGACGGTGAAGAAATTTTCTTTCCTACATGTCAAATTCTATAGACAGAGTTGGATTTTTAAATCTCATTAATTAAAAATTATAATCATGTCTCTTTTTAAGAAGCTCAAAGAACAAAATGCACATAACGCTGACAAGTTTTCTTTTTAAAACTCACACTTACCTAATACATTTTCTCACTTAACACATTAGGAACATGTGCTATTCACATTAAAATATCTATATAATATGAATGTGTATCATGCATACTAAAGTCACTGAAATCTTTACCCTTTCTCTATTATCTTGGAATTTATTTCCCAGCTCTCCTTTCATAGCCACAAAAAAACCCACAACTCTATATGAACCATGAAGTCAAGTTAATTTCTAGTTTATAACAAAATCTCTATTACTACTGTCCCAAAGAAAACTTTAAAAAGCTTCATTTTAAAAAAAAAAAGTGAGAAAGGTTAAATAATAAATTTTGTTTGTATTCATTTTACAAAGCTATACAAATAGTAATCTTGTCTCCTTTGTACACGTCCACATTTAAATTGTACTGCTTTACATCAACAGCAATAGGAAGTCAAGGAAAAAAGAAAGACTGCAGCTTCAAAAATAAATTGCTCTTATAGCTCCCAATAGCTCATACTTGACTTTTAATTTCTGATTATCTTTCACGAAATATAAGACTATTTACCCTAAAGCAAAATTTCTTATTCATAAATATTAGAGTATCCCTAAAACTTTTCTTAATCTAGGGTGCAATAATGAGATAACCCATGGACTTTTAAAAATTCAATGTTAAAAAAAAGTTTTATTTATGATACTTCAATCATTCTCTTGAAGATAGTCAATACAATTCAAATTTTACTTTAAAAATGAAAAAAAAAATACAATACAGCCTATACTGTGAAAAGGGAAGGGAAGGGAAAGGAAAAGAACCTCAAAGAAATAAAAATAGAAACAAATTTAAATAGTAATACAAATTATACTGATAAAATATATTAAACCTCTTTTAAGCTACATAATCACACTTCAAACCATTCCTTAAACTTCTAAAGGGTTTTCTAATAATTAGAAGAGTGTCACCAGAACTCTTTAAACATATTTGTAGTTTTGCCTTTTCTTAAATTATCAGTACTATGTCACTAAGGACCAATGTTTTCCAAACATTTTCAACCTATGACAAACCTGAGAACTTACCAAGCAGCACCCCCTTCTCTCCACTAAACACACACACACACACACACACACACACACACACACACACACACTCTCTCTCTCTCTCTCTCTCTCTCTCTCTCTCTTCTCCTCCTCCTCCTCTCTCCACCACTTCAAGCTTCCTGGTCAAAAATTGGGAGAGGAGAACCCAGCGAACTCAGAACAACAGGACGATGTCTCAGAACAACAAATAACTGGTTGGAAAATGGTGCCCTAGACTATTATTGCAACTTGGGTACTTTAGTTCTTTAACTATAAAATGAGATAGAGATGTTAATGCATAGGAAAGATGTAAGATAAGTGAAAATGTATTCTAAAATACTGAATGAAAATTTCTCTAAGTGTAAACTAATGATATTTTGAAATAAATATTCAGATCTTCAAGAGGTGCTGTCATTCTAAAATACATCTAAGATTATTCTACAATAAAAGTAGCAACAATAATTTAAAACTGTCCTTACCTGGCTCTTTTGGAAGAAGGCTGGATGTTAGCTACTTCATTCTGTTTCAGTTTAGGAGGTAACCTCATACTCTATAATTAAAACATCTTGTTTAAGTTTACAAAGGAATAATTTTAGAGGTTGACTTTCTTAAAAATGGTTATGCACATATTTTTCAACATGCAAACACACAAGAGCCATATGAGCAAAATATATTGCTTGGAGAAGGAAAGCAAAAATTAAGAGAAGAAACATTTTAAAGATTTTAAAAGTTAAAAATATTATAACCTTAGAGTCATCTTCAATTTTTCCCTCCTTATATTGTCTGTTACCAAGTTAAACTAATTATTGAATCCACCATACTGTTATAATGAAGAGATAGCACACTGGTGAATGGTTAGAAATAGCACCATTTTCCCCAATTAATTCTATAAGAGTGTTTGTGTACCAAAAAACAGGGGCAGTTTGGGGGTAATGGTTATCAGAGTCTTTTTCCCTATGAAAGCACTTCTTGTATACAATCATTAAACTACTATTAGGAGCTCTGTGACCCTGGTTTCCCTCTTAATATCAAATGCTATTTTCCTTTCCAATATGAGAGCCATGAACCTATGCATCATCCTCATCAATTCATATCTGACCCACTATATCAAATTTTCATTTATTCTAAATTACTTTATTTACTGATATATTGTTTGGAAATATTTTTCAGACAGTACTCACCATCCCCTCACCCTCAAATATACTTTATTAAGAGACAAGGATGTATCCTATTTTTAACAGTACAGTTTTCCCTTCCATACCGTGGGGTTTAGGGGCATGGCACCCCTCGCAATCTGGAAAATTCACATAAAATTTTTTGGCCCTCCCTTTGTACCAAAGAAGAAGTCTGAATTTTCTTTTTCTTTTATGGGGTGTTTACAGTACCTTATTGTAAAATTTGTGTTAAGTATTTGGTCATAAACTATATTATACAATACTACATATACATTTTATGCATTTCTGAATTTCTAAACTCTAAGGCCTACTGACCTTGGAGGGTCATGTACAGCTTTTGCAAAACACCCAAAAAATATCCACGTAATTTCTTGTGCCAACCTGGACGATGGAGAAAATTACAATATGGAAGGGATAACTATATAGTACACTACCACTAATCACTGTATTTGACCCAAGTTTTGTTGCCTCTCCACACTGACTTTTTTTATGCTGTTGTAGTCATGATACATAATGTTCTTGTGGCTTTATTTTCTTCCTCCCTTTCTCCCAGTTCTAGCACTATATGAGTCTATGAACCTGTGAACTGACATTTCATTAACTTACAAATGTGTTATGTTCTGTCAACAATCAACTGTTGGATATGGATTCAAGCAGAGATCTAAACCATGCTTTCTTCTTCCTTCTACCTCAGCTTAATCCTGTTCCCACATTTCATCCCTTCATATCTAGGCCCTCCTGGCCTAAAAGGTTACAATTAGCTAATCTGACATACTCATTGTATAAATCTATCTACTGGAGGTTACAGTAGATCCTAATTTTAAGGTGCATATCTGCATAACAAAGGCCAAGAAACAACTATTCAGACTTCTTATATTGTATTAATTTATATACAATGATTAACAAAAACTTGCAAACCAGTTTAAATGATGGTGGCATCACCTGAAAATGTGAAATATCTATGAATATACCTGTATATGTGTATTACACATACACACAACTACACAAATAGTATAATGACAAGCTTTAGTCCAGTCAAGAAGGGCTTTAAGTGCCAAGGCAGTGGCTTTATTAAAAAAATGGTGGTGCTATAAAGAAAGTAAAAAACATGTTCCCCGGCCAGCTCACAATCTAATGGGGAAGGCAGCATGCAACAAAGTATGAACAAGATAGACAGTGTTTAAAAAAAAAAGGTATGTATACATTGTAAATGAGAGTTAATAGCAGAGGGAAAGCACTAGCAGTGGGAGAAGGGGAAGTACAAGGTATGCTGGGAAAGGACTTTTGGAGCAGGTGGGGTATGAACTGAGTCTTGGAGGTGAGTTGGAAGGGAGAGTAAATAAATGCCTGTTAATCAAAAAAAGTTAAAAAAAAAAAAAAAGAAGCTCCCTATTCTGTAAGTTAAAATACAAATTCTTCTATTTGACATTTAAATCTGCTCACAACCTAGCTGCAACCTAGCTTTCTTGATTAATTTCACAAAACCTTCCTTCACACTGACTAGACTGCTGTTAAACTGCCCTTATCTTCTATTCCCCAAATAAAACATTCCATCTCCTGCCTCTACAGAGGCTATCCCCAGGGTCAAGAAGGCTCTCTTCAAGGATCATGATGTTAAAATG
Source organism: Vombatus ursinus (assembly GCF_900497805.2). Lineage (NCBI taxonomy): Eukaryota > Metazoa > Chordata > Mammalia > Diprotodontia > Vombatidae > Vombatus > Vombatus ursinus. The sequence continues at coordinate 6,057,991 of NW_020954630.1, forward strand.
CCATCTCTTACAAGGTCTTTCCTGATCTTCCCAGCTGTTAGTGCTTCTCTTACTCCAAAATGACTTTGCATATACATATATTATATTTGCTTTACTCTGTCTATGTTATTTCCTGCCACAGTATAAACTCCTGGAGGGCACAGACTGCTTCAGTAACTTGCTCATAATAGACACTCAATGAATACTTACTACACTGAAAACGAACAGCTGATACAATGCCCTTCTCCTTATGCTAACCACAAATCATATAATGACATTTATTCCCTCCTTTTCCCTCTTAAATAAAGTACCTACTGCATGCTAGGAACTGGAGTTGAGAAGATAATTCAGTTCAATTCATAAGCATTTATTAAGTGCTTACCACATTCACAGGTTGTGCTAGGTACTAGGGAGGAGCTTACATTTTACTACACAATCCATTCAGAAACAATGCCATTTACATTTTGATATTTGATATTTTCATGATAGAAGCCTACTCTAATTTGGGGAATTTTTTGCTGAAGAAAAGACAAAGGAAAAAAAGTTTTATTATTTAACATCAAAATTTCAAGTAGTACATTCTCCAGTGGTGATTCTGAAAGGACTTTTCCCCCCATATTCTTATTAGACCTATAGTATTCTGGTCAAATACATTTATATCCCTAAATAAAGTATGTTTCATGTATATATATTTTTAATTTTCAAGATCTATCAGGTCTCCAAATTGACTACAAAGCAAAAGGAAATTAAATTTAAAGGTAATACTAATTAAACATTACCCAATTCGTCTTGTTCTAATGGCTGGGACACAGTGCAAGTATCTGTAAAAAAGTTCCAGACCAATAAAGAAAAATTATATAGCATTTTAAAATTGGAAAAGCACTTTATTACATACACCATAATAACTGTTATAATTTTAAAAATGAAAAAAATGCCAGAGAGCTTCCAAAAGCTGATAAGTACATATAAGATAAAATCTGTGCTTGTTAGGATAAAGACTCTGATGACCATAATTCACCTCATCTATCTGATTTTCAGGTTGGGAGTGAAAAGAGCAATCAACCTAACTCTCAGGAGATCTGAGTTAGAATTTTGGTTCTGATATTTATTAGTTATATGAATGTGGGTAAGTCATTTCATTTTTCTATGTCAGTTTCTTCAACTATAAAATGGGAATGATACTTGCACTACCTACACTTCACAAGGTTGTTGTAAAGTGTTCTGCAATTATAAAGCGTTATTTGTCAGAAAAATTATACTACTTCTGATGACAAATCAAATGTAATAGTCACTCATGCCCAAAACAAAAAGAGATAAACACTGTCATGTTGTTATAAATATTAATAAAATAGGACACTCACAGAGATTACTCAGAAGATGCTCAAAGATCAACAGTGGCCCCAAGATCACACTTAAAAATAATATAGGTTAGAAAGATCAGGTTCTAGGCCAATTTGTTATCTGATCATAATGACAAAGTCATTTTATGTAATTGTAAAAAATGAGAATAATCCAAGTCCCCTATATATACGACAGGGAAAATGTGAAAAAGAGTCAACGAATGTAAACTCTGAATTCGGCAATGAAAATATAAGCTGGAAGAGGGGAGAAGGAAGAGAATCTGGAACTCAAAAGTTTTAAAAACAAATGTTAAAAATTGTTTTTACACGTAACTGATGAAAAATAAAACAGTAAATAAAAGGAAAATGAAAGCTATATATGTGTGTGTATATATGTGTGTGTGTGTATGTATATATAGATAGATAGATAGATAGATATATGAGATAAGAAAGATTTATACACCATCCCATAGTACAGGCTTGAGCTGTCTAATCCAAGATCCTACAGGAAAACATGCAAAAAAAAAAAATCCATAGTGCTAATCCTAAAGTTAAATAATTATGATAGAGAAATGCAAAAGTTATTTTTAAACCCAATATTTAATTAGCAATGATTAAAACATAGTATATACTGACGCACAGAAACAGCTGCTAGAAATAACTTTTGTTCTACCTAAGCTACCATATTATGTATAATATATTTGCTATCATTTAATCTATTTTAATTTATTCCATGAATCTACAACTTAGAATATTCAATAAATTATTAAAATGATGGAAAACAAAGTGAGGTTATTAACAACATACCATTAGCAGCTCTGCTGATACCTTTAATGGAACCCTCCATGCATCTAAGAGAGAAATACAAGATTTTACAATTAGATCATTATTTTTAAAAAGCCTTCATATAAACATGTAGTACATTCATGTTCTCTCTATGGTCAGGTCACTTAGTTACAATCTAACGCGAATGAGTCTGTGATGGCCTCCATGCTAGTCAGTAAACTTTATTTTTAAAGCTACTACCTACATCTTAACCCCTGGGTCAGCTATTTCTAAATGTATGCCACTAAAAATGAGCAGGATGTTTTTCCAAATTACCACTACTCAAAACATAATTTGGGGGCAAGTCTTTTTGTACATAAAGAAAAACACATTATACTGCATTTATTTTTTACGAAACCCACTCATGCTGAATTTTAGCAACAACTGGAAATAAGCTCAGTATAAACACATCCAGGGAATGTATTTTCACCATTTACCAGAAGTAGGCAAAACACCATTTAAGTACAGGGTCAGACTATTTCTAAACAGAAAGCCTAGGCAAGTTTCCCTACTGGGAAGGTCTTCAAGGGGCTAAAAAATTATTGTTCTGAGGCTTCCAGAAACAGTACTCATTAAGGGATACAGCAAAAGAATAGTTTCTACTGTTAATCCATCCCTGTCCTTCTGGAAAACGTGAAGGTATTCTAATCATTTATAGAAAGAAGCCTGAAAGCCCTTTGTCATATCAGGCAACCTATGTGGGTCAGATCTGAACCAACAGCTAAACCAATGATCTCAGCATACAGAATTTTCCAATCTGAAAACCATTTTTTGTCACTATCTACATTAGGGGTAATATGACTGTACTAACAGAGAAGGAAGAACTTTAAAAGTGAACCTCTATACTATCTTGGAGGAGAAGATAGTACAACTTGGCAGTGGACTGTTTTCTTATACTGATTTACTTCCTCTAAAATCCTAGTAGAATGCTGCTGGCCTCTGTACTTAATCTTGTCTTATTCAATACATTTTAACAGCTTGGAAGAAGACATAAAAAGTAATTTGCAACTAAAAGGTCCTATATAAAAGTAGGCTATTACCATCACATTAAATTTACAGATTAGATAACACTGCACAACTAACAGGTTGGATGACCATCAAGAGTTAAAAAAAAGATTAAAAGGCTATAAATGAGTTGGCACTAGCAAGATTACATGCACTCCTATAAAATATCAAGTGCAATATTTACAACAAAGAGATAATATATGGGAAAGTGCTTTTGTAAACTATAAACCATTATATTAAAAAAGGTGCTATTACTAGATTCAAAGGTCAACTGCTTATGTCGATCACAGACCTGACCTAACAAAAGTAATCAACACAAAAGACCTAAGGATTCTAAATCCAATATGAGTGAATAGTGTGGGACAGATAACAAGGATCCACTTATTCATTCAACATTTAAGTGTATACTCTATGTAAGACATTGTGCTAAGCACTAAGGGAAGTTATAAAGGTGAATCAGCACAGATGAGATAGTCTGTGTCCTAAAGAAACTTATAAATAGGGAAGATAAAGTATGCAAACAAAAAATCAGTATACAAATTATAATATAATATGTACTAAGTACTATGGGAGTTATAACAAAAGTAGACATTATTTCATTTAGGCAGGCAGTTTCATGAAACAAGTGTCACCTTAGTTGGTGTGGTGGGAATGGGAATGATTTCAAAAGGAGTCAAATAATCTGAGTCCATAGGGCTAACACTTAATAGCTATGTGATCCTGAGCAAGTCACTTAACCTACGGGCCTTAGTTCCTCATTTGTAAAATAATGACGATAATACTTACACTATCTACCTCACAGAGCTGTAATAAGTAACACTGAAAATGTGAGTTAAAAACTAAGTAAAAATAGGAATAGGTTTATTCTGTGTAGTTTCAAAGGGCATAATTAGGACAAATAGTAGAAATTACAGGGAGACAGATGTTGGATCAACATAAAGAATCTACCTATTGAGCTATCTAAAAATGGAGAGCCCTCTCAAATAGCTAACTCATCACTGCTGAAAGTATTTAGGCAGAGGTTAGAAAGCAATTTTTCATGGAGGTTGGAGAAAAAATTATTGCACTAAGCGGAAAGCTGGACAAGATAACTTCTATGAGTCTTTCAAACTCAAAGAGAAAAAATAATGAAGCACAGGAACTCTGTAAGGAGAAACAAAAAGCTCAAAAAGCCAAGTTTACTGGTTAATATGAATAAGATTTCAAAGTTAAGGAGCTTTCAGCTAATTATGGGATGAAAATTAGAAAAAGCCTTAGCGATGTGAAGATGAAGAGAAGTATAATCAGTTTTCACTGCTGGGCTGTTATCCAAGTATTTGTTCTCAATAATTCTAGTTTTAATTCTTTGAATTATAATTTGAAGTATTTGAAATTTTACTTACCCAAAAGATTTAAAACTAAATGCTGAGTAGGAGCAAATGGATCCTGCAGGTTGAACACTGTGTAGCGGCTGCACTGCACCTGTCGCAAGGCCTCAAAGTTCCCAAGCAATATGTCGCAAAGCCACTGGGCATTCACGCATGGTATCCTCCACTCTTTGGCCTTTTCATATTTTAAACCACTTGGCCTTCATATATGGGGAGAAAATTAACTTATCAAATACTTTAAGTTTTTATCAAAACAATTCATAGGTCTCATATCTGTTACAAGAGAATTCTTTTCCTTTTTAACATTGATGAAAATATTAAACAAATCATGTTAAAATTAAAACAGTAATTTAGTAACAGAATAGTCAATCCACATTATAAAATTCATACTGAAATAGAACACCAATTTAATTTCCTGCAGTCCTACTTTTACTTCATTTTCTATTATGTATTTAACTGCAATCCACCTTTAATAGCTATGTCTACAACCATTACCGTGAGCATTTTTACTATTTATTTATTTTTTAAAAGAATTATTTTTGCACTTGGATTTCTGTTCAAATCAATCAATAAACAAGCATTTGTTAAGCAACTTCTATGTGTCAGGCATTACAGCTAGAAACTGGGGTTGCAAAGATAAAAATGAAATTTCACTGCTTTCAAATTCCATCAGGAAGACTTTGTGAGTGTGTGTGTATGTGTGTGACTAAGCTTACAAAACAGATATGAAAGGCAACTTTTTAGGGGGAAGGTGCTAACTACTGGGATGATCAACAAAAGGCTTAATGTAGCTATGAGCTGACTGTCTAAGAAATCTAAGAGGTGGAGATGTGGAAGTAGTAGATTCCAAACCCAGGGAACATCCTGTATAAAAGTGTGAGATGAGAAACGGAATACCTGTGAGCCTCAATCAAGACAGAATGGCTAGAATGTCAAGGGCACAAAGTAAAGTGATGTATGATGGGGCAGAAAATATAGGTTGGAGCCAGGCTGTGATGGGCTTTAAAAGGTAAACAGAGGTGTTTATATGTGATCCTAGGGGCAAGAGAAAGCCACTGGAGTTTTCTAAGGAGGAGAGTGAAATGTCTGGACCTGTAATTAAGGAAAATCATTTCAGCAGTTGTATGGATAATGGACTGGAATGAGACCAATTAGGAAGCTACTACAATAATGATGAGGACCTGATGATAGAGAGAAAGAAACTGATGTGAGGAGATGTGGATGTACAACTGCCAAGACGTCAGCTGACTGGACATGTGGGCTCAGAGTGAACAAGAATCCAGAAAGACTGAGTTTGTGAACCTGGCTAACTAGAAGCATAATGGTATCCTTAACAGAAAGAACTTCATTATAGCAGGAAAAACAGAATTGTGAAATATATACTGTATAAAGAATGTACATAGTTTTCTGGTAAGACTCAGACTGAAAATAATTCCATGAAGTCACTTACTCTTTACATATGAGTACTGTATTGCTACGGCACAAATAACCTGTATATTTGGCACCTGCCAAGTAAGCCATTAATTTTAGGTCATCTCTGTCACCATCAACAAATCCAGTCACTGAAATAATCTGTTGAAAAAAGTAAAAAGCATTACAACAAAACCCCAAAGTACTACTATATCTTTTAAGTTCCAGGGACACACAGAATGTGGGGACATATTATAAAAACATTTCAGTATTATCAATCAACCAATAAATCAGCAAACATTTGTTAAATGCTTACTGTGTACCAGGCACTATACCGGGTGCTTGGGATACAAAGAAAAAGGAATTATATTACCTGCCTTCAAGAAGCTTCCCCATTCTAACTGGACTAACAACATATATGCTAATCAGTACAAGTAAATATTATGTTTAAGAATTCTGATTTGCAGTAATGGTCAAAGTAATGTATACAGTATAAAAAGAGAAATCAATGAGTATAATGAAAATATTTTTCTAACCCTACATATTAGAAGTTGAATTTTTAAAGAGAATGAGGAAATGGCTATTTAATCATGAGATAGCAAGTATCCCTAAAAACGATGCCTTCTTTGGAGCAATCAACTGGTGTATTTGGACATCAACAATCTAAAAACCTGAAGTGAAAGCTTTCAGAGAATCAATCAAAAAGTCTTTACTAAGTATGGACAAGAGTAGATGGAATCCATGTTCTAAAGATGACACAAAGAAATCTAAAAGAAGGTGGCACAGTGGATAGAATACTAAACTTGGGAATCAGGAAGGCCTGATTTCAAATCCTGCTGTGTAACGCTAAGCAAATCATTTAACCTCCGTCTAATAAACAGCCTCACCTAAAATAGATATAGTCATAATAGTATAATGAGATAATATATATAAAGTGCTTTGCAAACCTTTACGTACTACATAAACGCCAGCTACTGTTACTATTAAAAAGAAAACTATGTATGTCAGTAATAATACAAGAGATACCAAAAGTAAATAGGAGATATAGCCAACTTTGCTGCACTTAACTCAATAATTAAAAAAAAAAATCAATCAATTTATCTATGTAAGTACTCCCTCCAAAATGTAATCAATGGTTTCATACGTTACCATGGCCCAAGAGAGTGCAGAATAGGAATAGTAAACTGGAACAGAATTTTTGTAGAGGTATAGTAGATTATTTAAAAAGACCTATATACATGTAACGTGAAATTTTCTCTTACATGTTGAGAACATGGCTTTCCTCCTGGTGGGAATGCCACTGGAAAATGAAGGGCTCGATGAGGTGGTATCATTTTCTTCTTTTTTAAGACTGTATTTAACCAATGTGCAGTGACACATCTTTTTCTTTCTCTCACCGCCTGTCAAATATAAAATTTTAGATTTTTACTGAAGGACTAACCACTATCTACATTATTTTATATGCTGTATAACTATCACCTTTATTTGGAAGGCCATAACCAAAGAAATGCAATGGGACTTGCTAAGGACCTAAAGGACTAAAACACTAGTTTTTAAATGTATCTGGTTCAACAATGTAGTTGGATAATTTAGGTGCATTTGACAAGATTTTACTTTTCAAAACTTATAAGAAGCTACAATTAAACTAAGAAAAGGTCAAGAGATTTTTTTCATTCATTTAGTAAGACAATGACTGTGACTATTTCAACTAAATTAACACTACAATATTTCACTATTCTCTAGTAAGATAAACATACTGCCACACCTGAGTTTAACCCCTCCCTCACAAAAAATCTGCTCAACAATCTTCAAAAAATTATCAAGAAAAAAACCTCGAATATTTCTACAAATTCAGACTTTCTTGGCTGTTACATGGGAAGACGCAGAATTTGCAAGGACTTTTGTTAAATAGATATACATTGGGCATGCTTCCTTTAAGACAATGAAATTACATAGCTGAAGGCTCATTAGGTAGGCAAATAAAACTAAGAAGAAACAATAACTAGTATGAATGGTACATATTCTGAACCAAAACTTAGGTCCCTATGGAACTCTAAAGTCCCTGAAAGAGCAAGGATCCACACTTACCTCTCCACACACATTCTTTCAAGCAATAAAAAGTGCCTATTCCCACCCACCATTTAGTCAATCAGCCGGAATTCTGTGATGCTTCAGCAAGTAATAGGGATTCATTCCCATCATAGCTAAAAGATTACCTGGAATTTCTCCTTCCTTTCTCCCTCACCAACAGTATACCACAGGAGCAACTTTAGGTACCTACAGAAATTCATTATTAAACAGAAGTTTTTTTCTTCTGAATGTAATTAAGATCCTTTCCCAAAAATGATGAAAATTTACCAAAACCAGATATCATGCCAATAAAACTATGGCATCAGACATTTTTCATTATCAGCTTTTATTTTATTTACTTACCTGTGCATACATACTACTGACTTGACTTTCACAAAGAAGATGTGTACATCTGCTTGTAAATGTGGGATCCACAGAGCCACCATGTGCTTGTATTATCTGGTCACCCAAGAAAACCCCAATTTACATCTTTTATTAGTCTAACCAATTATAAATATCAGTCAATTAATTTAGTGTAAGAATATCACTTCGTAGTTACATGACAAATTTCTGCAAAACATGAAAAGTTACAGGATGGTTCTAAACTACAATAAAACAAAAACTAAATTAATTATAAATTTGACTTAGATTGTGAGGAGGGGAATGATAGGGACATCAATACTTCAAGGGAAAAAAGCAAAACAAGAAAATATACAAAAACAAAACATTTATTTCATTAGACAAACAAATTATCTTACAGAGGAGATCCTGAGTTCAATACAAATTCAGCCCTATTTCTTACATCTTCTATCTATCTACAATACTGCACAGCGGGAACTGATTTTCAACAATGAGAGAGCTCTGAGGCATCCACTACTTGATCTACAATCACCACAGAAAAATCCAATCAGGTTCAGGATACTCTTATTTGCTAAAGTAGTAAAGTGAATAGATTTTGGATTTCCAAAGTTTCAAACAAAAAGCTTTCCAATTAAGCCTTAAACAATCAGAATTCAATTACCCAACTGGAATACTCGAAGTATTATGCTTAGAAATGGATATAATGCAAAAGTCATATTCCAAATCAGATTTTTTTACTTTTTGTTTTTGTTTTTGTTGTTGTTGTTGTTTTGTTTTTTTGGCTAGGCAATAGGGTTAAGTGACTTGCCCAAGGTCACACAGCTAGTAAGTGTTGAGTGTCCGAGGCTGGATTTGAACTCAGGTCTTCCTGACTACATGGCCAGTGCTCTATCTACTGTGCCACCTCGCTGCCCCCTATTTTTTTTTTTACTTCTACTAAAGTAAAATGAATAAGTATAATTTTTAACGCTCATAGCTAAATAAAAAATAGAGCACTGCACCAGAGTCCGATGGACATGAGTTCAAATCCAGCCTTGGACACTTATTAGTTGTGTAACCCAAAGCAAGTCACTTAACTCCTACTGCCTCAAAAAAATAATTTAGGGGCAACGAGGTGGCGCAGTGGATAGAGCTCTGGCCTTGGAGTCAAGAGGACCTGAGTTCAAATCAGAGCCCAGACACTTGACACTAGCTTTGAGACGCTGGACAAGTCACTTAACCCTGACTGCCTCACCAAAAAGCAAAAGAAAAAAAAAATGAAAAAAAAAAAAGAAAATAGTGTATTGTCAAAGTGATAATCACTGCTTGGTTTCTCATCATAGCTACAAAAAGTCACATAAAAATAACCATGTTTTATGAGTGAACAGTCTACTATTATGAGATTTTTCCATTAACTACAATAACAGCAAAAAGAAATTAAGGCCAATCTTAATTAATAATACTTTGCAAACTACTGTTCTATGACATTTAAATTTTTATTCTAATAATTTAAGAAAACTCTATACTTCATTTTAGTTTACTTCCCATCTTTATTCATTTATATAACCCCTATATCTTTCTCCTTTTAAAATAAACATTTATAATAAAAAAATTATAATCTTATATTGCTCTTGAAGGTGTACAAAGTGCTTTACAAATAATAATCTGATTTGAGCCTTGTTATTAAGATTTTTATTATTACCTCCATTTTACAAATGAGGAAACTCAGGTTCAGAGAGGAGAAGTGACCTACCTATAGCCAGAGAGCTAATGCTGGTATCAGGATTCCAAACCAGATCCTTCTTGCTTCCGTAGTTAGCCCTCTAACCACTAAGTCACATTGTTTAATTTACAAGTTATTTATGTAAATTACAACATACACACACAAGTTAGTCTAGATGGCATAGTGGATAAAGCACTGGACTAAGTCAAGAAGGTTTCAGCTCAAGAGCCTCAGACACGAATCCTTTCTCAGCCTCAGTTCCCTTATCTGTAAAATGGAGATAAACTTAATACCTACTTTCCACGCAGATCAAATGAAATAATTTATGTTAAGTGATTTGTAAATCTTAAAGTGCTAGCTAAAAACTACTTATTAGTTATTAAATACAGATCCACCAGAAAAAAACTTTAATAAGAAATATCTAATAAATAAATATTTAATAAGAATTATTTCTTTGGGACAAGTCTTACCCTTTTCCAGGTTGCCAACAGTTGTTTATCAGACATCTGTTCTGGATAATCAGCAATTGCAAATACACATCCCAATAAGAAACATTCTTCTGGAACTGAAAAAGAATTGCACAGAAAAACAAAATATAATACAATCCACTAACTTTTAATAAAGAGATATGGGAAATATATCTTACCAAGTAAAATCTGAAAGTTTGGAGGTTATCTTTGGGGCCAGAGAAATTTTTGTAAAAGATTTGAAAACTTTTGCAAGAAAATTTCCAGCTCAATTTACTGAGACAGCAATCTGAATTAAAGATAGCTAAATCAACATTATTTATTACTACCCACTGTAAATTAAAGCTAGTGGTCATATTATAGGATGGATTATAAAAAATGGTAACATATATGTATGTGTATAGTTTTATGAGCTTTAATAATTTAAATACTGAAGTAAAGGTCTTAAACCCTAAAGCAGTAGACAATTCCTCCAGAGATGGCAGATTCTTTATATTAAGAGATTCACATTTTCCATTTTGAATGATAATGATGATATAATCCCCACCCTCAAATAATCAAGCATTTCACACTTTTAAAAAAGCAATACTTTTAGGAGGAAAAAAAAGATTGCTAACTTTCCACTGCTGGATCATGTCCAAAGAGCGGATGATGCTGTGACAGCTGCTGCTGCTGCTGCTGCTGCTGCTGCTGCTGCTGCTGCTGCTGCTGCTGCTGCTGCTGTGTTTGCTGAGATGGAAGGGCCTGTGATGTTTGACTCAAATGTTGTGCTGTTTGATTTTGCATTTGCTGTTGCTGCTGATGTTGGTGCAGACGTTGTAACTGCTGCTGCTGTAACTGCTGCTGCTGCTGCTGCTGCTGCTGTTGCAGGTTCTGCTGTTGGAGCTGTGCTAACTGTTGCTGTTGCAGCTGCTGCTGTTGCAGCTGATGGAGCTGTTGCTGAAGAGCATGCTGTTGCTGGAACTGCTGTAGCTGTTGCTGAGGGCGATGAAGCTGCTGTTGAGGATGTAACTGCTGCTGTGGAAACGGCAGCTGTTGCTGCGGAAACTGATGCTGCTGATGGACTTGTTGCTGTGGCTGTGAAAACTGATGAGGCTGTTGCTGAGGGTAAGGCTGTTGGGAAATCTGCGGTGGTTGTTGCTGCTGCTGAAGTTGCATCAGCTGCTGAGGTTGAAGATGTAAAATCGGATGGTGCTGCTGCTGCTGCTGCTGCTGCTGCTGCTGCGTCTGATGCTGCTGTTGTAACAAATGTGCCTCTGGAGTTAGTTTCACTTGACTAAAGAACACGGCATTTGCATGTCCCTGTTGGCTATGATTTACCTGCTGTTCTAAATTTTTTGTAGGTGCTGAAAGAGACTGTAAGATCTAGAAAACAAAGATTTAATGAAATGTCATTATCCAATATACAAGATATTTCCACACTTAGCTAATAAGTTACTTGAAAGAAAACAGAATAATTTTACAAGACTTTCAGATATCAACAATACGGGAAACACGAACAATTCTAAAAAACTTCAAAACACATTACCCCTAAACTGTAATTTGTATTGTTAAGTAACTGATTTAGTAAATAGACACTGACACTCGAGGATCATCAATGTTTGAAACTATATGATTAAACAACTTAAAGATAATGGATCATAAAAAGGAAATGAAAATGAATGTTAATGAAAATGAGTTCATGATTGGTGTGTCTTGAACAACAGAAAAGATTTTGAATATAGGAGAACATGATCACTCTAAGACCTTTCCCAGAGGACTGGGAGAAGTAGGTGGTATGAATGCTACCCTGAGGCCCACTATAGGTCATCTCTCCATGAAATGTCTCCCGTCTAGTTATTTTGATGGGTGCTCCTCCCCAACAAAATTCTGAATTAAGTCCCAGGGAGTAAAGAGTCTTAAGAAGTAGTAAGCACTAGTCCAATATTTTAATGCCAACACCACAGAGAAGCCATCCTTGAAACTTACTGTATTCCTACGTTGAATCTGGACCAATCTAGCACAGAAAGGTCCAATAAAATAAAGATGACTGGAGAGAGGACAGAGCATACCACTCAGAGAGGGACAACAATGCAGCCAGCTACTGAAACTCTAGAAAGAAAGAGTCACTTCTCATTTTTTTCATGGATTGTACCTCCAGCTCACCTCTTCCTCTCTAAAGTTTCAGTAGATGACACATGCACAACAACTAGATTACAACAGAAACCAAGCCTCAATGGTCAGCTGTGGTTATAGCAGTTGGTTCTGATACAAAACCATTATTATTACCTCCTATGTGCACAAAGAAAAAAAACAGAAACGAGCTCCTGCCCTCAAGCTTACATTCTACTGAAAAGCAAAGAGATTTTGCTATCATTCAGTGACATTTTAGATCATTACAACATATTTGCTTTTTAATTGCACAGTATGATAGGCAAGATCTTTAACATATATTTTAATTTTTAATGTACATTCTTCTGAAATTTCAAACATTATTAAATATGAACAACACATTAGATGTGGTTTGACCTGGATAGAATGCAGCTGGATTATCACCTCCTTTATTCCAGATACTGTGGCTCTCAATGCAACTTAAGATCACATTACCTCTTTGGAGCAGTTATTTTCATTGTTGCTTCACACTGTACTTGTAGTACACTAAAACCTCCATCTTCTGCAGATGAACTCTCTAGCCATGCTTCCCAACTTGTACTGATGAAGTTGATATTTTGAACTTCAGTGTAAAACTCTACATTTATCCTTATTAATTTTCATCTTATAAGATTTAATCCAATTTTCTAGCCTTTCTGGACTTTTTGGATTCTATCAATTAAACTTGCTAGCTACGACATCCCCCCAGCTTTGTGTCATCCAAAAAACTGATCAATATGCCACCTACATCTTTATCCAAGTCACCATTAAAGTCGAAGATTTAGAAAGAATTAAAAAGAACTATACAGGTCACCTCGTCTGCTCAAATTATTTTACAGAAGAGGTAATTAAGGTCCAGAGAAATTAAATTCATACTCCTCCTTGCTACAGATATTACTTCAGGCCGAAATCTGCTCATTAATGACTGCACTTTTGGGTTTGGCCACTTAACCTGTTACCAAATCCAACAACTGCACAACAGGCTAATAACTAGCATTTATATAGTACTTTCAGGTTTGCAAAGCATTTTACATATATTATCCCATTTGATCCTCACAACAACCCTGTGAGGTAGGTGCTATTATTATTACCTCCATTTTACAGTTGAGGAAGCTGAGGCACGGGGTCATACAGCTATGAAGTGACATAGAGAAGCTGTCTTCTAGTCCAGTATTTTCACCACTGTGCCACTAAGCTACCCTCAACACATCTCTCCACCTCCACTACAAGAAAAGTAGGAAAAACTTCATAAAATGCTTTACTGAAATCAATGTAAACTTATCTATAAAATTCTCCTGTCTGCTAATGAGGTAAATCTGATATAACCTATTTTGGTGAAGCCATGCTGGCCCTTTGTGATCACTGATTTTTCTTCTAGATGTTCTATAATCACCCTTTTTGATTCCTAGTGGATATTTAAAATGTATTAAAATCAAGGTCACTGGTCTATATTTTACAGACTCCACTGTACCCATTTTTAAAAATTTGAGACATTTGCCCCAATTTGATCTACTGGAACTTCTCCCAATCTCTATGATCTTTCAGAAATCACATTCACCTACTCTTTTAGCACCACAGAGTTTTACTCATCTCGGCCTGATGATATGAGTTCATCAAGGCAAATAGGTACTCTCATTTTTGCTATTATTTTTATGAAACCTTGAGTTTCAGTTCCCTACTAGTCATGTTGTTCTTTTGTCTCCAGTTCAAAGATCTTTCTCCCTAGCAGATAAAACAGCAAAACAAGGACTCAGTAGTTCTTCTCCTCTATGCTGAAGCAAGGTTCCTATTTCTTCTCTGCCTCTCCCATCCCTGACCTACCTTTTAAAAACCCATCATCCGTGCCTAGTATTTCTCGACAAGCCTCACCCCATTCTGAACTTTATGGGTACTGACAATAATTTTACAGAACCACTCTTCTTTTACAATTAACATTCATCCTGTCAAATGACTTTAAATGTCATAACTTATACCTAACTTCTGTATATATTTTTTAAAAATCCAAGTTTCCTTGTCTATCCAGCTTGCCCTATTAAACAAAAAAATCTTCTTTAAACTTGGTTCCCTACTTCAGGATCTCTAGTTCTCCTCATTAGTAACCCACACTCTGTGTATAGACATATGAAGTCATGGACATTACTGGCCTCTCTTCTGTGACTTTATCTCCTATTAATTATTGGCATCTCCACTGTTAGTCTTTCTATGTTGTAACTATTCTTTACAGCAGAATTTCTTAACCTTTTTTTTTTTTTTTGCCATGGATCCCTTTGTCAATCTAGTGACGTCTTAGGACCCGTTCTCACAGTGTTTTAAATGCATGAAATATAATATATGAGATTACAAAGAAAACCAATTATATTAAAATAAAGATGTCCAAATTCATGGACTCCAGGTTAAGAACCCCTGGCTCTATATTACATAAGCTTAACAGTTTCTTCCTTTCACCTCCCTTTTCAGTCTTTTTGACTAAATTTGTAAGACTTCAGCCATTATTGCTGACTCATCACTAGGTGAACTCTATCCCTAGCCGAGAGTCTATCATTTTCATATTTTAATCTTCTGTTCAGAAATATAAATCCATTCTCAAATGCCATTTTCTAAATCAACTCCTTATATCCCAATTCTTCCTTTTAATTCCAAATAACATTTGACTTCCACTGAAAAAAGGGCCTTCCATTTCTCACTCAGGGCTTTGTAACTTTTAGTAGTGCCTTTCAGAATACTTCTGGCAATATCATATACAAAAGCAGCTGGGTGGCAGACTGGATAGACTGCTGCTGGACCTGGAGTCAGGAAGACCTGATTTCTGATCTGACCTCAAAACATTAACTAGCTGTATGACCCTGGGCAAAACACTTAACTTCTCACAGCCTCAGTTTCCTCATCTGTAAAATGGAGATTGTCAGTCAATAAACATGTATTAAGTGCCTAGTAGGTGCCAGGCACTATGCTAGTTACTAGGGATATAAGTACAAGAATGAAGCAATCCCTACTCATAATAAGGTTACATTCTAATGAGGTAAGACAATAAGTACATACGAAACATATACAGTATAAATATCAATCAAGTAGTTCCTATTACATAAGTTAATAAATACAAAATTGTTAAATACAAGGCAATTTGGGAGGAAATAAAGGCATTAATAGTTGGGGGGGATCAGAAAAGGCTTCTTACAAAAAGATGGTGCCTGAGCTTTATCTTAACGGAAAAGGACTTTTAGGGAAGAAGGAAAGAGGAGGTGCATTCCAGGGATGACAGGGAGCAGGGAGACAGTAGATGGGAGTACTCTTTGTGAGGAACAGTGTGAAGACCAGTTTGGCTAGAATGCAGAGTTTGGGACAGGGAGTATGTCCAATGACAACGGAAAGAGAGACTGGAGCTAGGTTGTGTAGGGCTTTAAAAGTTCACACACTGAATATATCTAATTCTTTTTTTCATAACTTTATCTCCTAGCCAACAATTCCACTTAAGACCATAAGATCACTGCTATTCTCAACTCCTACAGACATGAAAACTTATAATTACTTTTGACTCCATTCTCTACCAGCTGATTTTTTTTCCTTTCCTTCAATCCAATGCTAACTAATATGTATTAGATATTGTGAAGAAGGTACTGGGGAAAATAGAAAGTTTAGTGTAGTTCCCTAAAGAGTGCACAATCTGGTAAAAAATTATTTTAATACAAGTTAGACATGGTACCTACAAGAAGATAAAAAGTCAACAACTATGTGAGGTCCAAGGGAAGGAAAAGTTACTGTGGAAAGGAAATATCAGTGCAGGCTAAGGAATTTCAATTTTACTTAAGAAACAATCATTTACTTGGTTATCATGGAAGGGTTTTTTGCATAAAGGAAAGAAATGACCAGATTTGTATAATCCCACATTACCATCTGTCTGAATGACAAATGCCACTTTAATGTCTCCTTCATAGTGGTTTCACAGGTATCTCAGCTAGTTCAACCATCCCGATTTTATAGATGAGGAAACCAAGGCCAATAAAGCCTTGACCAAAGGTCAAAACAGGTAATAAGTACAAGAGAAATGATTTAAAGAGGGTCCTCTGACTTTGAATTCAGTGTTCTTTGCCCTTACTACATGCTACCATTTACCTCAAGCTAATCTATATCTCTCTTCCCTTTCACAAACCTATTGACTCCACTTCCTCTCTTTTCATTCACTTCTAAACCTTTGATAGTCTGGCTTCTGATCTCCTACCTCAAATGAAACTGGTGAAAATAGCAAGTTTAAGGTAATCTCTCATGATGTTCTCTAGTAAAAAATAATTTAAATAAAAGTAACAGAGTGCCTACAACATAGTAAGAGCCTCTGGATTTTCAAAATGATACTGTTCTCCCTTATTCTCATCTACTTCTCTGACCACTCCCTTTCTTGGTCTCCTTTACTGGTTCATTTTCCACATCCATAGGCTCTATCCTGGGCCCTCTTTTCCCATTTTGAACTTGTCCCAAAGGCAGTTCAAATGCATCATACCTAAAACAAAGTATCTTTTCTCTAAAACCATCCCTCTTCTTCCCTATTTCCCTATTTCTGTTGAGGGCACTACCAGTCTTCCAATCACCCAGGTTCACAATCTTGACATAATCCATGACTTACCACTTCCTCTTACCACATACAACTAATCAGTTGTCAAATCTTCTAATTTCCACCTTCAGAACATTTCTTTTATCTAGCCCCTTCTCTCTACTCACATGGCTACTATCCTAATTCAGGCCTTCATTATTTCTCACCAGTTGAATAGCCTAGATACCCAAGTCTCTGATTCAAGTTTCTCTCCCTCTACATAGCTGCCAAAGTGATTTTCTTAAAAGTGAAAATTTGATTGTGCCATTTCCATATTCAAACTCCAATGGCTCCCTACTGACTTTACAATGCAATATAATCCCCTCTTGTTTGGCTTTTTAAGAGCTTTACAACCTGGCCTCAACCTATCTTTCTAGGTTTGTTATACCTTATACTTTTTTCCACATTTTAATTCAGCTAAACTGATCTTCCTGATATTTGTCCCCCATGATACTCCATCTCCTATCTCCATACCTTTGCAACGGCTGCCCTGAATCCCTCGAATTCATTATCACCACTCCTCTAATTCTCAAAATCCCTTGTTTCCTTCAAAAAACTGCTCAAGCTCCATATTTTAGATGCTTTTTTTATTCCCTCTATTTGTGCCCTTCCAGCAAAAACAAAAACAAAAACTCACCTTGTATTTGCTTTGCATATCTTATACTTATATATATTTACCTGTATAAATGCATATTTGTATATTATTGTGTACATATTTTATACACTTATTTATTCACATGTGGTCTCCCCCAAAAGAATATAAGCTTTTGTCTTTATATCCCCAAAACCTAACAGAATGCCCCAAAGGCTTAATAAAATGCTTTTTAACCAATCATTTCCATTTCAAATTCCTCTGGCATTCAAGAATTAAAGGTCTTCCACAGCCCAACAACATCAGTCTATCTTTGCAACTGTGTATTATTTCCCTTCCACAAACTATGCTCCAAACAAACTAAACAACTTTTAGCCACTGAACCATCCCACCCTTATAAAGTTTTTATCCAGGCTATTCCTGAAATACCCTCCCCTCCTTTCCCCTTGCTTTTTGAATTTCTACCTGTTCTTCGAAACTTAATTCAAATGTCCCACGAAGCTTTGGATTGAACTTCCTTCACTCTTCAGTTTTGGACAGAATTTTCCTCCTCAGATCCCATATAACACTTCTGTTTTCTAACTCTATATTGCATTTATCACATAGTATTAAGTACTGTAGCTAATGATGTTGATGTTTTAAAGGTTTTATCTTTCCCAGTTCATGGTGCTGTGTACGTATTAGATATAGTTAATAAAAAGATTTGTTGTATTACACTGAATCATTCTGGACACACCACATCTACAGTACTGTATCCAGATCTAGGTGTCATTATTTTATTAAAAAAAAAATTGACAAACTGGAATACATCCAGGGAAAGGAGAACAGAAATCTAAGAAGACTGGAGATGACACAATGTAAGAACTAACTGAAAGAACTAAGAATTTTAAGTCCAGACATGAGGTGACTTAGAGAGGTTATAACAGCTGTCCAAGTATTTAAAAAGCAGCCATATGGAAGAGATTAGACTTGTTCAGATTGGCACCAAAGCGAAGAACTAAGAGTAATGGATTGATATTTCAGAAAGGCAGATTTTTGCTTAATATGAATGAGACTTTTCTAAAAATTAAAGCTGACCTATAGTGGAAATGGCTGCCTCACAAAGTAAAAAGTATTGATTCCTGGAGGACTTTGTGTACAGTCCTGAATGAACAACTATCAGGCTGTTATAAATGGTTTTCTGTTTAGGTATAGGTTTAATAAAATGAAATCTAAGAGCAAGAATTTTTTTAAAAGATAATGAACTCAATTTTGATTGAGTTGCTAGGTTTTTTTTGTTGTTTTGTTTTGTTTTGTTTTTTTTTGCAAAAAACATCTCTAGAGCTCAGAAATTCAAACCTTGAGGTCAGGTCTAGAAAAACAGATTTGGGAGTCATTTAACTAAAAGGTAATAGTTAAAGCTGTGGAAGTGAATGTTTATCAAAAGAGAGTATAGAGAAAGAAGTGGACCAAATGGTGAAAGGCAGTTTGGTGTAGTGGACAGAATGCTGGACTACTTGGAGTCAGAAAGACTTGGGTTCAAATACCGCTTTTGATACTACCAGCTGTGTGACTCTGGGCAAGTCACTTAATTTCCCTTGGCCTTAGTATTCTCATCTGTAAAATAAGAAGTTTTTTTCTCCAACTCTAAAGAGCTGGCAACTATCTAGGTGGCACTGTAACAGACTGCCAGGTCTGGAGTTAGAAGACCTGAGGTTCAATCTGGCCTCAGATACTTACTAGGTGTGTGACCCTGGGGCAGTCACTTAATGCTGTTATGGTTCCTCATCTGTAAAATCAGCTGTAGAAGTAAATAGCAAATCACTCCAGTGTTGCCAAGAAAACCCCAAATGGGGTTATGAAGAGTCAGACACGACTAAACGACTGAACAACAATACTTTAAAGTTAGCAAAGAACTTTAAAAGTGAAGAACAGAAGGAAAACTTCAGGAACCTACACCTTAAAGGAGTTGGAAAAAGCATGAAGAACCAGAAACATCTCTAAATGTTTTATATTTCTAAATATAAAAACAAGGGAAGAAAGACTATACAAAACATGAATATTCAAATAAATATCCAAAACCAGCACCAAATACTACTGAGAAGGCAGGGATGAGGAAGACTGAATTTTTTTAAAAATTGACTTGGCAATTAGATTAGTAACTGTGAAAAGAATCATTTCAGTAGAGAAAGAAACTAGATGGCAAGAGATTAAGGAGAAAGTAGACAGACAATAAGGAAATAAAAGCATTAGATATAGACAACGTTACTGAGAAGTGTGACGGTGACAAGAAGTGAGACTAAACTTCTCTTTTGGAATAGAAAGGCAAAAGAAAAACTTGTTTAGGATTACAGAATATAAGCATGTTTGTAGATACATCAGAAAGAACCAGTGGAAACAAATTAGAGAAACATGAGAAGATAGCAATGATTGACCGCAGGACCACAGTCCTTTAGGAGGTGGGACAAGATAGTATTGAGGACACAGGTATGGAGATTACATTTAGCAAAGGATAAAGATAGTGCTTCCTCTCAAGCAGGAAAATAAACGATACTGGGTTTTTCAAACACTAAATGTTATCTGTCATAAAATATCATTTTTTTCCCCCTGAAATCTCTGTCATCTTTTCTTTCCATTTCCACTATCATCACCTTAAAATCTAGGCCTTCTTTACATCATCAATAGTCTCCTACCTGGTCTCTCTGCCTCCAGTCTTTCATTATTCCATTTCAACCTTCATTACTGCTGCCAGGTTAATTTTTCCAAAACACTTTTCTTCAATGTCCTTTCCCAATTAAATAATGTATAATGGTTCCCTCTTAGCTACTGCATTAAATTCAAATTACTGTGCATAACCTGAAAGGTTCACTGTAATATGGCCCACTCAAACAATTAAATCTTATCCAGCCACTCAACACAAACCACCTACTCTGGTCAGGTTGGTCTCCTGTCTCATACATATGCCATGGTGATGTACATGCCCTTCATTTCAACCTCAATTTTCCTCATGCAGCTTTCTCAGATTACATCCATGGCACTGAGCTCTCTCTTCTTTCAACTATTACATTTATGTAATATTATTACATTTATTTATATATTACATTTATCCCTTCTTTCAATT
Source organism: Vombatus ursinus (assembly GCF_900497805.2). Classification (NCBI taxonomy): domain Eukaryota; kingdom Metazoa; phylum Chordata; class Mammalia; order Diprotodontia; family Vombatidae; genus Vombatus; species Vombatus ursinus. The sequence continues at coordinate 6,078,920 of NW_020954630.1, forward strand.
ATTAGTACTTACTGTTTGTATACAGGATGTCCCAAAAATATTAGTGTAGTTTTAAGCTAAGGCTTTTGAGATACTCTATTTTAATTTTGTCTATATAAATTTCTTGACTACATATTAAGCTATTTAAAGGCAGGATCATGTCTTAAGGGACTTCTTGCATTCCTCACAGTGCTAACACTTCACGGTCATGTTATTTTATTGGTGAAAATATTCCCTCCACTAAAACAGATCACAACAGTCTCTGGAAATTGTTATGACCAAAAACTTCATCCCCCAACATCCAACCTTCTGATAATCCTCTCTGAGGATATCTTCTCTGAATTTAGCTAGGCTGGTTCGCTGAAAAAGGACATACAATCCATTGTGGGATTCATACTTGAAGCCTTTCCTACATTAATTAGGACATCTAAGAACTTGTGTTATGTTGGCAGTCTTCAAGAACCCAGGACGACCCTATGCCATAATGAATCAATGGAGCACAGGTTGGGTTGAGATGCCAAATAACAACATATTAGTTGAAGACTGCCCTGATTTGTAGTTAATAGTTGCTCCCTGCAAGGTCTAACATTTGTCTGTCTACTGATATTTCTCAACATTAAAAAGCTAAGACACATCTAGTGAACTGCATCTTTATTATGCCTTGTTGTCTATGGTTAACAAGTTTACTTAGAAATCATTTACTTATTATTTTGTCATTCATTTCTCTGCATATGTTTAGCCAAAAGAGATGTTATTACAGTAAAAGTAGCATTTTAATGCTAGTATATTGGCTGTGTTCCAGTATCTCATTACTGCTAATCCTATCCTGCCTTTTAATGTTGAATATGACTTAGAAATAACATTGGTATCACTATCTGACATATAGGTATCAATCACGGCCATTCCAAAACTCAGAGCCATATATCAAATAAGATGTAACCAACATGTGAGAGAGAGGGAGAGATCTCATCATCGCTGATGAAATGAGATCAGCACTTGCTTGGTCTAGAGTAGAACCTGCACAACCTGTGGCCTGCAGGCAGGCCAATGGATTTTGGGTGGCCCGCAAAAAATGTAGAGGATGTTTTCCTCTACATTTGGATCTTATTGTCAGCTAGAAAAAAATATTCAATGGTGAAATCTTACTCTCTACCCTTTTTCCTGCCCCTCCAACTCCACTCTCTTCATCCTACTGAAGCCATACTGTTGAAACTCATCTTGCTCTACTAATTCTTATTTTCCTAAATTCAATCATCAAGCTTTGACAGGGGATTTTTTGCTTTCTCTTTCCTAAATCCAGATCTCACCTCACTGCCTGGTAATCTTAACATTATGTATTCTCCACTAAGGCCTTCATCTCCACCAGTAATACAGACTATCCATCTTTAATATGGAAGAACCCATTATCTTCCAAAGTAGCGTGACCCACTTTTGTACAACAGTAATCGTTAAGAATTTTTTTCCCCTTATATGAGGACAAGTTTGCCTCTCTTCAACTTCCAATGATTGTTTTGAGTTTTCAACAAGTCAAATGTCTCTTCTACCTGACAGTCCCCCAAATATGTGAATTAAGCTTCACCCTGTCTTTTCTTTTCCAGGCTAAATATTTCAAGTTGCTTCAACTGATCTTCATATGGCAAGATCTCAAGGCCTTTCACCATTCTGGTCTCCTAATTTATCAATGTACTTCCTAAAATGTGATGCCCTCAGCTAAAAATACAACTCTTAACATGACATGACCATGGAAGAGTCCAGCAGGACCATCACATTTCTACTTGGCAATTCCTTTTCTCAAGTCTTCTGAATCCCTACTACATTCCTTATAGCAGCTGTTTCAAACCTTTTCCACTCTCAATTCCAAAACTAATCTCCTTTCCCTATACTCCCCACTTTACTACTCTCCACAGCTTCACTTTACACTTTACAAAGACCAGAGACATCTGACATTTGTTAGATTCTCTTCCTTTATAGCTCCAAATTTCTCTATCTTCATCCATACTTTTGCCCTTACTCATCACCTTAATCCCAATATAAACTATTCCATTCCTGCTATTTAGTTCTAAGTAATGATGAGTTCTAAGATACAGCTATATTAATGGGTATAACTGATATGTACACAACTTTTTTTTCCTTTATAAAGTACCTTATATATATTTTCTCATTTGATCATCATAGTAACCCTGTGGAATAGATTCCAAATTTTCCTGACTTCTTGTTTTCACTTTATTCCACTAGTATACCCTTTCCTTTAAATCTTTAATATCTACTTTGTGGTATTTAAGTGTCATTGGGTTTTTTTTTTTTCCCAGAGGCAAGATGAGAAGGGGAAAAAAATAAATGCTTGAGAATGGAAAGACAATTAATGACATTTTAAAAAAATTTTAAAAAAGCAAAAAATAAATACCTACTTTGCGCCACTGGCTCTTCTTCTGCCTACAGATATGCTTAGTCTTGCTTACTCTAAAAAGCCTTTCCTTTAATACAACAATGCCTCTAAAGATACTATATCATCTCTTCCCTTATTATTAAATGTCTCACAAGTAACAGATTACTTCTGCTAGTTCTGCAGCCTTACTACCCACCAAAACATGTATCAACTTCCTGCAATGTAGCTTTCATCCCATGACTACTGAAATTATCCTTTCCAATGTTTTCAATAGCCGTGTAACAACCCAATTCAAAGACTCTTCTCAATACTCACATTCCTGGAACATTAACAGACTTTGCCACTTGAGCAACGTCCTTCTTCTTGACAGTCTCTATAGTCTCTTGGATCTTTGAACTACATTACCCCAGGCCTCTTCTTAACCTCTCCTTCTGCATTCTTGACGACAGCTGCTCTGCTCTTTTCACCTATGGTTTTTAGGGTTTTATCCTCGGCCATCAGCTCTACATTCTTCCCAATAGCCATCCCATTCATTTAGAGATGATTTTTAAATTTGTAATTCTAGCCCTGATCTCTTTCCTAAGTTTCAGAGACATGTCAACTATCTACTGAGCCTCTTCCTGTTACCCCAAAATCAATAAGTAAAAATCCTCCCCACAAAAAGCCCATTCCTCTCTCATAATTTCCCTATTTCTTTTTTGAAATTATTAACATTTTGTTTTTATGTAACATTGACTTCTGGATACATTCCTCCCCTCTACTATTCAGATAGCCTTTCCTTTTAACAATGATTTAAAAAGAGAAAATTTTAAAAGAGTTCAGCAAAAACCAATCAACACATCCAACACTATCTGACAGTATTTGAAATACTATACACTCACTTCTGCAATGAAAGGAGGGAGGTGATTTTTTTTTCAACTCTTTTGGGAGAGGGGGACAAGCTTTACCATTATAATTACACTATCTTCAATTTTATCATATTGCCTCCCCTATTTATAAATGGCACTACCATTTTCCTACCAGTCAAACCTTCTCAAAGTCTTAGTCATTTGTGCCCACACCTTCCCTGAATGCCCATGTCATGACAGTTGCCAAACCCAATGGACTAAACCTCTATCATTTCCCATCACTCCCTTTTGCTTCCACTTTCATGGTCTAGGTCCCCTAACCAGTCTCCAATGCTTCATTCATCTCCAATTTTATCCTCTTTACCACTACTAGAACAATATGCATTAGCTCACAAGTCCAGTCACATTATTCCAGTGTTCAAAAATCTTCAATGGCTTATCAATTCCTACCAAACCAAATTAGAAATTCCTTAGCGTTCAAGGTCCTCCACAATCAAACATCAACCTATCTTTCTAATTTGACCTCACATTTCATTGCCCTTTGCATAACAGTCTAGAAAACTAGACTTTCTATCCTTTCCACCTAAACACATCTCCATAATCTTTATCCCCAGAGTACCCCTTATTCCTCAAATCTCTGGCTATCAAAATCCTTCAACACTCAATAAAATTGATAGACCTATGAAATCAACAACAAAGCTTCAGCTGGAAATGGTGTCTCTAGTGTTAAAACTCTTAGAGAATTTTATTATAATATCTCTCATGCCTTTATTAAAATCTATTTTTGTATTACAGTTAAGGACTTTGTGGAGAGACCTTCTCTCTCAGTTTCCTAACACTGTTCTCTGAGCACAATGTAAGCTTAATAAATGTTTGGATCAAATTGAGGGTTCAAAGACTGGCATTATCTCCCCAACTACATCTTTTGAGAACTCAATTAACTGCATATCAACCCTAAGATATGTGCCTTAAGATGCAAAGTGATGCTCACAGCAGATGAAATAATTTCCAGTTGATCATATAAGACCAATTTGCAGATCCTTTACTGTATCCTCAAACACAACCACATAAAACAATCAGAAGAGTATTAGCCCTATTTTCCAAGGTCCTTTATTCATTCTATTCCTTGCACTTCTCTTACTTACATTTACTGCTATAGATCTATCTATCCATACTATCTACCATACCTTAACATGGCCTAAAGTCAAATGATCTTTGTAGAAACAGAGAAACATCATTAATTTAAGTAGTTACTGGTTATCTAAAGGTTAACAAGAAAATTCTTTGTTTCAATCTTTTTGTTGAGAATCTTTCTAAATGAGTACAACAAATTGAATCTTTATTTGCTGATCGGTATAAAGTATCTATCTCGGGGAACATTATGAACAAAAATTTTTATCGTACAACCTTATTACATAGGAGATATAGTAGAACTTAATCTCTAATGATAGAACAAAAGCTCCATTAGAGCAGATAGTGTTCCTGATTGACCGACCTACAATGAAGGGTGCTGTGTGTGTGTGTGTGTGTGTGTGTGTGTGTGTGTGTTCACTTTCAATTTCCTTTTTTGTTAAGGGGGAGGGGTTGTTGGAGGAAAGAGGGAAATCAAATTAGCTTTTAGGTTAACTGGTATCCACTTAATTGAAAGGTTCTATACTAAGATACGCTACCGGTAGGCAGTAGTAGCATGCTACACTGTTTCTGCAATCTATTTTCTTGCCTTTCTTCCTATAGATGGCAATGATGGTCATAGCTTTGAAATCAGTAGCATTTTCTCAGCAGCACTCCATATCCTTCGCAGAGACCATCCCACTAACTAATGAAAAGTCCTCCCTGAGGCTAAAGATTTAAGCTGGAAAAGCCACTAAATTCAAGAGCTTGACCTTTTGGCATGGCTCTGACAGTAGTACCTATTTTCTAAAAAGTTGCTATCAACTCCATCTCATGTTATGGCAGGTTCTCTACACTTTGCAGAAACTCCTTTGGTATTTCTATCCATGTTCAAAAAGTTGCATGCAAATGCTTTAGGAAAAAAAAAAACTAATATTCCTAAAATAATCTACATGTCTGTCTATGTGTATGTGTGTGCGTATCTTCACCTTTTATGACAAATGTACTTTACGTGGATTTGGGATTATAGACCTTGCAAGGTATGAAACCAGTTTATAAATTAAGTATTTGATTCAGACCCTTGACACTGGTATAAGGAACTCCCAATAAGGAAATCCCCTTTACTAATTGGTACTGAGGCTACTTGGGGCACTAAAATGTCAAATAACCTGCCCAAGGGTCACACAGTCATAAGATATTAGAGGGAGGCTTCAAACTCAGGTACTTTGGACACCAAGGTTAATGCTGTATCTACTACATAGTATTTGTCCTTCTAGGAGTGAGTCAGTAAATGTGTTAACACCTGGCTCTCAGAGGAAAAAGTATGCAAAACACAATTTTAAGTTTAATCTTAATTATTAACATCTTCAACACTTTAGGTCTAGACAATCAACAAAATGATAAATCAAGCCCTGATTTGCAGCGTTTGTCCATTTCCAAGGCAAAAAATGCTTATACTAAAAATGTTACAATCTGCTCAAAGTTCAAGTGGGCTTCAGCACACCCCTGTACTTTTCTAATATACCATAAGATATAGACAAATAGCTCCTAAAACAGTTAATCATAAAGTAATATACTTTTAAACAAACCATACTTTCCCTCAGCTATTCACTCTCTGTTTCTACTTTTCAAACCAGAAAGAAAGGGGCAGCTAAGTGGTGCAGTAGGGGCAGCTAAGTGGTGCAGTGGATAGAGCACCGGCCCTGAAGTCAGGAAGACCTGAGTTCAAATCCGGCCTCAGACCAAACACTTGACACGTACTAGCTGTGTGCACTTGGGCAAGTCACTTAGCCCCAACTGCGTTACCAAAAAAAAAACCCAAAAAAACAAAAAAAACAAAAAAAAACCAGAAGGGCTTTCCATAGACTACATTCCCCTAGCTACCTGGCTCTGCCTTGTCATATGGCAACCCACAAGAAGATGGATGTACAGTAAGAGCAGCACTGAATGCATTGGCATTAATCTATTCACTTCTAAAATACTGTACAATGCTACTATTTTCTTCCCAGGCCCTTTTCCTCAGGCCTTCAAAAAACTCTACTCTCAAAAGGACTGGTATAGAGTGAGTGAATGCTGTTAAATATCTTCATTCAGCAATTTTATTTTATGCTTATTATTTAATGATTCAGAATTCTATTAAAGCAAACTTAACATGATGTATAATAAATGTCTGTCATTTTAGTCAGTAATAATTCTTACGAATAGAATAGTAAGCTATAGTTTAAATCTTCAAAACTAAGTCCAAGATATTACTCCTCTCCAATTTTCACTCAGAATCACAGAATCTGAAAGTTGGAAAGGACCTCAGAGGCCATCTGGTTCAACTCATTCATATAACCACTAGAATATACTTAACAAGTGATCGTCTGGCCTCTGCCTGAAGACTCCCAAAGACTGGAAACTTCACAAAGCAATCTATTCCACTTTTGGACAGCTTCAACTGTGAGGAAACTTTTCCTGAAGAGAAGCCAAACTTTGCCTTTTTCTTTCTATCCATTCATTCATCCAGATTCTCTTCTTTGGGACCAAACAGAACATGTTTATTCCCTCTTCCAAATGACAGCCCTTCAAATAACACAGCTGCCATGTCCTAAGTCTTCTCTTCTCCGGCTCTTTCAACCAATCCTGCTGTTACAGACTCAAGGATCTTTACCATCCCAGCTGCCCTCCTCTGAACAACCCCCAGAATCAGAATGTCCTTAAACTGAATACAATAATCCAGAAGAGGTCTGACACAGGATCACCTCCCTGTTCTTGGAAGTCAGGACCCTGAAAATCACACTGACTTTTGGGGCTGCCACTTCACAGTGATGATTCATATTGAATTCCTAATCCACCCAAACCACCAAATCTTTTTCACAGCTCATCTACCCACCTCACCTGTCTCATGTTTGTTTTTACCCTAGCACAAGATTCTCCATTTACCCCTATTAGATTTCATCTTTATTAGATTCAAGTCAATGCTCTAGACTTTCTCGATCCTTTTGGACCCTGACTACCATCCAGTTTATGGTTCAATAATCACTCCCAGCTCTGGGGCATCTGCACAGGTGAAGAGTGTGTCCTCTATTCCTTTAGTCATGGATAAAAATGTTAAAAGGCACAAGGTCAAACACAAATCCCTGGGGGTACTTACTAGAGAACTTCCAGTACATTTACATTGAGTCATTAATTATTCTGAGTTCAGATAATCCAATCACTTCTGAATCTATTTGATTGTATTATTAACATATCTGTCTTTTGCACAAGAACAGTATGAAATATTGTGTTAAAAGCTTTGTTTAAAAACTAGATTAACTATATTTATAGCATTGCCCTCATCTACTACTTTAGTGATACTGTAAAAAATGAAATAAAGGTTAGTCTGGTATCACTTGTTCATGATGAACCCATGTCCTTTGTAATTAATGTTTCATCTTCTAGATGTTCATCAACCATCTCACTTCTTTTGCATATACACAGCTGTTTGTATTTTATAAACAAATTAATCCAGAATTAATGTAGGTATCATAAAGTGGCACAAAAGTATTATAGAGCCATAATCACGTACTTAATGATTTTTAAACCCTTATATTAGTTTGAATAAAAATGTTAATGATTTAGTATCTGTACTTCTCATTTTTAGGTTTAGAAATGTACAGGCATATTAATAAGAAGTTACAATGTTCAAAATACATAGTTCTCTATTTAGTTTACTGTTTTAGACAATTCATTTGAAAACTGTTAACTGCTGCTATATTCCTTAGACCACAGCTTCTACTATCTAAAACAATGAAAATAGGCGGGTTCAAGGAAAATACCAACTTCTCATTACTTCACTGATCTAAATAAATACTCTGAGAACTAATTAACTAATATGCAATATTACTAGAACTATGACTAATGCATATGAAACTTTTAAGTGTAAAGTCCATTACTTTGGAATTTTTTAAAGTGCGACTTACATGTGCTACATTTGATGGTCGGTTAATCTGCTGAATATCAGCACTATTAGTAATGTTTCTCAATGTCCGTACAGCTGGACTCCAAGTAGCCATCATTTCTGGTCTTTCAGAGCTTTGGATACCTTGTCCTGAAGCCATTAAATTACTTCGGACATCCGGAGGCAAAATGTTGCTTGGAACTGGTGGGACATTGGCACATAAATTTATTAAACCAGACTCCTTTCCCTGAGGAAGTCTGCGCTTTGCTGCAGCTATCTGTGGGACTTCAGCTGGGGTCCAATTCAGATTTCTCTCTTGTTTTTCAGGTGAGGAATCTGAGGAATCATCAAACATCAATTCCCCTTTAGATTTTTCAGTGTTTGATTTAGGTGAAAATGGTTGGTCACCTAATGTTGATCCTTCTTGAGAACTTGCAGGACTTGATAATTTTTCATCTGTACTGCCTTCATTTTGAGAATCCTGCTCTTCATTTTCGACTTCATCCTCTTCCTCCTCCTCCTCTTCCTCCTCCTCTTCTTCTTCATAAATAATTAGACGAGGATGATAAAAGCCTTCCTCCTTTTTAGTTTTATCAGATATTGAATCCAGGACCCAGTCTGGTGTCACAATTTTAATGCTTTCTCGCTTAAGAGCACATTCATATTTTTCCTGAGGAGAAAATAAAAAATAAATTAAAAGCCCTACAATTCAGTTTCTCTCCTTTCACTATAACTTGGTAATCAAATAATTTCCTGGAAGCCTGTATAAATAAAAAACGATTACAGCCTTCATGCCACAATATAGAAGAACCACTGTTGATCTATGTAACTAAAACTTAAAGTAAAAAATAGTTCTGAGATGATTATATTAAGCTTACCTGTAGAAAGAACCTAAATATCAATTTAGTCACAGCATATTGAACTCAAAACAACAAAAACATCATATTCCAAATGACTAGAGGATTCATCATCTTATATATCCATGAAAAGTTCAATGTAAAATGAACTTTAGTAAAAACAAATCCTATATGTAAAAAATGAAAGGCACTTTCTATTTAAGGAATGCTATGGCAATTTCCTTTTCATAAAGATAGACTTTTACATATAGGATTTTAATAAAGTATACCTCTTTTAGGAAATACTAAACATATTATAATGACATCCCTTTTAATATTGGAATGTAACAGGATTGGTGAACAAGAGCTAGAAAGAGAGTTATTTAATGGTAATGGAAAACAAGGAATAGAGAGAGAGGAGGCAAAGGTGATTTCATCAATACAAAGAATAGAACTTGCATAAGGAAACTCCGTCTCCAATGCAGATGGGCACCTTTTTCTGTAACTTATAATCTCAGAAAGTTGCCTCGAGTGTTCACAGGCTAAGTAACTTGCTTAGGGTTACACAGCCAATGTGCATCAGAGGCAGGGCATTAGGCCATGCTGCCTCTCAAGGGAAGCCAAAGAAAATTTAAATTCAATTATGGTCAAGCAGTTAGTATAACTCTTCCACTTAGGCTCTATCTTTGGTTCTCTACTGTTCTTTCTCTGTACCTCTATATGTGCCCTCTGGTGGTCTTATCCAATATGATGGCTTCAATAACCACCATGAGGACGATGACTCCTAAATCTATAGATAGATAGCCCTAATGTCTAACTCTGAACTATATTTCAAAATATCTGTTGGTCATTAACACATGAATGTCCTGTCAGCACATCGAACTTCACACACCTAAAACTGAACCATCAGCTGCCCAGTCTTTAAAAACCTCAGAATCATTTAATTCAACATTTACTAGCACACACAATATATAAAAACACACAAGCTAAGCACTGAAGATATTTCAAGAATTGGCAATTTCATAAATGTAAATACTACCTCTACGTACTGTTTTTCTACCTTCACCTAATGTAGAATCTTTGAGTATTAGAAAAATATAACAATCAACCTTCTAGTAATGAAACACTACAAACTATTAAGTCTGTTGTTTCTTGAAAAAAGAACAAATCAGTCCATCCCCAATCATGGTTAAAAACATTTCAGTCTGGTAAACTTTTCAGAATGTGCTTTCAAGTGTCATCGCCACACCATGATGAGCCATCCAATTAAGACTGTAGGACACACGAAGCAACATAATCCCTGCCCCAAAGAAGCTACTAAGCTAATAGGATAATCCAACATATATACAAATAAACCTGAAATAAAGTAAGTGATAAGGTAATTGAGAAAAGGGATCACTTGCATCAGGAAGGTTTGACAGACATGACATTTCATGGGCTGAAAAGAAAGGAGAAAGATTTCAACAGACAAAAAGGGTTTGGGGGGGAGGGGGGTATGTGAGGGTAGTCCAGGAATAGAAGAAAACCTACACAAATGCAGAGTGGGGGAAAGAAAAGATAAGAATGAAAAAAGACTAATACACCAGTATAATTTGAGTACAGTCTACAAAGGGAAAAGTATGAAATAAAGACAGAAAAGGTAGGTGTAGAAGCTGGACCGTAGAGAAACTTATGATGTTTTTAAGGGATGTGAGAGATAATTGAAGTTTTCAGTCAAGCAAATAACAAAGTCAGACCTATGCATTACCAGAATTACTCAGGCAGAGTAAAGAGTTGGATGAGCGAGGGCAGATTCAAAACAGAGAGGTCAGTTAGGAAACTCTGACAATAGTTCAAGTAAGAAGTATTGAGCATATGGCCACAAAAATATTGCTTAGTTGACAAAAAAGGAAAATGACAAATGCTGGAGGGGCTGTAGAAAATGCACTGCTGTTGGAAATATGAATTGGTCCAGCCATTATCAAAAGCAATTTGGAACTATGCCTCCAAAATTACTAAATTGTGAACATACTTTGACAAGCGATACCACTACTGAGCCTACACCACAAAGAGATCAAAGAAAAAGGACAAGGACCAATATATACAAAAATACTTAGAGCACTTCTCTTTATAGTACCAACAAACTACAAAGTAAAGGGAATATCAATCAATTGAAGAAAGGTTGAACAAATCATGGTACAGAAATGTAATGGAATACTACCATGCCATCAGAAACAATGAAGGAAAAAGTTTTAGAGAAATTTTGGAAGACTTGAATGAACTAATGTGAAGTGAATGAACAGAACCAAAACAACAATTTATACAATAATAACAACCTTCTAAAGACAAGCAACTCTGACCAAACACAATTCCAGAAGAACCACTATGGTGGATGCTTTGTTGTTCAGTCATTTCAGTCATGCCCAACTCTTCATGACCCCATTTGGGGTTTTCTCGGCAAAAATACTGAAGTAGTTTGACATTTTCTTCTCCTCCAGCTCATTTTATAGATGAGGAACTGAAGCAAAATGACTTAAGTGACCTGCTCCAGGTCACAAAGCTAGTATCTGAGGCCAGATTTGAACTCAGGAAGATGAATCTTTCTGACTCCAGGCCCAAAGTTCTATCCACTGTGCCACCTAGCTGCTCGATAGCTACCTACTTCCTAAAAGATAAAAGAAAAAAGGGAACAAGCACTTATAAAGTACCTACTATGTACCAGGCATTGTGCTGTACTTTACAGAAATTATCTCATTTGATCCTCCTAGTAAGTGTTATGATCATCATTTTACAGTTGAGGAAACTGAGGTAACCAGAAGTTAAGTGACTTGCCCCAGGTCAGAAAGCTAATAAGTGCCTGAGGCTGGATGTGAACTCAGGTCTTCCTGACTCCAGGGCCAGCACTCCATCCACTGTCATGTGCTGTCAGGGACTGATGACTAGGAACAGAATGAGAAATACATTTTTAGACATGGTCAGTGTAGGGATTTGTTTTGCTTGAGTTATGCAAGGATTTTGTTTTTCTTAATTTTTCAACCTGAGGATAGGGAAGGGAAGAGGGAAAGAAAACAGATGCTTGCAATATTTTTTTTTAAAATAAAGTTCAAAAAAATTTGAGGGTAATTTAGGGCAGATCGGTTTTTTTTTTTTTTTCCAGTTCACTCTGGGCAATATCCTCAAGAGGCAACTAGATATAATATAAATACCAAGAGGCAATAGTTTTAGTATTCCATCTACCACTTGCCTGATATATGACCTTGGGGGTGTTGTTTTTAACCTCTGTGGGACACAACTGACTCTTTTTTTTAAGATAGAGGAGGGAATGAACAGAGTACAATACATCTTTAACTGACTAAAAGACTGCTGCTGGACCAGATGTTATCTTATCATGGCTCTCAGATGTTAAATTTATGATTCTACTTAAAAACAGAGCAAATCCTTAACCTGTTTTAAAGAAAAACACACCAATGAGTTGAAAGAAGTCACGTAAGCATCTGGATTCCAAAGGGATGATTAAAGTGATAATCATGGAATTACAGGGCTGTAAGGGACATTGGAAAACATCCAGCTTTTAGCAGCAATTCTGCAAGCATATAGAAAACATGCTTTCTTTTTTCCAATTAACTCAATCAACCAACATTTAATTTAGTAAATGCCTACTATGGACCAGACACTGTAGTAAGTACTGGAGATACAAAGAAGAACAAAAAATAATTCATACCTTCAAGGAGTTCACAGTCTAACAGAGGAGATAATATGAACAGAACTATGTACAAATAAGCTAAAAATGGGATAAATTTGGGGAAGGAAGTTAGGGAGAATGTCAAAAGGAAGGCTGAGAAAGGCATATGAAAGAACCTGAGACTTGAAGAAAGCCAGGGAAACTAGGAGGCGGTGGCAATGAGGGAAACCATTCCAGGCATGAGGTATAAACAGTGAAAATATTCAAAGTCTGGAGGAGTGTTCTGTGTGAGGAACTTCTAAAATTACAATTCAGAACTGCAAAAAGAAAGCTTTTCTAGTATCCAAAGAAAGATGCAGAAAAAAAATTAAGGCTGAGGTGTATACTGCTAAATTGTTTCTTGTATTTTTCACTTGGATTGTGTCACCAAATAATAGTTAATATGACCATATTCACCCTAATCTGTTTTTGTTATGAAGAAATAATCATTATCTGCAACAAACAATTAACTCGAAGGATGAACAGTACAAAATACAATTCTGCATTCTATGGTTTACAGATATTTATAAATTGTTTAGCCTCAAAAGTTTCTATAAAATGGGGAAGAGAAACTCCTTGATAGGGAATGATGACACTTATCCTTCAAAGATCTTCCACTTTAGTACATCTACTATAGCATAGCTAACCATTTTCCTTTATTTCTTTTTAGATTCACCACTTAGGGAAATTTGGGTAAAAATTCCATCCTTCAAAAAAGATAGTGAATCATTCATAATCATCTTGTTTTGGTCTACCTGAAATTCTTAAGTAGTCAAAACTTTTCTCTCCTAAAAGGAACTTACCTGCTTTCAAAAAGATATCCAGTTCTTTGAAGAATAAGAGAAACATCACTTTGTATTCCATACAAACATACACGTAAAATAAATTGTACTTTGAAAACTTTTTTGGGAAGAAAATCTGTAGTCTGTTTCTGGTAAGCTTGAGTATAAAATGCAATTTTTCTTAATTAATTTTCTAAATGTAAGCATTTTTATTTTAAAGAGCTAAATCTCCAAACTGAGAAAACCAAATATTGATTTTTCTATTTTATATGATTCCATTCTGTAATTGATTCTATTCTCTAACTGCCTAAGCCATGTCTCTGAATTAAGTTCATAAGTTCATGAGTCCAGAAGTTCCATTTTCTCTTGAGTTAATTTAAAATTCAGCTGCCCTATAAATCACCTTAATTCAAAGAAATATATTATCTCTACCCATCTTACTGCCCATGCACAATTAAGGTAGACTTGTTATCTTACTAAAGAGCCTTGCACATCCACGTACAATTAAGGGAGATCTGTGATCTCACTACAAAGCCTGTCAAGATGCAGGCAGGCAGCAGGGAATCTCTTATCTCTGCAACATTGACTGCCCTTTAAAAAAGTCTGGTTTATTAGCAGAGTGACACTAACTAGCCATGCAGGTGGACACTACCAAAGAGCTTTCCATAGCAACAAGATGGAAGTAGAGGTTGTTGCTAACCCTGCATTCCAGACTTCTATTCAATCATATTGTTTTCCATCATGTATGCTACTTTAGACTTAGTAACTAATCATGTTGTTTTCCATCTGTGATGCTTCCTGTTGTTTTCATGTACTTCCCAAAAATACATAAAGGCCAATAAGCCCTATCTCATGGTCTTTTGGCTGATTAAGGAGGTAAGAATCACTTTATCGGTAATTGCTAGCCTAACCAACAAATTGAACAGGCTCAGAACTTTGTGCCTCAGTTTACCTTAATTTCAATCATGACAAAATTGCTGGAGTTTCTTCATGCCTAAGATATCTAACACATCATCTTATGCCACAATTCATGGGGATCTTGAACAAGGAATACTTCATAGCCAACACTGAACAAGTGTCCACATAGTTTAGGTCACAGTTAGAGTTTGTTTCATCAAGTAGGATGATCATTACTTAACTTTCAGCACACCTTCTGAGAATCATTATCCCAAAGCATTCAATCCTTTACCCACTCCCCTCTAGAAGGTTTCTTTTCTCCAGCAGGTCAAAGAAACCCAAGAAATATTTCCATTAATTGAAATAATAAAAGAGACTTCTTCCATCTGATCTTTACCTTCCAGGCACGGGTGGAGAAGAGAATAGGCCCAAAGATGGATCATTATCTTACTAGTATCTTCAAAGCAAGAGAAAAGGCAAAGTTAACTAGATGAGAGGTATTTTCCCTAGGTCTGCTTATTACTCTTAATCCATTTTCCCAGATCACAGCTTTTGTTCTTAACCTTTTATACACATACCAGAAAGAAAGATGGTAGGCCTAAAACAAAGGGGGAAAGGATTAGGGATGGCACTGTTTCTCAAAGAAGTTTTAAGCACTGACAAGGTTTCTTTCATTCAGGTAATTTGGAAAAGGACTTGAGACTTAAGAAATATTAATTTCTCAACCTTTTCAGTTGAATTTAAAATGTCACTTTAACTTGTCTCAACTTCAATTAGATAAACTTTGTGATGATAAAAAAAAAATATAACTAGACAGTATAAAATACCTGAAAGTATACCTGCCAAAACAGACACAGGAACTATGTGAACATAAACATAAAACACTTTTTATACAAATAAAGTCAAATCTAAATAATTGAAGTAATACTTATTGTTCATGGGTAGGTAAAGCCAATATAATAATAAATGACAATTTTACCTGACCTATTTATTTCATGCCATCCCAATTAAATTACTAAAAAATTATCTTGAGTTAGAAAAAATAATAACAAAGTTCATTTGGAAGAATAAAAGGTCAGGAATTTCAAAGAAACCAAGGGAAAAAACATGTAAAGAGGAAACAGACTCAACAGTATCAGACCTTACCCTATATTATAAGAGGAGAGCATTGTTGAAGTGTAAAATGGATGTTTTATTACTTAACCTTTCTTGTATAAATAAAACCTATGCCACCTAGAAGGAATGCAAAAAATTGGGGAAAAAACTTTCATAGACAACTCTCAGATAGGTTTAGAATATCTCAGATTGGGTTACAATATTGCTGTGATATAGGAATGATGAGCTGGTTGACTTAGAAAAACGTGGAAAGATTTGGACTATGAAGGAAAATGCTATCCACCTTCAGAGAAACAGATGAGAAGTGGAAATAAGCATAGTACAATCTTACATATATGTGTATGAGTACATATGGGTAATATGTGTATGCTTATAGATATCTATGTATACGTATATGTATATTTATCCACACTTAATTGTAGCCTTCTTTAAGGTGGGATGGAAGGAGAGATAGGAAAAAAAGCAGTAAGTACACAACAGAGAACAAAAGAAAACCTACAAGGAAGCAAAGAAGAGCTGGGCAGCTTTGAAAACAATATGTAGTATTTATTTATTTATTTATTTATTTAGTTGGCTAGGCA
Organism: Vombatus ursinus; assembly: GCF_900497805.2. NCBI lineage: Eukaryota > Metazoa > Chordata > Mammalia > Diprotodontia > Vombatidae > Vombatus > Vombatus ursinus. The sequence goes on from NW_020954630.1 coordinate 6,095,077, forward strand.
ATGGGGTTAAGTGACTTGCCCTGGGTCACACAGCTAATAAGTGTGTGACTGAGGCTGCATTTGAACTCAGGTCCTCCTGAATTCAGGGCCACTGCTCTATCCACTGCGCCACCTAGCTGCCCCAATATGTAGTATTTATTACATAGGCTTTCTTGAAATGGAAATGTATTGTTTTATATTGAATCCTCTCTTACATTCTGCTGTGTACATGACAATTTTTTCTCATTTTATATTTAAATTTAAATAAATTTTAAAGTTTACAAAAAAAGTTTAAATTTACAGTTAGTCTACAGTCATATCTATTTCAACTTACAACTTTTTCTACCTGCAAAGTACGATAGAAAATGAACTAGGTTAACTCTTGAGAACAGCCTAGCTGGTTCTAGCTCTGACACTTGACAAGAATGTTATGCATGATATTGGGTAAGGCAATTAACCTTAGCCTCAGTTTCTTCATTTATAAAATGAAGACAAGTTAACTTGCTGGTCAACATGATATGTGAATATCATAGAAAAACATTTCGAAAAGGCTATTTAATTACATACAACTGCAACACGAACATATCAATAAAAGGAAGCTGAAGTATTAATTGAAAAACTAATGAAGGTCTAAGAGAAGAGATAATGAAACAACTTTTCCCTCATAGCAGAGAGGTGAGGGACTACTATGAGAGAAAACTGTATACAATGCCAGTTTCTACTGGATGCTCTTTTGCTTAATTGATTTTCTTTGTCCTAAGGAATAATTTAGGGTATTAATGGTAATGTAAACACAAAAAGAGTCAATAAAATGTGTTTTTAAGTCCTCTAGGCATTCAAGATACTATTAATTTCTATGTCTACCAAAGGAATATTATATAGCAATGGAAAAGTTATCCCTACTGACAGAAGCATTTTTAAGATTTGTCATTTCATAGTATTATTTTAATTTTATACCATTTCAATAACAATATTTTTTAAGTGCTTATTATGTGCCAGGCATTGTCCAACTGCAAAGAATGAAACAGCCCCTACCCACAAGGAGCTTACATTCTAACATGGACGGCAAAGACATAATAGTAATAGAAAGTGAATAAATAAAAATACAAAATAGTTCAGCAGAACTTAGCTTAGGAGGGAAAGAACTAGTAGCTGGGGAGATCAGCAAAGGCTTCATGCAGAATATGGTGCTTAAGTTGTGTCTCAAAGGAAGAGAAGGATTCAAGGAGGCAGAGATAAGGAAAGGGTCCATTCTAGTCAGGCAGGATGGGCCAGGGCAAAGGCAGCAAGGGGAGATGAAGTCTTAGTTTGTAGCCAGGTTATGAAGGGAGTTAAAAGCTAAATAAGAATATATACTTTATCCTAGAGGCAATAGGAAGCTATTGGAGTTGATTGCTGAAGAAAGGGAGTTATGGTCAGATATAAGCTGAAGTAAAATTATTTGTTAGCAGCATATAGGATGGACTGGTAGTGAGATACCTTGAAGCAAGGAGACCAATTAGGAGGCTATGGTAATAATCTAGATGAAAGGAGATGAGGGCCTGAACTAAGATGGTAGCTGTATGAATACAGAGAAGGGGTCTGAGAACTCGATAATCTTGAAATCTTAGAAACAATGAATTCTTATATTGGTTGCACAGTCTTAAAAGTATACATTCACAACAATAGCTAATAATTTCCTCAACTTTCCTTCTTCACTGAGCATACTTTGGAATATTAGGGCGTAGGATCAGAGAAATCAATATTATACTAATGATTTATTGGTAAGCACTAATTAGTAAATAAATATCTATGAATTTCAACTCAGAATAATCCTAAAAGGTAAAAAATATGCAAATAACAGATTCATGCTCCCAAATTAAATAATTAATCTTTTATTATTCAATTTCAACCAGTTTACAGAAGGATCCAGAAGTATCTGAAATTTTATCTATAATGATACAGGAGATGAATCTCATGTCTAAGTTGCTAGTAAAACCTAGTTAAGAGTATAATGTAACCTCTTAGGAGATATAAGCCTTATTCTCTTGAAAGGGACCTTTATCATACTGAAGACTAATTTATCGGGCTTCTGAAAGTCTTTTTATAATTGTGTTACCATTTACCATCAAGAGATCATTAAGTGCTCAGACTCCCAGATACAATCTAGTTAGAAGTCACTGACACAGAGGAATCAAGAAACAACTTTAAGTGTACCTACTCTTCCTTCTGTCATCACAGGCTTAGGAAGGTAGGGATGAGCCAATCAACTACCTTGAAACTGGATACCTACTGAGGAGGAGTCAGCAGGTCTATCTCCAGCACCACATCATGAATGAATACTATTACCACCTAAAGGTTACCAATCTATAGAATCTCAGAAAATGAACAGATCAGGGCTGCTGATACAGCATTATTCCTAGATACCACATACAGCTTCTACTTGCTCCTTCATTTATGCCTCTCCACAATAGGAAAGAATTGCTATCCAATTTCAGAACCAGACCCTCCCTGTGTACTAATAATTCAATCCTAGGTCTTCAATGCTATCACCCTGCCTAAGTCACTCTCCCAGTAGAGTAAATGGGTTTGACTACATGGTCTACAAGGTCTCTTTCCACACTAAGTACACTTATTCTATACACCTGGTAGCTAACTTTCTTTCATCCCGATTTTAAAGTTTTATTATCTCATTCCCCCAAGGGTCAAGAGGAAGCTACTAGGTTTCTACAGAGTAAGAAAAACTAAGGCAAGGTGTAGCCTGGGAAACTAGAAGGACAAGGAAAATGTGGAAGGGTCTGCCCCTAGTAATCTGAACAGAAACTCTGTCTCTGTTTAAATTCTCCTGACTGGGGGTGGGGGGGGGGGGGAGGAACCAAGATCTCAGAAAAAGGTAGAAGGCCAAAGCAGGTAGCTCACGTTTCTATTTGCTAGATATCAAAGCTGTTAAGAGCCATATGAAAAAATGCTCCAAATCACTAATAATCAGAGAAATAAAAGCAACTCCAGGGTTCCATGTCACACTCATCAGATTGGCTTAGTCGACAAAAAAGGAAAATGACAAATGTTGGAGGGGCTGCAGAAAAAGTGCATGCCAAAACACATTGCTGGTACAGGTATGAATTTGTTCAGTCATTATTGAAAGAAATGTGGGCCAAACACCTGTTACACCAGATTTGGGGGAATTAGTGAGAATATGGAGCACTTGAGCTCAGGAATGCTAAACTGCAGTAAGGCTGAAGACCATTGGTTGGGTTTCCACACTAAGTCTAGCACCAAAGAAACAGGATTGAGATACGATCTAAAGAGGGCAAAATGGCCCAGGTCTGAAATGAACGCCAAAGCCTCTGTGCCAATCAGCAGTGGAATTAGGCCCAAAAGTAGTCACTGTACTTCTACCCTGGGTGAGACAGGGAAACCTAGTCTCAAAAAAAAAAAAAAAAAAAAGGTCAATTGGAATTGAACCTCAAAAGTCACTAAACTATGACAATCCTTTGACAAAGCAATACCACTATTTGGCCTATAACCCAAAGACATCAAAAAAAATAGCACAAGGATGCATATGCACAAAAATACTTACAGCAGCTCTATTTATAATGCCAAGGAATTGGAAAGTAAACAGTATGCTCATCAATTGAGGAATGGTTGAAAAAATCATGGCACAAGAATGTAATGGAATACTAGCATGCCACAAAACACAACAAAGGGCACAACCTCAGAGAAACATGGGAAGATTTGTATGAACTGATGCAGAGTTAAGTGAATAGAGCCAGAATAATTTATGCAATAACAACCTTGTAAAGACAAACAATTTTGAAAGACTTAAGAATTATCTGATCAGCTAGGTGGCACAGTGGATAGACTGCTAGTCCAGGCTTGGAGTCAGGAAGATCTGAGTTCAAATGTGACTTTAAACACTTACTAGTTCTGTGATCCTGGGCAAGTCATTTAACTTTCCTGTGCCTCAGTTTCCTCAACTATAAAATGAGAATAGTAACAACACCTATTTCAAAGATTATTTCAAGGATCAAATGAAATATTTGTAAAATGCTCATTAGTACATTACATAAAATATATAAGCACTATATAAATGCTTATTCCTTTCCTTCATTTCTTCCTGATAAATGCCGTGACCAAACACAATTCCTGAAAATCCACGATGAAGAATGCTGTCCATCTCCTAATACAGAGGACTTAGGTTGTGCAGAATGCGACATCTTTGAGCACGGGCAATGTGGGTATTTGTTTTGTTTGACTATGTGTATTCATTACATGGATCTTGTTTTCTTTCTTTTCAATTTGGGGGTAGGGAATACAGCAAAGAGACAACATGTTTATTAACTGAAAATGTAACAAAACTTAAAATTAAAAATAACAGCTGGTTTGGAATCCAGCTATGAAGTCCATGGACAATTAAATTTCATTCAAACATTTATAAAACATCCATTTTGTACAAAGGCTCTAGGTGCTGGGACACAAAAATAAAAACAGCATAGACCTTGCTCTCATGAGCAGGTTCAAGTAACATTTCTTTCTCTGGGCTTCAGTTTCCTTCAGTAAAATGAGAGTTAGGCTAGATTCATTCCAGTTCAAAATCTGTGACTGCTCTTTTCTCAGGTTTAATACTGTCTCAGTTCTGCTCTTTATAACTATATATCCTTGACCTCCCAGTTTACTGACTTCCTTACCTCCCATGACCACCATTCCATCCTACCTTAGCATCCCCCACAAAAATGTGAATACCTTAAACCTTACCACCATCCCAAATTATTCCATGCCCTTGAACTCTAAAATTATCCTCTTTGATAAAATCATTCCCAATGCTTCCATCTCTCCCTGGGGCTTACAGCACCAAAATAATTATTTGAGACCTCTTTTCTTTATTACAACTTATTCTCTCTACCTTTCCCCCAATCCCTGATCCCCTGTGCACCACTCCTGCTCTATTCTCACTTTTTTCTCAGACTTGATTGTATTATTAAATCAGTACAGGATACAGTATATATAGGGAGCCTCAAAAATCTTAATGCAGTTTTAAGTTTTAATAGTTTGATAATTATTATAACAGCTAGTAATAAAGCTTTTAATCTTTAACAGCTTAAAATTGCACCAAGATTTTTGGGTCACCCTGTATTTGTCCTCCACCCTTTATTACTTTGCTCCCTTCTCCTTATGCTGTCAGCCTGACCACCTGCCTTTTTAAGTGCTGAAAGGTATTAGAGGAATCCTACAACTGTACAGACTAGATCAACTTCAAATAGATGGTTTTTAAAATGCAAAATCAGCACTCACTGCTTCTTGGTAGTTTAGTCTAAAAACTTGCCAAGGGGCTTCTCTATAATGATCCCAAAGTAGTTATTACAAATCTCTTAAGTTTCCAGTGCTCCTTCCCACTCCTTTCCCTCTGCAAATGAATTTGCCTCCCAATTTGAGAAAAACCAAGGTCATTCACAATAAACTCCCTCTTTTCTACTACTCCAAACCTTAAAATTCTACATCATCTTTACTCATCCTCTCATTCTTTGCTCCAGTCTCTGAGAAAAAGTGATCTTCCTCCCTGCCAAAGCTAACTTTCTGCCTTCTACTTGTGCCCTTGATTCCATGTTCTTCCATCAATCATTCCTACCTTCTCTCAACCTGACTCTCTTCCAATCTCTTGGCCTACAAATGTCCTACTATAAAGAAATCTTCATATGAGCCTATTCTGTATTGTAAGGCATCTTGTAAATCTTAAAAAGTACTCTATAACCTTTTTTACAAACAAAGTGTTATCTTAGGGTCAGGAGACCAAGACATGAATTCCACCTGACATCTATCAGATAAGTGAACATGAGCAAATCTTAATCTGTCTGAGCCTCAATTATCCTCATCTATAAGAAATTATAATACTTGTAATACCTATCTCAGAGGACTGTTGTCAGGAGTGTGTTTTGCAAACCCATAAAGTGCTATATAAATAGGCTGATGACACTCACTGTCATTTCCATCTCTTAAACCTTTGTAGAAGAGTGGGCTCTGACTCACTATACTGAACCTGCTCCCTAAGGTTATCAATGATCTAGTAATTGTTAAAAATTGATAATCTTTTCTCAGTTTTCATCTTCAGTGACTTCTTTGCTGCTTTTGACACAATTAATCACCACATTCCTCCTAGATATCTTCTCTTTTTTCTCTTCTGTGATACTGCTATCTCCTAGATTTTTTTTTAATCTGTTCTTTCTCCATATCCTTTATTAGATCATCTCCAGTCCCCTAAGTATGGGCATCTCCTGAAGCTCTGGTCCTGGGGCTACTTGTCTTCTCTCAAAATATACTCTGTAAATGGAAGAGGAACAGGTGAGAACATTTTAAAAAATATTTTGGTAATTGTACTTCAATACAGTTGGCTTCTTTTGTAAGTCTACAAATTTTATTTTATTGATTTAAAGATACTATTCTGAGAAGGGATCTATAGTATTCACCATACTACCAAAGGGTTCCCTATGCAAGATAATCTCATCAGTCCCCAAGAATTAAATTAGCTCTGTGCAAACGACTCAACAATTGATATATGCAGCCCTTTACCACAGTTGAAGAAGAAGGGTCCAACTTGCCTCTCACCAGCTGTGTGACCTTGGGCCCAACACTCAACCTGCTGGGGCACTGTTTCCTTATCTATAAAGTGAAGGCACTGGACAAGATGATGTCATGCATTTGCAAGGAGCCTATGATCCTAAACTCCAATGTTCCTTTCCTTCGAAGATTCAGCACTACTTCCTCTGTGTAGCCTTCCCTGCTCTCCCCGTTGCTCTCTTCCTCCTCAGATTACCTTGTTTTATCTATTTGTGTACAAGCTGTGCTAGCACCAGCACCTTTTACACAGAAGGCACTTAACAAATCATGTGTTGAAATTAAAGCAGATGCTTATTAATAACTTCATTACCACTAGTTAGGGCAGTAACCACTAATATTTAGTGATTCCAGGGACCACTTCAAATAGCTCAAAATAAAATTAATTCTACTTCAATCAATTCTTAAATGAATTTGTGTCCTACAGTGCATAGCAAACACTACTGGGAGTTGGGGTGAGAGAAGGAGTGTTGCAGAATCAAAAAACAACAGTGTTATTATTCCTTAGGTGATGAATCAGTTAGAAATACCAAAACCAAAAAGATCTGATAATAATAGGATTGAACTCAAGTCAAATTTCAAACTCAAGTTCAGTGCATTCATTTACCACTATTCAATTCCTCTCCTGAAGAGTTCACTACTTTTGATGTGAAAATATATACATTTGGATTTGATTCAAAAGAAGTTAAGAAAAATAATCATACTGAGTTAAGGTAAAATGAATAAAAACCAAGTTCAAAGCCTAAGGTAAATATTTGTAAAATTAATTGAAAGGGGCCTCCCGGATCATCATGTTCACCCATCTCACTTTACATGAGGAAGCAGACCATGAAGAATAAAGTGATTTGCCAAAAGTCACCTAGCTCAGAAACAATCAAGCTAGAGGAATTCAAACCAGGGCCTTCCAGCCATCTGATATAGTATGATGCCTTTTCTGAAACCACAGGCAGTGGAATAAGTCACACCAGTTTGAGAGACAGCAATACCCTTATTAGAGTACAGTGCTCTGCACATATTAAGTGCTAAGTAAATGTTTTTTTTTCATTCAATCCATTCATTAAATCCTATATATTCTCCTACATTTTTTTTGTCATCATTGGAGAATAAGCAATATAACAAAAAGAACATGCTAAAAAGTCACAATTCTCTAGGATACAGAATCAAGGAAAAGGAAAAGGAAAAGACAATATAATTCATTCCAAGAATACATACAAATCAGTTTCAACTTCATCACAGCAAAATATCTTTTGTGAAAATCACCAAAAAGTCATTAACTGAAATTTTTTAAAAGATTGTTTTATTAAAGATGAACTTTAAAATATAAAAACTCTGAAAAACAAGCTTTTCTTAAATACTCTCAATATTTATGAGTTACCTATTATAGATCATTAATAAGAAAATATGAAAACTCCATTTAATAATCATGTTAGGACCTTTTTAAATGATTCAACAGACAGAATAATTTTTGTTCATGTGTTGCTAAAAATTGTGTCTCTCACCCCCAGAAGACAATGCATGTGTACAATAATTATTTTGAACCAGAGATTTGTAAAGCAAAGATTCACACTGACTAAATAATGAAATACTATAATACATAACTCAAACTACTTAAATTAAAAATGTAAAGATGCAAAAGTAATAAAAGCTAAAATGTTTTTGGAAATGTTCAAAAGCTCAAAAGTATCAGTAACAATTTAAAAAATATGAAAGATGTAAATGCAATCATCAGCTGAGTCTAATGAACAATCGAAGACAACCTTCAAAGAGGAAAAAAAGTATTTAGGAATACTCAGTGCTATATAAAAAAGGATTGTACATGGAAGACTCTTACCCCCTTTGGTTCTGGTACAATCAAATGAGTACACTTCTTATTGAGGCTCAGCTGGCAATCCCCCCCATAAAACGTAATCAAAGCCCACAGCGCACTTCGGTCTTCAGATGAAATCTAATAGAAAGTTAAAAACAAAACTTTTAGAGCTATGTAATGTACTTTTTTTCTTTAGATATCATGCTTTTTTTTTTACGTATGTGTTAAAACACTATGAAACACTATCTCTTTCAAAATACACACTTTCCTTCCTTGCTAACCTAAAAGGTAAATAGGAAAATGTTTTCCTGACATTAATAATGAAAATATTCTAAAAGGGTTTATTTCAATTGGAAGATTCTTTAAATTATATAATCATTCTCAAATTAACTTAACTGAAGTATATATTTACAGTTAAATATTAAGTGACCAAAAAATATCTGTAACCAGAAAATATCTGTAAGCTGCAGCAACAGGCTCTGACAAAAGTATTAATCCAATCTTGTTTGAGAAATTGACAGTAGGAAATAAGCAATGAGACTACCCTCTCCTACCATATTTACACAACTACCATTGTCTTCACAAAATTAATAAAAATAAATTGAAGCATGAAATGAGTCCTTCAAATGTTTATAAAAAGTATGAGAGTTGATGGGAGAAAATATTTAGACCACTAGTGAACAAAATGTCAATGAAGGAATAGAAATTAACTGATGGTATATATTTTTCATAAATCTGAATTCAACTTCCACACTTCTAAAACTTATGTGTAAAATACATACGCTCCACTTTCAAAATGAATATAACCACAAACAAATCCACTTGCATGAACATCTTAAAATCTAAATATACCTACCTTAACAGTTAAATCATCCACTGAATTTCTCCACATTCTTAAAAACTTGATTTGCTCTTTCTGCTTTTCCAATAATAGTTGCCTTTAAATCTCATTTCTTAATCAAGAAAGCTCATTTTACAACTCCTGGTACTCATAGTAGAATTGTTACCATGCAGCAGGAAAATCCTTCTGCCTTATCCTTTTGTTCATATTATTTCATTTAAATGTTAAATAATTACAAAGAAAAGTACTAATAACAAAATTTAGAAAAAACATACTTAACGTAACTACCTTGCTCAAAAATCAAGGAATGTCTAATATTGTTTTTTTAATGATTTTCGAAGATAACCTTAATTTAAAATGGTACATTATGCTACCATTTTGCACATCTTATTATACCAACAAAAATAATATATAAATTATGTAATAAAATAATCCTTATTGAACTGAATGTTGTCTTTATTAATTTGCCTTTTGAAAGTGTTATAGATACTACAGAATGTTATATTATGAAAACCTGGACTAAATGACTGGCTAGCTCTGAAAATTTTAACATCCTCATTTTACAGGTGGGAAAACTGAGGTCAAGAAAAGGAAGCAATTAGCTCAAGTTCATATCACAAGTTATGAGTGGAGCCAGGACACACAAACATATGCCAAATCAAGACTGCATACAGAAAGTTTGAAAATAAAGTAACTACTATCCTGCAATTCGGATGTCACTTTTGCAACCAAAACACACTTTAAAGGAATTTCTTCATATCATACATGGTACAATGGAAAGAGTGCTGGAAACCTGAATTCTAGTGTAGCTCTGAACTAGGATATTACCATTAGCTAGCTACTTAATTCTAGCTCTACTACTGATGAGGAGTTCAATTAAATATACACTTATTAAGCTCCTATTCTGTATTGCAAAGCACTATGCTACATGCTGGGGATTCAAAGTCAAAGCTAAAACAGTTGATGTCCATACAGAGCTTATATTCTCCTGGTGATACATAACACATACTCAAATAACTAAATACATAGTAATGTCAGAAGGAATTCAGCACTAAATGGTAGAGTAGGGTGAGGTACAGCAGAGCCTTAAAATATTTTTGAACTATATATAACATAAAAGCTGGGCCTTAAAGGGAACTAGGGATCTTAACAGGAAGAGATGAGGGAATGTATTCCAAGCATAGGAGGGACACCGTGCAAAAGCACTGAGAAGGGGCCTGGAGACAGCTCAGTTTGACTCAAGTGTAAAATGTGTAAAAGGAATAACATTAAATGCGTAAAAGTAGGTGGATTTCAGACTGAGCAAGGCTTTAAATGGAAAGTTAAATTTTTACTTTATTCTAGCATCAATAGTCACTAAAGTTTTCTTAGCATAAGGATGAAATGATCAGACCTGTACCTCAGTAATTATTTTGTCAGAATTGTGTGTTGAAGAGGGAAGAGAGTAAATATTGGGAGGTCAATTAGGGTATTGAAAATAGTCCAAGAGAGATAAAGAAGGCTCTAACTAACGCAGTGGCCATGAGAAATGCTCTAAGGGTAGAATTAATATGAGTTGGTTACTGATTTAATTGGGGTGGGATACATGGTGTTCCAAAAATCTTAGTGCAGTTTTTAGATTTAACTGTTTAAAATGGCACTAAGTCTTTGGAGACACCATGTAGTAAAGGATAACTCTAAGGTTACAAACCTAGGTAAATGGAAGAATGGTGATATCCTCGATGGGAGGGTTAGAAAAAACAACGAGATTTATTTTTGTCATGTTGAGTTTGAAATTTCCTGTTGGAGATGCTCAAAAATATTATCAATGTGGGACTGAAGTTCAAGATAGAAGTCAGGGTTGGATATATGGATTTGGGAATCATCTACAAGGAGATAAATCATTTAAGTTCATTTAAGAGTATCAGAAGAGAAGAGAGTCCTTGAGAGAATCTTAGGGAATATCCACACAGTGAGGAAAAGAATAATGATCCAGCAAAAGAGACTGAAAAGAGGTCAGATAGGTAGGAAGAAAACCAGGAGAGAGAAGTGCAAAAGCAAAAAGAGGTCAAGCAGGCTTATGACGGAAAAGGGCCATCAGATTGAACAGTTAAGAAATCACTAGGGAGTACTCAGTAGCAACATGGTAAGATCAGAAGCCATACTGCAAGAGGCTGAGAAGAGAGAGAACAGCACAGATGACAAGAGTATTTGAGTTAACATGAGATTCTTTCTAAGGGTTTAGCTGCGAAAGAGAGAAGAAACACAGAATGCTAACTTGAGGAGATGGCACGGTCAAGTCAACGTTTTTTTAAGGATGGGGAAACCATATGTTTTAAGCAGCAAGGAAAGAGGCAGTGAGTAAGAAGAACTGACAAGAGGGGGCATATACTGACAATCGACATCCCAAAGTAGCCAAGACAGGATCAAAAGCACAAGGAGAGGGTCTGTTCTTAACAAAAAGAAGGGCAACTGCTTTTCCAAGGTCTGGAATAAAGAGAATGGGGGACAATGTGAAGAAGTTATGAAGTATAGGGTAGGGGAAAGGACAGGTAGTCTTTTCTTTTCAGTGAAATAAGAGGTGAAGTAGTCTGCTGTCAGGGAATGGGCAGGAGGTTGTTTCAGTTTTTCCCTTCAAATTCATCATTTTTTCCTTTATCTCCCCTATGTTCTACCCTTGTCCAAGCCTTCAACTTCTCACATGAATTATCTTAGCCTGTCTAAAGCTAATGTCCTCCTCCCTTCAGTTCACCATAAACACCACTACCAAATTAACCTTCATAAAAACAGCACTTGTCACTCCTCTACTCAGAAACCTACAATGCCTCTCCCTAAAGTTTATCAGATCAAATTCAGATTCCTCAATCTAATTTTTAAGGTCCTCTATAATCTGCCACTACCTGACCCGACTACTATCTCCTTTTTTCCACTGTACTCCCCACATACTAGTTTCACGATACTCTCTGCCTGGAACATCTTGGTCCTTCTAGCTCCCAATATTTCCTTTCTCTGGCCTTTTGTCATACACATTGTATGTACCACACACTCTTCATTGTACATTAGGTTATTCTTTCTAAATCATTTATCCCACAAGAATACGAAAGATTTTTTAAAAAAATACTTCCCAAAGTGCCTAACTAGCACAGTCCAGGACACTGGTAGGAAGTCAAGAAACACTTGAGATACACAAAGACATGGAAGGCAGAATTGCTTTTAATCTTCTATAGCTTATTTAAGGTCCTAATCTAGCTTGTTACTCAACTCAGCACATTTTAGAACATCAACACCAGAACAGAGAAGGCAAAATCATCTTCAAACTTTCACTGGGGAGCAAAAAACTGTTCCTTTGGGACCTCCTCCTCTTCCTCTTTTCCATTCTCCACTTCCCTGGAAAATGTCAAAAATTTCACACAATGACCATCCTCGTGGGGGGAAGAGAAAAGAGGAAACAGGAACAAACGAAAAAACAATTTCTAAGTACTGCCAAACAAACATTCCATTTGTTAGTTGGGGTATGGCCTGATGGACTTGTGGTGTGTCTAAGTATCCGTGTGCTTAAATATTTTCCTCCAATTATCCTTAGTGACCCTGGTTCCCCCAACTCCTTGCTGCTTCACTTTTCTCCTGAACTTCTAACACCAAAAAGCTTCCTTTATTTCTGCTCTCCGTAAGCTTCATTCAGAACTTACTTCTTACACATACTTCCCTCCACATCCACCCTATCCCATAACATGTCTTATTTACCCCTTCAGCTTTCCCCAGGTTTCTTGCTCTCTTCCTGTATATCTTGGTGAAATCCTAATTCACTGAAGACAAACTGTCTTTTATCCTAGACAAATTTTTATCTATTCTTATTCTTTTAATACTCAAAATTCACTGAAAGGAAGATGACATTTCTCACTCCCCTGGGCCATATCCAAGCCACTGACAACAGTTTTACTGTTTTTTGAGAAAGCCCATTTTATTGTAGGACAACTTAATTACTAGAAAGTTCTTCCTTAAAGCTGATAAGAAACCTGTTTCCCTATTACCTCTATTCAAATGGTCCTAGATCTAACCCCTGGAACAACATATAATTATAATCAGTTTATTACTTCTTCTACAAGATACCCTTCAAATATTAAGAGACAACTAATAAATTTCTCCTGAACATTCTCTTCAAGCTAAAATCCCTACTTCCCTCAATGAATCTTTATCTGACATGGTTTCTAGACTTTTCACCATCTTGCTCACCTTCTAAAAGCACAACCATTTGTCAATTTCTCTTAAAATGCAGTGTCTAGAGTGGAATACACTACTCCAGGTGAGAGCACAAACTGTATGTAACATGACCATTATTTTTCTGGATCTTGACTGTCTATTTCTAGAAATATAGCTTATAATTACAAAAACTTTTTCTTAACACTTATTACATAATACACTAGCCCAGAACCTAGAGCATACTAAACTTCCCAGATCTTCATATGACTATTAAACCATGTCTGGCATATTTTATAATCTTATAAATGATTTTTAAAACAAATGCAAGACTGAAATTTATCAGGAGTAAATGTATAAAATAAATTATTGTTGGTACAGCCCATTCTCACCTACAAAGGCCCTTGTAAATCCTGACTCTTAGGATTTGGTATACATCCTTCCCCCTCAGAGCCTAACACATTAAGAAAACACAAAGTAGATGTTCAAGAAATATTTCTTGATTGATATACCTTCAGTTTCTCCATGACAATATTAGACTTTTCATCCTGATCATATTGACCTAACTCCCTGACCCAGACTCCACTAAGTATATTCAATCTCAATCTCTCTTCTCTGGACTGATGAACTTCTGAATCTAGAATTTAGATATCTAATTTACTGCATTAGAAATAACTCAATAAATGCAAAGACTACATATCAGTAAAAATACACATTTTATCTATTTTTAATACCATATTCTAAAGTTTTCAAAATGGCCACTTTTAAATAATTTCATCACCTATACAAATGAAAATCATATCAACTTTGACACTTAAACAAAATTTTCATATATTAGACAGTCTTTTATTCTTAAATGCCCAGGGACAGCTATGTGGTGCAGTGGATAGAGCTCGGGCCTTGGAGTCAGGAGGACCTGAGATCAAATCCAGCCTCAGACACTTGACACCTACTAGCTGTGTGACCCTGGGCAAGTCACTTAATCCTGACTGCCTCACCAAAAAAGCCAAAAACAAAAACAAACACAAAACCCCCCAAAAAAACCCACAATTTAATATTGTTTAGGCTAGGAAAAAAAAAAACCAAAACACTAGCATATACCAGCAAAACTGCAAATTGGTGAGATTTTTTCCAAAAACAAACTGAAAACACAACGGATTTAAAAAAAATAATCATACCAGATTCTAAGAGCATAAACAGAAACAAAACAATATATACAGAGATTACAATATAAAAGGGGAAATGCATACACAAATATAGACAAATGGACAAAGGAAAACAAAGAGGGAACAACTAATAAGGTGTTACAGACATTTTAAGAGTTGATATAATCCTATACCCATCTATTTAGTACTGGAAAAGGCTTTAGAAATCATCTTGTTCAACTTCTTCATTTAAAAGATAAGGAAACCAAAGGTCAGACAGGTTAAGTGGCTGCCAGGCTCCAAAGAGAATACAGACAGGATTTAAACTCAATTGTAAAATGAAAATAGCTCACATATTTTGTTGTTTAAAAGGCAGACTAATTATTCTTAAAAGAAAATGAAATTGTCCCATGGATCAAAGACTCTCCTCCCCTCCCCCCAAGTAACTCATTATGTGTGGATCAGGGCTATTATCTGTATTTTCAAAATTAATGTTCTCAGGAGCTACTTGAAGGGGGGGGGGAAGGATTCCATCTTTTAAAAGAACTTTGGGTTTTTAGAACAAAATTATCAAATCACACTAATAGTAACTAAATTTATTCCTGCCTGGATTTAAGAATTTCTTTTTATTCTTTTATTCATTTCTTTTAACAAAAGCTAAGCAAATACAAGGAGCTGAATATAATCAGTAACCAAACCTACTTTTTATACACCCCTAATCTCATTACAAAATAAAGATGAAAAGTCCAAATTCTATTCCCAGCTCTTCTATATTTATTAAACACTATTATAAAAATATTTTCAGAATAACAAGGTGAGAGTTTAGAACTAGGACTAAAAAGTTCCCCTAAATTCCAAATGGCTGGCTTTGTAGCCTGAATTATGCATCACTTTCAAATAATCAATAATAAATTTATCTATTCAGTTATTCAACCTAGAATAATAATCCCCGTCTAAAAAAACCTTCCACCCAGCAAAAAATATATTTGATGCTAAAAATAACCATTTATTCATGACTTAAAATGTTTAGCAAATCTATATTAAATATTCAATTTAATACCTTCCCTAAAATTTTTTGGATTTTTATAATCCCAAACATGTAAAAAAAAATCCTTGGAAATGTGTGAAATTAGGATTATAAGTTATCATAACCATTCAAAATGATGCTTACCTGAGAAAGGCAGGCAGTGACTCCAAAAAAGATCTGACAAGATTCTGGAGAAAAACCATTCACTCTGGATAACAGCTATTAAGATTAACAATGCAACAAAACCATTGTATGTTTAGAATCTCAAGCATCCAATGTTTGAATATTTTCTCCTTCCCCTTTCAAGAAAAAATCATCCCTAAAATGTCTTTATGGAAGAAACAGGTTGAGGGTGAGCAAAAAGGAGTATTTAGATACAGTGGACTCGAGTACTAGAGTAAATAAACATGAGAAAGAGCAGAAGTGTGTACACTAAAGAGAAAGCAGAAGGTGGAGGTAGGTGGGAGAGGGGGCAGACCTAAGATTCCCTCATTTTATGAGCTAATTAAATTAGCTGTAACACAAATTACAAAAACTGAACCACTTTCCTATCTGCTATAAAAATTGAATTATACAGCCATGGGAATAAATTTAATCCCAACAATATACACACATAAATAAGTACATACTTACTTTTTCAAACCTGAGACTATGGCAGTTTTTTAAAGGACATGTTAAATGGAACAGATTTTGACAGGGGAACAAAAATATTCCTATTCATATAGTTTAGTAAAAAGGGTATTGGACTACATACCAAGAGACCAGGGTTCTATTCTGAAATCTACTATTAAATAGCCGTGTGACTTTTAGTGTCACATGACTCATTTCCTAATATATAAATTGAAGGGGGTGAACTAAACCTCTAAAGATACCTTCCTAAAATTATACTCAAGAAAAATTAATTGCTTTTCATAATAATGTTGCATCTCTAATTTTAAAAGGACAATTTTTGAAATGTATTCTCTTTCACCAGGGAGAAAAGTAACTAATCTTTATTTTGATATAGACAGACAAGAAACAAGATTGAGATTTTAGGCTCTTTTGTTTCAATTTCTAGACCTCTTGTGAAAAATAGTAGGTGACCCAAAGGCAAGACATACAGCTTTGAACAATTCCATTCCTGGCTGAAGTGACTTTGGTAGACCTGAAATTGATACATTCTAGTTCCATATACCAAAGATCTGACCCCTACAATATAGCAGTTCAAGAGATTTTGTTTCCTTCCACAGATTCAGAAATCAAAGGAGTCTAAATACTATCAGAAGCAAATCCTTGGCACAGCAAATAGTCTGGAGATCTCTTATTTCGTCAACAGTCTCCATGAGAAATATAGCCATTACTGAAATTGGTTCGAGGGAAATAACTTATTAGTCCAAGTGATTTCTGGATAACTTAAAAAAAAAAAGCAGCAGCACAGGGCACTACAACACTTCCAAACAAACACTCTCTCATGTGATTCTTTAAGCCACATAATTATAAAATCCTTCTACAGAAAGAATCTTAAAAAGAGGACCATACCAATTGCTTCACTTCATAGACGTGAAGTCTAATCCACACGGATATGGTCCAATCACAACTACATACTTGCTGTCCCTCAAACACAATACTCAATCTCATCTTAGTACTGACATGGTTAAACCATGCCTGGAATGTTGTCTTACCTTGCCTCTGCCCCTCAGAATCCCTACTTTCCTTCAAGCGCCACCCATTTACCAAATCTATATTTACCAAAATGCTAGTATCTCCACTGCCTGAATTCTTGAGGGCAGAGACAGTCTGACTGTTCTCTTTGTACTCCCAGCTCTGAACACCGTAAGCACCTGTTAATTGCCCACTGCCACATAGTTAACCAGTGGCAAATCAAGGGTTAGGACCCTCATTCCTGGACTGGAGCTCTCCCACTATGCTTCCTATTCGGGCACAATGACATTAAGAAGTGCTGCTTTCAAGGATGCGTTTGCTTTGTCGATCTTAAATCATCGGATCATGGACTTGGAGCTAGAATGGACCTCTAAGACTGTCAAGTCCAATCCCTTCACTTACCAGATGATGAAACTGAGACGTGTAAAGGGCTTGCCCAGAGTCACAAAGCTACTAAGTATCTGAGGCCAGATTTGAACTCAGGCTTTCCTGATTGCAAGTCCAGTGGCGTATACAGTACATGTAACTAGGACATAAAGCTGCCTCTCAAATGTTCTATAAGAATTATTTACACATGAAAGCTAACTCTATGATACTGCAGTGAACTACAGAATGCATTTAAATGAGCAGTCTGGCACATTTCTAAAATGACAGAGTTAGACCCCAAGATCACTTAAGCTTCCTTTAAGCTCTAAAAGTCTATGATCTATAATTTGAGGAAGGCACAATCTTTCTCAGACTCATTTCCCTCATCTATATCACGGAGAGGATACTCAAGTCTTTAAAATGGTGGGAGATGGTAGATCAGATGATCTCTTTAAACATCTTCTAGTTAAGCATCTTTGACTTTATGTCTTCTATACAGTATAAGACACTTCTTTCAAATAATCTTTTCTATACCTTATTTTGCTTTGTGGAAATTTTCATATAGTAGATTTTCTTTTAAGGATATTCATGTACTAAAAAAGGAAGCATCAAGAACAGATTTACAATCAGATCTGGGGGAGATACAAGGAAGGAGTAGGATAAGGATCACAAGAAAGATTAGGAACAGAACAGGAGAGAGAAGTAGGAGCTAACTGAATTAAGAAACATGATGCTAAAGGAAGTTAAATCTGGACAGAGTCATGTAAGGAGAGGAGGCAACGGACTGAAGATTTGGTTCCCTTTTAGGCAATGAAGATGTATGTTGAAAATGACATAGCAAGAACTAGAAATATCATTGGGAATTCTGTAGGAAATATTAACAAAATCCATTTTTACTATAAAAAAGACACCACCAATACCAGCTTCCATGTTATAAGACAAGAGAAAAGTTAGTTGAAATTCTTTCAAAATTATGGAAGAAATGAAAGACAAAATTTTAGCATTTAAATCACTATTGTAAATCTTTTGGCTAATATAACTAAAAGGTGGCATATAACAAAATTGAACATATCCCCCAAATCCAGCTTCAACTATTTTTCATCTTCTCTACCACAACCTAATCTTCCATAAAAGCTGTAAATAATCAGTGATCTAGTTTCATTTTGTTTTCCTTTGTCTCCTACTTAAGTTAGTAGTGACCACTAAGCAACGACTATTTTCACATGGGATGGGTAATATAGGAGATGGAGTGGAAAAGTGGAAGTTAATTCCAAACTAAACAGTCTACCTGCGGCTATTAATCAAGAATTTATTATAATCTCGATTTTAATATGTTTACTCCATTGTCCCCTAAAAGGATACGGCAGAAGAGCTCCACATCGAACGGATAAAATCACCCAGGAAGGCTAAAAGATAAAAAAGACAAAAGAAAAATTAATACAATTAAAATCTTTTTGTAATTTATAACAAAAATAAAATCTTACATGTCATTAATATCTTTCTTTGAAGAAACACTTTATAATAATTATACAATATCCAGTTTATGTTGTATGTGCACAAGTAGCAGAAAGGTTAGATTCAAAAAGCAGTTTTTAATGTCACAGTGTTGACCAGGGAGCATATTTAAGTCAGATTTCAAAAAGGTTTTTTCAAAGATTTTCCATTTGTTTCTTGATAACTGGTCAATTCTCTTTGGTCTCTTTCAGGCCTGACTAGGCCCTCAACTGGGCCTTCACTGCTGCTCAACAATCCTTTGCCAATTGATAACCTACCACATTCCACTTGTTCTAAACTATCTCCCCTACTACCTCCCTTTCCCTTTAAGTAGAGGGCCTTATCTCACAGTTAAACACCAACAACAACAACAAAATTCTCTGAATTTTAACCCTTTCTTTCTTCTCTGGAGCCTTCTCCTTTAATCATACGTTCCTTCTCTGTGGGACAACGAGGTGTCACAACAGAAAGTGTTGGCCCTAGAGTCAGGAGGACTTGAGTTCAAATCTGGCCTCAGACATTTACTAGCAGTGTGGTCCTTGGCAAGTCACTTAACCCTGGTTTGCCTCAGTTTCCTCATCTATAAAATGAGCTGGAGAAGGAAATGACAAATCACTCCAGAATCTTTGGCAAGAAAACTCCAAATGGGGTCACGAAGAGTCAGACACAACTAACTGACTAAAGAACAAAGAACTATCTCTCTCATCTTCAATCTCTCTTATCCACCGCCAAAGTGATATTCAGAAAGTACACAACCAACCACATCACACCTCTGTTCAATAAACCACATTGGTTCCTTATTACTTCTAATATCAAATATAAATTCTTCTATTTAGCATTCAAAATTCTTCACTATCTGGCTGCAATCTACCTTTCTTTATGCCCTCCAGGTCTGGAATGCCCTCCCTCCTCACTTCCACCCCTTAGAATCCCCAATCTCTTTTGAAGCTCAGTTCAAGAGTCACTCTACGTGAGGCCTTTCCCGATCCCCACCCACCCCTAGCAGTGGGTGCTTCCCCTCTAAAAGTTCTCCAGTACTGGTTTTATATGCACTTTTTTATGTAAGTGGTGTCTCTCAATAGAAGATAAGCTATCAAAAGAAGAAAAGAAATAAGCATTTAGATAGCACCTGGTAGACACAGTGTTAAGTGCTTTACAAAAGGCAGGGAATTTTCATTTTTGTCTTTCTATTCCCCAGTGCCTGACACAGTAGGAACTTTGTAAAAGTTGGTTAATTGATTGGACTAAAAATAATTAAGGGCCTACTAGCTGAAAGGAACAGAGGATACAAAGACAAAACAGGAAATTATACCTCTCCTCAAGGAGCTTTTAGAGTAATAAGCCTGTCACCAGAAACTATGATGTATATGGAAGATAAAATTTGATGTCCAACTACATGCTATTGTAGTTTTCACCATCACTTTATAAGCACAGTACAATTTCCCCATAATGCAGCTATCCTTCATAGGTTAAAAACAAATAGCTTTAGCAAAAAAGAAAGTTGTACTTTATGTACTTAAGATGATTTAGACAAAGACGAATATGGAAGGGGAAAAAAAATTACGGCAAGTAGCATGAAAGGCTAAGTTACAGCAGGATAAAAAGAAGGAGGGATAAAAGCTAGCTGGTAGAAATCTTGGAAGACAAAGTTCAAAGTTTTAAGTTTGTAGAATCAAATATAAATTATACAAATGATTATTAAGTAAAAAATACTTCTTCGTTGACTTAACTTTAAAACACTGTTTACTAAGTTTTTATAAAAAGTAGTGCCTTCAACTTAGAACTTTTCATTAACTTAAGCACAAAGCAAAAATTAATGTCATAAATTTTACTATTTTTCAAGTAGTTTCATACCCTCACATTTTAACTTCATGACCTGTTATCATAATTCCTACTCTACAGAGAAAATTACGTTTGTTGTCCAATGACATAGAATTGGTAGATGAACTACGACTAGAACACAGAGCTTAGAAATCTTTCCATTAAATTTTGACGGGAGTGATATGTCAATCAACATTTACTAACCATTTACTCAGCATGATACTGCGCTAAGTGCTGGAGATCCAAAAAAAGGCAAAAACAGTCCCTGCCCTCAAGGGGCTCACATTCTTAGAGAGAAAGCATACCAACAACTATGTACATACAAGTTTATTCACAGTATAAATAGAAGATAACAAAAAATACCAGGTATGGTCCGAGAAAGATAGTCAGTGTAAATCAAATGAAGATAGAAAGAAAGCTATTAGCCTAAAACAATTTAAAAATAGCTATCCTATAATTGTTATTCAAAGAACCCTGCAAAATAACAAAGGTAAGAAGAACATTTATGAAACCATCAGGATAAACACTGTAGGTCCTTAATAAATGCTTATTAGCTGACTTAATATACCACAAACAGACAAAAAAAAAGCTAGTCAATTCTCAGTTATTTGTGTCAATGAGCCACACAGACTACAGATAACGAAAAACCATAAGCTACTTCTACCTGCTTAAAGCATGGGCAATGTCTCTAAACCAAATTCTCAATATTACAACTCATTCCCAAGGAACTCTTATCATAAGCTAAGTCACAATGCAAATCATGTCCTATGTTAAGCGTATCTCACCAATCTCAAGGTCAAACCTGTGATGCCCCAAACCGGATGGGGCACAAAGTGCTCTTCTGCCCATCCTTCAAATTAGGATTATTTCCCTCTTATCCCATTATCCTGATTCAGTCAAAAAGAAGGCAGGCTAAAAATAGGCTAAAAGATTCCTTTCCTTCCACCTAAAAGTCTAGGAGATAGCCTCCCTTCTAACAGTAAAGCACTATGCCCATGAAAACAAAGATAGGTTTTATGACATAATTCCAAAATATCCAAACTGGTTCTGGATTGTAGGTTCACTTTGCATAACAAATTTCCTAGCCAGGGGGAAAGAAAAGGTGAACCAAACGAAATTTTCAGCTTGGTTCAGCTGCAAACAATAAGAGTTATTTTTATTTTCTCATCTAAAAGTGATTTAGAAAGTAGGTTTCTTTGCAGTTCACCAAGAGTTTCATGAAAAGACTGGTGAACTCCATGAGGCCAGGGACAGTATCCTACTTAACTTGTGCATCTCTCCTATTGCAGAGCATAATGTCCTGCACAAAGCAGGAAGATTGCTTTGCATGGAGTGTGCCAAGATGGCTAAATAGGGCTCTAGAATTGAAATTCAATAGTTGGGTTGTTTTTTTTTTTATTAGCCACAGGCTTGAATCCCACTCCAACATGTTAAAGAGGCAGCATATCATAATGAAAGGTGCCCTTCTGGAAGGTCAGGCCACCCAAGTTTAAACCCTGTTTCTAATACTTACTAGCTGCGTTGTTTCTCTTCTCCAAGGCTATTTTCCTTATCTGTAAAATGTGAATATCCACAACCACATGATTCATGATGTTGTTTAAAAAAAAACTACACAAATTTAAGTTATTATTATCAAACATCTATTAAAGTGAATAAAACTATGACATGGCAACTTCAGAGCTCCCAAAGCTTATATATAATCTACAACGAAAGTAACCTGTAGTTGACTGTAGCCAAGTTAGTGATCTTGCCTCCATCTAGCAGAATTTGGTATACTGTGTCATTCATTATCCACCAAAGTTTAATTACCGAAAAGGTGTCACATATAAGGTTGGTCCTACTGCAAGGATGCTGAAAAGAATAATATATTTGTCTAAATTATTCATCAGTAAAATAAATATAAAAAATTGAATTTACTACTCACCTTTACTACAGGGAGATCAAAGACCTCTCGAGCTTCTCCAACCTCTGGATTGTCCCCATCTTCGGAAATTATATGTGAAGCTAGTGCATTATAGGAAACTTCCTTAGCTTTTCCAGCTTTCAAAAACTGGATAACCTAGAAAAAGAATATATGCACTGAAATAAAGTAGCACATTTCATTCTTCACTTGAATAAATCATGACAGTAGTCTCAACTCTAACTTTATAATAAATATATATCCTGAATATTTTCCATTGTACTAATAAAATTTTATTCTTAAGTCCTATTGCCAATAAAACCCTTTTTCTAAATAAGAATCAGCCAATTTGGGAGTCATACAAAACATGAAAGTAGGCCCCATTTTACAATAGAGCTAATTTTACTAGCTAACAAGATGAACCTGTTAGGTATTAGATTTTATAACCCACAAATCATTAGATATCAATTATGCTAAATAAATGATTAAAGAAGGAAAGGAGAGAAATAATTAAAGTTCTCTGAAGATCTGTTTTTATATCCATCCCCCTCAGCACCTAGCACAGTGCCTAGCACCCTGTAGGTATTTCATGAATGCCTGTTTGATTGATGGAGTAGTCACTTCTATAGGACCCCAACTTCAATATTCTATATTAGAATATCTGCTTAGTAGCTTCCAATCTCAAGTCCAAACTCCTGTGATCATAGAGTTAGAGCTGGAAGAAGTATTTAAAGTCATGTAGTCCAACTCTCTCATTTTACAAATGAGAAAACTGATGTCAAGATTGGCTGGCCCCACTTCACAATAGCAGCAGTAGAATCAGAATTTGAATCCAGGTCTAGCATGTTTTTCATTGCTCCATGCTATCTCCTGATTATTCACCTCTAAATTTCTATAGCACACTGGGACCTCAATGACAGAATTCTGTAATAAGTGTTTCTTCTTGAGTCTCATTCAAGGGAATTCAGTGATTTTATTGTCAAATTAAAAACCTTTAAGGAGAACAAAGTATACACATACACACACACACACATACACACACACTTACATTTGTACAGTTTCTGAAAATATTAAGGTAGTTTAGGCTGAAAAAACCATTTCCTATAAATCATTTTAATACTTTGCTATGAATTTTAGTCTCAATCTTTGAATGCCATGCTTAACTATTACCTCTTCCATGAAGCCTTTCCCTGATCATTCTAGTCCCATACTACCTCTTCTAAATCCAAAATCATAAATGTGGCACTCAAAGAAAACAAATGTTACAAGCCAGTATGTAACTATTATTCAACTCTTGCACTGTCAATTTTTCACATCATCACATTACCTCTCCAACTAGATTTCCAATGTCTTAATGGTATGATCTGTGTGATATACTTCCCCTACGTAAGTACTCCATACATTTGTTGAATGAAAACTACAATATCTGGGATTCTTTAGCACCTTATTTCATTTGTACAAAACATTCCCCTCTACCCCATAGGTAAAAAATATACCACATATGTAGAATATTCTTTTGAAGTAATTACAATTTCTAGGAACTCCAAATAATTACCATTTATAATTAACTATAAACAGTTTTCATAATCACCATTTATAATTAAGAAAAGATGATTTTATAACTTGCTAAGATTTATAGATGTAATTTTTATTAAGCTATGGCATATAAACTTTAGTAATTATTAGGCTAACATTTAGATGACCTCCAGTGGTAGGACTTTAACTAATGCTGGAGTAGCTCCTTCCAGTTTCGGACAGCTCTAATCATTAGAAAATTCTTCATAATGAGCTGAAATTTGCCTTCCACAGCTCTGCTGAATAAACATCACCTTCTACAAGTCAACCCTTCAAATATCTGAAGACAAGCAATTACAGCCCAAGTTCTTCTCTGGGTCATCTTTAACTCTAATTGATCTATGACAATTTTTAGTGCTCTCATCTTTGTTACCCTTATATGTCCAGTATGTCAACATCCTTCCTAAAATGCAGTATTAAGATCAAAACAAAGCACTTTACTGTGGTCAGACAGTACTGTGGGTTTATTACCTTCTTCAATTCAATTCAAAATTGTATTTATCCCTATTATATACAAGGTACAGTGTCCAGATGAGGAACAATTTATTATTTCTAAGTTCCACCTCTCAAATCTCATGAGCACCAACTTTCAAATCAGAAGTTATCACATATTTTCTCCACACTTCCAATGTGGAAATTTGTTTTGTTTGACTGTTTAGTTGTTTTTGTTTCCCTTTGAGATGGGGGAGAAGGAATGTAAGAGGAAAAAAAATGAAAACCTGACAATTGAAAAAAAATTTTAATATAAAAAATCTAAGTTAGCAACCTCACTGAAACCAAGAAACCAAAAGAACTTCTAAAAATTAAAGTTACATAAGGTCATATGAAATCTTCCAAAGTTTCAACCAGACTTTAGGATCACAGATTTAGAGCTAGATTATCTAATCTAACCTCCTCATTTTATGGATGAAGACTGAGGCCAAAGAGAAGTAATTTGCCCATGAACTCTAACTCCAAATACAGTATTCTTTTCCACTGTACCATGCTTCCTTAATGTGCCTTTAAAATAAATGTGAAAGTTCTAATAAAAGTAACAAGATGAAAACACTCACTATACTTGTAATGACAAAGAAAGTTACATGATAAAAGTTTTCTCTACCCTTTCTGAAAGATTCCTATCAAAGGTAACTACTAAATTTCCCTTACGTTTTATTTTTAAAATATTCTATTTTTTCCTCTTTCCTGTGGCATTCTATGTGGTACTTTTCACCCCCACATTTATTTTTGAATGAGATAAAGTGATACATGGTTGTATTTACAGGCATCATATAAATGCAACTTTAGTAATTTTTATAATTCTATCCAATCTTTAAACTTGAAGTATTAATCTGTAATTTTAAGAAGTTAATGATACAAGGAAACTACAAAACACAAAACACAAGCATACTGAATCTACTTCATAAGATAAAGTCAAATTAATTGCGGCACTCTTCACCCAAGGGTAAATTGTTACAAGAAGTTATGATAGAAACATAATTCTCATTAAAATATAACCATCAGTCATTCCAACAACTCCTCCTTTTTCTTCCTTTCCAATTCTCTTTCAGTAACTATGCACCCTGCATCTAAATGGTTTTAACTGTCAAGTCCTTGAAGTTAAGAGTCTTGTCTTTCTCTTTACACCAAAGAAATCTATACAAAATAAATTGCAAAAAAAATTTATTTCAAGAAATAAGGGAACAAAATTGGAAGAGATCACATGAAATCATCTGGTAACAGCCTTATCATGACCTTTTAACAATGAGGATAAATTATTTAGAAAACTGGATAATAATTCAATTTCTCTATGTATGGAATAAAACTCCAATAATCATCTATTTAGTAATAAGCTGGTGGTGTTAAATTTCGAGTATTTTCTTAAAACTTCTTAACTGGACCATAACATTTATTTCTAAAAAAAAAACAAAACATTTGTTTATAAAGGAATCTATAATACTAAAATTCAGTGAAAGTAGCTTTTTTCTTTTTGCCATCTGACAGCCACTAATTATCTGTAAAATCTGGTTCATAGCTTTTAAGCAAGAAAATACATCCAAATTCATTTTAGCTAGCTAAATTATGGCTACAAGGGCATACATATAAATATATATATATATATAATATATCTACATGGACAAAACACATACATCCTATCCTTATAAAGGCACCTATAGATTTGACATTAGCTTGTGAGCTCCTTGAGAGCAGGGACTGTTTTCTCCCTTTCTTTGTACACCTTAGCAGGGTGCCCCCACCACTGTAGGAGCTTGATAAAAGATAGCTGACAAGACTGACAGCAGTCCCTAGGGAAGGGGTCCTTCACCTTTCTTTGTCATGCACCTCTCTGACAGTCAGGTAAAGCGACTATTTTTAGACGCATAAAATACACAGGGTTACCAAAGAGGCCGATTGCACTGAAATAGTTACCATTAAAGTCAAAAAGTTCCCGGCCCTCGGGTTAACAACCCCTACCCCGGAGAAAGCTCCCGGCCTAGCGCAAACCCGTGCTCCCACTTGTAGACTGTGCCCGAGTCAGGGCCATAGCTAGGCCGGTGACCCCCGTCCCTCCCTCAGTCCCGTCCCGCCCCCGAGGCCGTCTAGGCAGCCGCAAGAGCCGCACGGCCCGTTTGGGAAGGACGAGGCTCCTCCGATCGGGATCCCCGGGCATCCCCACACAGGTTTCACTGGAAGTCCGAGGCAGATGCGCACGGAGACAGGAGAGCTACTCACTATCGAGCAGAGCGCCGGGTTCCCCCGCCAAAGCGCGACGTCAGGCGGCAGCGGGGGACAGCTAGGCCCGAGCTGCCCTGCCCGCTCCGAGAGGCGCGGCAGCCCCGCCAAGCAACCCCCGGGCCCGAGGCGGCTGCTGCGCAGAAGCCGCCGCCGCCGCCTCCACCAGTCAGGGACAGCCGGCTCGCCCCCAAACGCTCCCGTTCCCTTCCCCGAGTTGGGCAGTCCACGGCGCCAGCGTGACCCCGTCCGCTCCCCTCCTCCTCCAGCGCCTCCTCCTCCTCCGAGCCCCCGAGCCGGCGGCGAGAGGAGAGAACCTCGCCTCGCCTCGCCTCGCCCGCAGCCCGCTCCCCCCCGCCCGGCCGCCGGCGAGCGCGGAGCAGGCGCGAGCCCGGCCCTCGCGCTCACCCTCCTCCTTCAACCACCCAGGGGCCCCTTGCGCCGGCGCGAGGCCGGCGCGAGACCAGCCTCCTTTTCCCCAGCCCGGGCAGGCCGGCGCGAGACCACCTCGACAATGGTACGGCCGCAGACGGGGGGAGGAGGAGGGGGGAGGGGGAGCAAGAGGGGGTGGAAGGTGTTAAGGAAGGTACACATCCACCCGGAGTGGGTCGCGGGTGGGAGGGGGGAGTGGAGGAGGTAACGGAAGAGGAGCCGAGCAGAGTAAGCGGATGCGGTACCTTGGGATCGATGTCTCCCACCGCGTAAAATTTGACCTCTTTGAACATTTCCTCGGGAACTTTCAACTCCTCGTCCGACATGATCCCGGCGGCTCGGCTGGCTTCCCTGGATCCGGAAGAATCAACGATGGCACCCACCCCAACCCCACCCACCCCCCACCCCCCCAGCGAGGCCCACTTCGGCCCGCGCGCACCCCGACTTCACTCCCGGCTTATACGGCCCGGGTAGTCCGGTCCCGGCGGAGTCTTTACGAATCGGGGTCCGGTTCCCCCCTCCTCCCTCCCTCCTCCTCCTCCTCCTCCTTCTTTCCCCCCTCCCTCTCAGAACGGCCAAAGCGCGGGAGCAGCGCGCGCCCTGCGGGGCACACCATTCCCCTCAGGAGAGCAAGGGGGACACGGGAAAGGGGAGCAGGGCGGCCGGCGGCTCCCACCGCCCCCTCCCTGGAGTAAGGGGTGCGGAGGCGGCTTCCTCGCCTACCCCGCTTCTAAAGGAAAGCCAGCAGGCCCAGGGCCAGGCCTCTCACCGGCGGGACCTGAGGGCTAGAGTAGCCTCAACACCCCCACGTTGGGGCAAGAGTGAGCGGATCCCGGGGAAAGGGGGTAGGGCAGCCCCTCCCATCAACACACGTTCCCTCACACACTCACCCTGGGCAGCGCAGGCGCGGGGCGGAAGGGGCGGAGCGCCGGCGGGGGCCCGCGGGGGTCAGGACCAGCCCCGCTGTCAAGCCCAGGCTGGGGTGGAGGTGGAGGTGAAGGAGGATGAGGAGGAGGAGGTAGTGGGGTAGGAGCTGGGGGTCGGGGACCTCGGGCCATTGTATTGGGTTTTCGAGCCCAGGACTTGGAGCCTTCGTGCGCTTCTGGCCAGCCCCAGTCGCTAACCGAAGCTCCTGAGTCGCCGAGACCCCCAGAAAGGGTTAGGAGAATGGGGCTCGTAAAGTTCAGGACTCCGCCACGCCACACTCCCGCGTGAAGGAGGGGCCCAAACTGAAGGAGGCCGGGGTGGAGACGGAGCGAGGAGGGGGAACGTTGTCTCCCAGGGACACGCGTGTGTGTGACCTTGAGGGATTCCTCTCCCTTCTTCCCGGGGGTCAGACGGGGAGCAACAGTTGTCCCGCCTCTTTCCCGCAGGAAGTGACCAGGACCGGCGCCTCAACCGCCCAGCGGGGGGGACCCGAGCCCAAAGGCGCCCCATGTGGCCTGCTTTGCTGCTCACGTGCACCCCAGGGGCCTGCGGTGGGGGTTGAGCCGCCGGCCACCATTGCTGACCCGGCGACCACTGCGCGGGGTGGGGAGGGGAGGGAGCGGAGCCGCAGGTCCTCAGCCTCGGCTTGCTGCCCGCCCCCGCCCGGGGTTCTTTTTGCGGTCGGGGGGGGGGGGTGGAGAGACACTTGAGGTTTTGTATAAAATACCAAGAATTCGCGAGGACCTAATTGTTTACCGCCGCGTCCGAGAGCCCCCAGCCCCTCGGGCCTTCACGTGCCTGCTCCCTCCCTCGTTCCCCAGCCAGTGGGTGGTTGTGCTCCACCCCGCATCCCCGAACCTCCTGTCTGCGCTCCGCGGTTCCCAAGACCTACTTCATTCAAAGACCAGAAGCTCCGCTGCTTTCCTTCCCGCAGCCCTGTTTCTGGCGGTGATCTCTATTTACCGAACTCTGAAATCTAGGTAACCCAGAATAGGAGCACAACCAAACCGAAGCAAAGTTTAGAACTTTGAGATGACAGCATCTCCAAGGGTGGGTTGTGACGTGTGAACCGTTGTACACGAGGACACCAAAGAAGTCTGTAACTGCTTTGAAACACTCATATACAACTAATAAAGTGTCACCAGCAATAAAGAAGTTTACACCCCCAGAAGACAAGAAAGGGTGCTTGTCTAACTTCAGTGAAGTGAGCAACATTGATTCAGGATACCTCTGGATGCTTAAATCTCTGGTGATTAAATTTCCATTTCTTTTTTTTAGTTGAAGTATGAATAACTGGAGGGAACATGAGATCATAGATACTTCAAGTACATTTTACTTTTTTTTTTTTGCCCTTTCCACAGCAAGTCACATACAACATGTACTCCCCAATAGAACATAATTTCTTGTGAGCAAGAACTGTTTAATTGTTTTGTCTCTATGACTTCTATAGTAGGTATAATAAATATGTGCTTTATGGAAGTAATAACAACATAGTCTCGAATCTTTTGTGACAAAGTCTGAAAACCCCAGCCAATAATACAAACGTTGCACTTCACTTTACTTTCAGTCTAACCACAGATCATAGGCTAGTTATTTCTTAAGGTAATTTCTTGAGATGTTTAGTTATCAGATTTTTTTCACAAAGATTTTTCCTTCCTGTTGACTCACTGAACCACCATTATTCTATGCAAGTACAAACAATTCCTTCGAGAACTTTTCATATGGCAAACAAAACTAACTTGAGGCATATGCGTTTGGTGAAAGCAAAAGAAAAATAATTTGAAATCCTTTAATCAAGGTTTTTTTTTTTAGTTACTCTGTAGCACCTAATATAACAGATTAATTCATTCAGCCTTTTTAAAAATGGCCATTATTACTATCATTCCTCTCTGTTAAAGGGGAGGGAGGGGGAGATGGGTACACTAGTTCCAAAAATAAAAGCAAATGTAGATCTGCAAATTATGGATTCTTAACATTTTTTTGGTATCATGGACCCCTTTGTCAGCCTATTGAAACTTATGGACCTCTTCTCAGAATAATTTTAAAATGCATAAAAACACAAAGGAAACCAATTAAATTGAAATACAGTCATATTATTTTTTTAATAAATTCAGAAACTCCAAGTTAAGAACCTCTCTCTTGGGTGCATAGAACACCAAGGGGTTAAGTGTCTTGCCCAGAGTCACAGCCAATAGGTGACAACAGTGAGAATTGAGCTCAGGTTTTTCTGATTCCAGGGCTGGCTCTGTATCCCCACGTGACATGCTGTCTCTCAGATGATAGCTGACAAAAAGAAATATGTTGCATATACCAAAATATCTAAAGCAATACCTTTTGTAGTAGCAAAGAAAAAATTGATACTCCAAGTACTGATTGGGGAATAGCTGAACAAATTATGGCAAATGAATGTGATAAAATATAATCAATGGCACCATAAGAAATGACAAGTATAAAAGTACAGAGATGCATAGGAAAACATGAGCTGATGTAAAAGGAAGAAAGAACAAGGAGAACATATACATACGATATACATACATAATGTGTATGGAAATGACACTAAAAGATATCTATATTCAGATTAAAAGCAGTGGTCTGTATCCATATTTATCATATAAACATCCTTCCTCTTGGTAAAAGGAGGGAAGATTTTTAGATATGAAGTATCTCACATTGTCAGGGTTGCTGTGTGTGTCAGGGCAGCTAGGTGGCACAGTGGATAGAACACGGAGTCAGGGAGACTCATCTTCTTGACTTCAAAACTGACCTCAGAACACTTGTAGCTGTGTGACCCTGGGCAGGTCATTTAACCCTGTTTGCCTCAGTTTCCTCATCTGAAAAATGAGCTGGAGAAGGAAATGGCAAACTCCATCAGTACCCTTGCCAAGAAACCCCAAAAGGGGTCATGGAGACTGAACAATGTAGATTGGTTTTGCTTAACTATTAAAGTTCTGTTCCACTTCGTACATCAGACTGGCAATGATAACAAAAGCAAAAAATGTTAAGTTGGAGAAATTGTGCTTAGCATAGTTCATAGTAAATGCTTAATAAATGTTTATTGACTGACTTGCTGTGTAAAAACAGACCCACTAATGCATTATTTGTGGAGCTGTACTTATCCAGCAACTGGGCTTTTACACCAGAGATCAAAGAAAGAGGAAAGGGACCTATATGTACAAAAGTATAACAACTCTTTCTATAGTAGCCAAAAATGGGAAACTAAGGAACTATCCTGCAATTAGGGAATGGCTTTTTTAAAAATGGCATATTAGTGTAATGGAATATATGCCGTAAGACTAGAACTTTACACTTTAGAACAAAGCAATGCTAAATTACGAGTCCAGAAGACTGAAGCTGAAGCGCACCACTTCCCTATCTCCTGCTGGAGAAGTGATAAACTTAAAATGAAGAGACATTCATTTTCAGGTGTGCTAGTGGGGGAATTTGTTTTGTTGGATTATGCATGTTTATTATGAGAGTTTTAATTTTCATTGGGTTTTTTTGTATGTTTAATGGGAGCAGTGGGAGAGAGATTATAAATGCATGTAAAAATTTATTGTTAAAAATAAGGGTAGATTCTTTGGAGGATAACAAGGATATTGGGAAATAATTGGTGAAAAAAAAGCAAAAGGTATCAAAATCTTTTTTAAAAAGATAATTGCCTGGCTTTCTGCTTTGCTTGGTTGGACACAGCCTAGATCTATAAGATTTTAAACTGAAAGACTTAAAATACAACTCAAACAAGTATTTGACTGGATTTTTTAAAGGAAGAACCTTTGTAGCTTTTTCTATAGCAGAACAAGGCTACCTCCTCTTTGGCTTTCAGTATTTATTCAGTAAGGTAAATTGTAGGACTAAGGTTTCCATCTGATATTTAAAATCCCATCAACCTGTCAGACTTTGTAAAATATCAGATGCTAACTATGCAAGGTCAGTGTGCTGCACACGTTTAAATCATAGGGAGCCATCACCACAAAGGACCAGAGTCAAACCAGTTTCAAGCAAAGAAAGTGTTCATTAAGAGTGTGTCAATCATGACCAAGACTGTTCCTCTTGGCCAGTTATGATAAATAAAAATCTTAAGACAAAATCTAATTTCATTCGGAGAGTAGATGTGCTAGACAAGTAGGAAAAATAAAGTTCACAGAACTGACATCCTGAAGTCATGAAGAATAACTCTGCCTAAAAGCATCGAAAAAAAGGACTGGAAACAAAATTCTATTGAAAAAATTTAAGCAATAAAGCTAACAAAATTGTCTCCACAGAGAATCTTTAAAATAAAACAGCTATATTCCAAGACCTCAAAATAGGTAGAGATTATTATCCTCTAAACATAAATTAGCACATAGCTTTACCTGAGGGTATTCTGCCCAAAGGAAGCTAAATTTTGATGGCTAAAACCTACCTAATTAACTTGGGGTTTACTGGCTATATTTCGTTCTCAAAGACCATGCCTTAAACCCTCGATCTGGATCTTATTGATTGGACAGCAATAGGTCCTTGCCTAACGATCATTTAATGATTATTTTTTAGGCCCTCCTGGATCAGAGTGAATATAAATAGTAACTGTTTCTCTTTTGGCCAGCAACCCTGAGGGTCTTCCCTCCCAGTTTGATTTTTTTTTTTTTTTAATTAAAGGCGCTATCCCTTTACTTACTTCCTAAAGAGGCTTATTCACTGAATGGATGTTGCCTCACTCAGAGTAAAAACCTGAAAAGACAGCTTAAAAAAGCCAACGTCTCCCACTGCATCCTGGGCCATCACCAGTCATCCTCATCTATATGTGGCCATTGAACCCAGATGGCTCTGGAGAAAAAAGTAAGGCTGGGACTTTGCACAGCCCTCCCTCACTCAAATCCAATTCAGTTGCAAGTCATGTCATCATCTCCCTGAAGCCACGGTCCTCTTCCAGAAGGAAGGACAACCCACACAACCACAACCAAAGCACATAGCTATTTAATCAGAGTATGTCTCATATAATATGAACAACTGTGGAAGTAGACATCACTTTTAGTTTATTGGAGTATTTTGTATTTCTTATGATTTTTTTTAACATATTTGCTGGGCTACCCTAAACTTTAAAATCACCAGGTTTCACCAACTATGATTTTCTAGGCCTGGTCATTTAGTGGACACAGATCAGCATGGTATGAGCAGCTTTCCAATCTTCTGAATCAGTTCAAATGAAATAACGTCTGTAAAGCTTTTAGCATAGGGCCTGACACATAGTAAGGGCTTAATAAAAGCTTGTTCCTTTTCCTTTTCCCCTTTTCCAGTTCATTAGATACTGTAAGTAAATAGTCTCCCCCTTTTCCCTCAATTTTCTAATCTACAAAATGAGCTTCAGGTCAAATAACTAACAGCTAAACTTTCTGAGAAAGTCAGTGAGAACTTAGAAGTCAAGAGGTTTTTGTTGTTGTTGTTATTGGTTTTTTTTACTAAAGGCTAAATCTACACAGGGAAAGAGAAATGGAGATTTGAGGCTATTATCTGAATAATTCAAAATAAACTTTTGCCTGAATTATGTACAACAGGTATAAGTAGGGGGTTTTCAAGAACTCTCACACTAGCTGCCTCATTGATTTACTTTCCATGCAGACATAGACTTGAACTAGTATTATTGACGGTACAAGATATGATATAAACACAACCAGGTTTATAGGAGGTTGGACACTACCAACCAAGACTATCTTACCTTGCTCAGAAAAGCTTCCTTTTGGTCAAAGTGAACAAGCCACATTAGAGGCACATGTGGTGCCTGCCATATTAGCACCACAGCATTTCACCTCCACAAAAAACTCGGTATTCCCTTGATTCCATTTTCTGTTTGCTTTTCAGTTATATCTTGGACTGGATAGCTATTTTCAGATTCAGGTTCTTAGGTAACTAACTCGTTAGTATTGCATGCAAGACATTTAATACAAAAGCCTTAGAATATAGCTATTAATCTAACAGCATTGCAGCAATTTTTGTCTTTTTATTAATCCCAGCACCTGATATGTAAAAACTTGGTACTTAATGAATGCTTGTTGATTTATTCCAACACAAGGACTCTGAGCCGACCATATGTAAGGAATGGATGACAGTAGGCTACTTAGGCCACTATTCTGCATAAAGATCATTAGTAAAAACCTGACTCACAGGCAGATAAAAATTAAACACTAGCAAACAATGTCAAATGAGACCCGTGGAGAAACTAGGAAACCACAGCTGAAGAGACACTAGCTTTGCACACAGGGACCATCGGTGAAGTAGCTGTCTTTGAAAAAGACATTGGACCAACTCAGAGAAAATCACAAGTAGAGTTAAGCTTGATGAATAACAACTAGAACCATGAACCCAGAGAACATTGTTTTTGAATGGAAAAGAATTCTGGTTATTTATCAGTCTCTGCAACAGGTACAAAAAAAATTGAAATTAATAGTTATCTTAAAGTATGATGTACTAGTTCTGTGTGCCTACACACATTTATATGCTGTTATTGTTATTGTTGTTTAGTCATTTCAGTTGTGTCAGACTCTTTGTGACCCCATTTGGGGGTCACATTTTCTTGGCAAAGATACTAGAGTTGTTTGCCAGCTACAGCTTATTTTACAGATGAGGAATTGAGACGAACAGGGTTAAGTGACTTCCCCAGGGTCCCAGAGTTAATGAGCATCTGAGGTTAGACTTGAACTCAGGAAGATGAGTCTTTCTGACTCCAGGCCAAGAGCTCTATCCACTGCACCACCTAGCTTCCCCTTCATTTGTATATATACCATTATATTCTCCATAGTACCTAACACAATAGAAATTACTTATTATTTATAAAATGATTAGATACAGATACATATCGCAATTTAATATATCAAGATCTAGACTTTGAAATTCTAGGGAAATTATTTGCTTTACAAAAGAATCATAATA
Organism: Vombatus ursinus; assembly: GCF_900497805.2. NCBI lineage: Eukaryota > Metazoa > Chordata > Mammalia > Diprotodontia > Vombatidae > Vombatus > Vombatus ursinus. The sequence continues at coordinate 6,130,408 of NW_020954630.1, forward strand.
GAATTTTAAAACAGCAAACTCCTAATACATTTCAACAATCAAGAAGCATTTGTTGAACACATATGGAAACGAGTGCTGTACTAGGCATACTAAGGAACAGAAAATAAATAGAATATATGTCCTGTCCACATCTTACAATGTAAGATGGGAAATATAGCCACATAAACATACAAAACAATATTAAGCATTCTATAATTAAATGCTAAAATGTGAAGTATGTTATGAATGCAGTTCAATAAAGAGAACTGTGGGCTACAGTAGTCGTGGAAGGTTTATTGGAGGTAAGATTTGTGAACTTTGAAAAATGCATAGGTAGAAAGGAAACAGGGGGTCAGGGAGGGGAATATCACAAAAGCACAGAGACTAGAATATCATGACACGTACAGGAGTTAGGGAGGAGACTGTCATATACAAGGTATATCCTCCACTTCTGGCCAATCGGTATTTGTTGTTTTGGTTTCATAGGATCTTAACACAGAATAAGCTTAGACCTTGAGGGGACTTTAAAGGCCAGTGAATCAAACCCCCTCATTTTACAAATGAGGAAAATAAGGCACAGAACAATTAAATGATTTGCCCAGTGTCCCCTAGTAAGCGTCTGAGGTGGGACTTGAACCTGTCTTTCTGTCTCCAAATCCAGAGCTACACAACTTGCTTCACCAGTTGTTTTGATTTGTTGTTGCTTTGTAGAGTTAAAAGTTTTCGTTCTATTGTATCCAGGTTTTGTCTGTGGCAAATTCGTTTCTTTGTGGGTATCTTACCTTGCAAAACCCAGCACATCAACTTCATGGGCAGTATCACTAGACTGCTGGAAGCTACGTGTCTAATTCCTGCTGAACCAGTAGGGGGAAAAAGAAAACACACTCCACATAGTACTATGAAATGTGTACCCTCAATGTCATACTACTATGGAAATGTTGCTTTTAAATGTAGGTTATTTTAGGTGAAATGCCCTGATTAGTAAGAATCTGTAGACTGAGAACTCCATTTTGATCTTCTCACATTGAGAAAGACACAAAATCCAAATTCTAAGGATGAAACCTCTGCCTTCAGAAAGTCGTAAATGTGGCATATATCATGCTTCAGAGCTTTGCCCTGTGGCCTCTCAAACAAGGGTTAAGAAAGAAATGTCATTGTGAGTTGTACTACTTGCCAAAAGCATTTGTACAGTATCCATGTGAATATGGAAGCATCTGTTATTTCTATTCATTATTGTAAGTGAACTGCATATTAACATTTTGAAGGAAAATTCATTTGTCTATTTGCAGATGACTTAGACTCCTGGCTGTTACCCTTGGATCAGGCTCACTGTCCTTGATCCGTATCAGTGCTCCTCCTGGCCCTTTTCTTGACTTTATGCACGACAAAAACACATCTCTTCTGGAACTTCCTTTAGCACCTGGGGCCACCTTGCCCTGAAATATCTTACCATGCCTGTGGCCTGTTTACCTTGAAATGTCCCTCCACAAGCCACCCCTCCAATCTTCCATTGGTGAGTTCTTCCTTAAGGCTCCATTTTGAAAGCCTTGCCTTCTTTCCTCTCCCAGTCAGTTTCTAATTTTCTAGACTTCAAAATCATACCCCTACTGTGGATATCTTCATGCAACTACACACACATACACACACACACATACTCTTTAGGCCTTTTTTGTGTGTTATCTTATGTCATTACAGTATAAATTCCCTGAAGGCAGGGACTGTCTTTCTCTTTTCGTGTATTTGATCTTCAGAGCTCAGCACAGTAAACACTTAATAAATACTTGTTTCCTTTTTCCTTCTTTCTTATAGGTGATGCTTCCCTTAAATAGTGCCCAAGTACAAGAACTAGAACTCTGTGGCACGAAAGCATTTGAAACTTCAGTGGGTCCTATCAAGTCAACAAGCATTTGGTAAATGTCTGCTCTGTGTACAGGAATCGTGCTAAGCCCTGGGAACATAAAGAAAGGCAAAAAGTACTCTCAAAGTACTCACAATCTAATGGGACATTAACGTGGAAACAACTATGTACAAACAAGCTATATACAAGATAAACTGGAGAAAATAGAGGAAAGACACTCTCATTAAGGGGAATCAGAAAAGACACCTCATAGGAGGTAGATTTTACCTGACTTCAAGCATCAGGAGACAGAGTCACAAGGAGAGAAAGAATTCTAGGTGTGGAAGCTAGCCAGTGAAAATGCCTGTGGCTGATACATGGAATGTCTTATTTAGCACGGACGCCAGTGTCATTATATCACAGAGTATGTGAAAGGGAGTAAGTATGAGTAGACTGGAAAAATAAGAAAGGGCCAGGTTATGAAAGACTTTAAAAGTCACACTTTGTTCTATTAATACTGTTGGAAGTGGAGCTATGTTGCTGCCACCCCCACCGACCCCCCCCCCCCAAGCCTCCATTTGTTGATAGCACAGCTATGAGTATTCCCTTATGGGAATCCACATAAATTTCCCTCCAGTGAGAATATTCCCAAGATCAGTCACAAAAGAAACACTTGGCCCCAAAACACACACACACACACACACACACACACACACATATACACATCAATTGCATTACCAGAATCAAAGCAGTGAAAAATAATTTGAACCCTGGGGTCATTTCTCCATAAACTCTTCAGCTCTATTTTCCTATGTGTTTTCCTATGCGACCCTAATACTGACCACTACAATTATGTGCCCTTCTTTCTTGTGGTACATCAGTTCTTTTGCAAATCATGGCATCACTTTCCTAATTTCATGGTCCTCTTCCAGAACAAAGGACAAACAACAAGCAACAACAACAAAAACAACTTCATTGCCCTTCAAATGAGAGCCAAGCTCATTGATTGGCCAACAATAGGTCCCAGGCCAAGCCCTGTGAGGTCATAATTTGGGCCTTGATTGACTCAGAGTGAATATAAATAGCAATTGTTTATATTTTGGCCAGAAACCCTGAGAGTCTTTCCCTCCCAGATTGATTTTATTTTTTTGGACTAGGTGAAAGAAGCCATTCTCTGCCTCATTTCTTACCTAGCCTTATTCACTGAATGGGTGTTGCCTCAGTCAAACTGACACCTGTTAAAGGCCTTAGCTTAAAAAGGCCAAGATCTCCCACCATCCAGGGCCCTCAGCAGTCTTCCTGATCTATATCTTGCCACTGGACCCATAAGACTCCAGAAAAGAAAATGAGGCTGGTAACTTTGCACCACCCTCCTTCACTTAAATCCAACTCACCTCCCTGATGTCATGGTCCTCCTCAAGAATGAACGACAAACAACAAGCTCCATGAGGGAGGGTACTATTTTCATTTTTGAGAGAAGCTTTGAAAGTGACCAGAAATTGGGGAATGACTGAATACACTGTAATTTGAATATTTTTGCACCACAGGAAATGACAAAAATGCTGGATTCAGAGAAATAAAGACTTGTTCAAACCAATTCAAAGTACTATGAGCAGAATCAGGAGAATGATTTATGCAGTCATAATAATAATATGAAGGAAAATGACTTTGAAAGACTTCAGGGCTCCGATCAAAGTAACAAATAATAATGACTTCAAAGTACTGATGATAAGAGAAATAATGGTTCCAAGAGGCAGAATGAGGTATGGATTCTTTGATATGACCAATGTGTTGCTTTGTTTTGCTATACTACATATATTTGTTACAAGGGAGGACTTAAGGGGAGAGGAAGAGGTAAGAAGACAAGTTAGTGGGTAAGAGAAAGGTTAAAAAAAAAGCATTAATAAAACATTTCAGAAGAAAAAAAATGCAGGAGGCACAAATAGAGCAGTTTTGTTATTACCATGGCAAATTTAATATATCTGCCTCTTTAAAAATAAACTTACTAAGAGAAGTTTACAGTTACACAATTGGATTTGGAGTATTGAATACTTATTTTTATTAATGATTAAGTTCATAATAAAAACTTTTAATTAAAAAAAAAGTTACCATAATGTCTTTTTACCAAAAGTCATTTGTGAAAAAAATTTGTTTTTCATATTAGCCAACTTTTAAATGTGTAATAAGCCAGGCAAGCTGGGTCACATTTGTAAATTATTAAGATTAAGAAAAAATAAATTTTAAATTACTTTTTACAATCTAGTTTCACATATAATAGGATCAAGGAAAAACAGTTAAACTCTAAAATACTATTTAATATGAAAATTTTATTCTTATCTCCTCTGTAACTTGTTTGAAAATACTCTACTGATTATACTGTTGTAGCTAAAATAAATAATAGTTGTCTACCTGGAGTTGGTAAAGACAGAAAAGACAATTGGTACACCTAAATGCTCTAATTCATACTGATTTTAATGTCTTTTTTCAGTTTTAATTTTCTGATTTAATTAGTTCCCTAATTAGAAAGGGTTAAATTAATTAACCTCATTATTTACTATATATTTAATGATTCATCCTCTACTGGGATTTATTTAATTTTCAATAATTAGATAGTTTATGACAAGAGGGAGCATTGTCAAATTCTACATTTATTGCTTTATGATCAGTAAAATAGTAGGATAGATTAAAGGGTCTTTTAGGTGAGGTGTCAGATATACTAGAAGGGTTATTTCCCAGTTGTTTTAAGTTAAGTACATGTACCATGTAAAAATATGTTAGGATTCAACAATTTATTTCTGTCAATTAGAATTCAAAGGATGAGACCTTTTATTAAATCGTAAAGGTTAAAAGATATTCTAGAAGAAAATGGAGACTTCACACTAAAAACTAACATTACCATTATTTGATTATAGTGAAAGAATATAAAAATAATTTTGAAATATTTTGCATACATACAATGCCATAAGTCTGACTCCAATCCCTCATTATGATCTGGAGGTAACTTGCATTGAATGAATGAATCAATTAAAAGCATTTGTTAAGTGTTTATGTGCCAAGCACTGTGCTTAGTGCTGGGGATAAAAATACAGAAACTCAGGCAATCCCTACTCTTAAGGAACCTAAATTCCAAATAGGGAAAACACCTATAGGATAGAGGTAACCAGGGAAGGGAGCTGTCCACTGGGAAGCAATTAGATGAGTGGAACAATAGAGTTCATCCATTAGTGCACCCTTTTCAGAGACTTGGTGAGTGTTGATGTGATTAAATTTCTCTGAGCAAGAGATGGAAATGAAGAGCGATGCAGGGAATAAAGGAGAACATGCTTGCAGACAAGGTGGAAAAATGTCAAAGGCTCTGCCATCATAGACCTAACCTAATTCAAGGGTAACCTATTACTAGAAAAACAGTCATTGGATGCTGAGATTTTTTTCAGCCATGGCCATTCACAAAGACTGTTAACTAAGGCTTCCAGGGTTTGAGCTATGTGCTGGGGAGATAGTATGCCATGAATCAATGAAATATGGATACTTGAGGTATTGAAGTAAAATCCCTTACATGTATTAAATAATATGGGACAGTGGATAGAGTGTTGAACCTGGAGTCAGGAAAATCTGAGTTCAAATCTAGCTTCAGACAGTTTCTAATTATGTGAACCTAGGCAAGTCACTTAACCTCTGTTTGCCCACTTTATCTATAAAATGGGGATAATAACAGCATCTACCTCTCAGGGGTGTTGTAAGGGTCAAATTAGATAATATTTGTAAATGTTTTGTAAACCTTAAAGCAATAGATAAATGCTAGTATTATTTGCCAAAACTATCTTCCAGGATAAATAACATACTAGTATTTACTTTTCCCTATATTCTGTTATGAGTTAAATAAGTGATTTTACATATTCTATAAACATGCTACATGACTATAAAATAATGATACTATATTTTCATGTAACTTAAAGAAATCTATCATTACTTTATGGGCACACATTATATATACATTGCTCATTATAAGGCAAAATTCATGGAAATATCTAAATTCAGACCCTTTCCCTACCACTGTTATTGATAATAACATTTTTTTTTTTAAAAACCCTTACTCTATGTACTTTATATCATTTGAAACAATAGCCCTGTCACAAAGGGATTACAGGTGGTCATATCTCCATTCTACAGATGAGGGAACTTGGGCTCAGAGGTTAAGTTTATGATTTCCCACGGTCTCATGATTTGCAACTATTGAAGAGTAGGTTTGAACCTAGGTTTCTCTTCACCGAAGATCTAGTGCTCTTCCATTAGAGCATGAGTTGAACCTATCTGTCCCCTCAAACACAAGACTAAAAAGAACATAGCTCCCTTCTCCCTTATAGTACCTGGTCGTGGCATGTCAGCAACTAGGAAATCCAAATCATTTCCCACTCAAATGACTTACAGGATTTCCTTTCTCCAGAAACTCATCGTTCTGCAAAATTAACTCTGATACTTACACCTCTTCAGATAATTTCCCACTCTGCCTGCAGGACATCTTTTTTGGTGTTGTCTTCTATTAGATGAAGCTCCTTAAGGGCATGGCCTGTCTCAAACCTTTCTTTGTATCCCTAGTGCAGTGCCTGAATTATATAGAGGCTTTAATATTTATTGACTATTGAATATTGACTATTAATGACTGGATCAGGTGTCTTTAATTTTGTGCTAAAATTGCCTCCCAAATGAGTAAGAATTAAGTGAGCTAAGTAAAATATGTTCAAGTGAACTGATTAAGTATTTATGGGGTCCCTTTGCTTTTTGCTAGCACAGTGACTGCCACATAGTAGGTGATTAATAAAGCACCTGTTAATAAAGCTTTAATAAAGGCTTGTTGACAGGCCTGGAAATTATAGGGAACTTAAAAGTGAAAGAAAAAAGATGCCCTCAAGGAGCTTAAAATCTTATTGAAAAGTCAAATGACCAAATAAAATAAGTCATTAAAAAACTAGCTATGTGACCAAGTCACTTAAACTCTCAATTTCATTTTCCTTATTTGTAGAACATCAATATAACAATCTGCAAAATGGGAGTAATAACAGCACCAGCCTCACATGGATTTTGTGAGGATCAAATGAAATAACATATGTAAAGCGCTTTGAAAACCTTAAAGTGTTTATGTAAATGTTGTTGTTGTTCAGTCTTGTTTGATTCCTGGAGATCCTGTGGACCACAGTAAGCCGCAAGTAAGCCAAGACAATAGTCCATGGGATTTTCTTGGGAAAGATACTGGAGTGGTTTGCCATTTCCTTCTTCAGTGGATTAAGGCAAATGGAGGTTAAGTGACTTGTCCAGGGTCACATAGCTAGTAACTAACTGTCTAAGGCCAAATTTGAACTCGGATCTTCCTAACTCTAGGCCCAACGATCTATCCACTGAGCTATCTAGCCGCTCTATATAAATGTTGGCCATTACTAATATTATCATTAAAGACCGAATGAACATGTTTTAGATAACAAATATTATAGGAGTTAAAAGGAGGGATAATCATGTAAGTCACATTATCAGAGAAGATTTTATAGATGAAGTGAGCTGATAAAAAGGGGTGAAATCTGGAAAGGAGAGGGAGAGCATTCCAAGCAAGAGATCCTGCATGAGTAAAGCAATTAAGGTAGAAATTAATGTGATTTGGTGGGGCTACAGGGAGAGAATACTTGGCTATGGTAGATGAATCATGATGGAGTATAATAGGTGAAGCTTAGGTGGCAATAGTGAAGAAGATGAAGGAAGAGATAGGAATTGTGTGATAATGTATTAAACATTCTTATTTCAAAACAAAACAAAACCTAAAATGACTGATTATACCAATAGAAATGTTTAGTTTAATTTATTTAGAAAATGTAGGGGAAAGGTAACTCAGTAAGTGCTTTGTTTAAATCATTCTGAAGTGGGCTGGTGGTCAAAAACTCAAACCAAACAAATTTGTTCTGTGAAGTTTGAGTTCAGTCAAAGGGCCACACTTGAGGACCTAGAGGACCGTATGTGACCTCAAGGTCGCAGATTTCCCACCCCTGGAATAGGCCAACAAATTGGGGTACATGAATACAATCAAATATTACTGTGCTCTAAGAAATAATGAATCTGAAGAATTCAGAGAAGCATGTGAAGAGAGGAGTGAGGTAAGTAGAACTAGGAGAACAGTACAAACGATGATTATAACCACGAAAACAGAATAACAACAACAAAAGAAAAGTGTGACCTAACAATGTATAAAGACCAAACTTGGCCCTGGGGAAGAATTGATAAAAGGCACTTTCATCCATTCTTTGCAGACTTGGAGAAAGATGAGTGAAATATTATTTATACTGTCAGATATGATTGATGTCTTTTTCTGAACACTTTTCTCTCTTTTTTAACATTGTTACAATAGATGGCTCTCGGAATAAGGAGGGATGAGGGATATATATGGAAATGAAGGTGATATAAAAACAAAAGATAGTGATAAAAATAAAGCAAAATAAAATAAGTGCTCTATTTAGCCATAGCAATAACACAACACAGTGTCTAGCAGAGTTGTTGAATATACTTTTTTTTTTAACCCATCCTGTGATTTTATTAGTATAGGGAACTCCCAACGAGGAACACCTACCACCTAACAACTTACAGAGAATTACCTTGGGACACCGAGAGGTTGAGTGATTTGCTCAGTCATCATAGCCAGTATGTTTGGGAGGCCTGACATGAACCCAGTTCTTCAAACTCAAGACTGGCTATCTACTCTGCAATCCTCCTCTCTGAGAGTATATTATATACTCAAATACTTGTAAAAGTAAGTACATGGCAATGTGCTTTTGCTGTTTTGACTGAAAGAGCCACTTACAGATACAAATGAGATGTAATGTTCATTAGTGAAGTTGCCAATTACTGCCCACAAAGTTTGAGAGCAGTAGGGGACCTTAGAAATCATTTAGTCCAGCTCTTTTGTATTACAAAGGAGGAAAAGAAGACCCTTAGAGGGTTAGAAACTTGCATAAGATCACACAGTGAGTTAATAGCAAAGTTGAGAACTGGAACCCAAGATTTCCAACTCCCAGTCATGTTTTTTGATTTAGCCTCCAAGAGACTCAAGAGATCAATCTGAATGCTTGACCGATAAGAAAACAGGGGAATTGGGGCTAATTAATACTAATCAAATCTTTGAGATCCGTGGAGGACAGGGCCTCACAGTAAGCACAAACTATCATTCTAAGTAATATTTTCCAGGATTTTTGAGGAGAAATTTAATGAAAGTGTCATAAATATGTGTATCTCCTGGCCACTAGGATTTTCATCTTAGTCGTGTAATTACGTAGCTTCCCCAAATAATCATAAGATTTCAGTTTGTGATACTCAGTGGAACACAGTGCCAACTGCTGAGATTTGATGGAGCTGTTTAATTTAATACCTTCTTAATAAACCCAGCACAGGTAAAAAGGAATAAAGTAGTAGTGAAATGTGTTCATAATATTCAGATACAAATGCCTGTGAGTTTTAGAGTGACCCCTCAGAAAACAAAATAGAGTTAAAATGAAAAGGCTATGTAATTTAGCGTCCACAAAAAGAAATGGAGATATTTTATATAAGACCATTTTCTAATAGTATTAACAGATCTGATGCCTTATTATAGCAGGGAAGCAACTCTAGCTTCTCAAACACTATGCAAGAGGAGTTCAAACTCTGGCAGATTCTATCAAGGATATACATATATATATATATATATATATATATACACACACATATATATATACACATATATTATATTATATACATACACACATACATACACACATGTGTATCTAAACATATGCATATAGGTACACACATATGTGTGTATATTATATATATATATTTTTTTTCCAGTTCCAGCCTAGTTAAGTACAGAGAGGCTCATAACCAATAGGTTGACCATTCAACGATGAATTCTTTGACAATCCATGAGACAAAGAATAATACAAAATAGCCTTCAGTCCTTCATAGTAGTCCTTTACACTTTTTAATTGACAATGGCTGAGTGTCAGAAAGGGGAAAGAGAATTCTAAGAATCACACCTTTTTTTGATCACCTATGAGTGCCAACCTGGCTTAACTGGTTTTCTAATTATTTGTCCAGTGACCAACAAGTAGACATATTCTTGGGAAAATGTAATCATGTCAGTCTTATATGACATTCTTGCTGGAGCTGTGACTGAGAAGTAAGGTGCCCGAGTATGTAGGGATGAGGACAACACAAAGTCAACACGCACTGTGATCACTGCTGATCCTGGTTGTCCCATATAATGTAGTTCCCAAGGTAGGTAGCTCAAGGGTGCTCCAATACTCTATGTTGGGTGAAGTTGTCCCAGCACAGCATTGGAAGAAACTGGACTTAAGAAAGAAGCATAACAATGATGGGACCTTGGAAATTGGGAGCCTTGGAAAGAGGGTGAGATCTTCTTCTCCCCTGTTAGTGCTGAAATCCTAGGGGTATATGCTTCCTCTTTAAGACAGTCCTCTATACCTTGTAGTCCTCTGCAGCATCAGCCTGGCATGACTGCAAAAGGGAGAAAATATGGCCACTCTATCCTTCAGCACTCTAGAACAAAGTAGTTGGTGCAGTGAATAGAGTGTCTGTCCTGGAGTCAGGAAGACCTGAGTTCAAATCTGGCTTCAGATTCTTACTAGCTGTATGACCCTGGGCAAATCACTTAACCCTGTTGGCCATAGCTTCTCCTCAATAAAATGAGCTGGAGAAGGAAATAGCAAACCACGTCAGTATCTTTGCCAAGAAAACCCCAAATGGGGTCACAAAAAGTCAGACATGACTGAATAACAACAAAAACAACAGGTTTGTGCTAGCTACAGCTCTGATTCAGGCTATAAATAAAACCTTAAGAGAAAAGCGTGACTCAGAAGTCCTCGTTGGAGAGGCAGATAAAGAAGTTGGCAGAGTTAGTTTTATCATTCATCCAAAAATAATAAGGAACATCATTTTATAAGACATCTGATCACCTAAATTTGCAATTCTTATAATGAGCTTTGTAAAGGCATCCATGAAGATAAATACAGCTTATGTGCCAACATCTTTTGTAGAGGACAAGGAGGTAGAGATATGCTATGAAGGACTTGACAAGGCCTTTCTAAATTAAATCCGCATACATTTTAATACTCAGTCACTTCAATTTAAAGCTGAACCTAATGGTGATTAGTGAAAACTGCTAGAAAATAGGAGGCAGGATTAAAAAAATAAAAACAAAAAACAGAAAGTCTATGAACACAAAGAAACTTCATGACTGTACATCACTAATATTTTCTTCAAGAAGAGATTTGGGAGGTGCTAGACATAGTCAACACCAAATATTGTAAAAAACAAAATTTTAATGGGCAGGAAATGATTAGTTATAGGTATGCAAATCACTTCTAAATTAGCTGTCTATGTAGGCTCAAACCATTTACTCATTACAGCCAACATCAAAAATCAACTTTAAACTTCCATGTGAAATGTTATAATAATCTCATTGTCCTATCCATGTCTCATTTTCATTTTCAGTAACTTCTTACAAGTAGTTTTAATTGCATACTATGCCTTTTGTCTTATTTCTTCCAGTGTGTTAATTTTGATCTTTGCTCTAAGAAGTTGGTAGTTTGATTACATACAGATATCTGATTCCAGCATAACTCTCTCGTTAGTAACCAGTAATTTCCCATTAAATTGCCGGAAAGGACTTCTTGTCCATAGCCTCGCTTTTAAAACAAACCAAAACTTGCCCCACTTAGGTGGGCAAATCCTGAAATTCCATAATTGAAGCTTTTGTATATGGCTTTGTTTTCTCTTAATCTGCAAAATGCAGATTTTGCTTCCCTCTGTTAATCAAGAAGGGGCAGTCCCATGGAGGGAAAAAATATGCAGAAAAAAGGTCTTCTACTACACAGTTTTGTCTAGGACTAGCCTTACCTCTGATTTTCTTCTTTGGTCTCCCAATAACAGTAAGACAGAAGCCTACAAACAAGTATTAGAAACTAATGAACATTTCAAAGTATGAAACTCGTGATCCAAATTGGAAATATGGTAAGTATGATACGTCAGAATATTCCTCTCTAGACTAATCTCTGGTATGGCTCACTCACCCCAACCTGCAGGCTCTCAGGTCAGAAAGGTCCAGAGGGTTGGCTGCACTGCCCTAAATCACTCTTAGGGTCCTAGGAGTAATCCTATCTACTTCTCAACTATAGCGGCTGAGCCCCCACACAGGTGTTTTCCATTTTCATGAGTTCCCAAAGTGGGTGATACCACCCCCTGGAGGCACTGGAATGATCTAAGAGGGCAGTATTAGCCTTGGGTGCAATTGTGAGCATTGAAGAAAAATAAGGGAGTAGTGGAAGCATAAGGAAAGAAGAGAAGATGAGAAAATTTGGAAAAACCATTCATACATGTTCTGTAGTGTAACAGAGTTAAAGTCACAGTGATCACATTATTTTCCAAATAAACACACAAAATGCAAATTAAAACCGATCAGTGATCGAGTCCACCAACAGGTCTTAACAAGCAAGTGTTGGCAGGCAAGTGTGTCATGCATTGTCGGGAGATCCAGCATGCATCAGCGGGAATATGTGCATGTAATGACTTGTTTGCAGTGTGATACTACACTATACAGTTACATGTTGCAATATTACATCATCAAAATTTCAATGCAGGAAAAAACACCACAAATTTACAATAAACTATTATATTTAAGACGTGTCGTTTTTTTTAAAAAAATTACATTTCTTGAAATGATACAAATTTCAAAAAAAAAATCATTAAAGGGTTAAACAAAGTACATTTACAGGGAGGCACTGAGAAATTTTTTTTTTTTTAAACAGGCCATATAAGTTTGGGAACCTCTGATTTAAATAAATCAGCTAAAATGATAACATTAATTCAATGATAAAACATTTAGTGGGCAGCTAGGTGGTGCAGTAGATAGAGTGCCAGGTCTGGAATTAGGAAGACTCATCCTCCTGAGTTCGTATCTGGCCTCAGACACTTACTAGCTATGTGACCTTGGGCAAGTCACTCAACCCTGTTTGCCTCAGTTCCTCATCTGTCAAATAAGCTGGAGAAGGAAATGGCAAACCATTCCAGTATCTCTGCCCAGAAAGAACCCCAAAACTCAAATGGGGTCACAAAGAGTCAGACAAGAAGGAAACGACTGAACAACAAAACATTTACTAAAAAAGAAAGCAAAAGCAAGAATAATTATAATAATCCACCATAAATCTAGGTCACACTCTCCTACTAAGGCATTGAAGGCACAAACTTATGGTAACCCAGCATGGAGGCTTATCAGTAGGGAAACCCATGTAATTGGGGCATTTCCCAATTCTGGACTATAGGACTTAATGTCTTTGATTTCCTTACGGTATGCATCATATGTCACCTACTGGAATAGCCTGAAGTTGTGTGCAATGACTTCTTCCCCTTTTCCTTTCTTCTTATTGGGTTTTAATTTTGCCGTTTGCTATTTGAAGTGCAAAGTGGTCTGACTGCACACAGACAGCTGATTCAACAGTTGACTCCTACCTAGATCATCAGTCACAATATAACCGTTTCTTTTTTTGATGCAACATCAACATGCTTATCACTTTCTGGTTTGTGAAGCAGCATGATATAGTGATTGGGGCACTGGAATTAGGAAGAACAAGACTGGTTTTGAACTGGAAAAGAGAGAACAAAATTGACCAACAGTGACTTGAACTCACTGAAGGAGTTATGCATTTTCTTATGATTTCCCTTCTTATCTAATGGCTAATATGGTTTCACATCAATAGGTCCAGAAAAACTGCTACTAGAGACATTCACAATGATGCCTGAAATCATGTGGACTGGAAGAGGTACTTCAGGACTGAAGAACCAATGAAATAGACAATTTACTGAGTCATTCCGTTTGGAACTAGGATAGTGGAGGGTTGAAACTAAACTGATTTTCTCATTGTGTGAGGCCATTTCTGACTTTTTTTTTTTTTTTTTGCCTTTTGGTAAGGCAATTGGGGTTAAGTGACTTGCCCTGGGTCACACAGTTAGTAAGTGTCAAGTATCTGAGGCCAGATTTGAACTCAGGTCCTCCTGACTCCAGGGCCAGAGCTCTATCCACTGCACCACCTAGCTGCCCCAAAATGTCATTAATCAAGTATTTTTCTTTTATTTTATTTTTTATATGAGGCTATTGGGGTTAAATGACTTGCCCAGAGTCACACAGCTAGTGAGTGTTATGTGTCTGGGGCTGGATTTGAACTCAGGTCCTCCTGACTCCAGGGTCTGTGCTCTATCCACTGTGCCACCTACTTGCCCCATCATTTCTGTTTTTCCTACACATTTTACTGGGTCTATTGGCCAGTTTTGTTTCTGTGGAACAAGAAATGAGATCTTGTGACTTAGTAGGCAGGGTGGCCATATAAAAGATTTACTTTCTGTTCCCAAATGGGAATATAAGTGCTCAAGATCTATGGTGTTTTCATTGAGAAATTCTATCTTCTATTCAAATATTTCTTTACCTATCTGGATGAGACTGAGAGTCAAAAAGTAAAGGAATAAAATGGATTTTCTGAAGGAATTTCTTGCTTTATATTATGAAGTAATTTTACATTAGTAAGTGATGAAATTAAGAATAGGATAAAAATTTTGGTGAGTAGAAGCATGTTTTATAATTTGATTATACTCAGGGCCTAATACACTATAGGCTATGATTAATCTTGGTTAAATGATAGGACTGTTACTCCAGGAATTCTTAATGTGGAGAAAATATTCTTCACTTAGAAATCATTGTAGACAAGGAATAACCATAGGCACTATGTGTCTTGGGCAAGTTATTTAGCCTCCTTGAGTCTCAATTTTCTTGACTGTGCAATAACAGGGTTGGACTAGGTAACCTCTGAGGCCCCTTCCAATGCTATGTCTATGATCCTATGATATATATTTTTTTCATAAACCTACCTGTAGTTCAGATCTCCAAAAAGTAGATGTTTTTACTGCTGCCTCAGTGCTCTTTTTCTTAGAAATCACAGTTGACCCATACTGAGAAGGCAGCCTTCCTTCTTCAGGAAGAGGCACTGATTTCATCAGCTCAGAGCCTTCCAATCAAATCAAAAGTGAGAAGCAAGGGTGATACTTTAGAAGTAGCTTACACTCTGGGATATTCTGACATTTTTTTCAGTCTTTTTTTATTAATTTATTTTGATTTATCAACAATCACTTCCATAAGCTTTTGAGTTTTAAATTTTTCTTCCCCTCCTTCCCTGCTTCTCTCCCTAAGACGGCACACAATCTGATATAGACTACATATATATACATTTTTATTAAACATATTTTCACATTAGTGATGTTGTAAGGAAGAATTAGAACCAATAGAAGGAACCACAAGAAAGAGACAACAAAACACAACAGAAGAAAAAAAGAGCAAATAGTATGCTTCAATATCCATTCAAACTCCATAGTTCTTTCTCTGGATGTGGATAGCATTTTCCATCATGAAGCCTTTGGAGATGTATTAGATCCTTGCATTGCTGAGAAGGGCCAAGTCTATCACTATTAGACATCATACAACGTGGCTGTTACTGTGTTCTCCTGGATATTCTGACATTTTGCGGGAATGAATGGTGCATATCTCAGGTAATGGTGCCACTGAGTATCTCTCTGTTCTAATGGGCCTTCTGGCTGGGACACCATAAATTCTGATATGAGATAGCAAAATGGTTCTCTTCTCAGATCATCAGCCCCAGGATCCATTGCTGCATCTACTTATTCCCTTACAAAATTCAGTGTCATCAAGATCAAAAATTCTGTGGTCATCAATGGTAACAACTTATATACCAACCATTACAAGCAATCTGTATACCAGTACACACACTAAGCAACTCCTTCTAACACCTTTGCACTAGGAGCCAATATTCCTTTCCAGTGGGCTTCATAAACTCAGTGTTAAAGACCTTGGCCTGAAGTAGTTTCTTTGTGATCATTTAGCATTCTACTTTAGCAGTAGGCTGCCACTTTGGTATAGACCTTCATCACCTCATGTCTAGTCTAGGCAAGAATCTACTGTGAAAATCCTAAAAATTTAAGGTGAGATTAATGAAATTAAATGTAAGAAAACCATTGAATTAATAAATAAAACTAGAAATTGGTTTTATGAAAAAAAATAGATAAACCATTGGCTGATATGATCAAAAAGAAAGAAAAAAAACAAATTAGTAGCAACAAAAATGAAAAGGGTGGGGGCAGCTAGGTGGCACAGTGGATAGAGCACCGGCCCTGAAGTCAAGAGGACCTGAGTTCAAATCTGACCTCAGACCAAACACTTGACATTTACTGTGTGACCTTGGGCAAGTCACTTAACCCCAATTGCCTAAAAAGAAAAAAAAATGAAAAGAGTAACTATATCACTAATGAAGATTAAATCAAAGCAATTGTTAGGAGTTATTTTGTCCAATTATGTGTCAATAAATGTAAAAATGTAAGTGAAATGGAAGAATATTTACAAAAATATAAACTGCCTAGGTTAAACAGAAGAGTAAGTAGAATATCTAAATGAACCTATTTTTGAAAAAGAAATTGAACAGGCCATAAATGAGCTTCTAGGACCATATGGATTTACAAGTGAATTCTATCAAACATGTAAAACTCAACTAATTCCAATATTAAGTAAATTATTTGGAATAATAGTCAAAAAAGGAGTCCTTGAAACAATATGGTATTGATATCCAAACCAGGAAGAGCAAAAACAGAGAAAGAAAATTAGACCAATTCCATTAGTGAACATGGATGCAAAAATTCTAAATAAAATACTAATCAGGAGATTACGACAATATGTCACAAAGATTATGTGTGGTGCCAAGTGATATTTATACCAAGAATATAGAGATGCTTTAACATAAAGAAAACTATTAACATAAGTGATTATATAAATAGCAAAAAGTAACAAAAATCATATATCAATAGATGCAGAAAAAGCTGTTGACAAAATACAACACTCATTCCTGCTAAAAACTCTAGAAAGCATAGGTATAAATGTCTTTTTCCTTAAAATGATAAGAAGCATCTACCTAAAGTCATCAGCAAGCATTATTTGTAATGAAGATAAACTAGTAGCCTTCCTAATAATTAGATCAGCAGTGAAGAAATGATGCCCATCATCACTAATATTATTCAATATTGTATTAGAAATGTTAGCAATAGCAATAAGAGAAGAAAGAGAAATTGAAGGAATCAGAATGGGCAATGAGATAATAAAAGTATTTCTCTTTGCAGATGATATGATGATATACTTGGAAAATCCTAGAGATTCAACTAAAAAGTTATTTGAAACAATTAATAATTTTAGCAAGTAGCAGGATATAAAATAAATCCACATAAATTATCAGCATTTCTATATATCTCCAACAAAACTCTTCAAGAAGAGATAGTGAGAGACACCCCATTTAAATAAGTGTAGACTGTATAAAATACCTGGGAATATATCTGCCAAGACAAACCCAGGAACTACATAAACATAATTATAAAATGCTTTTTATACAGATAAAGTCAGATTTAAATAATCAGAGAATTATTAATCATTCATGAGTGAGCAGAGCCAATATACTAAAAATGACAACTCTTCCTAAACTAAATACTTATCCAATGCCATCTCAAACTACCAAAAATTATTTTATTGAGCTAGAAAAAATAATACAATTCATTTGGAAAAACAAAAGGTTATGGGTATCAAAGAAATTAATGAAATAATGAAATGAATTAATGAAAAATATAAAGGAAGGAGGTTTAGCAGTACCAGATCTTAAACTTTGTTATAAGGCAGTAATTATCAAAATTATTTGATAAGAAATAGAAAGGTGGATCAGTGGAACAGAGTAGACATAAAATATACGGCAGTAAATCATTTTGGTAACCTTGAGTTTGACAAAAGTAAAGATTTTTCAGATAAAAATACACTATTTGGTAAAAAAGAAAAATATTTTGGGAAAACTGGAAAGCAGTCTTGCAGAAATTGGATATAGACCAATATCTTACAACATTTATCAAGATAAGGTCAAAATGGATACATGACCTAGATATAAAGGGATATATCACAAGTAATTTAGAAGAACATGGAACATCATACCTATCAGACTTATAAATAGGAAAAGAATTTGTGAATAAATAAGAGGTAAAGAGCATTGTAAGATGCAAAATGGACAATTTTGATTACATTAAATTACAAATGTTTTGTACACATAAAACCAATGTAGCCAATATTAGAAGGAAAGCATAAAATTGGAGGAAAATATTTTATAGACAGTGTCTCAAATAATATATCTCAAACATATAGAGAACTTTCTCAAATTTATAAGAATATGAATCATTCCTGAATTGATAAATGGTCACGGGATATGAACAGGCAGTTTTTTTTAAATTTACACATTAGTCATAGAAAACATAGACAAAAAAAAAACCTCAAGAAAAATAAAGAAAGGAAAAAAAGTACGCATCAGTCTGTATTCCAACACCATTAGTTTTTTCTCTGAAGATGGATAGCATTTTTCATCGTAAGTCCTTCAGAGTTGTCTTGAATCATTGTATTGCTGAGAATAGTTAAGTAATTCATAGCTGATTATCTTACAATATTGCTATTGTTTTGTACGCAGTAGATGTCACTTTGTATCAGTTTCTGTAAGTTTTTCTTTTCAGGTTTTTCTTTTTTCTTTCTTTCTTTCTTTCTTATTTTTTTTTTTTTTTTTTTGGTGAGGCAATTGGAGTTGTGACTTGTCCAATGACTGTTATGTGTCTGAGTCTGGATTTGAACTCAGGTCCTCCTGACTCCAGAGCTGGTACTCTATCCACTACACCAGCTAGCTGCCCCTTTTCCAGGTTTTTCTGAGAACATCCTGCTAATCATTTCTTATGGCACAATAATATTCCATTGCAATTACATACCACAATTTGTTCAGTCATTCCCCAATTTCCAATTCTTTGCTACCAGAAAAGAGCTGCTGTAAATATTTTTGTACGTATGGATTCTTTTCCTTTTTGTTTTCTTATCTGGGCATAATTGCAAATTGCTCTATAGAATGATTGAATCAGGTCACAACTCCACCAACATGCATTAATGTCTCATTTTTCCCACATCCCCTCCAATATTTGTCATTTTCCTTTTCTGTCCTATTAGCCAATCTTATAGATATGAGGCAGTACCTCAGAATTGTTTTAACTTGACTTTCTACAGTCAATAGTGATTTAGAGCATTTTTACATGGCTATAGATATCTTTGATTACTTCATCTGAAAACTGTTCATATCTTTTGATCATTTATCAATTAGGGAATGGCTCTTATTTTTATAAATATGACTCAGTTCTCTATATATTTGAGAAATGAGGCCTTTAAACAGAGAAACTTGCTTTAATCTTTTTTCACAGTTAAAATTGTTAACTGTATTTCCCTCCATCCTATTTCCTCTTCTGCTTATTCTTTTCTCTCTCTCTTTTCATTCTATCCCTCCTCAAAAGTGTTTTGCTTTTGACTACTGCCTCCCTCAATCTGCCCTCCTTTCTTTTTTTTATTAATTGATTTTGATTTATCAACAATCACTTCCATAAGCTTTTGAGTTTTAAATTTTTGTCCCCCTTTCACCATACCATCTTCCCCAAGACAGTGAGCAATCTGATATAGGCTATACACACACATTCCTATTAAACATATTTTCACATTAGTCATGTTGCAAGAAAGAATTGGAACCAATATAAGGAACCACAAGAAGTAGGAAACAAAACAAAACAGAAGAAAAAAAAAGAGCAAATAGTATGCTTTGCTCTGCATTCAAACTCCGTAGTTCTTTCTCTGGATGTGGATAGCATTTTCCATCATGAAATTTGGGAAGATGTCTTAGATCCTTGCATTGCGGAGAAGAGCTAAGTCTATCAAAGTTAGTCATTGTACAACGTGGCTGTTATTGTGTACAACATTCTTCTGGTTTTGCTCACTTCACTCAGCATCAGTCCATACAAGTCTTTCCAGGTTTTTCTGAAGTCTGCCTGCTCATCATTTCTTATAGCACAATAGTATCCCATTACATTCATATACCACAACTTGTTCAGCCATTCCCCTATTGATGGGCATCCTCTCAATTTCCAATTCTTTGCCACCATAGAAAGAGCTGCTATAAATAATTTTGTACATGTGGGTCCTTTTCCCATTTGTATGATCTCTTTGGGATACAACCCTAGAAGTGCTATTACTGGGTCAAAGGGTATGAACATTTTTATAGCCCTTTGGGCATAGTTCCAAATTGCTCTCCAAAATGGTTGAATTCCCTTCTTTCTTTCACCCCTTTCTTTTATTCTCTTCCCCTCCTACTTTTGAATAGGCAGTTTTTCAATGAAGAAATTAAAACTATATATAGTTACATAAAAATGCTCTAAATCATTATTGATTAGAGAAATACAAATTAAAACAACTTTGAGATATAATCGCACACCTATCAGATTGTCTAAAATGATGACAAATGTTGGAGGGGATATGGAAAAACTGGGACATTAATACACTGTTGGTGGAACTGTGAATTGATCCAACCATTTTGAAGAGCAATCTGGAATTATGCCCTTAGATAAATTGCGTAAACCCTTTGACTCAGCAATACCACTATTAGGTCTGTTTCCCAAGGTTATCAGAAGGGAAAAGTAAAAGAACCTATATATTCTAAAATATTTGTAAGAGATTTCTTTGTGGTGGCAAAGAACCGGAAATTGAGGAGATACTCCTCAGCTGGGGAATGGGTGAACAAGTTGTGGCATAAGATTGTGATGGAATACTACTGTGTTATAAGAAATGATGAGTTGATTGAATTTAGAAAAATGTGGGAAGACTTGCATGAAATAATGAAAAGTGAAGGGGGCAGAACCAAGAGAACATTGTATACAGTAATAGCAATATTGTTCGAAGAATAATTGTGAACAACCAAGTTATTCTGAATCCTATAAATACTCAAATCAACTATAAAGGACCTATGAAAGAAGATGCTATACAGCTCTAGAGAAAGGACTGATCAATAGAATTACACATAGTATAGTTTTACATATATTTATAAATCTGTGTCAAATGGTGGCCTTCTCTATTGTAGGGTAGGGAGGGGGAGAAAGAGACAGTTCTGAACTTAAAATGTAACCAAAAATAAATAAACAAACAAATACATAGGGGAAAAGAAAGATACTTGTTGGTCTCCCTGCCTTGAGTTTCTTCCCGATCTGATCCACCCCCTACACAGCTGCCAATGTGATTTTTTTTTTCACATTTTATTGGAATTATGCCCCAAAAGTTACTAAACTGCCTATCTGCTTTGACCCAGCAATGCCACTACTAGGTCTATTTCCCAAGATGGAAAAATAAAAAGAACTTATATGTTCTAAAATATTTATAGCAGCTCTATTTGTGGTAGCAAAGAACTAGAAATTGTGGAGACGCCTGTCAGTTGGGGAATGGCTGAACAAGTTCCGGTATATCATTGTGATAGAATACTACTGTGCTGTAAAAAACAATGTTTTATTCCCAAGCACATATCTAACCATATCATCTCCCCTCTTTGCCTCTCTGCCCCACTTCCCCATAAGCTCCTGTGGTTCTTTATTACTTGTAAGATGAGGTATAAAATATTCTGTTTTAAAGCTTAGAGTCTTCATACCTTTCCACTTTTCTTACATTTTAATCCCACCAAGTATTCTACAATCCAGTGACACTGATATCCTTGATGTTCCTTGCACAAGACTCCATTTTCCTACGCCATTGTCTTTTTACTGGCTGTCTACTACAAGAACAATGCTCTCCCTCCTCACTTTCACCTTCTGATTTTCTTGACTTCATTCAAGACTCAGAACTAATCTCAGCTTCTGCAAGAGACCTTTTTAGTGCCTTCATCTCCCTCCTTTTGCTCTATTTCAGGGCTGGGGAACCTGCAGCCTCGAGGCCACATGTGGCCCTCTAGGTTCTCAAGTGTGGCCCTTTGGCTTCCACATGTGACCCTGAATCCACTTGGATTCAGTTGAAGGGCCACACTTGAGGACGTAGAGGGCCACATGTAGCTTCAAGGGCACATCCCCAGCCCTGCCCTAGTTAGTGATTCTATGATTACTTCCCATTTTCTGTCCATATTTTGTATGTACATGCTTGTTTGCATGTCATCCCCTCCACTAGGCTGTGAATGCCTTGAGGGCAAGGAAGGTGTCTTTGCCTTTCTTTGAATCCCTAACATTTAATTCAATGCCTGGCACATAAGCCCTGAATTAATTCTCTCTTGACTGATTACTGACTGAATGGATAATTGATTGTTTAACATTTAAAGGCATTTGAGGAAACCATTATGTTTAGTTCTCTCTTCAAAATATGTTTGAAAGTTTCAGTATATGAAATACGTTCTCATGTATCCTGAGAGGATGGTTTTTCCATCCATAAACTCTTATCTCTATACTTCTCCCAAAGGCCTTCTTTTCTTCAACAGCTGTAACCATGTTTATCTCCAAATGTCTCTAAGCTTTGTTTTGGGTTATTCTGGTTTACCTTGGAATACCATTGCTTCCACTATAATGAATTCTGTTTTCTTGTGAAATAGCTCTTTGTTTATTCCTTAGTAGTTTTAACCCATCTGTATCATGCCATCACATGTATATCTATTCACATGTATCAGTTAACATGTCTCTAACAGATTCACCCCATTGAATACTAGCAAATGCTCTCCAACCTGATAGTTAATTCAGCTGGAGCAAAGGGCCCTATTTCCCAGGGAGTAAGTTACAGAGCCTGATACTACTGGGACATAAGTACTGGCATTATTGCCAGGGAATGGGCCTGAGAAAATCTACGTATTGATGAATAATGGAGAATTGACTGTGTTTAGTTACTGAGAAACTCTGATTTCTCATTTGTTGTTACATGTTGGAGTGAAGACAGAAGGATCTGAAATGTATTGCTGGCTTTCAACAATAGGGGATATGTTTACAATGGAAAAAATAGACATTCATTAAAAGACAAGGGAAAAGAATGTCTTACTAGGTCAGTTCCATTTGTGGAATTACAACAAAGAAAACATTAATATAATTAAACCAGTACAAATTAAAATTGCTTCTTTTTTGCTAATTGCCAGCTTGGTCAATCTTCTGTTTTACAGAAGAGAAGCAAACCCCACAAACCTCAAAGCTCAGAATGAACTTAGGTGGCTGCCTAGATTTCTGGGCCAACCCCTTCTTATAATAGACCATTTTTGCTCTAGAGATGTTGCCCCATTCTGCCCAGTACCCCTACTCTACTAATTCTCTAAAATGACTCTTATTTGGAATTTCCCATCCTGGAAACTTCCTGCTTTCTAAGTAATTTACACATAACTCCTTTTGATATCGAAGGTGGGAAACCAATCAGATACAAAGGAGAGAGAGTCCACTCTTTACACACCTAGCTGTAAAATGCCTGGCCTTCATCTACATTGCTAAGTTACTCTGTTAATGTGGTACTAACTCAGGTGTTTTTTGTTTTTGTTTTTGTTTTTTGTTTGTTTTGGCTAGGCAATGGGGTTAAGTGACTTGCCCAGGGTCACACAGCTAGTAAGTGTTATGTATCTGAGGCCAGATTTGAGCTCAGGTCCTCCTGAATCCAGGGCTCTATCCACTGTGCCACCTAGCTGTCCCCTTAGGTATTTTTGTATGAAATTGTAGAGGAATAGTAAGGTCTTGGCATAACCTGGGCATCAGGTCCGAAAAGCACCTCCCAACATGATTGATTCCCACTTCTCTTCCTGCAATCACTCACTCAAAGAAAGGACTTCCCCACTAGTGAAGTATAGATATACCTTGGCCCTCTGGAGAGTTGGCTCTTCTTGTCTCTTTAGTCCTAATATATCATTGCCTCTTTTGCCCCTACTCTTGGGTATTTTAAGTTAAGCACTTTCTCTTGTGCAAGATAAAATGCACCAGCAACAAAAGCCTATTTCTTTTTAGCATTATTGGCCAACTTGCATTCTTCTAAGAGGTGGATGCAAAGAATAAATTTCCTAGTCTTTAATGCCAACCTCAGTAATATCTTATAGATATTTAGTAATATCTTTAATTACTTAGTAATATCTTTGATGTTTTGATCCAGAAGGATACCCTTATGGGGATACTCTTTCCAAGTTGAACCAAAAGCTCCTAGTCAGGAGTGGGTGATTTTCTTCATTCAGAGATACACTAAGTTTCCTGTGAGCTGAATGCAGCCATAACACCAAAACTACCCTACTGTATTGCCCTTTATCATTCCCTCTAGACTCCCCTGACCCTTTTCTCTTTTTCAGAGATTCTGAGACTTGAATCATGGTGACTGACTAGGAAATGTCAAGTTTCAATTAGTGATCTCTTCCCTTATATCTTTCATTTTGATTCCTAGTCATCAGAAAACAGTCTTGATCATCACAAAAGCAGCTGCAATGGACTGGTGGGGCAGCTGGTTACAAATAAAAAGGCAGAAATGGTTATGAAAGATCGAGCAGATTCTGAAAAAGGGATAGTCCATTTTTGTTCTTTACATTTTCTTCCAACTGAATTTGGGATTAAAGATGGC
Organism: Vombatus ursinus; assembly: GCF_900497805.2. Classification (NCBI taxonomy): domain Eukaryota; kingdom Metazoa; phylum Chordata; class Mammalia; order Diprotodontia; family Vombatidae; genus Vombatus; species Vombatus ursinus. Next base: position 6,154,779 of record NW_020954630.1, read on the forward strand.
TGAACTTACATGAAGAGTAAGGTCAGTTTCAAGGTAGAACTTAAAGGATAATGAGCTTTTTCCTTTGACAGTTTTATAAAAATTATTCCTTTAACCACCAGGTGGCATTGATAGCCATTAACTGGGGAGATGCACACTCACCTTGGAGATTGGAGCATCTGTTCTCCCTCAGGGTAAAAGTGCTGAGCATAGATCCTTGACCTATCAAAGAAGAAAAGGACCCCAGAAGTCATCTATTCCAACCCAAATTGGAAGAAGGAATCCGCCGTAGTCATCTGGCCTCTGCTAAAAGACCTCCTGAGAGGCAGACCTCATTACTTTATCCAGGGAACCCTTTCCATTTTGAACTTTCCAATTGTTACAGAGTTTTCCTTTTATGTCAAACTGAATTATGCCTCTCTAACTTCTATCTGTTTCTCCTATTTCTGTCCTTTTGGGATCAGCAAAGCAGATATTTGGAAGATTGTCATTTGGAAAAAGGAGCAAATTTGAAGACACCTATGTCTCATCCTCTCAATCAGCCAAGTCTGTTTTTATTCAGGCTACCTGTCTCAGTTCCTTCAAACTAGTCTGTTATGTAATGGTTTTGAGTCCCCACATCTTTCAATTCAACAATCGTTTTTAAATGCCTACTATATTTCAGACATTGGAACAGGGCAACTAACTGTTATAGTGAAGAGAGTGCTAGGCCTGGAGTCAGAAAGACCTGAGTTCAAATCCAGCCTTAGATACTTACTAGCTCTGTGACCCTGGGGAAGTCACTTAACCTCTGTTTGCCTCAGTTTCCTCAGCTGTAAAATGGGAATATTAATAGCAACTACCCCCACAAGGTTATAAAGATCAAATGAGATAATATTTGTAAAGCACTTAGCACAGTACCTGGCACATAGTAGGCACTGTAAAAATGTTAGCTGTTATTATTTTTACAAGGTTCTGAGAATACTAAGAAAAAATGAAACAACGCCTGACCTTATAAACAAAGCAAATACAAAATAATTTTGGGGAGAAAGAAGAATATTGGCAATGGGGGAACTAGAAGGGCTTCATTCAGATGGAAGAACTTGAGTTGAGTTTAGGCCTTGAAGAAATTTAGGTTTTCTAAGAAAATGTTTCAGGATCTTTAGATCATCCTTGTTGCTTTTTTGTAGGCATACTTCAGCTTGCCAAAGTTCTTCCTAAAATGCAGCATAAATACTGTTCTCATGCTAAGATCTCTGAATTTGAATTTTGACAGCCTCTTTCTACTTCATCACCTCTTGCCTAGACCATTGCAATAACTTTAAATTTTTTTTAAATTTATTTCATTTTTAATTTATAGAATAAAACAAGCATCTCCATAAAATAGTATTTAATAATAATAGAAAAGATGATTGCACACGAAACTACAAATCTATTATGTACAACTTGCTATTCCTTTTAGATATATAATAAAATTATCATGTAAATTTTTTCCTTTTTTTTCTTCCTCCCTTCCCCATAAGTTTCTCATTTCTAAAGTCTCTCCCTTCTCCATCCATCCTCTGCATAGCTCCCAAGGTGATTTTACAAAGGTACAGGTCTGACTATGTCAGTACCCTATTCAGTATATTACAATGGCTCCCTATTACCTCTACAGTCAAATCCAAATTTCTCTATTTGGCATTTAAAGCCCTTCATACCTGAGTTCCAATCTACCCTTCCAACCTTCTTATGCATTACTTCTTTTCACTCTGTACAATCCAACCAAACTGGCCTTCTTGGTATTCCTCAAACATGACATACCCCCTTCCTTTCTCTGTGCTTTTTCACTGGCTAGCCCACATTCCTGAAATGTACTTCATCTTGACCTCTACCTCTAAGAATATCTAATTTCCTTCAAAGTTCAATTTAAGCATCACATTCTATATGAACCCACACTCTAAAGGCCTTCCCTACTTTATTCTGACGTTGTGGAGGTAGTTACTAAAACCTGTATGATCCCAACTGCAGTTCCTTGATATTTTTTTTTCTTTCTGGCTGCTTGCAGTATTTTTCTTCTATATGAAAGCTTTAGATTTTGTCAATGACATTCCTGGGAGTTTTCATTTTGAAGTTTATTTCAGGAATTGATTGGTGGATTCTTTCTATTTTTACATTACTCTGTTGTTCTAATATGACTGACAGTTTTCTTCAATAATTTTTTTAACTATGATATCCAGTTTCTTCCCTTTTGGGGAGGGAGGGGTCATGGATTTTAAGTAGTCCAAAGATTTTTAAGTTACCTCTCCTTGATTTGTTTTCCAGGTCAGTTATTTTTGATATGAGATACCTCACATTTTCTTCTATTTTTCCAATCTTTTGACTTTGTTTTAATAATTCTTATTGTCTTCTGGAGTCATTAACTTTTTTTTGGCCCATTCTAATTCTTAGGCAGTTTGTTACTAGGGTAAGATTTTGTACCTCTTGTATTAAACTAATGATTCTTTTTTCAAGTCTCTCCTCTGTAGTTTTCATTTCTTGTATAATATCACTTTTAATCTTAAAAAGACCTTTTGCATCATTTTTCCTAGAAATTCTAATGGTTCCTATTGACAGCCTTTTTTTAAGCAAATTCTTTGACTGTAGGTAGTTTTGAGTTCCGGTCATCCCTAGCAACATAAAAGTCTTTGTAATTTTTTTTATTTGCTAATTTTTGATGTTGAGGCCTCAGGAGTTGAATCTATAAAGGAGTTGAAAACATGGAATAAGATATTCCAAAATATATAGGTCTACAACAAGGAATAATTTACCCAGGAAAACTGAACATAATCCTACAAGGGAAAAAATAGATCTTCAATGAAATAGACATTCAACTGTTCCTGATGTAAAAACTGGAGCTGAAAAGGAACTCTGAGATACGAATATAGGAATTAAGAGAAAAATAAGAAAGTAAGTACAAGTGAAAAATTGGAAAGGACTTTATAAGAATGAAATGTTTACATTCTAATGGAGGGGGGGATGATAGAAGGGTCCTTTCAGAATCCTAATGTCATCCAAGGCCATAAAGATAATCAAACAATAAAGAAAACTTAGAGGTGGCCATGTTATGTTTTTGTGATGCTGAAAGAAGAAAGAAAAGAGGGGAAGATGCAAAAGGTGAAATGAGGGAATTTATGTAATTGGATTATGCAAGTAGACATACACACGAAAGTAGATTGAATGAAGGGAGCAGCTTCACTTGAACTTCACTTTCATCTAAATTGGACAAGAGAAGAACATATGCACTCTCGAGCGTGCGCACACACACACACACACACAGTTTGGCACAGGAATAAATTCAACTCAACAGGGATACAGAAAGGAAAAGGAAAATGGGAAAAGGAATTATAAGAATGTAGATTGAGGAAGGGATTAGTCCTATGCAAAAAACCCTAAGTTTGGAGAAGGGATCGTTAAGAGGAAAGTAAGAGAAAGAACTTATAATAAAGGGTATGTGCATAGTAAAGAGGGGGAAAAAAGCATAAGAGAATAGGACGGAGGAAGTATGATGAAATTAGCTATCATAACTGAATGTGAATGGGATGGATTCATCCAAAAAATGGAAGAGGAAACAGTATGAATTAGAAAGCAAAATCCAACATATGTGAAACATATATGAAATATAAAGATGCACAGAGAGTTCAGGTTGGAGCAAAATCTATTATGCCTCAGCTGAACACAAAAAAGCAGGGGGTAGCAATTATGATTTCAAACAAGGCAACAACAGAAATAAACTTAATCAGAGGTAGGGAAACTACATTTTGCTCAAAGGCGCTAGCTATAGACAATGAATTGATTTCAATACTTAACATATATGCACTGAACTATAGAGCATCTAAATATTTAAAAGAAAAGCTAAATTAATTACAAAGAGAGATATACAATAAACTATTAATATGAGGACCTAAATGTAGCCCTTTTGGCCCTAGATAAATGTAATGAAAAATAACAAGAAGTTAAGAACTTGTATAGAATTTTAGAAAAGTTTGTTATGATAGACCTCTTGTGATTATTGAATAGAAATTTTTTAAAAGTATACATATTTTCAGCTGTTCATAGTAATTTTACACAAATTGACCAGGTAGTCAGACTTTAAAACCTCATAAAACAATGGAGAAAAGTAGAAATATTAAGCATAATATTAGCTGACCATAATGCAATAAAAATATATTAAATGGCCACTGGGAAAATTTTAAAAAACAGCTGGAAGCAAAATAATTTAATCCTAAAGAACTGTTAGCAAAAAAGAAGAAATCATAGAAATGATAATTTTCTTAAAGATAATTACAATGACACACCACCTCAAAAATTTTTTGGAATTCTACCAAAGTGACCCTTAAAGAAAAATTTGTATTTCTAAATATTTTCAATTAACAAAAAAGAGGGGCAGCTAGGTGGCACAGTGGATTGAGCACCCGACCTGAAGTCAGGAGGACCTGAGTTCAAATCCGACCTCAGACCAAACACTTGACACTTACTAGCTGTGTGACCCTGGACAAGTCACTTAATCCCAATTGCCTAAAAAAAAAAAAATTAACAAAAAAGAAAAAACCACAGATCAATGAATTGGACATGCAACTGAAAAAAAAAACAACCTAAAAATTAACCAATTAAAAAACCTCAATTAAACAGTAAAATAGAAATCCTAAAAATCAAGGGATTAGCAAAACTGAAAATAAACAGAAAAATACACTAAATTGATAAATAAACTAAGGAAAGGGTTTTTTTTTTTTAAGTAAAGAAAAATCATACTAGGTGGTGCAGTGGATAGAGCACTGGCCCTGAAGTCAGGAGGACCTGAGTTCAAATCCAGCCTCAGACCAAACACTTGACACATACTAGCTGTGTGACCTTGGGCAAGTCACTTAACCCCAATTGCCTCACCAAAAAAAAAAAAATCATAAAATAGATAGACCATGAACTAAAATGATTAAAAAGAAAGTGGAAAACCAAATTACTAGTATTCAAAAATGAAAATGGATAATTCACAAGAAATGATGAAGAAATTATTATTAGGAACTATTTTGCCTTACTCTTTGCCAATAAGTCCAATAGTTTAAATGATAAAATTAGTATTTACAAAAATTTAAAATACCCAAATTGACAGATCTCAGAGGAAGAAATTGAATAAGGCATGCATGACCTCTCAAAGAAAAAAAAAAACACAACAACCCAGGACCAGATGGATTCACTAGTAAATTCTATAAAACTTTCAAAGAACAATTAATTCCAATATTGCATAAACTATTTGAAAAAATAGCAAAGGAATGGATCCTACCAAATTCCTTCTATGACACAAATAAAGCCTTAATATATCAGCCAGAGAGTCCAAAAATAAAAAGGAAACTAGACCAATATCCCTAATGAAGAGCAATGCAAAAATTTTAAATAAAATATTGGCAAAGGACATGACAACATATCGCAAAAATTGTACACTATGATCAAGTTGAATTTATACCTAGAATAAAGAGTTGGTTTATTATAGTAAAACTATAAACTTACTTAACCATATTAATAACCAAAACAACAAAAATCAAGTGATTTTATGAACAGATACAGCAAAAGCTTTTAACAAAATACAACATCCATTTCTGTTATTTTTTATAAACACTACACAATGTAGCAATAAATAGACTTTTCCTTAACATGATAAATAGTATATATCTAAAACCAAGGGCTAAAGTTGTACATAATGAGATAAAAAAGAATCTTTTCCAATTAAATTGGAGGTAAAATTGTCACTATTTCTATTTGACATAACACTTGAAATGCTATCTTTTGCAATAATACAAGAAAAGGAAATTGAGGGAATAAGCATATGAAAAGAAATGAGATTGCCACTTTTTATAGATGATGTGATGCTGTACTTAACTCTAGAGAAGTAACTAAAAAATTAAAACAGTAACTTCAGCAAACTTACAGGATATAGCACAAATCCAAAGAAATCATCAGCATTTCTATATAATATTAGTAAAATTCAGCAGGAAAGTATAGAAAGAGAACTTGCATTTAAAGTAACTATAGAATATACTAAATAAATAAAAAAAGAATACACTAAGTAATTGGGAATCTATTGACAAATACACACAAGAACTATATAAATACAACCACAAACCACTATTTAAAGAGATAAAGGCAGCCTACCCATGAGCTATTAATATTTCTTCAATTATTTAGGCCTGAATCAATAAAATAAAAATTGCAATACTACCTAAATTAACTTACTTATTCAATGCCATGCCAATCAGACCACCAAAGGATTAATTTGTAGAACTAGAAAAAAGAAAAATGAAATTCATATGGAAACACCAGAAGTCAAGAATCTCAAGGGAAATAATGAAAAAAATAAGTGGGAATGAAGGGAGCCTACCAGTGTCAGATTTCAAAACCTTCAAAAAGCATTAATTCTCAAAACAATTAAGTGTTGGTTAGAAAATAAAGAGCTTAATCAGTGGAACAGATTAGGTACACAACATTCAGAAGCAAATGAGCTGGTTGCCTAGTGTTCAGTAAACACATAGTCCCCAGCTATTGGGATAAGGACCCATTATTTGATTAAAGAAAGAAAAAAACCTACTGGGAAAATTGGATGAGAGATGAGAAAACTCCTCCTAATGGAAGTCAGCAACTTTCCTGCAGTTTAGAGTCTTAGAGAGTTTCCTAGAACACTTGAGAGATTAAATGACAACAGGATCATATGGTCAGTATCTATCACAAGCAGAACTTAAGCCCAAGACTTCCTGGCTTCAAGGGCAGCTTTCTAACCTCTATGCCATGCTGCTTCCAAATTGAAAAGTTTGATTCTGGGCAGCTAGGTGGTGCAGTGGATAGAGCACCGGCCCTGAAGTCAGGAGGACCTAAGTTCAAATCGTGGCCTCAGACCAAACACTTGATACGTACTATCTGTGTGACCTTGGGCAAGTCACTTAATCCCGATTGCCTCACCAAAAAAAAAAACAACAAACCAGAAAGAAAAAGAAAAGTTTGATTCCTAAACAATACTTTCTCTATAGGAATAATTTTCTATTTTCAATGTGAAATACATTAAACCTTTGAGAAAGGTACCATGCAATCCTTCCTACTCATCTATATATAGATGACAGTGTTGATTTGAGGTCAGCATTTTTAACATAGTTCATCACTTTGATGACCATTGCTAGTCCTCTGACCTCTGGTTCTTCTTTCTTAACAATTTCCTCCTTTCTGGTTGGTTCTGTATATGTTTATTTTTCTCTTCAGGGCCAGGGTGACTAGGAGCTGGGAGTGATGGGAGAGTTCTCATTCTTTCTGTATATTTTGGTATTTATGTTTTAGGCAAATTCTCCCTTATGAACTTAGTGATATGAGGTAGCATGTTGCTCAAGGGAGGTTACTAGGAAATCAATCAGTAGTGATGTTGCTTAAATACCATATGGGTAACTCAGTGAAGTATCATAATCTAACCACAGTAAAGAGTTGTAGATCTGGGGACTGGAAGACTATTTTAAGATCAGCTACTCCCCTACCCCTTCATTTTAAAGATAAGTAAATTGAGATCTCATCTTCATCATTTCCTTTCACTCTACCAAGAATGGCCCAGACAATCCATTCTTCATAAAATTCTGGTCAGCCTGATTCTGATGATACCACTGATTGGACTAGCATGTCAGCTGCTGTGTTGAAACTGCTCCTATGAATCGTAAAAATACATATAGTGGCATAAGGTGCAGGCTGGCCTTATTGTGATGATTAATTTAACAAAGAGGACTACAGAGCAAAGTGCTCCTTCATGTTCTGATATCACAAGAAGGCAAAATAATACAAAACAAATTAGAAATACCTGCTGGAAATGCTTCAGTGCAGATAGCATTGAACTCTAAAATGGACAAACCACAAATGCATATTAATTGGATGACAACATGAAAACTTTCATTATGCTCCAGTAACATATCATAATTGGAAATGTCTTAGAGTTATGAGCAACGGCTTCATAGTGCTTTTTGTCAACAATGTGCTTATCTCCAGGTTACACAAATGTGTATTGAAGATCAATGCAGATAATCATGAGAAACAACAATCTCCAAACCTTGATTCGTTAAAATAAAAGCTGAAATCAAGGAATTAGAACAGAAATATGAAGAGGGAAAAATTGATGAACCTGAGTTCATTTAAAATCTTCAGTTAACACAAATTCCAGAACCTCTACTTAAAATAAAACCAATGTCTCCTATGATGCTGATTGGTACACTTATTTAGATTGGAATTTTTAAAAGCCTTTTTTGAGTTTGATGGCAAGAATCCAACTAATATACCAATGATACCAAAACAGAGTTATTAATAAAGCTAGCATTTGCCATAACCATTATGAATGAACATATTCTTCCACAGTATTTGACAGAAAGTGTAAAAATACTCCCAAACCTCCACATAATTATATCTGTTGCAACTACTGACATGAAAAGAGCCATAGAAGAAAGTTGGAGCTAGGGATTTGGTCCAGCATTCTGGAAAGCAATTTGGAACTATCCCCCTAAAGTCACTAGCCTGTGTACACCCTTTGGCCCACGATATCACTAGGAGGCCTACACCACAAAGAGATCAAAGAAAGAGGAAAGAATCCATATGTACAAAAATACTTAGAGCAGCAATTTCGATAGGGACAAAGAACTGAAAACTAAGGGGATATCCAGCAATTGGAGAATGGCTGAACCAATGACGGCACATGAATGTAATAGATTATTTTTGTACCATAAAAAATGATGCAACAGATGGTTTCAGAGAAACCTGGGGAAGCTCACATAAAATGATGAAGAGGGAAATAGTGGAAGTAAGAGAACACTGTATATAAAAACAATGCTATAAAAATGAACAACTTTGAAAGACTTAATTAGAATTCTGAGCAATGCAGTGAGTGACTACCTTGATTCCAGAGAGCTTACGATGATGAAGAAGCATGCAACCCATTCCTGATAGACAGGTGTTGACTGAATATAAAGAATGAGACCTCCATTTCTAGACATGACCAATATGGGAATTTGTTTTGCTTAATCATGTGTATTTGTTACAAGGACTTTTTTTTTAATTTGGGGGAACAGGGAGCTATAAGAGAGAGAAAATAAATGCTTGTTAATTAAAAATATATTAGTTTAAAAAATTTAAGGAAGATGAAGTTATCAAGGAATATCCCCAAGGACAGGTATCAAATACCACCATGGGAGAAGTGACCTGAGAAAGCTATTGAAGACCTGCAGAAAGACATTAGAAAATTACATTATGACTTTCAGTTGATCTGAATATCAATATCTAGCTGGAGCATGTAATAAAAAACTTGGATACCATATCACTCAAAATAATAAGAGAGAGAGAGAGAGAGAGAGAGAGAAACGTGAAGAATGGAAGAATGGAACTGGGAAACAAAAGTATATCAGAAGCGTGGAAAGTAGAAAATGTGTGAATTTGGAGTCAGATGACCTATGTTCAAGTCCCTGCTCTGCCACTTACTATTTATCTATGGGCAAATTACTTAATCTCTTTAGGCCTCATTTTCCTTAGAAGTGCTGGCTACTCTACACTTTGGCTTCTTCCCACAGGCTTTCTCTCCCTTCAGGGACCTGAAAGGAGCCTGGACTCATATGTCTTCTTTCTAAAACCTGGAAGTCAGAAGACTAAGATTTCTCCCCTCAAGCTCTCACCAACTCTGTTCTCTCAACCAAGTAGGTTTGGAGCATCTCCACCAAAGAGGATAGTCTGATGTAAATGGACCTTTGAGGCAATGGTTACATTCATAAAAGGGAAGGGATTAGAGTACTTGGCTTTCAAGTCCCTTCTAGTTCTAAATCTATGATCAACTGAAAGTCAAAATGTAAGGCAATAAGGAGTTAATGCAATGCAAATAACAAAATACACAATTCAACCTCAGTCTTTACTACAGCAGCTTGAGAATCCAGGAGAAGATTCCCAAAGAAGAAGGATGTGGAAAAATCTGATTATTTATATGGTCTCAATAAGCACAAAACAACCAAAAAAGCAAGTTGGACAAAAGCAAAAGAGAAAATTGTGCACCATTGATGTAATGTACAACATAAAAGTTGTATCAAGGGAAGTTAATGCAACTTTTTTGCAAAACTAAAAAGTAGCAATGATCAGTAAGATTCACGACTATTGGCTCAAATGTTTCACAATAGTACTCGAATAACTCAGCTTCCCCTAAGACGCAAAATGGATACAACCTTTTTTTTTTTTAACAAAAAGCATCATGTATACAATAACAAAAGATGAGTCCCCCCTGAATATAGGCCAATTATAGGTTTGTGTACTTTAGGATAATAATAACAACAACAATAATAGCTAATGTTTATATAACACTTACTATGTTCCAGGTATTGTGCTAAACGATTTACAATTATTATCTCATTTGATCCTCTCAATAACCCTGGGAAGTAGGTGCTATTATTATCCCCATTTTACAGATGAGGAAATTGAGGCAAATAGCGGTTAGGTGATTTGCCCCGGGTCACATAGCTTTAAGTGTCTGAAGCTAGATGTGAACTAAGATTTTGCTGACCCCAGGCCTGGTGCTCTATCCATTGTACCACCTAGCTGCCTTTACAACCGATTCACAGCTTTTAGTATTCACAACAATCTATAAACAAGAAAACAAAATATTGGCTGAGGACCAAAAAAAAAAAAAAGTATACTAAAAAGTCCTAGAAATATAAAGAGCAACTCACTATCCATTTGGTAATTGTGGAAAAAGATGCCCCAAAGTAGCACAATATTCATATTGCCTTTATTGATAATTGCAAAGCCTTTGAAAGTCTAAATGCAGGTTTAAGTTTAATAGATTAATCATTTAAATAAAATAGACCTAAGTGTAATGAGAACACTAAAGTATTTGATGTCCATGTGGAAAACTGTCTTCTATTTCAAGCATGTCACCAATGCAATGTCAAGAACAACACAACAATGTCAAGGACAAGTATAGTGGATAGAGTCCTGGAATTAGAATCAGTGATATCTGAGTTTGATTATGCCTCACGCATCAACCAGCTATGTGACTCTGGACAAATCACTTCACTTCTCTCAGCCACAATTTCTCTGTCTATTAAATGGGGGTGGGGGTAGATTTGATGACCAAGGTTCCTTCCAGCTTTATACCCATGAACCTGTGACACAAAACAGAGCATCATTCAAGGAGAAAGTTTAAACTCATTATGGTTCTGCCTGTCTTTGAATCCATTATCATCTCTCCTCCAAAGAACTGAATATGGATTATAAGTTAAGGAAGTAGTTATACCAAATCACCATATAAATCATTTGATATACATGGATAGCATCAAGTCATATGACTCCACTGTGGGAAAATGCCTGAAACAGCTTCTTCTTCTCATAGAATTTTTATCCAATCATATCAAACTATAATTTGGATTTGATAAATATAAAATTCTTAATGTACACCAAGGAAAGATAAAGACTAAAGGTTCTGAGCTTGAATCTGGAAATCAAATACAACCAACAGATAAAAAGAATGCTTACAAATAACTTGTTCTTCTCTAGCCATTAAGCATAAAGCTATCGGGGAGAAAAGTTGTATACATCAAAAGACTTACCAGAATCCTAAAATCAAGATTCAATGGGAAGAGCACATTTTAAACAATTAACATATATGCAGTACTAGTCTTGACATCAATTTTTGCAAGAGTAAAATGCTCAATAGATTTTCAAAGTATCCCCACAAAAACTCCAATTTTTACAAAATAGAGAGCTCATTACACTAAGGCAATTAGAGAGCGATTAACACTTTTTTTTATCAAAAAGGAAGAAGAGGATTGATTATTTTTTCTCAGAACCCATGATAAAGTTTTCAAATTTACAGAGGAACTTCAGGAGTAAATAGACTTTATTTAGCAGATTGAGCAATTGTAAATGCTGACAATCTACCATTAGATTTCTAAATGTAATTGCAAGTAGTTTCCTCTGGGATGGAGGACGGCTAGGATCAAGAATTGGATCAAAAGATCTTCCATAAGCTGCAATGACATGAACTCAACCAATGATATGTTGACAAAGAAGCATCAATCGAATGGCTGAGTCATGCAGACTCATCATGGAATTGCAATTCAGCATCAGGTCATTGTCACCAGAAATTAAAGAAAGATTATTCTTAAAGAGTCTGGATTTATTGAACAATACAGATTTTGCAAGGAAATTGTAATAACTATGTAACACATCACAGTGGACTGGTAAAAATTTAGCACCTACAGCATATCCAGAATAACATGACCAGGTGGCGTGAATGATACATCAGAAGCTTGCTGTTTTTCATGAACATAAAAAGACAGCAAATCCTCCTACTACAAATACAAACCCCTAGTTATCCTTCAGAAACAGTCCTTACCCTCCCAAAGTTCTTGCAATCTACCATGCATTCCCCCATTAATGAGGTCATGGCTCCATTGAAGAACCAAAGTCTATAATTACTATGTATGAATGCAGTAATGCCAACTAAAATTCCTATGATGCCTCCTTAGCTAAAAACCAGTTAGCTTGTGGAAATTTACATGCTATCGTGGCTCATCTGCATGAGGAAAGCACAAACGAAATGGAAAATAGGTCAATTCTTGCCAATGGCCTCTTTTCTGTCTTCATGGCCCTGACCCTCTCTATTGCTGTAAATACTATCCAAGAAAATCCTATGTGTCAAAAAGAGGAGGGAAGGGGCTAAACAATTGCTTATTTTGCAGTTGAAGGATAAAGAGGATAAATTCAGCTACCTGAATAATAGCTTAGGGTCCTAACACTCCTAGATATGTCACTGCTTTTCCAGTTTCTTAAAGAAACTTGAAAAGATAAGTATGTTGGCCTTCAGGAAACCTGGGTTCTACTCCTGGCTCTCCCCCAGAACAGTTCATTAACTGTCTGTGTGATCTTAGGCAATTCATTTGACTTTTTTTCTTTCATTTTAAAGTCTTCTAAGATTTATTGAATTATAGAACTCCTTTAACAATGAGTTCGAGGGGCAGCTAGGTGTCACAGTGGATAGAGCACTGACCCTAAAGTCAGAAGAACCTAGTCCAAATCCAGCCTCAGACTGAACACTTGACACTTACTAGCTGTGTGACCCTGAACAAGTCACTTAACCCCAATTGCCTAAAAAACAAACAAAAAAAAAATGAGATCTAATCTCATGAAATTTAAACCTATCATGATCTTTAGAGATTTAGATTTTTTTCCCCATTGTGTATGCTGTCCCTTCATACTGTGTGTTATCTGCACACTTAATGAACATTCCATCTATGCCTTTAGCCAAGTCAGTGATAAAAATATTAAGCAGCATGGACCCAAGTATGAATTCCTGGGGTATGCAGTTAGAGATCTCTGGCAAAGTGGACATTGAACCATTAATGATTAGGCTTGAAGTTTGGCCAAACAGTGCAGAATCCATCTACTTTCATCATCAGTTCACATCTATCCCTTTCCTCCACAAGAATAGAATGTTACTTTATCAAATGCCTTGCTAAAATCTTGGTAAATTTTATCTACAGTATTCTTCTTATCCAACAGTTTAATAACCCTGTCAAAAACGGAAATAAGGTCAGTCTGACATGATCTATTCTTTTTTTGGGGGGGGGGGCTAGGCAATGGGGTTAAGTGACTTGCCCAGGGTCACACAGCTAGTAAGAGTTGTATCTGAGGCCAGATTTGAATTCAGGTCCTTCTGACTCCAGGGCCAGTGCTCTATCCACTGTGCCACCTAGCTCCCCCTGGCATGATCTATTCTTGATGAAGCTGTCCTGACTTGTAAGTGCCACTACCTTTTCTAACTGACACACAGTAGGTGCTATAGGAATGCATGTTCTCTTCCCTTCCCTAAATGATCACTAACCATTTCTTTAAGAATGTTCTAGAATTTCCCCAGGGTTACCAATTTTCCCAGTCAAGCACACTGGCATTTTTTTGCATACTCTGTTCTCTTCCTTCAAAAAACAGAACTAAACAAAACAAAAAAACCAAAACAGGGACATTTGCCCTCCAACTTTGTGGTAACTGCCCCACTTTCCAAAGGTGTGGAGGTAGGATATTCAATGTAATATATGGGGAATAACAATTGGCCTGCTTGGCTGGAGTTCAAAATACATGAGGAGGATTCATGTGTAATCCTCCTGGGAAAATAGGCTAGAATCAAATCATGAAGGGCTTTAAATGCCAACAAGGGAGATTTGTATTTTAAATTAGAGGCAATAAGGAGACACAAAAGCTTCTTGAGCTAGCATGACATGGCCAAACCTGGGCTTTATTCATGTCAGTTCATCAGTTGTGTGGAGAATGGATTGGAGAGGTTAGAGGCTGGATTTAGGTAAAGGGAAAAGAAAACTAGGAGGCTTTTTCAATAGTCCCAGGAAGGGGTGATGAAGGTCTGGACTAAGATTTGAGTGAAGAGAAGGGGACAGATAGAAGAAGTATTATGGTAATAAAACCCACAGGACTTAGAAACTTGTTACTCTTATGGGGTAAGTGAGCATGTAAAGGATGATTCCTAGGTTACAAACTCGGGTGACTGGAAGAATCATGATTCCCTCAAAAGAAATAAGGAGGAAGAGTGGGTTTAGGGAGTGAAACATAATATATTTAGTTTTAGACATATTAAATTTGAGACACCTATAGGACATCCAGGTGAAGATAATCCAATAGGCAGTTGAAGATGCCTGAATTTAGCCTAGTGTTCAGGAGAGAGAATAAGGACTACATATTAGGTTTGGGAATCATCTGAATAGAACTGACAGTTGAATCCAGAGGAGTTGATGAGATCTTAAAGAGACCAAGGACAGAACTCTTGGAGATATGACACGCTACACATGGGAGGTAAGACATGAATCCTTCTAAGGAGACTGAGAAGATGGCTATGCTTGGGCAGGATGAAGTCAAAGGAAACTCTAGTGGAGTCCATTTTAGTTCTAACATGCAAATCAGTCATCCAACCTGGGCAAAGTGTTGGAAAATCTAATTGAATTATGGTGTTCTCACTTCCTGCTGAGTTTCCTGGGTGCCCAACTGTGAGCCAAGACCTTGTGGCAGGTGATAGAAGAAATAGGAGAGTGTGAGGAAGTTGCCTTTTTATCTGGTAAAGAGAATGACTGGCAGCATTTGGGATCTAAACAATCTTAATCTATTTTCAAACTTGAAATGGGCAAGAAGCCCAGAGTACTAGTATAGAGCTAGGTGTGGAATGAGAAGGCCATTGGAGCCACTTTTTGGAAGGCAGAAAATAGTAACAGTGCAGCATCACACAAACCTACTGTTGACTACACCTCATTCAAGACATTCTCTCCTCCTTGGAAAAAATATCTCAGTGGTGTAGTCAACACTGCTTAAACCTTCACAGGTCAGCAGGGATAAGAACTAAGACAAGGCTCCTGAATTTACCAATAAAGAGATCATTGGGCTACATGGAAAAGCATAAATTCCAGCAATAAGGAGGTTATTATCCTTCTACTCTGCCCTGATTACATCACATCTGACTTGTGTTCAATTTTGGGTGTCACTGTTTAAGAAGGTGCTGAGAAGCTAGAGAACAGCATGATTCTTCCAGTCACCCAAGTTTGTAACCTAGGAATCATCCTTTATATGTTCACTTAACCCATAAGAGTAACACGTTTCTAAGTCCTGTGGGTTTTATTACTATAATACTTCTACTATCTATCCCCTTCTCTTCACTCAAACCTTAGTCCAGATCTTCATCACCCCTTCCCGGGACTATTGAAAAATCCAGAACTATGAAAGGCCTTGAGCCCATGTCATATGATCATCAGTTGAAGGAAGTGGGAATGTTTAGCCTGTAGAAGACAAAGCTCATGGGCTTTCCCCTCCATATCTTCCCAAAAGGATATTTCACAGTTTCCTTTAGCAGACTGCTTCGGGGTCTCAATACTTAACCATGATAAAATTATTGTTAATGCCTAACCTGTGTGCCTCCATTATTAAATCCATTTTTTTCTAAATGTGCTTGTACTAATAATCTCTCATCTCTAAAGTATACTCTTTCATCTCTTTCAACTGTTTTTCATGACTGTACATATACATATCTCCTAGTGCTTAGCATAATGCCTGGCACATAGTAGGCACTTAAAAATACTAACTGATTGATTTATTCTCTTTTTTTGCAAGGCAATTGGGGTTAAGTGACTTGCCTAGGGTCACACAGCTAGTAAGTGTTAAGTATCTGGTCTGAGACTGGATTTGAACTCAGGTCCTCCTAACTCCAGGGCCAGTGCTCTACCCACCGTGACACCAAGCTGCCCCTTGACTTACTCTTAATTAGTCTTAGAGGTTAACCAATATCTCTGTTAGGCCTGGCATACTACAAGGAAGACAGAATAGCTTTCCTTATTTACTGTATAAACCCCATAAACATAGCTTAGCGTGTGCCCATTGCACAAGAAATAGATTGCCATCAGAAACTAAAGTATGTCAAGAGACAGTGATGCAAATAAACAGAGGGATATTTTGCTGCCACATTATAAACTTCAAACTGTTCAAAGTTCAAATTCCTTATCAAGTCTTGATGAGTACAACACCTGTACCACATAAGTGTCTGCTCACATATGAAAATCACATATTGATTTCAACAACTGATCACTCCAGTGTGGAAAAAAAAATACAACTGTTTTCTTGAAATGACCTGGAATTCAGCCAGATGAGTCAATTTAGTCAAAACAGAGTGTCTGGTAGCCTCAGCTTTAATGTCACATGCAACTTACTGTTGAATGAACAACTAAGTTTGACTTCACTCAGACATGGATCTTCTATGAGGGCTTACTGGTTTCTAGAGAATTACATAAAATATAACATAGAGTGTTATGTATTCTTCTGGCAATTAATACTCATTACCTGAAAATTTATTTCTCACAGGAAACAGCTTCATAACATGCCACTGAAATGGGGACAAGGCTGAAAAGCTTTTGGAATGCTAAGTAAGTGTGTTAAACCTTCTATTAGTGTCAGCCATCTAATATTCTAGGAATATGTACTGCCTGATTGAGCAAACTGCATTAAAGGTAATCCCATCTTTCATCCTGTAAGAAAAAAAACTATCAGGTCAGAAATGTTGGACTGGGTCGGAGAGGTCGGTGATAAGAAAGCAATGTAGTGATGAAAACCCTGCTTCTGAAGCACAATAAAATAAAGTGAGTTCACAAAATAACAACTTTCAAGTTACAATGGTTGGACTAGATGATCTCTCAGCACCATTTCTTCACTTTAGATGAGAAAACTGAGGCCCAGAGAGGTAAGGTGGCTTGCCCAAAACTACATAGACAGTTGGTAGAATGGGTTCTATCACTCATTCACTGATTTCCAATCCAGTTTCCACTTGTGGTCCCTAACTGTGACCTGTTATCCACAGCTTCAGTAGGGCATAGCTTCCTGAAAATAAAAAATGGTGTCAGAAGTCTCTAGCCCAGGATAAGTGTGTGTAGAGGGGGGGAGACTAGTTAGGGGAGGCTCGTTAGATGCAAAAGTTTATTGTATAAACCTACTCCACGCATAGCCAGGTAATCAATTCAGCACCTTGGACAGATCCTAGAATGGCGAGAGGGAGAATCGCCAAGGAGCATTTTAATCAGAGCTTGGGGGTTTCATGGTTTGTAGGAGAAAAAAGGTTGGGGGAGTGGGCAAGATGCAAAGAGGAAGGTGCTACTCAATTGATGTTTGACGTAGGACTTGATTTCTAGTTTGACAAAGCTAGGGCGGGCTGGGCTTGCGAGCATTCTTTTTGCAGAGCTGCGATGTCCGTATGAAGGGAGAAAGAGCTGGAACTGAATGCAGGTACCAGCCTTTATTTCATTTTCCACTCTCCCCTCCTCCCCCTCCCCGCATTGAGCTGAAGAGATGCTGCTGTTGCAACAGCAGAAAACGCATAGACCTCAGACCTCTGGAAGGTAATTGCTGAGCCCAGAGATGCCTCTCTGACTAGCCCCTCAACATAGGACAGCTTCTTCCAGCTAGTTTAACAGGGCAGCCCTAGGATTAGTAAGGCTCAAGGCCATCCCGGGAGTGGTCCCTGCAGCAGAGGCCAGCGCTGGACACAAGGCCTCTGGCTTTCTGACCCTGGACCCCTCGCTTCCCTGATATTCAGTATCTAAGGGTTTTCAGACTTGACAGCGGGGGGTGGGGGGGTAGATTTCGCTTTCCACACCTGAGGGTTTCTTAAAAGTGGATTGTAGCCAAACCTCTTTCTCTCACCTCACCATCTTCCCTGACTGGTCATTTGGGACTTAAATCACCGACTCTCCGCAGAAGCTATGCCGCGATCAGAGCGTGGCACAGCTGGATCAGCTGCCTCCGGGTTCACTGCCTAGATAACCTTCCCAAACTTCCTACCGGAGCTTCCTTCCTCTCCTCCCTAAAACACACACACACACACACACACACACACACACAGAGAGAGAGAGAGAGAAAGAGAGAGAGAGAGAGACAGAGAGAGAGAGACAGAGAGAGAGAGAGAGAGAGCAGAAGACACTTCCTGACCGCGAAATGAATTGGCCTTTGAACTTCACCGGCTCCTTTCTCACTCTCCCCTCCCCCTTCCCGACCAATGGGAGCAGCGGCCCTGAGAATCTTAGCCCCAGTCAGCCCCCACTCTCGATCTTTGGCGTGCTCATCCTCACCCTGCTGGGTTTACTGGTGGTGGCGACCTTCACGTGGAACTTGTTGGTCCTGGCCACCATCCTCCGCGTGCGCACCTTCCATCGGGTACCCCACAACCTGGTAGCCTCCATGGCCATCTCTGACGTACTGGTGGCAGCCCTGGTCATGCCCCTGAGTTTGGTGCACGAGTTGTCCGGACGCCGCTGGAAGCTGGGTAGGCGGCTGTGTCAGCTGTGGATCTCCTGCGACGTGCTGTGCTGCACTGCGAGCATCTGGAACGTGACAGCCATCGCCCTGGACCGATACTGGTCTATCACCCGTCATCTAGAGTACACTCTCCGGATTCGCAAGCGCATCTCCAATGTCATGATCACCTTGACCTGGCTGCTCTCAGCAGTCATCTCGCTGGCCCCTCTGCTCTTTGGCTGGGGAGAGACCTACTCGGCGGACAATGAAGAGTGTCAGGTGAGCCGGGAACCATCCTATACCATCTTCTCCACTGTGGGCGCCTTCTACCTTCCCCTCTGCGTGGTGCTCTTTGTTTATTGGAAGATCTACAAAGCTGCCAAGTTCCGCATAGGCTCCAAGAAGACCAACAGCGTCACGCCGGTGCCCGAAGCCGTGGAGGTTGGTGGATTAACAACTTATATTTATGTCCTCCCCTCCCCTTCTCCACACCCCAATTTCTCACCACTTATCCCACAACGTTTAACTTTCCCCCCCAAAACTTGGAACGAGGAGATCACAGAATTAGGGTCCATTTCTGTATGTTGGATCTGTATGTGCTATCCGGCCCATGGCCATATTAAAGACACTTGGGTTCCAGTCTAGCTCTGTCATTAAAAACTCGGTGTGACTTCAGCCAGCAATTTATTTTCTCCTGTTTGGTCATCAGTTAACCTTATCTGTAAAATAGGAAGGTAAAGCTAGACAGTCTCCAATTTATATATATATAACTGCACATCCTTCTAGAATGTCACAAGCAGCTTGCCAATGCTATATATACATACATATATTACATATATACACACACATATATATACATAAATATGTACATATATATACATATATATATAAAATGTTATATATAACCTTACTGCTCTGCTTTGACTTTGGGGGTGGGGGCATGACACACACACCCAAGGTATATTGTGAAAATTAGCCTGGCATAGTGCTAGGAGGCAGGAAAGACCTGTATTCAAATTCTACCTTAAACACTTAGCTGAGTCCCCCCAAAAAAGTCATTATGAAGTTGTTTTCTCATCTGTAAAACTAGCTGTTTCTTCTAACTTTAAAAAATGACAATGAGTAGCACTATTGCTGAGACCCAGAGAGGTGACATGATTTTTCCATGGCCATAAGGGCAGTGAATGTCAGAGTCAAAATTCCAACTCAAATCATTTCCACTACATCAAAGAATTCAGAAATCCTTTGGGGGAGAGAAGGGAGAAAGATGATGGTGCAATGTTTCACAGGAATGTGATGAAGCAAACTGTTCTACAAACCATAATGCACTATCTAAATATGAGATTTAATTATGTTTAAGGTAAAGTAACCTTCTGTACTTGCATCCCTTGGTTTCTATATTATGATTTGCAAGGATTTTTAGTGGTCTTGTAGTTTTCAAGTTGTCTCCTAGGTAACCACTATAGTTTTGCACGGTTTCTTTTCCCCCGAGCTAATGTGAAAGTTATAAACAGCATATTTAATCCTAGGTTCTGTGCTCATTTTCTTTCTGTTCTTTCTACCTTCAATTTTCCTTTTCTGGGACTTCCTCCCCTATTTACAGCACCATCTCTCCACAAGAATATGTCACAACAGTTGCCCACACTGCTTGAGAAGGACATGATGTCTTGCTGAAGGATCTAACAGGCACTAAGAAACTGCCATAGCTTTAACACCAAAGCAAGGCCAAAGACTAGACAAGGAATGCTTGCCTTTGGATTTTTCTCCACAGGTGAAATTTACCTTCAGGGAACTGAAGCTGTCAAAATACCTTCTTGCTGTTTCCTGATGGACTTATTTTAATATTTGATTGAGAAAATTGGGAAAATAAGAGCACTAAATTGGTCACAGCGATGTTCTTGTTCTCTCTCTCTCTCTCTCTCTCTCTCTCTCTCTCTCCCCTCTATTTTCTGTTATCAGTAATCAATTCTAATTTAAAGAGGATCCAAAGTGATATAGGCTCAGGAGTGTAAGTAGACTTTGGAAGAATAGAGTTAAGGGGAAGAAGCCGGTACCTTGAGCAGAGTGAGGCAGGGGGGCACATGCCAAGTTCATTTGGTGTCCTAACCCTAAACATATCTGAACAGAATGACATCATGTTGATGGTCAAGTATGAAATTGAACTCATGGTCAGCACACTTGCATGTGGTCTGCTCCATATGAAAGCATGCATTCTGTACATTGTACACCCTGATTTTGTCAATGCTGACCTGGACACTAAAATGGACCTTCTACAGCATCACTCACTGCTGGTTAAGGGTGGGATGCACAAGTAATCATGGCCCTCTCCCTGACCCTGAATATATTCATTCAAGTGATATTAAATTGAAATGAACATCAAGGGTGGCTTTGAAGGGTAAAGTCACAAAAAGCAACATCTAACCTTGTGAGGGACATGGAAGAGGACATTTTCACATATCTTATCTAGCTAGTTATTATAACTCAAGTATCTCTAACTTCCTTTTAAACATCTTCTTATGGAAGGATCACAAGTAGTCAATAAACAGAGTATTGAATTTGAGTCAAGAGGCTGGTAGGGTTCTCTGGAAAGAGATGACGCTACATCAAAATCCTATATCTGACATTTTATTCCCTGTGATACCTTGAGTTTCCTCATCTATTAAATGAAAAGATAAACTACACAGTGTCTGAGATTCCTTCTAGTTCTAGACCTAAGAACCTCTATGAGGGGCAGGGACTGTGCTACTTGTCTTTGTACCCACAGTGATTGGTTGATCCAATGAACTACCTATTTGACACTGGCTAAGTCTCCTACTTTCTAGGTCTTAGATTCTTCAACTGTAAAATGAGAGAATTGTGCTAGATGACCTCTAAAATGCTCCTGTCCCTAAATCTATGATCCTATGATTAGTTGGAAATTTGTCTCAGGCTGTGTCACAATTTACTTCTGTATGCATTTATTAAGTATCTACTATGTGCTAAACACTAGGGCTATAAAGACAAAAACAGAATCAGTCCTTGACTTCAGGGAGCTTACATTCTACATTCTAACCTCTTAGAATGTCTCTCCTCATTTGTATAATAAAGATAATAAATTTTTGTGTAAGCTCCCTAACTAGCACCAGAAACAAAAACTATGAGGCACCCTGGCCTGTGTCCCCTTTCTGTGGCCTCTGTGTGAAGCAGAGAGCATCTAGAGTGTTTAACAATTTATTGTCGTATTGAACTGAGACTACACGTCTGGGTCTTAGATACCACCCAAGGAATGGGTTTTCTCTTCCTCTCTGTCACTAAGCATAGGCCCTTAACCCAGGGTCCATCAACCCCCTAAGGGAATTTGTAAATGGATTTCAGGAGATTCATGAACCTGAAACTAATAATATTTAAGTATACTTTGGTGCAACTGGCTTCCTTTGTAATCCTATATATTTTATACATTCAAAAACATTCTTTAAAAAAAGGTTCATAGGCTTCATCAGACTGCCAGAAGGGTCCAAGACACAAAAATGGTTAAGAATCCTGTCCTAGAAGTCCAACAGAATTCAAGGTGAAATCCACCAACAGAATTCCCTGATCTCAATTGTAAAGGTATTCCTTTCAAGGTAAATGTGCAGGGAATGACCCAGATGTTGGTTTTTTGTGAGATACCTGGACAAGTAGAACCTAGGCACAAAAGGGAATGTCTAAATAATGTTTCTGTTCATAGAATTAAGTTCCTTGAGGGCAGGGACTGCTTCATTTTTGTCTTTCTATCTGCAACATTTAGCACAGTGCCTGATGCTTAGTAGAGGCTTAAAAAATACTTGTTGATTGATCATTGCAGGTAAAAGAGGCCCTCCACCAACCTCAGATGGTATTCACTGCTCGTCATGCCATGGTGACCTTCCAAACTGATGGGGACACGTGGAGGGAAAAGAAAGAGAAGAAGGCAGCTCTCATGGTGGGCATTCTTATTGGGGTGTTTGTGCTTTGCTGGATCCCATTCTTCATCACTGAGCTCATCAGTCCCTTCAGTTCCTGCAATATCCCTCCCATCTGGAAGAGCATTTTCTTGTGGCTTGGCTATTCCAATTCCTTTTTTAATCCTCTAATCTACACAGCTTTCAATAAGAACTATAATAGTGCCTTTAAGACCTTTTTTTCTAGGCAACGGTGAGAAAAGAGAGGACTGGGAAGAGAGGCTGATGGAACCTTTAATACTTCTCCTACCCCACTGTTTAGTCACAGTGAGGACCTCTGTTCATTAGGAGTCAAGATTATCCTGGGTTTCCAACAAATTCCAGAGATCTTTCCTCATGAAGTTCTGACCTCTTGCAACTCTTCAGTTGGAAACTTAGAAGAAGAAAAGAGCCCTCTCCCACATGCAGGGGGAGGTGGGGCATGGCACACTTCCTATGAAGTACCCTTTCCTTCCTAAGACCCATCCCAGAGTGAGAATGAGTGAGTGAGTGAAAATGGCTAACCGGGATAGTTGCAGTTCGGGACACTAGTTTGTATGTTTCCATTTGCAAGGTTTTTCTTTAGTTACTTTCCTATGGCAGGGGAGAAGCCCAGAAAAGTGCATCAGTCTTAGCAATAGGTGCCACCTCAAAGTGATCAGCCCAGGTGGAAGCCACTAAATTTACCCAGGAGTTTCTGTGCCTTTTAAGGGCCTATATCACTGAGAGACTGTATGCTCTGTTCTGCATATTTACAAAAAAACAAAAACAAAAGACTCACCTGACTTTTCACAGAAACAAGCTGAATCAAATGCTGCCTTTCATTTTGAAGGAACTAATATTCTTCAGAATTTTTTTGGTTGTGAAGGAAAACATTTGTCAAGTGTCTCTTGGTAAACTTGTTTGTCTTGAATTTTTGTGGGTATTTGAATGCAATGCCTTGTGTGTTAAGTACTTGCTTCTTTTGGCCACAGATCCTGCTAGACTCAGGCTTCCTTCCTATTCCACTGTTAAAAAGGAAGGGGGTTGGATATGATTTCTAAGACTTTGGTACTGAAATGGAAGTCAAAAAGTGAGCTTTTATAGGTCAGTCCTGTGAATGGTCCCAGGGGACAACCTGTTTAGCTCAATAATTAGCATTTGGAAAAGATAAATCATGAGTCAATAACATTTATTAAACACATACTAAGTGTTAAGAACTAAGCTAGGCCCTCACAAAAGTGAGTCAAAAAGTTTATATTCCAATAAGGAGAGACAACAAATGTAGCAAAATGCCAGCCAGGGAGCAAGACTTTGGTCTGGGAAATTAAGGGAGAAGTGAGCAGAGCCAAAGGAAAGTTGATGGACAAGTTAATGCTATATACCCTTTTCAGAGCAAAATATGAAAGTCTGAAGAGAGAGGCAGGGAGTGGTACCATCAGAGTGGTTGGCAAGAAGATGGCCATGAGACAGACTTGGTACAAAGTACAGTCTGGACAAAGCTGGATACAGTGGGTTATATGAATGATGAATATTCTTTCTTATTGGGGTCAAAGTGCCTGCCACTTGGCTAAACTCCTTGGGAAGGCTGTCTGTAACCAGGGCTTCCACCTCTTTTCTTCTTTTCTTAACTGTCTGCAGTCTGTAGCCTAGCCTCCAACCTTATTCAACTGTAATCAATGACCTCCAAAGTTATCAATCATCTCTCAATTGCCAAGTCTAATGGTCTTTTCTCAATTCTCATCTTTTCTGAACTCTCTGCTGCCTTTGCAAATACCCATCACCCTCTTCTTTCTGATGCTGTAGTCTCTCTAGGTTTCCACTGACACTACCCTAATCCTGGTTCTTCTACCTGCCAGACCTCTCTTCAATCTCTTTTGCTGGATCTTCCAGGTCACAACCACTGTGTGTTGACCTTCAAGGCACCATCCCAGGCCCTCTTCTCTTTTTCCTCTATACTTTTTTGCTTGATCTTATCAGCTTCCATGGATTCAACTGTCGTTTTTAAGCTAATGATTCTCAGATCTACTTATCCAGTCTTAACTCTTCTCTCAACTCTAGTTTCAAATCTCCTACTCCCTACTGGATATCTCAAACTGAATATTCCACAGACATCTTAAACACAACATATCTGAAACCAAACCCATTATCTATCCTCCCCAGGCCATCCCCTCTCATGAATTAGTCTACTTCTATTACTGTCAAGGGCACTCCCCTCCTCCCAGTCACCCATCCTTACAACCTAGGTGTCACTCTGGACTCCTCACTCCCTCACCCTACCACATCAAATCGGCAGCCAAGGTCTGTCCATTCCAGCTTAGTAACACCTCCTATACATGCCCCCTTCTCTCTTTTGTTACTGCCACCATCCGAGCACATGCCCTTACCTTGTACCTGGATTATTACAATAACCTTCTGTTTGATCTCCCCACATCAAATCTTTCTCCACTCCAGTTCATTCTCCACTCAGCTGTAAAATTGACCTTCCTAAAGCAAGGTAGTGGCTCCCTATTGCTCAGAGAATAAAATATAAAATCCTTTCTTTGACTTTGAAAGCCCTTTATAACCACCTTCCTACCTTTTTCATCTTCTTGTCCTTTGGTTCCCCCTTTCCTCATACTCTTCCATACAGTGACCCTGGTCTTTTTGCTGTTTCTCTCACAATACTCCATCTCCCTGACTCCATGTATTTTGACCAGCTGCCTGCAATTCTCTCCCTCCTCAATTCCTTCAAGTCCCAGCTAAAATCACACCCTCCATGAGAAGCCTTTTCTATTCTCCCTTAATGCTAATGCCTCCCCAAATTGGTATCTCCAATTTGTCTTGTATAGATCTTATTAGCACATAGTTGTCTGCTGTCTCCTCTATCAGAATGAGTTCCTTCAGGGCAAGGACTTTTTGCTTTTCTTTTTATTTCTATCACTTAGGCTGGAACACAGTAGGTACTTAGTAAATGCTTGCTGCTTTTAAACGCTGTGTATAATCTGCACACGTCCTAGGCTAATCGTCTGTGTAGGAAAATAAGACACATCTGACAATGAATAATTCAATGCACCACAGAATTATACAAAACCCAAATATAATGTAAAAACATGAGGGGGGAATAGAGAAAGCACCCCGGATTTAGACCCCAACAAACCCATTTGTAGTGCTCAATTCTGACACTATCCATGTAATTTTAGGCAAATTTCTTCAGTGCTTTAGTTTCCTCCACTCTGAAGTTAGATCTCTTAATAACCTTAGTAAGCTTTAAATCCTATTAGCTTAAGAACCTATACGGCAGGAGCTCTTAATTGTTATTTGTATCATGGACCCTTTCTGGTCCATGACAGTATGGTGAAGGCCGGCTCATGAAGCCTAAGGACATTTGCTCAGAACAATGTCTTTAAATGCATGAAAGAAAATATATATAGGCTGACAAAAGAAACCAATTATATTAAAAAACAAATTCATGGATGCCAGCTTAAGAACGCCTCCTAGGATGGCTTTCCAAGCTTTCAGTGGATTACTACACGTATGACTTATAATCATGGTCAAATCTATAAGAGAAAAAATTCCCAAATTATTCTGTTTACAACTCAAATTATTTTTCTCCTTCCTGCTGCTGAAATTATGCTTGTGTTTAGTTTATGATCACTGTGGCATATGGCAATTCCTTGGGCAAATGGAAGATTTGGGAAGATAGGAACTTCCAGGGAAAGTTTTCTGGTTAACCTCTGCAAAATCCTGCCCTAAACGTAACTGAAAATGTAGGTCTAAACACGGTGAGTTTCCTACCTTAGAGAGACTTGTATAGCTTTAATGTACTGTATTTATTTTAACAACTGGTGCCCCTACACTTCCCTATGGTTCTCTTATTCAGAATAGTAATCTTTGCTGCGTTGTCCCAGATAGGACCTAGAACTAAAACTACTTGCCTTAGATCAGCCTCTGAGGTGTTTCATTGTTTCAATGAGTACCTAATACGAGTTTATTTGCCAACTTACCCTAAAAGCAGTGCATTGAAAACATGACTATGTTTTGCTGTAATGCTATAATGAGTTGTGACATACTATAATGTAAATTAGCAAAAAGATAGTGAAATCTCCAGATGCCATCACTACCACATAGTAAATGGTTTCTCCCCTACCCTGACAAGTGGGAAGGGAAGGAGGAAGGGAATACGTATTTATATAGCACTCACTGTGTGACAGTCACAGTGCTGAGCTTTTTTCAATTTAATTTGATCCCCAAGCCACTAGGTGAGGTAGATGCTCTTATTATCCCCACTTTACAGTTGAGGAAACAGAGGAGAAAAATGGTATTGCTCTAATTTACCCCCTTGTTTACTTCTTTGAAACTAGCTATGGTCTGTATTCATAAGCTAGTTTAACAATTTTCTCATCTGTAAAGGGAGGGCATTTGAACTCAGTTGCCTCTGAGGTCCTCCAATTCTATGGTCCAGTGATCCTTTAGTGGTAGCCAGGTTAGGTTTCATCCCTGGTCCTCTAGGCCCCCCACTGGTTCTTCAGTCACTCAGAGTGTGACTTCCTCTTCATTATCTGTTCATTTATACCCACTGCGGTTTTCTAACTTGTGCTGCTCATGCTTATTTCCCTCTTCTTTCAGTTCATACAGATCTGACCTGGGGTCATGTCTTAATTCTGGGTGCCACATTTTAGCTATAACATGTAAGGATACTCTACAACTCATGAAGTGGATCCCCTAGAAAAGGTTACTCCATGTTTGAGGCATTCTACTTATCCACATCTACTCAAAACCAAAGCCTGTGAATGGCCACTGATGTGTTTACCCAAGTAGGCCAAAGCAGAGGGCATTTCATTAAACAGCCTAGCAAGAAAGGTAGCAATAGGGTACACTCTTCCACAAATACTAGCACTCACATATATGGCCAAAGTTCTCCTCTTGGCCTCTACTGCTGGCTCTGCTACAGGAACCTCTCTCAGTAGCTTGGGCCTTCTCACCCTGAAATAGCCCAGCAGCGGTGCTGCTTGCTCACCCAGGAGTTTTTCTGGGGCCTCCATTTTACAGAAGGAACAAAGGTGGCCTGCCTTCATCCTTCTTCCAACTGTTTCTGACTTTCTGGACTTCACAACTATCTCTCCCCTCTCTCCCCCTTCCTTTTTCAACTCCCTTTTTTTGCCTTCCCCCAAAAGAATGTAAGCTCTTTGCAGGCAGAGACTTTTTTTGCTTATTTGGTATCCCCAACACAATAATCAAAGGTATACAGTAAGTGCTTAATAAATGCTCATTTTCTTCCTTCCAGGGCACACAACTGGAAAGACAAGTCATGTCTCAGATGTTGCAGGGCCATTAATATTCTTGTACTGCTCCTGCTGGGCCTGCTCTTCACTGGTCCTCACTGGTTGCTAACAGATATGGTCCCAGTGGCACAGGGCTGTTGACCTCTCTGCTTCTAATTTCTGGCCATATCTCAAGTTCCGAGCACTTTCCAAAAAGCAGAGACCATACCATAATGCTCCTTGAGAAGAAACACACATCTGTGTACTCACTTTAACTTTTTGACTTTTTTCCCTTAAGGAGAGACCAGTCTTGCCACTCTAGATTACTTTTCCTCAGTGCCAAGCTGCTTAGAACAAAGTACCAAGAAACTACTAATTAAAAACTAATACTTCCAAATACAAATAGGACTTTTGAACTAAAATTATCTACTCCAGGAGACAGGATCTCTGTTTTAGACTTCTTTAAAGAAAACATTCTCTGCTTCCCAATTTTTATCTAAGGCTATATCATCATTATTGCTCTTTTATTTATCAATGTAAGGGTTACTCACCCAATAAAACTGCTAAGGGCACCCAGGTTCGGGGATCTCTGGGTTAACTTCAAATTCCTTCCATTCTCTTACGTAGATAAGCAGGGGAAAAGGATTGAAAGCTAAATTCAGGAGTAAGGTCATTGTCTCATGTCTGCCAAGACAAGTTCCTGGATTATTCATACATATAGCCTAAAGAGACTTCAAATCATCTTTACATAGGAAGAGCTGTGGATGGTCAAAATCCAGAGGAAGGGTAACTGGGATGCTGAGGACTTTGGAAAGTCGTACAATCCTCAGTTGAAGCTACTATGGAGTTTAAAGTGGGTTTGAGAAGGCTAGGGTAGGGAGCTGAAACATGGTAGCTGACTTCGGACTACAAATATTGTCACACAGAAGGATTAGACTATTCCTACTTGGTTCCAGAAGAGAGAACAAGGAAAGGATTTGTCAAGAGGCTTGATAAAAGTGTAGCCCTTGCTTAGGAGCCCCCTCCATACTTTGAGGGGATTTCTCCCCCAAAGGGATTTGTTGCCCTCCTTATAGATCTGGAGACTTTAGCATCTGATCTGTTCCCCTACTCAGACCACTGTCATATGGCTTACAAGGCTCAAAATATGAAGGGGGATTATTTAGGGACTAATGAAAAAGCTATTAATAAATTAACAGCTCTTAATAAAACTCTTTGAAGTTGTACCCACTCTAAAACCGTATTTTTTAAAAGTCTCTACCATTACATTTGTCTCTTTTCATTCTTTGTATTTAGTTCTTTGGGTTCTACTAATAATACAGATAGGTGAAGTAGAACACTGAGCTCTGGCCCAGACACTTAACTTGCTATGTGACCCTGGGCAAGTCATTTAATCCTTTCTCAGTTTCTAGAGATGGAAATGGCAAACCACTCCAGTAAGAAAACCCCAAAAGGGGTCATGAAGAGCTGGACATGACTGAACAACAATACTGCTAGGGTCCCTCCCAAAGTTGAAGTTACAACCGTATTAGCTGTAGAAGAAGCTCTAACATTGAGGGGGGTGGAAGGGTTGTGGGGAAAACCTCATCTATATCAGCTTTACTGGTTTCCCTTTGAGGGAGCAGGGAGGCCATTCTTGGTATCTGATGTGACAAGAGAACTTGGGTTTGAACCAGTGCTTAGACTTTGTGCCACTTAAGGTATAAAACTCAGACTATGGGGAGTTGATGCTCTACTCCTATTAGAATTCTCCCTGATTTGCAACAATAATGCCATTGCACTTGTGGAAGTTAGATATATTTTATCTAAATTAGAAATTGTTGTTGTTAGTTCTTCATTTTCAAAGAGGATCAATGATATCACAGGATGATGTTTTGATTCATGCATGAATTGGATTTAAGTGAAGCAGTTACACAAAGTTGTCAGCCTCACTCTCTCTTCCAGAGCACTGAAGTCCACTGGCCCAGAATGCAGTGGATGACCCTGGTATCTTCGATGTCTGACCAAGCTCTATACACTATACAACACTTACATCAGTCACCTTCATGACCACTGGAACAAATTCTTCTCATCCATCTCTTCCACTGAGGAAGTTTTCATGTGCTTGGGGTAGACATCTGCTTAACTCAGGTTTGAGGTTAGTTACCTTCAACCTGGGTTAACCTGAGGAGATGGTTTTTACCAGGGTGTGGCCTCTGCATACACTACAGCTTCTTAGAGCCACAGGTGAGAGTTGAGTGCCAGGTAGACACCAAAGGTGGATGAACAGCCTTGAAAAGAGTTTAGCAAACTCTCCACCAGAGGTGCTGGTCCTCCTTGAACACCTCTACACACCAAATTACAAACTACAAATTGCTTAACTATCCTTACTGTAAGTAAAGTTGCTTTTTTTTTTAAGTGAGGCAATTGGGGTTAAGTGACTTGCCCAAGGTCACACAGCTAGTACGTGTCAAGTGTTTGGTCTGAGGCCAGATTTGAACTCAGGTCCTCCTGACTTCAGGGCCGGTGCTCTATCCACTGCGCCACCTAGCTGCCCCAGTAAAGTTGCTTTTATTCAATTTTACAGTGCATAAGTACTGCATTGTGTTCCAATCTTTAAACCAAATCACTGCTGCATTCAGCAGCCCAAGTCAGGCTTGGCCAGAATGAATCTTATCCCACATTTAATGCAATGGATCATTCAGAGATCAAAGATCTAAACAATCCATTTAATAAAAGTGTTCAAATACATCTGGTAAAAGCAGGTTATGAGATGGCTTTTTTAAAAAGTTTAGGAAAATAAAAGCAGATTAAAGCCAGGAGCAAAGAGGTTTAATGAAGTCTCTGCCAAAGTCCTAAAAAAAACAATTTATATTTTTGTATGTATTTTATATGTAGGCCCAAAGGACCTACAGTTAACCCATGCCTCCCAGTTCCACTAATATACTGGCCCACAACAGTCTCAGGAAGGACATTTTAGTTTCTCTGGAGAATTATTTACAGCTTAAGAACTTCCATTTTTGGAAAGAGAATGTCAAACACCTGAAAATTAAGGTAAATGAGTTATACTAGACCTGGCATACAGCTGCAGTGGGAGAGCTGGTTCAGAGTCGATAAGAATACCAAGGCCAGAGTCCTTCCAAGCTTTATTATCATAAAAGCAAATGGAACCAAGCAGATCAGGATACTGGTTGGTTGGGTGGAAGTGGAATGGGGACTTGCTTATATCAGAGCTGGGGGGGGGGGGGGCGGCAATTTGCTATGGCTTTATCTTTCTGCTATGCAAAAAGCAAAAAAAACCCAAAAACTTGCACTGTACTGGGTGGTTATCTTGAAATAACCATACTTTCACTCGAGTCCCTTCATTTACCATATTCTTAAGATGTAAATGAAGACTTTGACATCACATAAGTTACTATCCTATTGGGCATTGATGAGCCTCATTGCACTTGCACAATCTTGGGTAAGTCCCTTGAAGTCCCTTGACCACGAGGTCACTGGTGAGAGTGTAGGCTATGGAGTGGTAAGGTTGCCTATTCAACATATGGGGGAAGTAGGTGTCTGCTCAGCATATAGGGCTAAGAATATGGCGTAATCAGGATAGGGCCTCACTGCTCTGGGGGAAAAAAATAGGACTTCGCTGTTCCTACTTCACTGCCAATTACAGAGGGAAAGAAGATGCAAACTAAGTTGCATAAGCCAACAACAAATTTATGAAATATGTCTCCATTTTTCTGCAGCCTCCTTTTAAATATCAGTACCCAGAGGTCTCACAGGTGATACAGGAGCTAGCTTGATTTGCACCTACAAATGTTAGCAGGGCTTCTGTCTGGTCAGCATGCTCCCACAAGCCCAGTAGGTCTGGGCCAGCTCAATTCTCTCCACGTGGTTGAGGTTTCCCTGGTGGCTTACTCCCCTTTGGGGGCATGGTTTTCCTGTTCCAAGCAATTCATTCCCCCTCCCTTAGTTTATGTAGCTTGCTCTTGATAGCCCAGTATAGCAACTATATAGTTCAAGGGAAAAAAAATAGGCATGTTTCAAAAACAGAGGTTCTTATATGAAAAAGCAGAATAGAAAAGTAGAAAGCATTCTAGATTTTGCATTAGACGACCTGAATCTCCAATCCTGGCTCTGCTCTTAAATGTGCAATCTTGAAAAAGTTAGTTTATTTCTCTGACCCCAATTCCTCATACATGAAGTGGAAACTAAGAGGAGGAAGGGAGATGGTCTGGATGACATTTAAGGTCCTTTCCAACTCTCAGTCTTCGACCACCATTACCTCAAGTAGAGGTTTAAACAAGGCCTTACAAAAACTCAAATATCAAATAGTCTAGGGGCACTCACATGGACTAGACTCATGGGAGGGCCGTTTGAAGTTTTTATTTGTTACCTTGCAAACTGCAGGTGATTCTAATTATTACAAGCTGTTCTCTGACAGAAAATACTATTTTAAATTAGATGGATGCAGTCATCAGAGTCTTGTTCTCTGTTGCCTTAAGAATAAAATGTCTCTTCTAGATAAAACCTTTCCTGATCTTCCCTCAATTACTAGTATTCTTTCTCTCCACTTTTTGGGGAAACAGTAGTTTGCATAGGATGGAACTGAATGGATGGGTTATCTGTACCACTAAAGGTAAGAAATATATCAGAGATTTCAAACCCATTAAAGAATAAGTTCACTTGCTAATGAAGCCAAGCCAGCCAGGATGACATTTAACAAGTTACAAAGTAGTTCAGTGGGCAGGGGGTGAAGCCCCATCAACCCACATATAATGAGATTAGGGGAAGCTACCTCTCCCCAAACCCCACAAGACTACAGGTAACCTGTGTAACCCTCAGAGTTGCAAGTTGGGAATTTGGGCAATTTTTCAGCCTAATCTAGTGTCCTGAACATATCTAAAGAAGAGCACAGTGGTAGGAGTTATCTGCAATATTCCATTTATGACTACATTATTAGCCTTGGCATCAAGAAGTCCAAGGTACTTTCACCTTGTAATACTTTAGTATATTTCTCCACCTGTAATAAAAAAAATTGAGTATCTATTATGGAGCACAGCAGTTTAAAGACACCAACTGGAGGGAACTGACTCACAGACAATACATTTCTGAATATTTAAAAGGGAATGTAGAAACTCCCACTTAAAACAGTCTGGAGATTCTGAATTGGTTTTTAAAGACATAACTAGAAATCCTGGATTGATTGGTTCATGTTGGATTACTTCCCTTCCTATTTTTTTAAAAGAAATTTCTAATGATCTTTTGTTTTTCCATTGCCCGTCTTTGTCCCTGTTCCTCCCAGGAAACCATCTTACATAACAAAAACAAACAAAAACTCTAAAGAAAAGAAAAAAAGGAAGAGAAAAAATTCCACAAAGTCAATTAATATATTGAAATAATCAGAAAACATATGCAGTGTAACACATACATGGATCTCCTAGCTCTGCAAAGGAGCAGAGGAAGTTGCTTTTCACCTCTTGCTTGTTGTCATTTTTTACATTCAATTTTGATTGTTTTGTGGTGGTTGTTCTTTGAAATTGACATTGTTTGTGTAGTCTTCGTATGTTGTTTCCTTGTCTCTGCTTTCTTCATTGCATTTAAGTCTCTCCATACATCTCTATAGTCATATTTATTGACTCTTATGGCACAATAATATTTATTACATTCATATACCACAACTTGTTTAGTTATTCCCAAATCAACAGGCATCTTTGTCTCCAGTTCTTTAGTACTTCAAAAAAAAAAAATATGCTGCCACAAACACTTTGGTATACTTGGGGGACTTTGTTATCAACGACCTTGTAAAGGAGATTCTCTGAGTCAAAGGGTATGGACATTTAAATTATTTTATTTGCATAAGCCCAAATTGTTTTTCAAAAATGGCTTTATTCCCATAAAGTTTTCTAAGCAGTGCTGAGAATACTTGTTTTTCATGAGGAGAAAAATCAGGTAACTAGAGAAGAAAGTTGTGATGTTTCTTTTGTTTGTTTTTTGCCCAAATGTTTAATTTCAATGTGAGGAACTCTCCAAGTTGAAACTTTCTGCTGATGCATGTTGACTATTCTTCTGTGTTTATAATCTTATGAATTGCCCCTTCACTTCACTATAATCTTAAATTGTACTCAGAATAAATGACTGCCATGTGAGTTGTGTTATTGTAGTTAACAGGTTGAACAGTACTTCAACCCAGGTTTTCTCAGTTCTAAAGCCAGCCTGTATCCTCCCAAAGCCCTACTACCTTCTGTCTAATGCTGAAGATCCTAGGGCTAGATGTCTCCCATATATTTGCACACGGGAACAATGGTTCCTGTATATTAGGGGCCTCCTCTCAGTAGGGCTGAGAGGAAGGTACTTCAGCATTTCTCTGCTGTCATGGCCTTACAGCTCAAATGTAAGGCCAGGCAGGATCTCCCTCAGGTCATAGTTCATGCTGACTTTTTGCCCCAAAGTTTATTTTTCAGTACTTTTTATCTCCAAGCTGATCTTTCACGGTAGATGGGGGATTTCTATCCCTCAGCACCTACTTATTATGTTATTTGACCAGTTTGACCAAAACCTCCCAATTTTCCCTCAACTGTCCCTCTAGCTTTGCCTTTGAGGTCAACTGCATAGGTTTGTTCAAATTACTTAAGACTGTTTCCCACGATAATCAGGGTAGGTAGAGTCAGGCATCCTGAAGTGTTATAGGGAAGTGGGGAAATCCTAAGCTCAAGTAGGACAAGAAGAATGGACATGACCATGGAAAGGTTATTTAAAAAAAAAAGAAAAAAAGGTTTACTTACCTTGCAAAGATACAGTTGTTACACAGACCAAGGAGACATGCGGACTCCTGCTGAGTCCTTGCACTTCTGTCTCCCTCTTTCCTCATGGAGACATACTCATAATGGCAGCTGTTACAGGCTCAGTGGAGAGAGGAAGCTGCTAGGTAGTCTGAGGAGGCAAAAAGCCATGCTTTTACTTACTAATAGATCTACAGAGGTGCAACACCAGGGTAAAATTTTCTACCATACTTGCAACAAGGAAACGTTTATGTTCTAATTGCTTACAGGGTGAAAGGCCTACTTGGTCAACTAGTTCCTACATGTATTTCACTAGTTCCCACATAACTTGAAATTCTGTGCCAAAATCTAGGGACTTCCCCTTGCACTTTGTGTGTAGATCCAACCATAGACCAACAGAGTTCCATACAAAACATCTCAACAGTGACCCAGTGCCTTTAAGTCCAAACTCCTTACCTCAGCATCCAAAGTCCTCAGGAACATCATGACCATCATTTCTGTGTTAGTAATTGGTTTTTCTATTTTGCTCAAAACCAAGTCCAGAAGAATAGTTCTCATTGCTTCCTTCACCTTAATGAAGGGTGAAATCATCAAGCCAAAAGTATTAGTTGCTTTGCTTGTAGAGAATTCAAATTCCCTGTTACTACACCATATAGACTCATGCAGAGGTCCATCCCTAAGGGATCTATCAGCAGTATCTGAAAAGCTATGGGAAAATGGGAAGATGTGCTACAAGAAAGAGCAAGAATTCTGATTTTCAAAATAGGACAATACAATCTGTACTCCATTGCCCATAGAATCTGACTTTGAAAATAAGCCAATAATGCCCAAAGTTTCTGATGAGGAGACATATGCTGAAGCATAAGGTCTATATAGAAGTTCTTTTAGACAAGATGGGGCACAAGAAGCCAAAAAGCAGACATTAGGACCAGCCATAGCCTCTTCAATCTGGATTCAAGACTCCACATCTCCAACTATTCTTGCCTGACCCGTCAGGAGGGCCTTTCTTCACACTGCAGTGAATGCACTGATCCTAGATCAGATGTCGAGTCTGCAACAAGAACTCTGGGACAAAGACATTGATTGGGCTTTTGCTCCATTCTTCAGCCAGAGAGTATAATGAACTTTTGGAAAGAAGGGAGAAAAGATTAGATAAATGTGAGTAGGTAGAATTTTTTAAAATATTTTTAATTCAAAACTTGACATGAAGAACATTTTCATAACACAGTAAAACGTAAGGAAAAGATTGTATATAAAACCATGAATGCTTTGCTTTTAGAAAATAAGCATGCATAGGTTCAACACATAACTTTCAAAACTGTCCTTTTATGTTTTCTTCTGAACATCTTTTGTCCTTTCTCCATTTAAAAATAAATATTTCAATGACCCTCTTTCTTTTTTGGTTATCACTATTGTTACCGCCCTCTTCTTCTTACCCACCCCTAAAATACTGGAGGGAAAAAAAACTAATAAGCATAATCATGAGAAATAAATCCACAGAGAGACTGTGTCTAAAAATTTTGTCTCATTTTGGTCTATCACCTATCAGGAAGTAACATGCTCCATCCTCATGTCCAGCTTGATCATAGTTCAAATTATACAATGACAACATTGCAGAAAAAAAAAAAAACTTGTTCTCCCAATTCTGCTTGTTTTTACTCTATTCAAACTCAAGATTCTCTGTCATCTTTTGTCATGTCTATGGCACAAAAACATCCCATTCCATTAATACACCAAACTTCTAGCCAGCCATTCCAGAATTGATGAACACTTGCTTATTTACTAGTTTTTGTTCCCCCCCTTCTTTTCTTTACACATATCCTCCAAAATCACTAAGTTTGTTTTATTTGCAACTATTCCCTTCCTGATATCATCCTTTCTCTTAACTATCTCTGCTTCCTGGTTGAATTTCATATATTTCTGTATCAAATTGTATGTGTCTAACCCTCCTTCCATTGGTTCAGATAAGAGAAGATTCATGTGATACCTGTTCCCCCCCACCCTTTCTCCTGTAGATCTATATACCCTCACCCCCACCAACTTTGAAAAATAGCAAGTCTTTACTCCCTAAACCTTCCTATATTAG
Source organism: Vombatus ursinus (assembly GCF_900497805.2). NCBI lineage: Eukaryota > Metazoa > Chordata > Mammalia > Diprotodontia > Vombatidae > Vombatus > Vombatus ursinus. The sequence continues at coordinate 6,191,566 of NW_020954630.1, forward strand.
TGTATTTTTTACCCTCCCTTCTCTCTCCCTTCTTCAACCTCTTGAAACAAAACCAATTCACTCCCAGATCCTGTTTTTTTCCCCCTCTAATTCCCTCAATATCCTTTGAAGACATTCAGGTTTTGAGGGGGCACTTAATTCTTTGGCCCCTATTACAATGTTATTATATTACAAAGTACCTTTCTATTGGTCAAGTAAACTTACCTTTCTGGTTTCTCTCAGCTTTTGTTTGCTTCTCAAATTTTCAAGCTGGTTCTGGTCTTTTCATCAGGAAAGCGTGTTTGTTTGTTTTTCATGAGAAGTACATGATTTCCCTGTTTGATTACACTCTGCTTTGCTGGGTAAGCTATTCTTGTTGTAAGCCTCTCTGTTTTGCTCTTCTGAACATTGTTTCCCACAATTTCCTCATTTAAGTAGAAGCTATTGGGTCTTGTGAGTTGTTCAGTCCAACTCTTTGTGACCCCATTTGGGAATTTCTTAGCAAAGATACTGGAGTTATTTGCCATTTCCTTCTCCAGCTCATTTTACAAATGAGGAAATTGAGGCAAAAAGGATTAAGTGACTTGCCCAGGGTCACACAACCCATAAGTATCTGAGGACAGATTTGAACTCAGAGAGGAGTCCTCCCGATTCCAGGCCTGGCACTCTATCCACTGCACCCAGGTATTCTCAGTTTCTTCTTTCTTCCTGATACATTGGTGAAGGAAGACAAATGATTCCTATGCAGCGCTGCACTTGCGGCAAAGTCAGCCAGTTACTCTAGTTCAGCAGTATAAGTGTCATGGGGCCTGAGTTTCAAGAGTGTCACTTTTTGCCTCTACCTGGAATTAATATAGGAAAAGATTCAAAATAAAACTTAAGTGTAATTTATTTCCAGGGTCCCCCCCCAAATGTGGGAAACCATTAACACCAACTTGCACACAAGTATTCAATGTATAACATAGGTACAATGCTAGATTCAGAAGAGATCCCAGAAACATCCGGTCTATCTTTCTCATTTGGTAGAAAGGAAACTGAGGTCCAAGAAGCCTGAGTAACGTAGGTAGGAAGCAAAGCCAGGATTTGAATCCAGGCTTTGACTCCAGATTCAGTGCTTTATCATGCCAGGATGCCTTCTAGGTAGGAAACAGCTTTTATTTGACCCTGCAGAAAAAGCATGACACTAAGGACTAATGGGATCCCATTAACAAGTTCAGAAACACAATAGCATACTAATATATATAATTTCTTGTTTCCTATTCCCAGCACAATTGGTCCTGGGTTACCAAAAACCAATTGGTCACTAAATGGGGAAAGTCTCAGGAGCCTGGATACACTTGATTGGTCTCAAGCAAGCACAAGGATTTGTTTTTTCTACTCATCTTCACAACTGTCATACTTATTTACCACAGCTAGTACTCCTGTCATGTTCCAGCTACTTCTTAGTTTCTACCTCAATTTAGGGAGGCCTCACCTCAGCTGCCTGTATTTGTCACTCACTTCAGGGTCTTTCCTTGGCATCCTTTTTTCCATACCTTTTCACTTGATTTCAGCTTTCATGGATGCAACTATTTCATTGCAGATGAATCTAAGACTTTTGGGACACCCTGTAGATCTTAATGCAGTTTTAGGCTGTAATAGCTTAAATAACTTTAATAGCTTAAAATGGCACTAAGACTTTTGGGACACCTTATATTTGGCTTTTAAAGCCTTTAGAAACCTGGCCCTTCTTACCATTACAGCTTTCTTACATTTTCTTCCCCTCCATATAACCTATGATGCCACAGCATTGGTTTTCTAACTGTTCTTTGCACAGGACACTTCAACTCCCAACGTAAAAATGCTCTTGCTCTTCATTTCAGCCTGGATGACTTTAAGATTCAGTGCAAACACAACCTTTTGCAAAAGGCCTTTCTTAGTCCCTCTTCCCCCCCTCCCCAATCCCATGTGTGTAGTTCTTTGCCTTTCATCTTCCCCATCAGAATGGGAGCTTGAGGGCAGGACTCCCATTTTTGTGTCCAGAACCAGAGAAAAAAGTTAAAATACCAAAAAATCCATCCTTCACCTCATGAAACAAACCCCCCAAAAGAGAGTCCCAGGAATATTCTAGCCCAAAGTCCTGAGCTTTCTGACCCAAGAGGGAAAAAATGCTGCAAATACCCAGAAAGGAGTAGTTAAACATGACAAGATCCACAGTCAGGATCCTGCTTATTGAAGTACAAAGTTATTCAGAGAGTTCATTAATGGTAGACAGTCAGATGACCTTATTTATTAGACTTGATGAAATTAGACTGCACTGTCTAGGGTACACTTTGTACAATACCAACAAATTACATAAAAGGTGGCAACTTATCAATAACCGCCAAGATATTCACTTCTGCAAGAGGATTTATTTCATCAGCCAATATTAAAGAGCAAAGTAATGATATTAAATTTCTAGAAGAAATGATACAGGAAATAAAATAGAAATAGAGGCTCTGGAATGAACAATCGGAAGGAAAACAAGTGTCTTAGATGATAATAGTTCACAGTAAAAAAAAAAAAAAAAGCATCGTTTCTCATCGAGATAGCCAAGGTTAAAAAGAAAGAAAAAGAAATTGCAAACAAGGCTGTCTGGTCATGTAGCAGCCTATTTTCGCCATGTCAAACTGAGCTTGGGTTATAGACAACTCTCTAGTTCAGCTGCTTGCTATAGTCTGGTCCCTTCTCAAACTCATCCAGTTTTAATAACTACTGATATTCTTCTCTCCTCCTTTGGTTCTCAGTTTACCTTACCCTTATTTAGCAACTGCCATCACTAGCTATGCTCATACTAACTTTCCATAAGAACACCTTCCCTATCTCCTCTCTATGCATGTGACCTGGTAATATGGAGAAGAGGGGGACCATGGTAATTCATGCAAAATGCTATGGTGTCCTTGTTGAATATCCTATGTATGCTATGGCTAAGTAAACCTTTTAACTTTGAAGGGACCTACACAGTTCTCATTTTGTTTCAACATGAAACCTTAACAGAGGGCTGGGCTGATCAACTAATAAAATATGAGCAAGAGATTAGAATAATGATGACAAAGGCAAATACTTTTGACGATAGTGATGGATATTAAATCCATGTTTGGGAGGTGGTAGGGAGTGAGGGGGATGGGTAATATTAAAAAATATTTCTTCTCCAATGATGGAGATTAAGGTACCAGATATGCCAACTCTCTTTATAACAATCCTGTGTGGTCCACATGAGGAAGGTAGATGGTATCTTGAAGCTTGCCTCAACTGCTAAGGCAGTCACTACAGCCACTCCTGACCAAATCAACACTTGGATCCTGACAGCGAGGCCCAGGGTGAGTGGTATAACCTCCAGCCCCCTTCTATTCCCGTGGCTGCAATATGTAAACAATAGCTCCCTTTCACCTGGGAAAAAGTGCACTACAACTTCATGGTTCTTCCCCAAGGACTACCTCAACTTTTCATAGTGCCAAATTCTCATGTGCAGGGATGTAAAAGAAGCTGCCCTTCCCAAGGGCATTGAGGTATACTACTACTCTGGTGACAGTGCTGATCAGGATAAATGGGGTGACATTAGCAGAGGCCCTGGATTAGATGGTAACCTTTATGAGGGAAAATGGGTGGGAAATCAACCTTAAACTCCAGTCTCTTTGGTGAGGGTGGGGGAATTAGGTGGGGAAAACCTAGAGGACTCCCGGCAGTCTGTAATAAGCTACTACCACATTTGATACTTCACAATCTGAAAAGAAAGCTCAGATGCTTTGCTCTTGTGGTTTGAGAGAATTCACAATTCCTACATGGGTTTCATTTATTTATTTACCAACATTCACTTTTGTAAGTTTTGAGTTCCAAATTTTTTTCTTCCTCCCTCCCCAAGAGGACAAGCAATTCGATATAGGCTGTCTATCAGGCCTGCACAACCTGTGACCCTGCAAAGCTAGCTGGAGAAAAATGTAGAGGAAATCCTTTGGCATGCCACAAGCAGCCCACAGGTTATGTAGGCCTGCAATACATGTACAATGATATTAAACATTTCCACCTTACTCATGTTGTGAAAGAAGAATCAGAACAAAAGGGAAAAACTATGAGAAAAAAAATTAAAAAAATAAAAAATAGTATGCTTCAATCTACAGAGTCCATAGTTCTTTGTCTAGGTGTGGATAGCATTTTCCATCATGAACCTTTTGGAACCATCTTAAATCATCGTATTGCTAAGAAGAGCCAAGTCTATCAAAGTTGATCACGGCACAATGTTGCTGTTATTGTGTACAATATTCTCCTGTTTCTGCTCACTTTGCTCAGCATCAGTTCGTGTTAAGTCTTTCCAGGTTTTTCCTGAAATCCACCTGCTCATCATTTGTTATAGCACAATAATATTCCATTACATTCATATAACACAACGTGTTCAGCCATTTCCCAGTTGATGGGCATCCCCTCAATTTCCAATTCTTTGCCACCACAAAAAGAGCTGCTACAAATATTTTTGTACAAATAGATCCTTTTCCCTTTTTTATGATCTCTTTGGGATACAGACCTAGTATGTTATTGCTGGATCAAAGGGTATGCAGAGTTTTATATACCTCTGGGCATAGTTCCAAATTGCTCTCCAGAATGGTTGGATCAGCTCACAATTTCACCAACAATGCATTAGTGTTCCAATTTTCCCACATCTTCTCTAACATTTATCATTTTCCTTTTTTTTTTTATCATATTAGTCAGATAGGTATGAGGTGGTACCTCAGAATGGTTTTAATTTAGTTAAATTTCTCTGATCAGAGATCTAGAGCATTTTTTCATATAACTATAGATAGCTTTAATTTCTTCACATGAAGACTGCCTGTTCATATCCTTTGACCATTCATCAATTGGGGAATGACTCGTATTCATATAAATTTGACTCAGTTCCCTATATGTTTTAGAAATGAGGCCTTTGTCAGGAACGCTGGCAGTAAAAATTATTTCCCAGCTTTCTGCTTTCCTTCTAATGTCGGATGCATTGGCTTTATTTGTGCAAAAAACTTTATTTAATGTAATCAAAATCATCCATTTTGCATTTCATAATGTTCTCTCTCTCGTTTGGTCATTAAACTCTTCCCTTCTCCATAGATCTCACAGGTGAACTATTCCTTGCTCTAATTTGCTTATGGTATCACCCTTTATGTCTAAATCATGTACCCATTTTGACCTTACCTACGTGGGTTTCTTGAAGGTGCCTACTTATCCAGAAAGTCCACCTCTCTCAAATGCGGCCTTCCAGGCTACAGTCCTGACAGACATGTTCCAAGTATGTATATTCCCCCTGCCACAGAAAAGTAAGCTCACTGGTGAGAAAGAAGCTTATCTAACTTTCTATCCTGAATCTTTCCAGAGAGTATACTGAGACTTCCTCTGACTTTACCACTCAGCTCCAAACCAAACCAAATTGGAAAGCGTACCGGACCTGGATTTAAATCCTACCTGCGCTGCTTAGTTTTTATATGATGTTGGGCAAATCCTTTTCACTGCCCCCAGGGCCTATTTCCTCATGAGGAAATGAGCAGATTGGACTCAAAGGCCTCGGAGGTCCATTCTACACCTAAAATATTTGATCCAGTATTGACTAGTCCCCATCTTCCCCTTACCTATACGTGATAGTGCTCATCTGCTGTCCTCGTCCAGAAGATCAGGGCATCTAGCCATCTGCTTTGCTTAAGTGACACCTGAAAAAAATTCGGCCTCTATTCATTGTAGAAATCCGATTGTCAAACACCAAGCCTACGTCCCGGACACAATCAAATCAAAATCACCATTGAATGCTAGTGAGGTATGAATCTTTGGTCCGTACTTACACAGAGAGTTCTCGTGGCTCAGTCATAGGCTGCCCACCACATTCTACTCCCTCACACCACTTCTTTTTTTCTCAGATCCCTTTGGTCCCCTTGGACTCAGACCTTTGATTGTGCCTTCTCCCTTGGTTTCATTGTTAAAAAGTTACCCTTGACGTGAGATATTCCTGAAGTTTGTAGAAACCTGGCTCTTCCCAAGACAGATTCTTGACCACCTACGTACTCCACTACTAGACGTTCCTTCATATGTGTTCACTAGGTCTCAGTGCTAAGGGCAACCCAGAATCCCAGTTTACTCTGACCCTTGGCCTACCACCCTTTCCCAAAGAGAACATATTGGGGACCATTAGCCTTACTGCTCCATCCTCCAGGGTCCATGGGGGCCTTACTGTCTGCCCCGCTTCTCTGCCTACCAAACCCTATGTATCACCAGCCCTCCATCTGCTGTGATTTGAACTATTTTTTTTCCTTTGTTGTCTCCCTTAATTAGACTTTGATCTCCTAGCCAGGAGTGGGGAACCTGATGCCTCAAGGCCACAAGTAGCCTTCTAGGTCCTTGGGTGTGGCCCTTTGACTAAATCCAAACTTCACAGAACAAACCCCTTTAATAAAAGGATTTGTTCAGCGAAACTTGGACTTGGCCACACCCATGGGGCCTTGAGGCAACAGATTCCCCACCCTGTGGACCTAGGCAATCCTTGATTCACTATTTGTATTTAAATACTTAAACAGAGTTAATAATAAATGCTTGTCCATGACCCCAAGTATTTCACCTGCACAATCCATAATTCAAATTCCTCAGACTCAAACTTCCTAACCTATCCTCTTTCCCTTTGTCTCACCCCTCCCGAAACCATTCTTCAATTTTACTGCAGCCTATAGTCACTACTTCATCTGATTTCCTAGGCCCTCATTGATCCGGTCTCATTTTTCTCCCTTCAGAATCCTGAACATTTAGTTAACTAGTTTAAATCTTTCTAAGTCCCAACTCTGGATCATAGGAGAATAAGGTACATGCTGGAAGGACCTTGAAGCCCATTAAGTTTGTCAACAGGCAATCACAACTTCCCAAAACTTACAAGAAAAACTAGGTTTATTACGAGAGAAATGAATATGTACACGGAACCCTAAGTAAGTGCAGAGAGTTCAAGATCCAAACAGAAGCTTGCAAATTTATGAAATTTCAACAAAGAGAGGAGAAACACATCTCCACCTACATGCGAGTGGCAGGGGAGGGGAAATCATGAATAATTAAGATGGCAAAAGCAGCATTCTTTTCTCGTGGGAACTGCTAGACTATGAAGATATGTTCCACTTATCTGTAAGGGTCCCAGATGCACAACCAGTTTCTCAGTCTGGTATAGACTGACTGGCACTAGGTAGTCTAGCTTGAGGTGCAAACAACAAATTATATTAGCTCAGGGCGGGCTTAGTCCTCAATATGTTCAGGGCCTCCTGCATACTCCGGGATCCAGTGTTTCTGGAAAATACAGTAACTCAAAAAGATAAGTTCAGGGGACCTCTTAAACATTCCTTAACAAGTTCAACCCCTATAAGTTCTGACGTGGTTTAGGGGTGCTAGGCCCCTAAAAATGTCAGAGGACAGGGTGATTTTGCGGTCTTTCCAGTCAAGTGGCAAAATTTTATTGTGACGTTAGAGTGCATAAAGTTCTTAGGGAATCTGCAAATTAATGAGACTGATGCTGGTTGGTTTTCCTCTGTTCTCGGAGAGGACCAAAATGACATCACTATGCTAGAGTCAAGTTACGGTGCGTCTGACTGGTTGATCAGACCAATACGAGCTCAGAATGGTCCATAGGAACATTTTGAGTGGATTCTCTAAGTTTGCACATCTTGCATTTCTTTTGAGCTACTTCAATTTTGCTTTGCTTGTAGAGCACAGCACCTTCTGATGAAGGATGTCACGCTGAGCGATTCTGTGCCAGTGTCTCCCATGTCACACAATCAATTCCAAAGTTAAGAGACCCCTTTAGAGGGTCCTTGCATCACTTTTCCTGACCACCATGTGAACACTTGCCTATGTGAGTTTTCCATAAAATAGTCTTTTTGGCAAGCATATGTTTTGCATTTGAAAAATGTGGCCAGCCCACAGAAGTTGCGCTCTCTGCAGTAGAGTTTGAATGCCTGGCAGTGTAGTTTGAGAAAGGACCTCAGTGTCTTGTATCTTATCCTGCTAGGTAATCTTCAGAATCTTCCTTAGACAATTCAAATAGAAGCGATTTAGTTTCCTGGCGTGGTGCTGGTGTACAGGTTTCAAAGGCATACGACAATGAGAGCAGCATGATGGCTCTGTAGATCTTCAGTTTGGTAGTCAGTCTAATACCTCTTCTCTCCCACACTTTCCTTCAGAGCCTCCCAAACATTGAGCTAGTTCCGGCAATGCATGTATCAATATATGAATGTGTACATCCCTGGAAAGTACACTACCAAAGTAAGTGACCTTATCCTCAGCATTCAAAACTTCTCCATTTGCTATAACTGATAGTTCCATGTATGGATGGTATGGTGGTGGCTGATGTGGCACTCGTGTTTTCTTGGTGTTCATTGTTAGGCCAAAATTAGCACAGGCAACAGAGAATTGATTCATACTTTGTGAGCTCAATGCAATCTCTGAAGCTGAGATGCAACAATCATCTGCAAACAAAGTCATGCACCAATACTCCCTTCACTTTGGTCTTGGCTTGTAGCTTTATCAAGCTGAAGAATTTACCATCAGTGTGGTAACTGACCTTCATGCCATGTTCATCCTCATTTAAGGCATTTAACAACATGACTGAAAACATCATGCTAAAAAGCATGGGAGCAAGCATATAACCTTGTTTCACTCCATTGGTGACTGGGAAAACATGAGAGCATTGTCCATTATCCAGAACCTGGGCAAGCATACCATCATGAAACTGATGTACAACACTGATGAACTTCCCCTGGTGACCAAATTTTGACATAATTTTCCATAAGCCCTCACAACTGACAGTATTATCAAAGACCTTGTACGAGGATGATGTTAAAGCTTATACAGAAAAAGCGGCAGTGAAAAGAATGCCAAGTATGCTAATTAGGTGGTTTGGGGTAGGATTAAGGAATAGTTAGTCTGCAAAGGAATATGCAAGAAGTCCAGATGCCTTTGGCACAGGTGCCAGTGGTCTAGACTTGTGGAATGTATGGGGAAAATTCATGGAGTCAACAGAGATAGCTCTGAAGGGAGAAAAATAGCTCTGTTCACACAAAGGGTTGCCAGAAGCATGGTCCTTGGATATCAGGCACCAGAGACAGGGTCCTTGGACAAGCACCCCTGTGCCTGCACTGATAGCTTTTATCTGAGGAATCACAGGATCAGGTCTGTATGTGCCTGCAACAAGGAAAGAATTTCTCATAGGAGCCCACTGAGACACTGGGTTGCTTCCAGAGACATTGTCTTTTCCTTTTGGGGTCAGGTCCCATCATGCCACTATTTCCCCCCTCAAACAAGTGGGACCCAAAATCTTTTGAGGCAAAGGGCTAAGGTGTCTCAGCTTCTGAAACTGCTTCCTGCTAGCAAGGGGCATAGAGCTGTCCCTGCCTCAAGGGGTCAGACTTCAGAACCTGGTTAACTCTCCAGGTCCAGTGGGTTAGGGGTCTTCAACTCAGGCAAAGGTTGGTATGCAGCCTGAGCAGTCATCTGGAAGTTGATGATTTGGAGCCTGGAGGAGACAAATCTGGTAAGGAGGTTAAACAAACAAGGGCCAAACAGGAGTAAAAAGAGTATGAACAGGAGCAGAATGAGTATGCGGGCTGGTAGAGAAAGGAGCCAGGATTCCCATGAAGAAGATGGTTTTGGGACACTGAGATTATCATAGGCTTCTTGCACCCAACTAGCCTTTTCCAGAATATGGTCAGTAGGGATTTCTACCTACCAAGAATTGTTGATGTACATACATCAAGAGGTATTGACTGGGCTCAGATTCTTAAAATCTAGCCAATAGCTCACTAATGTTCAGACTCCTTAAGAGTCTGCCCAATGTGACGGCTGTTCTAATAAACCCTGTCTTTGGCTGAAAGAAGGCTTGGGTCGAATTCTTTCAGGCAGGACCCATGTGTTGTGATTTTGGCATCCCAGGACCCCTAAACTTCAATATTTTGGTGGCCTGTATGGTGAAACTGCATCACCCCAAGTTCTTCTCCAGCCAAGACTGGAAGGTATGTAAGCCCCCTCTCCCCCTTTCTTGCTCTGCAGTTAGGGTCACTCCTCCAAGCACCAAGGCTTGGAGGTGCTTTTCAGGCACACTTACTCGGCCGTCTCACACTCAGCCTGACGTTCTCAGGCTCTCGGGTCCACTGGATCAGTTTGAGGCCCTGGACCTGGATACATATTTCACAGCATAGAGGACAAGGACAGACATCCTATCTGGAAGCGTATGCCCAATTCTATCAATTCTCTCGGTGCTAGGGAATTGGGGAAAACTGCAGTTGCTTTTTGGTTCCCTGAGGCTTACTTACTCCCTTCCTTCTACACCTCTGAATCCTCCTTCATGGAGGTTACAGGGAAAAGCTAAAACAGCTAAAAATATCTTGGCAGATTCTGGAGATTTTGTGATCATTAAGGAGTTTTGAAACTCCTCCTTATAACCCCGGTCACTCTTTTCTCCCACTCCCTTCCGTTGACTCAAGAGGGTATCTGTTAACCCCTCTCATAGGGGAGGAATTTCACCCTTTACCCCTCACCTTTGATTTCCCTCTATGCCCCTTGCCAGCAGGAAGCAGTTTCAGAAGCCAAAACCTTTGCCCCTTACCCCAAAAGAATTTGGGTCCCATTTGTTTGAGGGGGGAATGATGAGGATGGGATCTAGACCCCAAAAAGGAAAAACTTTGGACTTTCCCACACGGCCAAATCTCTGCTGTTCCCCTGTAAGGGAAACTGAGGAGATCCTCCCCAGCCCCTTGAATGACCGCCTCATGACCTGACATAAGGAATGTAATTTAAAGTTAGTATGCATGACTGGGAGCACCAAGGGAATAGAACATCAAAGAACAAACTATGTTATCAGGACGGAACAACTCTTATCTCAAGGAAAACATGGAAGTGCTCAAGGATCTGGCCCATCCTTGGATACGTACATAAAAAATAGGCATCTGGAGCTTTGGCCAAGTTCCACCTTTGTTCTAAGGTTGTTTTCCCATGGTTTACATAGATATAAAAAGGGCCATTTGGGAAAGGGACTTTTGGAAGTCATTGCTTCGGAGATGGGGATGCCTACTCTGTCGAGTTTCCCAACCAGGACCCTGATGACTGTCTCCCGAAGTCTCCAGGTTGCTGTGTCAGGTGTTGAAGCTCCACCTGGTTGGTGATGTATCTGTTCTTTCTAGTTTTATTTCTATTCTTTCTTTGTTCTATTTTGATTATCATTCACTGGATTGTATGCATAGGTACATTATTTTCATTCCTATTTCTCTGTCCTCCTAAGCATAATCAAATAAAGCCAATTACTTGTTAAGTTTGTATCCAGTAGGAGTCATTATGTCTCAAGATTCAAACCTAAAGTGAAAGTACTGCGCAGTCTGTAATCCTTTTAGATTACAGCCCCTGAATCTATAATCCCATCAACTGGCCTTTCATTGTGACAAAACCCAATCTCCCAATTCTCCATTAGCCTTCACCTAGCCTAGCCCTCCATTGTCTTACCTCCCCCTGTGGCCACTTCCCACTCTTAATCTTATCTAGGCTCCATTCTCACTTGGACACACGGTCCAGGTCCCTGGTGTACTGTTACCTCAAAGCCCCCTCCCCAGACTACTTGGCCACTCCTAGATCCCTCCCATAGTCTCTGTATATAAGGTCCATCTTGTCTCCATTAAGAGGCTCAGATTCTTAGAATCTAGCCAATGGCTCACTAATGTTCAGACTCCTTAAGAGTCTGCCCAATGTGACGGCTGTTCTAATAAACCTTGTCTTTGGCTGGGAAAAAAAAGAGGTATTGACCAGTGCATGTATACCCCTGCTAGAGGCAAGCAGATAGCCCAGGGCTATTCTGTTATATAGGACCACATTTGCTAGAGAATCCAAAGACTGCTGGATTTCTGTCTGGTTTGCCAATTGATGAACAGTCTCTAAGGTTAGAGAGAATAAGTTCATGTTGTAGATGACCCCACCAGGGCATGAGATACTCTGTTCCCTTTTTACCAGACCAGAGAACATTTCCCCAGAATCCTCATTTTGCCCTTTTCAAGGTGGTAGTCTTGGGCTTTGTGACACTGAAAATGGAAAGGGGGGGTGGTTAAAATCCAAGGGTACACACCCCAAGGTCCTTGCAAGGTGTTAAACACTGGGCAGCCAAGACAGAAGTTCCGGGGTCTTCTCATGTGGTAGCGTTTCATTTCACTTCTTTCCCAGAACCTTCACCACTTGGCCCACCCATCCCACAAAAGAAGGTAGAGCCTTTGAGGGCACAGATGTGGCCAGTTCATAAGGAGCTCTGTGTATAGATGCCCTGAGGATAGAAGTGGGTGCACATTAAGCTCCCAGGCAAGAGGGATGTTCTCAAGAGATCAATAACCAGAAGGGGCTGTGGTACTGCAAATTAATTTAGAAGTAAAGTTCAGGGGCAGTTAGGTGGTGCAGCGGATAGAGCAGCAGTTCTCCTGATGTCAGGAGGACCCGAGTTCAAAACTGGCCTCAGATCAAATACTTAACACTTACTAGCTGTGTGACCCTGGACAAGTCACTTAACCCCAATTGCCTAAAATAAATAAATAAATAAATAAAAATAAGAAGTTTAAAAAGGGAAAGCCTACTAGGAGAGTAACAGGAGGTATATAGTCATAGGTCCAAGTGGGAAGTACTCCCTCAGCACAATTGGTGCAGCGAGCTGAGATGAAGTTCCAGAGGCACTTATCACTAGTAGTATCCATAACAGGTAAGTACAGGTCGAAAGGCCAGCAGAAACATTTACAAGCCCTCCCTCAATAGGGCAATGTATTAACCTGGCAGTGGCTGCAGAGCTTGTCTCCCAAGCAAGGGAATATTCCCTGGTCAAGATGAAAAGATAGCCCACGAAGGAGTGGCCAGCACAAATGGGATGGTAAAAATCTGAGATCATGTTAGAAAGGGAGGCTCCTGCAAAAATTGCATCTGGTAGGAGATGAGGGGTGCCCTGTGGGTGTGAGCGGCATACCCAACAATCCTGGACTCCTCCCCCCCCACCTGAATTTCCCAGTTTAACTAGGGAGTTATCCTCCCACTCTTGGGGGCCAAGCGAGCTCAAGGCATCAGGGAAAAGGAAGAAGGGAACTAATGTTATCATTGTCAGCACAGAGGAAATGATTCCAAGAGAAAGAGAGAAGGCAACTGTTCTGAAGGAAGTGAAAGACGTCCATGGCAAAGCCAAAACATAAGAGAAGCAGGACACGCACAATTTCACCTCCTTCCATCCACCTGCCCATTGGAGAAGGCCAGGGACCTTCCAAACAGTAGCTTGAAGTCCTCCATGGGTTCACAGGTATATACCGGAGTCTCTGACAAGGAAGCAAGAGGCGACACTGGTTTGATCCTAGAATTATGAGTACAACTGAGGAGGCCCTCAAGTTTTACTGTTGTGGGAATGGCTAGTATGACTTGGTAAAGTCTCTTCCAGTTTACATCTAATTGTTCTCCCTTTTGGGTTTTCCATGACTTTAAATATACCCAATATTCAGGTTGTACTGGAGTAGGATTCTCCTTTTCATTGCAAAGAGGTTTTGGAAGATGCTTGTTGGCATATTCTGTTAAGGCATTCCTGACTGCTCCTGAGTTGCAAATTGGATGACCAAATGCTGTTCTGGGTCTACAAGGATGTCAGAGGTTAGAAAGACCCTCCTATACAGGGGTTCAAAGGGGCTAAGCTTAGTATTTCCTGAGGTCTAATGTGGACTCTGAGCAGTCCACTCAGGAGGTTTTACCTAATCCTAGAGAATCTCTGTGCACAGCTTAGTAAGGACCTGCTTGAAGGTACGATTCATTTTCTCTACTTCTCCAGAGGGCTGAGGATGCTAGGCAGAATGAAGGCGATAAGTGATTTTTAAGTACCTCTGCCACAGCTCAAGTTATTTGTGAAGTGAAGGCTGGGCCATTTGCACCCTACCTGCTTTGGTTTGCCCAGCTCTTTAATCTCCTTTAATAGGAACTTTGATACCTCTTGAGCCTTTTCAGTTCTTCAAAGAAAGGCTTCTACCCAATTAGTAAAGGTGTCAAAAACAAAAAACAAAAAACAAAAAAAAAAACAAAAGGAATTTGAAACTCCTGCACGGGGGCATATGTGTAGTCTATCTGCCAATCTTCACCTGTGTAGGTACCCCTCCTCTGAACAGGTTTTAAAAGAGGAGGAGGTCTGATTGCCCCTTCAGAATTTACCTGGGTACAAGTTGGGCAAGCCAAACAGACTTGCCAGATGATTTCTCCTACCTTACTGCCAGTGAAAATAGGCTTTATTAGAGACTGGAGGACATTCTTCCCTAGGTATGTGGCCTGGTGTAAGCCAAAAAAAAGCTTCCACTGGCTTTTCCTCTGGGATAAGTTGTCTAAAACCACCCAGAGGGAGAAAGAAAGTATCCCTTTTCCTTAGCAAGGCCCTGTTCTTGAGGACTGTAGGAAGGTATGAAGGAATCAGGGAGCTGTGGGAGTAAAGGAGCCAGTACAGTTGGCTGGTGGGCAGCATTCTTTACTGCAGAGTTGGCCAGGCAATTTCCCACACCCTCATTTGTTTGCCCTTTCTGGTGGCCTTTGCAAAATATAACAGCTATCTTGGATGGTCTCTGAACAGCTTAGAGGAGATATAAGATTTCCTGTGCATGTTTGATAAGGGAACTCTTTGCTGTCAAATAGCCTCTTTCCTTCCAGATTGCCCCATGGGTATGTAGAACATGGAAGGCATATTTTGAATCAGTAAAAATATTCTCCCTTTTATTTTTCCCCCTAGCTGTAGGGTTCTTGTGAGTGCTATCAATTCCACCTTTTGGCCACTATGGTATGGTGGAGGCTGACCACTGCATACCTTGCTCTCTTCACCCCTTGTTCAACCCATCCATATACCACTCTGCCTCTGGATTAGAAAGAGGAAGATTCTGAAGATCAGGTTGATTAGAATAGACTGAGTCTAAGGTCTAAAAATCATGCACTAGAGCATCTGAGCGGGCGTTGTCTGGGAGGAGGGTTGCTGGGTAGAGAGTGTGGCACACTCAGAGAGTTAGATCAAGGGTATCTAAGAGCAAGGCCTGACATTTAGTGAGCCTGCCAATAGCCAGCCACCAATGACCTTTTGCTTCTAGTGTGCTTTGAACCTGGTTGGGAGTCAGAACTTCCAAGGATTGGCCAAGTGTAAGTTTAGAGGCTTCCTCAATTAAAATGGCCTTTGCAGACACTACCTGAAGGAGGCACAAAGGCCATCCAGCAGCCAGAGTCTAATTGTTTTGAGAAGAAGGAAACTGGCCTGGAGTCAGGTCCTAGGGACTGGGTTAGGACTTCTAAAGCCTGGCCTCTCCTTTCATCAACATACAGAATGAAAGATTTGTCCAGATTGGGTAGAGATAATGCTGGAGTGGTGGTCAGTTCAGTTTTCAAGGTCTCCAAAGCCTTAGTCTGGTCAGGACCCCATTCCAGAGGTAATGAGTCGGAGCCTTGAGTAGAGTCAAAGGGGTTTAGCATTAAGACCAAAACCGAGGATCTCATCCAAGTCTACAAAATCCAGCCATGCCTAGAAAGGTGCAGAGTTGCTTTTTAGTAGCTGGAACAGAGATAGACAGGACTGCTCGTTTCCTCTCTGATATTAAAGAATGAGAGGTGGGCATAGTTTATGGTCCAGATACTTTATGACTTGACACACTATTTGGACTTCGTTCAGAGAGGCCTCAAGTGCCCAAGAAATTAAGAGCTCCTGTGGCAGCAGCCAGAGAAGCCTCCTGAGTGGGGCTACAAATGATAATATCATCCACATACTGAATTAAACTATTGATAGTTTCAGGTCCCTTAAATCTTTTCCTGACCAAATAGATGGCAGCTATCCCAAAAACCTTGGGGCAAAACTGTCCATGTTAGTTGGCATGTATTTTGTTTTCCAATGGGTGTCCATTCAAAGGCAAAAATAAATTTCGAGTCTTTGTGAAGGGATAAAGAAAAAAGCATTGTTGAGATACAGGGTAGAAAACCACTGGGTATCTTCAGAGATTTGCATACTAAACTCACTCAGATTAGGGTGTATGGAGTGGATAAGAACAGTCTCATCAATGGCCCCAAGGTCTTGAACCATGTGATACTCCCTATTGGGCTTTCTTACAGGACAGATAGGGGTATTGCATGGGGACTGGCAAGGGGCAAGGATTCCATGCTTAAGGAATTTCTCAATCAGTAGTTGCAGTCCCTTCTGGGCCTCACGCTTAATTGGACATTGGTGCTGGTGAGGGAACATATTAGGGTCTTGGAGGCAAATGACGGCTGAGGTGGCATGAGTAGGTCATCCAGGAATACCCTAATCCCAAACAAGCAGCTCGACTGTCTCCCACACTTCTGGGGGAACATGGGGAGGGGTCTGGTAAAAGAGGCTAAAGAGAGGGAAGGCTTAACTAGAGAAAATTGGCTGCCCAATTTCACTATCAGGTCCCTCACCAACAAGGGGGCAAGACAAGAGGAGAGGATAAGGAAAGAGTGGTTAAACAACAGATCCTCAGACAAGCAGGGTTGGGGTATGTCTCTCAACAACCCTTAAGTTTCGCTTCAATGGCCATGACCCAATGGCTAGGAGGACAGGTAGGGCCAGAGTGCTGGAGTAGGATAGAAAGTGGCTCCTGTATCTATCAAAAAGTTGATAGGCTTACCTACCACATTAATGTCACCCAGGGCTCAGCCGTGAAGCCAGGGGTAGAAGCCTGGCTGAGTCCCAAGCTACCCCCCCACAATCACTCAGAGTCCTGAGAAGACTGGAGGGTGGTGTACTAGAGGAGGCGGCTCGACCATCCTTCCCACTCTGAGGACCATCCCTCCTCCGTGCCCCCCTTGCTTACATCTTGGGCATGGTCCTGGGGGCTTCCTCCAAAGAAGTGGGTCCCTTATGAGACCAGTGGCCCTCCTTATGGCACTTGAAACAAGTTTCCCCATTGCTCAATTCGCAAGGAGTGTCACTGGGGGTACCAACTCTGGCAACAGCCAGAAGCTGAGCCTGTTTTTTGCTCCTAGCCCTGCCCTGCAGTCTTTATCTTCTGCTGCAACTAGGTCTCTGTTGTTAAAGACTCCAAAGGCCATCTCTAATAATTGGTCCGGAGGTGTTTGGGGTCCCATTATCAATTTCTGCAGTTTCCTCCAAATATCTGGGGCAGTGACTAACGAAGTACCTGCCAAGGATGGCGGCGAGGAGAGGAATGACCAAGACTAGTGTACTTTTTTGAGAGTTTCCACCAGCCAGCTCTGGAAAAGGGCAGGGGTTTTTGTCAGCTCCCTGAGTGATCTCTTTAAGCCTCTAATAGTTCACTTGCTTCTTAATCCCCTTTTTCATGCCTTCCAACGGGCACACTGACATATGGCCTCTCTTTCCCCTATCCTCATTCTTTTGGTAAGCCCATTCAGGGTTGGCAGTAGGGACAGCAGTAGCTCCTGGAGGGCACTTTGTGGGGGAATACAGAGCCAAATCATACTCCTTGATCCCAGAGTCTCATTTTACCTCGATGGTACAACAGTGAGGAAGAGAAAATTAAGGTCTCCCCAAGAAAGCTCGAATTGAAGGAGACATCTCTAAAGCCCTTGATGAACTTGGTAGGGTTTTCAGAGTACCAACGCAGTTTCACTTTAACTTGGGAGAGTTCTGACATTGAGAAAGGGACATATACTCTAATTGTTCCACCTAGAGAGATGGCTACTCCCCTTAAAGGAGAGCCCTGAGGGAGTGGTCGAACCAGGGGCTTGGGAAGGAGAGAGGTAGGGAGTCCCGATTCTCATGAGGGAGAGGCTAGGGGCAATTGGGAAGCTGAGGCTGGCTGTTAAGCCAAGTGGGAAGAATAATCCCATAGATGTAGGAGCAGGGACTGCTGGGAAATTGAGTTCTGCTGTGAGGTTGGAATGGAAGGCTTAGGGGGCTAATGAACAGGAGGACCCAGCGCATAAAGGGGAGGATCCTCTCACCAGGAGCTTTGAGGTGATAAGGGTTAGCCAGTACCAGAGCAGAGGGAGCAGTTGGAGCTACAGGAAGAGGAGGTGGAGGTGGTGGTGAAAGCACTCTAGGAGCCTAAGCTCTGGGCACCAAAAGAAGGGAATCATCATCCAGGATATCAAGTTGGTTTCTATTTCCCTTTGGTGCAGTAAATTTAGCTAAAAGTATCCTAGGATGTTGCTGCAGGGTGGGACTTTGGGAAAGGGCCATAAAAGCCTGAACATATGGGACATCAGTCCATTCCCTTCATGGTAGCAGAATAAATAAAGCTGTAAGAGAATATTATATGTTGTAGGGACCCCAAAATAGGCCAGGTGTCTTCGTCCTCTAGGTTATACTGAAGCCAAACTATATCACAAAAAACATACAAAACACACAAGGCGTTCCTTTTTGAGGTCTTGGGAAAGATCAAGCTTTTTCCAGTTCTTTAAAAAATAATCCAAGGGCAAACCCACAGAACTGAAGGAGATTGGTCAATTTCTTTGCCTGTAAGCCGCAGAAAACTCAAGCCACCTGCAGTCACTCACTTCCCTAGTGTCCTAGAAAGTGAGAGAGATAACTAGGTATGTTTGCCCAGACAGGGCCTACCCTATGCAGCAGGAAGTCTGCCCGGGGTCTGAGATGAACTTGAACTATCTGACCCAAGCAGAGCCTAAAAGGAAGAATGACAGTCTCAACTCACAATTCCTCCAAGTCTTCCTAGGTTCTTGGAGAGCAACCCCAAACTACAAGGCGAGAGAAAGGAAGCTTATAGACCTTCTGATCTTAACTGGAGGGCTTAAGATTCAGGCAGGTCCCCATACAAGCCACCAATAGAAGGTGGTTTAGGGGTGCTGGGACGCCCCAAAATGTCAGGGTACAGGAAAGTGTTATCTGGAATGAATTCAGGTACTCAAACTGTCTTCTAGTCAGATAGGAAGTTTTATTGTAACCCTATAGAGTGGGCAAAGTTCTTGGAGAAACTGCAAACTAACAAGGATGATCCTAAAGCTTATATGGAAAAAGAGACAGTGGAAAGAATGCCAAGTATGTTAATTAGGTGGTTTGGGATAAGATTAAGGAATGGCCTTTTTTTTTTTTTTTGGCTAGACAATGTGGTTAAGTGACTTGCCCAGGGTCACACAGCTAGTAAGTGTTATGTGTCTGAGGCCGGATTTGAACTCAGGTCCGCCTGAATCTAGGGCTGGTGCTCTATCCACTGCACTGCCTAGCTGCCCCAGGAATGGTCAGTCTTCAAAGGAACATGCAAGAAGTCCAGATGCCTTTGGCCCAGGAACCAGTGGTCTGGACTTCTGGAACATGTGGGAAAATTCAGGGAGTCAGAAATAGCTCTGTTGAAGAAAAAAAATAGTTCTGTTTACCCAAACAGTTGCCAGAGGCATGGTCCTTGGAGACCAGGCACCAGAGACAGGGTCCTTGAGCAAGCACCCCTGTACCTGCACTGATAGCTTTTACCTGAAGAATCACAGCATCAGGTCTGTATGTGCCTGCAACAAGAATTTCTCACAGGAGCCCATGGAAACACTGGGTTGCTTCCAGAGATATTGTCTTTTTCTTTCAGGGTCCAGGGTCCCATCACCCCATCAGTTCATCCACTTATCCTACTCCCGCACTGCTGGACGGAGCTGGAGGAATTCATATCATGCTGGCTAGGTCCACAAGTCCTGGCATCCCTCCTCAGGTGCACACGGAAGGGATTACCCTCACACCATCTCATACCTTTCTTGAGTCGCGACCAAAGTAAGGATATATTTTCATTTCTGGCCAAATGGGAGGATTACAGGATAGAGAAAAGTACGTGGGGGCCAGTTCATTAACTACGCCTTAGTTCTAATCGTTCTAAGAGGAACGCTCATCAGTCTCCAGGATCTGGGTACCCTCTTAAGACCACTATAGCAATATATCCAACCATATCCACATCGAAATGGAAGGCACAGTAAGATGAGCTGTCAGATTAGCAGGATAGATATTCTGCTATAGTTTTAACCATTTGTTAACACTCCTACTCGGCTTCCCATCTATTTATATTTGTTCTCTTTGGTATACTGCCCCGGCTGACTCACACTCACCACAATGACCTCTGGTTTAGACCCCACTCTAGAAACTGAAATGTTTAAGAGGTATGTTAGTCAGGCTACCATTTTCATCGCCTAGACTATTATCTCCCATGGCTGGTGACTAAGAAAAGATGTTATGCCTATGTGGGTTTAATTTTAAATTTCTTCTTGTTCTACTTGTGTCCAGTGTGACAATTGTTCTAAAAGGGTTTCTATAATTTCTTGAAATTATCAGATTCTTTATTGTGTGTTCTGGATACCACTCACAGGACTCTCCAATAATATTTCCTAGTTTTCTAGGCTTTTCTTTTTAATAACTACTCTGTCCTTTGCTTCTAGTAATGTCATCTTTAAAAAAAAAATTGGATTTCACTGAATCTTACTTTAAAAGACTAAAAGAACCAGGCATGTCAATCAATGCAAAAAAAAAAATTAGACACTTAAAACTCAAAAAGGCTTAGGTAATTCTAATTCATGACTTTCAGTTAACAACATTCCTTAGTTATCTAAAAAATTTTAGAAGGAACAAGACATGTGGTTCAATCTGTAAGGACCAGACACATTGAGAAGAGTTCCATTTCTTCTTTTCAAACTTTATTTATTGAGCTGATGGTTAGGAACGTTTAGAAATGTACAAATGCTGAAGGCTACAAACATATGATGCTAATTGGTCTGTTACATTACTGTCATTTGTGGTATTAATAGGTAGAAGAAACCTACCTATAAAAACGTATATGGGATAGTTCTTGGGGTTATCCTTTGTTCAATAAAACTGAACCATGTGATTACTAAATATCAAGTTTCTTTCAGTTTTTAGGCCAAAGCAAAGGGAAAAAAAATTTCAGACAAGTTTTGTCTAGCATCCTGACCGAAAATCCTTTTACTGAAAATTTTCAGAAGGTATTTATTCTTGATGCATGTATAACAATGAGCAATTGCTGCCCTACAAAAAAAGGGCATGGTAAATTTATTCAATGTTAAACAAGCCATACAAATTTATCATGAAATTTTGGTTAGTAGTAGACACAATATAAATACTTGTTCAATAGATTCCCTTGCTTTGGAAATTATGATACCAAAAGCAATGATCCCAGTGTATGTAAAAAGGCTCCAATATAATCGGTCCTAATTATTTTACATCCCTTGGTCTTTCTTCAAGATTTACAGAGCAAAAGATGCAGAAGAGATGAGACTACTTCTCAGAACCATACAGAACTTACAGAAATAAACATAGGTCATTGCACAAAACTCTCATTTTGAAATCTAATAAGAAATCCACAGTGACACCAACTTCAGAGTAGTACTCTTAAGATTTAAGTCTGGAGTCACGAATGTGCTCCATCCAATGTACCAAGTCCAGAAAAGAACACAAAGCAAAAGTGTGGAAACTATCCTATTTTACAAGAACAAGGTAGAGGTGGTTATTCTTCACCAAATGGAAAAGTGTTAACCAAAGAGGCAAGTAAGAGGCATGTATGCGTGAGTGTGTGTGTGTGTGTGTGTGTTTTTTTACAATGTTTTATATATGGCTTTCATCAATAGTCAAAATGCACCACTTTTGTGAAACCACAAAGTGCTAGAACAGGACTATAGATGTATTTTTCCTTTGGGTAGATAGAGGTCTGTAAGATGAGATTCCCAAGTGATTACAGGATAATATATTTGGTAATACTATCCGTGCAAATATACTTTGAGTACAAATAATTACAAGGAGACAATTTCTTTGAAAGAAATATTTTCATCCTATCTTTACTTTCTTTGCCTCGTGGATAAAGAAAATGTACTGCATCCATTTTACAGCTTAGCCCTTCAAGGTATTCTTAAGTTACCATCCTAGTGCTATATTCCTGGGGGGTATATCTAGATAAAGTTGTCTTGGGAATTGCTAAGATTATTCCCTGGCTATACTGCTATACTTGCTTCTTAGTGTTGTGCCGCATCATGCAGCGCCCCCCCCCCCATCACTCCCCATGACTTCTTGGCATTCTCTTCCTATCTGCTACCAGCTTCACTCAGTTGTCCCATACACACAATATTCCATTTTCCATCTCCAGGCCTTACTACTGGCTGTCCCTGATGCCTAGAATGCCATCTTCACCTCTGTGTCAGAAGGTCTATTTTCCTTCAACAATAAACTCAAATAGCATCTTCTTCAGGAGGCCTTTCACTGGCCCTGCAGTTGGTAGTGCTTTCGTTGCCTCGTCCTTGGTACTATACTTGTACTCGAATGTTGTCTCTCTCATTAGAATGGGAACATCTTAGGAGCAGGGACTCTGTTTGGCAAAGGCAGCTGATGCCATAGTACTGTTAAAGAACTGGGCCTGGAGTCTGAAAGACAAGAGTTGAAATCCAGCTTCAAACAGGTCCTAGCTACGTGACCCTGGGCAAGTCACAATCCCTTTGCCTCAGTTTCCTGAGCTGTAAAATAGGATAACAACAACCTTGCAAGGGTAGTTGTAAGGACGCAATGAAACACTATTTGCAAAAAAGTATTTAGCCAATACATAATAGGTGCTAGGTAAGGGCATATTCCCTCCCTGCCTTTATATCCTCAGAGCTTAGTATATAGCACCTGACACTTAGTACTTGCTAACAAATTCACTCACTGTGTGGATGAAAGAGAAAACATAAGTGAGGGCGATAATGATATAAAATAACATCTTTGGGGTCTGGGATAACCTATTTGGGAGATAGGTAGAATGGCTAAAAAGGATATGCCCAGGTTGCTTATTGATGCTAAAACCCTTCTTGCTAGATGTTGTTATAGTACAGATCAAGGACTACTCTTATAGTAACCTATTGTAGCTCTCTGGTCAGTCTTTTAAGAGACCTTCACTGAGCAGACAGACTATGAACAACAGTGAAAAATACACATCAATAAGGGTAAGATGTCTAGAATTCTCGTGCCTTAGTTTCCTAATTTCTAAAAGGGTGGGATACTATCATCTGTTTCTCCCACATCAGGAGAAGTTTCAGGTAAAATGTCAGGGCTTTCTAAGTTGTATCATGATCTACAAGAGATGTGGATGAGGTCAATTAGATGAAAAACCACAGGCCAAGAATAATTCCTGGGTCTAAAAAGAGATTAGGTTGAAACAATGCACTTTAATAACCTACTAGCCTCCTTCTCTGCATGTCATTTGGGCCAAGTTGCAGACATTGTGTTATTATTGATCAGACAGTAGGATGAGGTTGGCAAACTACTACCTGTGGGCCAAATCTGTCCTGCTGCTTGGTTTTCTATGTCCTGCAAGCTAAGAATAGTTTATAAGTGATTGGAAAAAAAATTTGACACATAAAAGTTAAATGAAATTCAAATTTGTGTCCATAATCAAGTTTTATTGGAAGATAGCTATGTCTGTTTATTTACATATTGCTTGTGGCTGCTTTTGCGCTGCAATGGCAAAGTTCAGTGGCTTGCAACATAGACCATATATGGAGCTCTCATTTCTTCACAGTGCTGCTCCTCTCACTATAGATAGGTGACTCAGTTATAACTCGACATGTCAAGTACCATGTGTGTTCCCTGCTGTGACATTTTGGTTTGTGCATATTTACATCAAAACAAGGGGGGGGGGAGTTATTACAACTTTTTTTTCCCCCTAGTTCAGGGCCAAATCAATATTTCTCAGCAAGAACTGCCTTCAACCACTATTATAATATGTCAAATGACTTATTTTTAAACTTTTGCCGCAGACTCAACGTTTCTTAATAAAAACCTAAAATTGTATGGCAAGACAATATTTGCAAAACTCTTACTGTGTTAAAGTCAACTTGACAACATTCAATCAACTCCTGTGAAGTTGCTCTATACGTTTCCCTCACGTCAGAAGCTAAAACTAGAAGCGAGATCTCCATTCCAATTTGCAGCAGATATATTTTCTGAACCTAAACTACAGTCCCATCAGCATTTTTCAGACCTTAATTCAAGTATGGTGTTTCCATATTTCAAAAATCCATTTATCTGTGCAATTGAGGAGTTTCCACTTAAATTTCGATTGAAAGTTATTAATCTGCAATGTAATAACATGCTAAAAGACAAATATCAAAAAAAAAAAAAAAGGAATCTTATAGAGTTCTCTAAATGCCTTCCAAGTGTCAACTGGTAATTTAAATGTCAGCTGGACCAAACTCATCTCCAACCTGTGGATGGCACAGCCAAACAGAGCAGGCTAGAAAGACAGGAGAGTTGAGAGCCAAACAGAAGTTTAATTTCAAAGTGAGGAAAACAGCTTGCACTTTCCTAAGAAAGTGGGCTCACTTGTTTACGGTAGGGGTAGAGATTTTAATCGAGGAAACCATAAATGGCTGGACCACAAGACAGGCGTTCTTGGGTCATGTGAACAGTCTCCAAGTCATTAGGGTCATTGAGCCTTGTGACTGTTCGGTGGGGCAAGAACCTGGGTTAGGGTGGCCAGGAACATAAGCCTGATTTGGTTCATTTGGCAGTTGCAAGCTCAGGGATTATAAGCATGTCATGGGATCCGACTGATAACTTTTGGCTACAGCACGTTAGCTTCATTCTCAGTTTGCGAGTCAGGGGCCCCTGGAAAGTAGGGAAGGTCCAACAAATCTAAATAGTGTAGTCATTACCCATCATATTAATTAATGAAAATTATAAATCTTATTACAACACAAGTAATGCATGTTCTTAATTAAATCACATGCTGATGGATTGACACCAGTATTTGGCATTATATGATTCTGTTAAAACAGACCTTCAAAGATAAAATATATGTAAAAATCTCAAAGATCAACATCAGTTGAACATTTGCCATCTATTTTGATGACAGAACATCAACTTTGAAGATCAATTAAGCAGAGTGTTATCCTCCATCCCCCAAAGAATTCTAGTCTTATGAGTAGACCATCATTACAAAAAAAAAAAAAAAATTTACTCAATTGTATTTTGACTTGTCGATGAAAACTTTGTGGAAATTTGTTATATAAGTACCAACACAATAATCTCAATTTTGTCTCTTGGCCTGCAAAGCCTAAAATATTTACCATCTGACCTTTTACAGGAAAGTTTGCCACTCCTGGCATAAGATATTACTCTCTTAAAAATCATGGGGACCCCCAGATGGATTGGGAATAGGCAGGGGAGGTAACAGATAAGATAATAAAATATCCCTTTCAGACTTTTAAGTGGGGTACTTGCATATAAAGGTCCAAAAACCCTACAGGGCACCAGTAAAGACAATGGCATTCTAAAGTACCTTCTCTCTATTCATGAAAATGGGCAATAGAAGGAACCTAGTTTAGAAATGGAGAAACCAACTCTCTTAGCCAAGAGTACTAAGTGTCAAGACAGCAAGCTCATTTCAAGGTGCTTATGACTGAATGCAACATGTCGGGAAGAAGTTCTCTCCCTTCCTTTTTGGCAATGGTGCCTTGACACAGAAGCCAAGGTAGCATAGAGCTACCAACAGATGAGTCAGTGAGAGGTGTCAAACTCCCGACTGGGAGATTGCTGGCGGCAGAGAAGTGACTGCTACTGGTGCTAAGGTCTAGGTACCAGCTTTCTCCCAAAGGGCATAGTAGCACCCTAGGCTAGGATGTCAAGGTGAGGAATGGTAACAGTTTGGTTCCCACAGAATCAATAAGAAAACAAGACAGGGGGAGATTAGGTTATTGATTGATTTCTTGGTTTATTGGTTTACACAAATATGTGAACAAGATAAGGGAGTACATCAGGCGATGTCCCCCAAAAGTATCTTGTTTGTCCAGGCTTTCTGCCCCCCCTCCCTGATTGCCACACCACTGCCACATCAGCATTAGGTTTGCTAAATAAGGACACGTATGTTTGGATTGGCTATATCCCGTTTCCTTGCTCTTTGTCTCCAGGGAAGAATTTTCGTGCCTAGATTGTAAGCCCGCCTCCCAGCCAATGGGAAGAAGGGATAGCAGTGGGAAGGGGTTTGTTTACATTAGGGTATATAACCTCGTTTTGCTTTCTGTGCCTCGACTCTCTCCTGCTGGTAGTGCACCGGAGGAGGAGACGCCCCTTCTCATGAGATTGTAATAGTGACTTTTGCTTCCAACTTGAAAGGTCTCCGAGTTTAATTGGGCGAGGGTCGCTGTCCCACACATCAGCCACATCTGAAGCTAGAAGCAGTGGGATTTTAAACCAAACAGCATCCACAGCAGGTACAGACAAGATGAGTAGAAACAAAGCATGAGCAGCCCTAAATCACACAGGTTACTTATAAGGAGCACTTACCTACTTGGGAATAGTAGAATAATTGTTCTGCCTACTAAGGGTGTTTATGGCAGAGTGCACTTCAAAGTTTCGGGGGACTCCTGTTTCACTGTAGCTTTTCATCAAAGTGCCTTTGCTTTGAACTAATTAATTAGGTCCTCGGGCTGAATAATGAAGACAAAAACCCATTTGAGTGAAGGTTCAGGAGTTATAGTTCCAGCGTTGATTCAAAGAGTATCCTGATCCCAGATTATCTGTCCATTAAGGAACCATACTTCATATTATAGATTATAGGCAAAGTTTCTTAAACCCAGTCGTGACCCCATATGGGGTCACAAAAAAATTTGGCAATAAAAGGTTTCTGAATTCACAACAACCAAAAATCAATTCAAAATCAGATACATAATTAATTTGAGGTGTTTCTGGCACTTGCCTGTGTTGCATCATCACTTGACTTCACAGCAGCCTTGGTTCCAAATACACATTCACACTTTGTACTACGCATCGTCACAATGCCACCCAACACCAAGGAATGCTGCCAGAAACACCTTGGCTCAGATTTGAGACTAAGTTTTCTGCTCTTATAGAAACAGAAGTTTAATTATGGAAAATAAAGACAATATTTTCATACCATCATTCCTCAGCATGTAAATATCAAATTAATATATCTTTGGATTGTATTGTATTAGAACATTTAATTTTTAAAATTACCATTATCTCCTTTTACAGAAGCATAAGTGTTTAATTGCAGCAAGACAAAAGCCCTATAATACTATTTCTCCACCATCACCTCTGTATGTATGAACATCAAGTAAGCACAAATGTAATTTCATGAGCTAAAGCTAGTATTTGAGAAATTATTAGCAATATTTATATTTTAGGACAGTTTTTTGGTTATGAATAAGTGGCTAAATTTAGACAGAAGAGGTAAAAATATTGATGACAATGCAGCAGAATCTTTGTTACCAGGTACACCTAAATTGACAAGAAAATGTGTCAAATCATTTTTGCAATATGGCTTTGCTTCTAATAATGATGATTGTGTGGAAAAATCGCTTTGCTTAATTTGTAATGTGTTTTTGACTTCGGAGAGCATGAACCAGTCAAACTAAAACATCTTAATATCAAGCATGCAGCGTTCTGCAATAATCCAAAGGAAAATTTTGAATGACTTAAAATATTCAAATAAAAACAATATTTTGAGAAATTTGTTACTGTCAATGAAAAGTATTTACTTGTATCTTATGAAACTTCTTAATTGCAAAAGCCAGAAAGCACCCATGCAATAGAAGACCTCTTATTACCTGTTGCTATTAAAATGTCAGAAATAGTTCAAAAAGTATGAGGATGAAATTCATAAAATTCCTTTATTGAATGATATTGTTTCCAAAACAATTTCTGAAATTAGTAATGACCAATTCCAGCAGCTTAGTACCAGGCCTAATGGCAGCCCAAAGTTTGCAATTCAGTTAGATGAAACAACTGATATGTCTAACATGGCACAGTTGTTACTTTATATAAGATATGTTTATGAAGGGAGCATACATGAGGAAAAACTTCTGTCTTCCCTTAGAAAAGGGATGGTCATATTTTAGAAATAGTTATCAATGTCACCTGAAACCCACATCTATTTAAACAACCCATGTCAATATAATCATCTTACATGGGAATGCACATATCTCATACAAGCAAAAAACTGAAATGTCTGATTCATGTTGTCATGTTGTTCAAGTACAATATACAAAAGTTGTCTGTTCAACCTGATCGGGCCTGGCTGCTTTAAGGAAAGGAAAGAAAACTACGATTGCCCCTATAAATCTTCCCAGTGCCCCTAGATGTCTACTAGGGACATTTGTGTAGAGATGCTGCTGGTATAGGCTTCAGTAAGACTTTTATGAGCATTCTACTCAATCTAACACCAAATTACTCAAAAGATTACTGTTCTAAAATCATGACTCTCAGGGGAAACTAAAACATAGTAGAAATGTGTTACCTGCCTCAGATTTGCAAGGATCAAATTATATCTTGAATAACAGGGTTTTACACTTAATAAGAAAACTGTCATTCTTGTTACAAGGTTAGACTCACTACCAGTTTCCTTGGACTAGTAGCTTTCCCGATAGAGTTTTATAAGCTATATTTTTGGTTATGATTCATTCCTATTTCCTGGGTACCTCCTCCAACATGTCCTTATTAGTTGAGACCACACAATGGGCAGAAGTATAAAGGCTCATTCTAGAGGAAGTAATTCACCCATAAGGCTTCCCCAAGTTAAGGAGAAATTTTGGATCCCTTAATACTACTAGTCTGCCTATTAACAAAGCCAGTTAAAGTACTATCAAGTTGACATTCATTTAAGCCCTTATTGTCAAGTGCTATATAAGTAATGCCAACTGTCAACCTTTACAGTAGAGTTTGCTCTAAGACAAACAAAAATTAGGTTGCATGCATGCACATGTTTATTTTCCTCAAAGCTGGTGAATCATGCATATAGAGATATGCACAGGAGTTCACTGGGAAAAAGGAGTTCATAGGCCAGTTGAAGGAGACTTTATATCCTTAGGGCACCCCACCCCACCCAGGACACCAGTGTCCTTCATCTGCCAAAATAAAATCTTCACAAAACAAACGGTGTGGCCCCAGGATGTCTGGTTTTCTGCCAACTGTAAACATAGAATGTTGTAAAATAGGGGGTGTCAAGTTAGTGCCTCTAAAAAGGAAGGACCATAAAAAGATAAAGGGAAACTTCTGGTGGGCCACATCCTTGGCTGAAGAAGGTTCCCAGTTAGCAAAATCCAGCAGGAGGGCTGGAGTTCACTCTGAGAGCAAAGTAATATGGTAGGTTAAGCTCAGAGTGGGCCAAAAATGTCTTTCCTGGTTGGCCAATCAATTGGTCAAGGTTTTAGGCCTCTCAGGTAGGGGAGAGACCCAAGCTGATTTGGGGCCCCCTGACTGGTTTACAGTAAGCAAATTTAAGACAGCCTCTGGACTCAAAAGAACTTTATTAGGGAAAAAGGAAGAACATAGATAATAGAAGGCAAAAAAGATTTCAAATGAATTCCATAACCAATCAAAGCATGCCCTATTTAAAACATCACTGTATTGAGGTGGTGGCAAGGAAAGTTTTTTCTGAGGGCCAAAAAGAGAGAATAGAGAAAAACCTTTTCAAGATGGGGAATAACTTGCTGCCCAGGACAACCTATTAGAGATCATGCTGGCTAGAAAAAACTTACATAGGAGAATGACCCAAAGGGTTATTATTAGTAATATTAAACTTTGGTGACCAGAACAAGGTTAGTTAGTGAGTGGTACGTGGGTACCAGTACCAGTGAAGACCCCTCAGGATATGACCCTCCCCCCCCTTTAGTTGTGTAAGTAGAAATTCCTGAACTATAGTGTATCCTGTTTATCTCATCCTCTAGCTATATAACCTTGTGAAGAAGACTGTCGAGACCATGGGGCCCCAAAAAGGGGAACACGCTGCTATTTCAGTACTCCTTTGTTCTCTTCATTGATTCACTCGAATAGATTGTGCCCTTGAGGCTCAGCCAATGGGCCAATGGGAAGGGGTTATTAGGGTGAGCTATTGCGCTAGAATCTATATAAACCTATTTTGAACAAAGCACTCTTTCACTCTTTGGCTGGCGCCATCTTAGGCGACACGGGAGTGTCCTTTCTAAAGAAAGCCAATAAAATAGCTTTCCTTTTCGCAAATTCTTGTCAAGACCCTGATTCAAATTTTGAGTAGGTGGTCTCTTTCCCACACAGTTAGTAACCAAGATTGGGCTTCAAGGAGCATTTATGTTTGAGTGCCATTATTACACTGTAGGGGTTCGTCCCAAGCTTTGCCTATGAACTTGGTTTACTCAAATGTTGAGCCCCTGGGGGAAAGCTACCCTTGCCAGCTAGACTCACGAAACAGAGTTATCAACTAGAATGCCAATTTATTAATTCACAAGAAATAATGGTAATTAGTAATACCTTTAGGAAGAGTTTTTGTTTTTACAGCAAAAGGTGGCTCTCAGTGGCTGCTGACAGACGCAGTAGAACAGAAATCCTATAAACCTATGCCCTTGTAGATACAGTGAAAGAGCTCTATATATGATGCAAAGCCCCAATATGACCTCACCCCTACTCTCCCCCCCCATCCCCTCTCTTTGGTCAACAAGGGTTGATTCAGCCTCACTGAACAAGGCAGCATAGGGTTGAACTTTTCTAGAAAGATCAGAATTCAAAACCCACTAGATATTTAACATCTGATAACAAACAAGTAGTCACTCGCTTCTCAGCTTCATTTGGAATATTGTAAGAAGGAACTATCTAGATCTTAATCTACAAGGCTAACAGTTCCAGTTTGATAATGTGTACTAAGTACATCATAAAAGTTTTCAAAACCTTATGGTTTAAATGCCAGGGTTTGGTTTTGAAAGGAGGGAAGCGGCGGGGTAGAACAAAGTGGCCAAATAAACACGGCATTGAGTTGGGAAGTAAAGAAAGCAGGAAGGCCTACCACCACTACCACCAAAAAAGTGAGAATGAAGTTTGACTACAGATTCAGATGGGAATGCTATTTTCAAAAAGTTAACTTGCACCGATTAATATGTTGATGAGGACTTTTTAGATAAGAAGCTACTAAGTTGTACAATATTCAATAATAAGCTTATCCCTATCATTAGTTCCAACCATACTACTTCAAATACCTGTTAACTCTGATAATACACCAAAATGTATTTTTAGGTATTTTGAGAGCTTAAAACCTTCACTAGCTTTTGCCTACCTGAATAAAGTTCAAATCAAATCCCATAATGGGAAGCTCTCAGCATCTCATCAGGTGCTCAGCAGATCCAAGAGAAAACCTTTGCTTCCCGTGGCGATTTGAAACTAAGTTGAATTATTTAAAACCTATTCTCTCTCAGCCTCCCCTACCATGTTGTCACTGAATCTGAGTGAGACAGCAGATTTTAAGGTCCTAGGGTCCACTGGTAGCGATTGACATTAGAGAAAGCTAGAGTTGTTTAACACATGGGGGAGCCGTAGTTGAAAATGAGAGAATGAATATTTTTATTTTGCTTTTTTTCCCCTATACCTCTATTGTCCGTATGTACTTAAGGCTAAAAAGGGTTTCTACTAGGTAATTAAATGGTCATCCTTATTTAGCAGAATTCAGAAAAGCTACATTTTATGATCGTTTGCATTTTTCTCTAGCTTCCTCATTTGCTATTACTTTTTAGCTTAAGTCACCTTTCAAAGTAAAATGACTTGCAGTTTATGGCACGGATGGAAAATAAAAGCAAGTTTCCTCCCTCTGAAATTAAAGCAACAAGTAGGAAAAGAAACTCAGAAAAGAAAGGCTTTTCAGCTCCATTTGCTAGAATCCATAGAAACAGGGCTTCTAAAATTAGGTATCTCCTATCTCAAGTTAATACAGTAGCCTTCTCTTCAAGCAGCTTTGGCACTAGTTACTTGCTGCAAACCCCTACTTTTAATTTAGGCGAGATACTTAAAAGATAACAGTCCCGAATGCCTATAGTTTGAGGATGATGGCAAAAGATGGAAAAAAAACAAACTTATCCATCCTACTACCACCACCACCACCACCACACCACACCCCCCCCAAAAAAGGAAAAGGTAGAAAGCCTAACCATGCCCTAGTCAGGAATGAAAGTTTAAGCACAACTGAAACAAGGTAAGCATTTTGCCCTTGTTGTTCAGACAGTTCCCACTCTTCATTACCCTATACGGGGTTCTCCTGGCAAAGGTACTTTAATAGTTTGCCATCTACTTCTCCAGAGAATTAAGACAGACAGAGGTTAAGTGATTTGCCCAGGGTCACACAACTAGTGAGCGTCTGAGCCCAAATTGAACTCAGGTATCCCTGACTTATGGTCCAGCGCTTTTCCACCCCACCCCTCCCCCTCCCCCTCCCCCTCCCCCTCTTTCCCCTCTCGGGCTTCTTTAACAAGCACGCTGTTACGCCTCCTTCCCTATTGCCTGTCCTGGTCAGGGATGTGAGAAAGGAGTCCTTACATACAGAGGGCTCAGCGTTCTATAAAAGGAGAAAAAAAGATCAGAGTGAAAAAAAAAAACCCAACACACAACACATCCTTAAGCACAGCAAACAAAAACGACCAAACAACGAACCCTACTGCCCCGCCCCCACGCAAGTATATGAGGCACAAGGTGGCCACATAGGGAATCTGGGGCCAATCAGAACCGGAGAACTCAATTTCAGTCACGTGCCCCATTCCTCCCCCACCCCCCCAGCCGTAGGCAGAGCACGTGGGTCGGGTGACCGCCTTTATTAGAAAAACCCTCTTTGCCGCAGTCTTCCGCCACCCACCTGCAGTTTTTTCTTGGCCCTAGAGTGAGGTGGTCCGGGAACAGCCTCTACGAGAACGCCCAGGAGCTCTAGGGTCTTTCTTTGAAGCTCCTCAATCATGGGGGTGGAGAACCCCTTTTTTGGACCCATCTGATAAATGTTAGAGTAATAGGGGTTGAGGTATTTTTCCTAGAAGAACATTTAGTTGGTCACAAACTCCTCGTAAAAGTGGCCGACTTGGGATGCTTACAACGATTTTTCTTTAATTTTTTTTAAACGATTTGATGTTGGGCTTTTGTGGTTTTTTTTAATACTATACTTTTGAAGCTTTATGGGGGGGGATTCAAAAATGCGCTGCAAAGGAAGGGAGAGATCCGAGTTGCTATGAAGAAGGGAGCATGGGGGGAGGGGTTACAAGGCCTAGTTTACCCCCCACACACACCCCCTTACCTGTCCATCCCCCCTGCCACCCCACCCTCCTGAAGTGAACGTTGTGCCTGCAACGATTGTCCCGCCTGGGGGGGGGGCGGGGGACAGATCAAGGACTGCCCGCCCCGCCCCAGACTTTGAGCGCAACAGTCAGTGAAGAGGGAGCTTGGTGGCCGTGGTCGCTTCTATGATTGATTAAACAAACGAGATAGAGCTTGGAGGGCTTCCATCATTACCCCACCCCACGGGAACGATGGTTGCCCCTCCCAGTAGGACGTGTGAAGGGGGTTAACGATTACCTCTCCCCCGCTGGGGCTTTTTTTTTTTTTTTCAATAAAGGGAGGCCATAATGATCTTGACCCGGAGGAAACGTTTTTTGGAGCTTCAAAGATTGGGCTCCTTGGCAAGAAGATTTAGGGGATAATAAGCCCCCCGAAGAGTTAGTGGGGCTAAAATAATTGCGCCTCTTTTCTCCGCCCCCCCTCCCCTGAACTTGAGAAATTAAAAGAATTGCTTCCTCTTTGGGGAGGAAGGGGGTGTACCGCCCCAGTCAGTGAGGAGAGTGCTTGGAGGGTGGAGGTGGGCTGTGTAACTATTGCCCTACCTTTTGGGAGGACTATGGTTTCTATTCCTCATGGGAGCATTTGAAAAGGGAGGGGATCTGCATCGATTGACCACCCCACTTCAAGAAAAGGAATCTTGGGAGAACCCTGTTCCCCTCCTCAAGGAGGGAAAGGGTCTACAATGAGCTCACCTCTAGTGTAGGAGAATTCGGGGACCTGCAATGAGGGTTCTTCCCTAAAACCAGATGGAGTTTTGTTTTTGGTTTTTTTTGGGGAAGGGCATTCCTTTACTTCAAGATGTCTGAAAGGAGATATTTTCCGAGGAACCAGCCATTCTCTTCTCATCCCACCCTCAGGAATGAGTTGTGTGCTCCCCTCCCTTACCACCACCACCCCAAGCTTATCACCACTAAGCCCCCTTCATTCTGTTAGTTTTTGTTTTCTGGGAAACATTCTGGGTTGAAATATACCCCATCTGATGCTATATGCTGTGTGCCCCAGCGTCAAGTAATTACATTTGAGTTCCTCTGTAAAAGAGGACTATAATATCTTCAGTACCTAACTGACAGCATGGTGCTGATTAAAACTTTAGGTT
The DNA here is from genome assembly GCF_900497805.2 of Vombatus ursinus. NCBI lineage: Eukaryota > Metazoa > Chordata > Mammalia > Diprotodontia > Vombatidae > Vombatus > Vombatus ursinus. Next base: position 6,225,702 of record NW_020954630.1, read on the forward strand.
ACCTTACTTGAGTTATTAGTCTGTTTCTCCTGAGAGATCTAACTGGTTATCTTATGAATAACTTTAAATTCATTTTCTTGTAGTTTTGTGACTTACAGATGTATTTCAAAATTACAAAATCAAAAATAAATTCCAACTCAGTTTTTGTCACTTCATTTATGAGATGTCACATGCCATTCATTAGGTGATGTTCATCCTAACAAAGACAAATTAGAAGCCACAGTGATAAAATCCAAATGCCCAAACCAAATCGAGAGAAAGATACTTGTGTGTGTCCTCACACCTATGGAGTCAAGAGTGATATAGGTACAAAGGCAAGATAAGGTGTATAGGAAGAGGGGTGAAGATTATTTAGGGGAAGTTGATAAAAGCCATAGGTATGCTGATAGAATAACAGGCTAACTCATTCAACAAGCATTTATTAAGGGGCTCTTAGGAGCTCTGCTAGGCCTGGGAATACAAAGAGAGGCTCTCCATTAAAGAATCCTTATGGGGAAGGGGAGGTTTTAGGGGAGGGAGTATTGAACACTCCTGAGGAGCTGTGGGAGACCCCCAAATTCTCAAAGTAAGTTATTCCAATATACTATGTTCTTTCTGGATACCACACTTTTTTCTATTTTGATGAGTCTCATACAAACCAAGCTGTTATCACTCATTTCTGCATTTTTTCCTGTAGTAATTTATTCAGTGGTTTGATAATTTCATAAGTTTTGATTACCAGTCTAGGTCCCTGGTTGAAATTGTTGTGGAGTAGTTGGAGGTGAGGGGTGTAATACCACTTCTGATGTAATACCACTTCCTGATGATGAAGAAGACAGTTAGTGCAATATTATGCAAAGCTGCCTCAGGAGGCATTCAGCTATTTGGGGGAAGAAAAAAACCCAGCAAGGTTAGAAAAATGGGAAATCAATCATCTACCTTTCTTTGAAGATTCTCCTACTACCCAATTCACACTTTTGGCCAGATTTCTCTTTACTTTTTTGGGGGGGGAGGTCATGAATCCCTTTGGTAGTCTGCTGAAGCCTATGGATATGTTTTAATAATATTTTCAAATCAATAAAATAAAGCACATAGAATTACAAAGGAAATCAGTTACACTGAAATAATAGTTTTTAAAACATTTTTTGGGGGGAGGAGGGGTTAGGCAATGGGATTAAATGACTTGCCCAGAGTTACACAGCTAGTGTCAAGTGTCTGAGGCAGCATTTGAACTCGGGTCCTCCTGACTCCAGGGCCAGTGCTCTATCCACTGTGCCACCTAGCTGCCCCCTTAAAACATTTAAAAAAAAAAAAAGAGTTTATAGACTCCAGGTTAAGGACCCTTTCCCTAAACCAAAAATTGGGGGGAGAGAAACTTAAATAACACGGGTACCATTCACCCACCAACATATATCCCAATATAATTTTTCTAATGGTGATTAGTGTTAACATGAAATATTCTTTAATATGTCAATGTTCACAGCTATCATCTTTTTCCTTATTTTTCCTGTGATTTCTATCATAATGAGTAATGTCCTAAAAATTAAATCTAATTTTCTCCCACCCATCCACTACAGTAAAATGTTAACTTCTTTCTAATTTGACTAAAGTTTAGAGCACTCCCAATGTTTTAAGAATTTGTCCATTTTGACCACATTATAAATCTAACTGACCTAGACTCCTGTGCCAATAGCTTTACCTTAAGTAATGTATCTGAGAAGAGTTGGGGATCACTTGCTAAAATCTTGAATTGTCAGAATCACAGAATGAGTTCTACTTGCACCTAAACAATAACCCAACCTACTGCATGTTGACCAGTGTCCACTCAGCCTCTGTTTGACCTTTCAGGACAGAGAATTCTTTCCCTACTAAAGCAGCCTCTTCACCTTCTATTGGTTGCACTGCTCTCTGGGGCCAAGCGGAACTGCCCTTTAACTAACTACTAAGGGTTAGCTGTCCCTGTAACCCCTTAGGATTTTAGGCAAAATATCCTTAATTTTATTTTTAAGAGGTAAAGGGGAAAGTTTGGATTTGACAAGTAATGGGATTTAAAGTTTAAGGCCTTCATTTTTCTTTGACTATTTTTAAGGAAAATATTTTTTGACAGTTTTTGACCTGTTTAGAGACTGGGGGAAAAAAATTTTTTTTTCAGGCTTAGTCTTTGTCCAGCAAGCTTCCCATGCCTTAGACATACCCTTCCTTCCTACTGTTCCCTTCTTTTAGAGCCTTTTCCAGAACCTCCTGTTATCTGCTTCTTTTCCTAGAAACTTCACTTCTTAACTGGCCACCTCCCTTCTGGTCTCAGAGATACATGGAGTAAAAATGGATTTAAAAGTCCCTAGGAATTGCTTAGTTTAACAACATGCCAAGTCCTTGAAATACCCATACTTAATTTACTTTACCATCATCACCTGAAAACTGTTTTGCTTGAGGCTCCTGGGCAACATTCTTAGTTGTTATCCTTTGGCCATTACCCTTGTTTGGGTGAATGGAGGAGAAGAGGTTAGGGTTACTGTTAAGTTAAAGTTTAGGGATGTCTGAACCCTAGAGGGGAACATAGGGGATTTTGGCTACTGCCTAGTGTCAGTGGTTGGGGATATTCTAGTATTCTTTGCCTGTCTTCCCTCCTACTCATTACCATACTTGTCTCCATTTGAACCCCATATGGCTTTTGCTTAAATATGCCAAGTAAAAGGGCTTATTGCTTTTGGCATTGACTGGTTCATCTTAATTCCTCTAAATCTCCCTAATCCCAGCAGTGGATCTAAGCGATGATAAATCAGTTTTCTAATGGATGCCCTAATTTTGTGGGAGAACATCCAGTCACACACATCCCTTAAAACTTTAGCTGCCATCTGTAGTTCAGTCCTAAACTCTGATCATTCTTCCAAAGTATTAAACTTATTTCTTATATCTAACCTTGTCCCCTTTATTTGCTCTTTGACCAACCACTTGACTTGTACCCAAGTTCCAATAACTGGGTCTGTGCTATCCTTAGGTACCAGAGTGTCTATCTCAGGAACTAACATAGCAAGCTGGGGACTTTTTTTTTTTTTTTTGGTAATGGGATCGTTCCTTGAACTTTCAGTCTTTGGCCAGGGACAAGAATGCTAACCTCTGTTCCCTACTCTTGGTATGTGATGTGCTACTTGGCATTAGATTTTCCTGAGGCTGACTTCTTAACAGCTTTCAGACAGCTTCTCCTCAAAACACAATATTCTGCCTGCTTAGGACTTTTGCTTATTTTTGTCTTTTGAATGACCTGTCTTATGCCAATGCCCACCCTAAGACTTGCCCTTGCCTACCATTTTTATCCACCCTGTTGCATGTTATTTGAGGCCCATCCTACCACCTAATTACAATGGTATACTGAATATTTGAAATTGAGGTCCTCTAGTCTTTGATAACGAGTGGGATATGTTGATCATGCTGTACACCTTTAAAAAAAAAGTGATGTCTTGTAAAAGCATGTGGCGTTTAGATTTCTCCTTCGACTTGTTCATCTTCAATCGGTTCTCTTCTATGAGCCTCCTGATTTAAATACTTCTGAAACTGCTTGAGAATCCAAGCATAATTATTTTTCTCCAGCTGCTCCCTCTAGCCCTACCACTTCTGCACTCGAATACTGCCACCTGGACTAAGCAGGTGTTGATTTCTTCAGCTTACTTCAATCCTACTCGTCTGTTGACCACAACACCACCAACTGAACCCAGCCATCTATGTCAGGATCCTAGGTCTGCAGCTAGAATGGTCCTTGGAGTTAACTACCTCATTGTGCAATTAACAAATTTCAGGCCCAGAGATAAGTGACTCCAAGTTCATGATAGCTATTGGGTCAGCATTTGGACCCAAAACCACATTCCCTGCTTCCAAGGAAATGCTCTGCCCACCACCCATCCCTAGCCTAGGAGCAACCTAGAAGATCTAGCTTGTCATGTAAACAGCAAGTGCTAACTCTTTTAACCTTTGGTCTTTTTCTCCCCCAATTCATCTAAACAAAGAGTGAGACTGGTTCATTTTTTGACTGAGGGGAGGGGGTAGACTTAGGGTGTAGTGGCAACACACAGCCTACAACCTTACAACCTCTGAATGCATTATATTAAGGAATGTTAAGGGGGTACCCTGAACTTGACTTCTTGAGTTACCATATTTTCCAGAAACACTGGACCCAGAGTATGCAGAAAGCACTTGAATGTGTCAAGGACCAACCCTACCCCCACCTGACGTAATTTGCTGTTTACATCCCAAACCAGACTCCGTAGGTGTCCTTGGGAATCAAGACAGGTGCCAATCAGTTTGCACTAGACTGGGAAACTGCTTGTGCACCTGAGAAGCTTGTAGAGAAGCAGACCATCCTATCTTCATAATCTAGCCGTTCCCAAGGGAAAAGAAGGCTCACTTTAGCCATCATCTTGCTCTTCCTCTTTGGGAGGGATTTTTGTCTTTTCCCATCTTTACTGCACCTTTCCCTTTAGGTTGAGATTTGTGTTTTCTTTTTCTACTTTTGTAAATATGTGAACTTCTATATGATTATGAACTCTTTGTGTGTTTATTTCTCTTGTAATAAACCTAGTTTTCATGTAGGTTTCATAAAGTTGTGATTGCCTATTGACAGATATACTTGCTGTGACATCTACCAAAAAAATAACTATGGGAAAGTAACTGCTTAGAGCACTTTTGAGTTAGCTGACAACCTTCCTCCCCCAGCTTCTGAAAAACCCTCATATCTTAACGTTTCTGCTGCTATATATCTAAGCTTGCTTGTTTTCTGAGCTCCAGAAACCAATGCAGAGCTCCCATGTTCTTTGTATTCTTTCCTCAGCCTTTGAAAACTATCCTTGCGGATTCCCATATCAGAGAGATCAGCACCATTCAAACCCAGATTCTAAACACTTTTTTTTTAAGATGGAATATATGCTAATTGGGAAGATTTTTTTTGTTCAGTTAGAAGGAATTAGTTACAATTCAATTCAATGTATGTTAGAACTGATGGGTAAGAGAAGTACAAAGAAAAAATAGAAAACAGTCCTTGTCCTCAAGGAGCTCATATTCTACTTGTGCAGAGAAACATGTAAACAATCCTACATAATTTGAGAAGAGTGCCCTAATAATTCAGAACATAAAGAACCATTCCTTAGCCACATCTTCCTAATGTCTTCTTTTCTCTTTATCTCTGACCTCTTTCACAAGCTTCTGAGAGATATATCTTCAATCATCTAAAGCACCTCAAATTTGATGTCTAAAACTAATTTCTTTCCCACAACACTGTAACTGTAGATGTAATCACTACTCTTGTTAGTGTGCTTGTGTCTGAAGACAAGGTGGATTTTTGGTTCTTCCCTCTTCTTTACCTCTCATCTATCGATTACCAAGAACAACTGCTTTGTAGCAGTCTCCCATTCATTCTCTTCTGTTTTCTCCTCAGCATCCTAATGACCTCCATTATGACTCATCTGGACCAATGCAATAACCTAATATGTCTTCTCTCACTTACGTAATTCTACCAGATGTGCTTGGGTATGTTAAAAGCATTGTAGAAAAGGAAACTTCTTTTTTCAAAGCATGGTTCTATTGGAAGGGAGTGGAGGAGTTGAGGGATGGTAGTGGAAAATGTAGTTGATGTAAAAACAGAAGATCAACAAAAATTTTATTTAAAAACATATGACAGAAAACTAAAATAGAAATTTTGCTTCTGAAATAAGGAACTGAAGAAAGATGATGATTTAAGAAGAAAAAGACCAACGAAATAGGTGGGGACCTCAGTCCTTTATCAGAATGTGACAAATCAAAAAAGATGAAGGATAAATGAATTCTATTGGAACTGCTATTTAAGTTATAATACAATGTCCCAAAAGTCTTGGGACAGTTTTAAAACTTTAATAGCTTAAATAATATAATATATAAAATTATATATGTCACACATAATGCATATACACATTATATGAATATAAATATAAATATAATTATATTACAACATAGTAGCTTAAATAACATTTAATAGCTTAAAACTGTCCCAAGACTTTTGGGATACTATACACAGAGAAAATTATATGTAGTATAATATAATCTTTTCAAGTAAATGTGGAATGATCACAATAGATCATGTACTAGTCATAGACCATATACAAATTGAAAAAGGCATAAATTACATATATATTCCATTTCTGGATCACAATGAAATAAAAGAATTAAAAGAAGACTTGAGCAAAAGTTACACATTGAAACTGGAACATTAAAAAAATGTTGGATTTGAAGGAAAGATCAGAAAAGTAATATCTGGATGACACTGACAATACTATATATCCAGGATGCATGGGATGTAACCAAAGCTGCTGTTGGAGGCAAAATTCGTCACCAAGTGCTTGATTCTACAAGAAGAAAAAGGAAAAAAAAAAGTGAATTAAGCTTTTTCCTAAAGGTCCTAGGAAAGGAACAAAGCAACATTCCAAGATAAAAAAAATCATTCATTAAAGCAGAACTTGGAAGATGAAAGAGCAATGAATTAAATGAAACCAGAAGCCATGTTTTTTAAGACCAAGGAAATTAACAACTAGTTATTTTAATCAAAAGGAAAGAGGATGCCAATCATTGGAATTACAAATGAAAAAAGAGAGCTTATAAGTTGATCAAGAATATCAAGGAATACTGCACACAACTATGCAAACAAGTTAGAGAATATAAAGGAAATAGATGATTATTTGGAAAAAAGGCAATTTGCAGAAACATTGTCAAAACTGACAGCACAGCTATCCTTACAATGTCAAAACTGACCTGTCAATCTCAAAGGAAGAAACAAATAAAGATTTAACTCCTCCTCTTTCAAAAAAACTAATCAAACAAAAAGCTTTCCTCAGGTAAGCAGCAGAATTCTTTTGAACTTCCTAAGAGCAAACTTTATGAAATGTAGATTATTCATAAAGATAATGCATTACCCAATATCTTCTCTGAGGCAAATAAGATATTAGTGGTTAAAATCAGATAAAGGGAACACCAAAAAGGAAAATTGTAAAGCAAATTCTCTAATTAAAAATACAAATGTAAAAATAGGCAAAAAAAAATGTTGCTAATAGAATGCAGCATCCTTATCGAACAGGGTTGGGACAAGCATGCTAATCTTGGGTGGTGTATATACCTGAGATGTATATAGCCTGAGATGTAAACTGTTGACAAAATAAAACTATAAATTTTTTAATGCAATGGTTATGGCAAAAAATGAAGAGAAGATCATTAATAAAAAAACTAACACCACTAAAAATACTAAAAATACAATGTATGGAAGAATTTTTCCTTGACACAATTTTGATTACTCAATCCCAGAACCAAATCAGCTTAGAGAAACATTAGACTCATTCCCTCTAGAAACAGGTACAAAACAAGCATGATCCTCTTTTTATATGACATAATATTGAAAATCTTTTAAGTAAAATAAGATTAGAAGAATCAACTAGAAAATGAAGAAGTCATTTTCAGATAAGCATGATAGCGTATCCAGAAATTCAAGTTATCTAAAATATTAATAGAGATAATGGGTTCAGCAGAGTTGCAGGATGCAAAATTAATCCATAAATCATGTATTTTTTTCTATGAATAAAGGTTAACAAAGTCCTATCTTACAAAAAGTAAAACATTTGGGAATTAACTTCTCTCTGTATGTGATGTGATTGAACTATGATGATCAAGACAGGAGGGCCCAAACTGGAAAATATGCTATGTTTATGAATAGGTTGATGGGTTGGATTAATACAGTAAAAATTTAAAAAGTCATCATACCCTTTGACCAGACAATTGTTGGGTGTAAATTCAGAAAATCTTTAGCAACCCTGTTAAAGCTTTTTGTGCATTACTTAATTTTGAAACTGGAAGCAATATAAATGCCCAGCAATAGTCAACAAGCATTTATTTAAGCACCTGCTATGTGCCAGGCACTGAGGATACTAAGAAACTCCCAAAAAAGAAAAAATGTAATCAGTTCCTGCTCTTGAGCTCAAAGTCTAACCATGCAATGGTAGTTAAAAAAGTGTGGTATATTAATGGAATCCTATAATTCCATTTAGATTTAAAATTTGAAGAATGCAAAAAAATTATGGAAAGACATTAATAAACCAGAACAGAGCAATATTATGAGGCTATAATGGGAATAGTGAATAAGTGAATGAACAAAAACATTCCGATGATCATTTGAAGTAACTGGAATAGTTTATATTTAAATAAATCAATTGCAGACCTACCGTCTGACCCAGGGTTCTCAGCTTAAAGCTACTCCTAAACACTCTCACTGTCCTGGAGTTATGTTACCACTAAAGGTTCAGTCTGGGGAGATACTTGAATATAATTTGTCCAGTCTCCACAAATGGAGGTAAGTCTCCCAGGTTTCCAAATAAGCACTCAAGGTAACCCTTTGTTTATGAAGTTTTCAACTGTTCTACCCCGTAGAAAACCTAAAAGATTCAAAATAGTCTATAAACAATTGAAATAACTCTTCTCCAAGTGAGTTCTTTGGGTCCTAAAATTCTCCCCAAAACAACGCCACCCTGTGACTTGGAATCTCCTTGGGCTATCAGCTAATTAGCCTTTCCATACAATGGAGAACCTGATTTCCACAGGGATATATTCAGTCCTAAAAGCAGAGAACCATCCTAGTCTTTAAACACTCCTTATAAGAGAAACTCCCTTGGGCTGTTGATACAGACCATTCCTATCAGAGCCACAGAGTCCAGATAACTCACAATAGTTTGGTGCAAGTCTAGGTTTCTTGATCTTCCATATCATAACTCTGGACCTTCACTGGCCCATATCTCTGAGTAGTTCCTCTCAGTAGCAAGGGACCAGCTATGTGAAGTTCTTAAAGGAGTCAAATTGCTCAGGAAGTTCATCTTCCTGTGGATAGGCCAGATCTTCCAATTTGGGGTTCTTTTCAAGGAAACCCCTTGAGGTTGGTGCAAAGAAATCATCCTGCTGCTGGAAGGCTGGTGAGTCAAGAGAATCGATCTATCTAGGGCATACATGCTGCTTCTCTACCTAGGAGGTCAGGTTCTGGAACCTCCTAGAGTTTAGGGCTCCTAGCAAGGCGTTCTCAGCACGTCAGATCACTGTCAAATGGTTTCTTCTGCCATATAGTTGAGGATCCCTGTTTCTTGAGGACTGATTCTGTTCACTTTACTCTGCATCAGTTCATACAAGTCTATCCAGGTTTCTCTGAAACCATCCTTAGAGTATGACAGTATTCTATCATTTATATCCCATAACCCATTTAGCCATTCCCGATTTGTGGTAATTCTCAGGTTCCAATTCCAATTCTCATGTTCCAATAAAGCAAGATTTTTTTTTTTTACATCTTTAGTATTGTGTAGGTGTCACCTCTTCCTCTCCCCCTCCATATACACCCTTTTCTTCTTGTTTGTGTTAACTTTTGCTTGTGTAGCTGTTATATCTGAGATGTTTTTCCTAATCTTCATCTCCCTTCTTCCCCTCCCCTCTATGTATTGTCCTTTCCATTCTTTTAAGATCATCATGATATAACAGCTACTGTAGGCTTTTTGTCTCTCTAATTACTGAAGATGATGAGAGTTCAGAGGGGGACACGTGTATGTTCTCCACATATTAGAATTTAAGCAGTTTATCTTTGTGTAATATACTATATTTGTTATATCATGTTTAACTTTGTTTCTCTTGACTCCTGTTTTTTTCTTGTTGTTTTGTTTTGTTTTGTTTTTGTTTTTCATTTGAAATTTTCTACCCAGTTCTGGCCTTTTCATCAGTAATACTGAGAAAAACTTAGAACTATTTCATTAAAGATTAAATTTCCCCCCTCAATGATTGTACTTAGTTTAGCTGGGTAAGCTATTCTTAGTTCCAAACCTATATCCTTTGCCTTATAGAATGTCTTATTCCAAGCTCTCTGTTGCTTTATAATGGTGGCCTCTAACTCACGTGTGAACTAATGTGTGGCTTTCTATTTGCTCGCTTTACAGTATTTTTTTTTCTTTGTCCTGGAAGCTCTGGATTTTGGCTGTAACATTCCTGGGAATTTGTATTTGGGAGTTTCTTAGGAAGTCACCAATGTATTCTTTCTGTTTCCACTTTGCCCTCTGGTTCCAAGAGATCTGGACAGTTTTCTTTTAAGATTCTTGAAATATGATGTTTAGGCTCTTTTTATGCTTTAGCTACAAAAATCCTCTTGTCTACTTAGCCATGGCCTTTGTAAACTCTTTTCAATTTACCATCACCCTTTTAAAAAGTGTTCTTAATATGAATAGCAGTTCTTTTTAAGCCAAAGAACTGCAAAATTTATCAAACTAATTAGATGGTTTCTGCATTGGCCCTTATTCATTACAGGCATACCCCATTTTATTTCACTTTAGAGATACTGGTTTGGGGAGTGTGGGGCGGGGGGGGGGGGGGGGGGGGGGGGGGGGAGGGGTTTGGTTTTACAAATCGAAGGTTTATAGCAATCCTGCATTAAGCAAGTCTTATTGACACCTTTTCCCCAAGAGCATGTAGTCACATTGTGTCTCTGTCACATTTTGGTGATTCTTGCAATATTTCAAACTTTTTTTGTTAAATCTCTTATGGTGAATCTGTGATAGTAATCTTCAATGTTATTGCAATTGTTTTGGGACACCATGAACCGCACCCATATAAGACTTCGAACCTAATCAATAAATGTTGTATTCTGACTGTTCTACCTACTATTTCTATTTCTCTGTCTCTCCTTGGGCCTCCCTATTTCCTGAGGCACAACAATCTGAAATTAGGTCGATTAATAACCTTGCAATGGCCTCTGTATGTACAAGCAAAAGGAGTCAATTGATGCAGCAAATTTCCTTGTCTTATTTTGAGAAATTGCCACAGCCACCCCAGCCTTCAGCAACTACCACCCTGATTAGTCAGCAGCCATTAACATCGAGGCAAGACTTTGCACCAGCAAAAAGATTACAACTTGCTAAGGGCTTGGATGATGGTTAGCATTATTTATTTATTTATTTATTTATTTATTTTTAGCAATAAAGCATTTTTTTATTTATTTATCTTTTTATTTTTAGGCAATTGGGGTTAAGTGACTTGCCCAGAGTCACACAACTAGTAAGTGTCAAGTGTTTGCTCTGAGGCCAGATTTGAACTCAGGTCCTCCTGACTTCAGGGCCGCTGCTTTATCCACTGTACCGCCTAGCTGCCCCGATAAAGCATTTTTTAATTAGGGTATGCACATGGTGTATGTGTTTAATATATTGTGTAAGTATGACATGCAATGAGAAACCAAGAATTTCATCTGACTTGCTTTATTATGATATTTGCCTTATTGTGGTGGTCTGGAACTGAACCCACAACATCTCTGAAGTTTACTTGTACTTCTGAATTCTGTGCTATCCAGTCAGAATAGAACTCACAGCAATATGGTTCAGGATATCACAGTAGTTTCAAAACCCCTTCTGCTTTTCCTCCTCAAGCCAGAAGTGGCAGCAGAGAGCAGCAACTACCTGTGAAAATCTTCACCTTTCTCAGATCCAATTGGTGGCAGTTCTTACCCATCAGGAATCACTCGACTCAAACCTTTTCTCAGCTGACTGCTTCTGCCAGGTCAAAAGGAGAAGTTTTTTGAGCCCTTAACCATCTATGACTCTTCTAGGATTCCTCTTCCTCTGCTGCTCTTGTTGCTGTGATGAATTTCATTTGTTCTTGTGTTTGTTGGCTTAACTGAGAACCTCCTGACTCTTGAATTGCGTTTCGCTTAAAGTCACAACTCCTCAAATGTCTCCTGTCAAGTTGGCAATGCTTCTTAATCATACCTCAGTCTCCAAATACTTAAGAGTGTGTATTTTCTCAGTTTCACCTTCTTTAGTCATAAATCTGTTTATGTAAATTAACTGTCATCGTGTTTTGTAGCATTTTGAAGTTGTCAACAAGGTACCTTTGAAACTATTTCTTCACCCTCACATTTCTCTAGTTTTTAATAAGGAACTTTTCTCTTCCTCTTTAACATTAAACTTGCCACACAAGTGAGACATCACTCTACATTACTGATATCAGAGTCCTTACTTGTACAGATAGTTTTCTCTTCAAAATTGTTCAGATTACATGGGAAAGCTATTTGTTTGCACCCATCTTAGCAGTTCATATTAAAACAATCATTTCTATTTGTATTAGATATTTAAATGTTTATTGATAAGTGGCAATACCACCACACCCTTTGAAAATTAATGTAAATTTCTTCCTTCCATAGAAATACTTTCTGCCCTTTTGATTATGATTACAAAGACAATATATCTTATAGACAGAGCATAAGCCTTGAGAGTTGGGACTTGTGTGTGTGTGTGTGTGTGTGTGTGTTTTTGTTTTTTTTAATCCCTAGCAGGCATTTAATATAATAAAAATTTACCTAGCCAAGGTTGCATAATGAGGAAATCAAGATTCAAATTCAACTCTCAGACTCCAAATATAGCTATCTTTCCATTTCCCATGATGACTAACCCACCTGGGGAGGGTAACCTTATCTAGAAACCAAAACCTGTTACTGCATAGCAGTAACTTAACCTCTTATCTGCCTTATGCACTATGGATGAATGGACTAGCTAATATGGAATGGCTGGTCCATGTGTGGCATGGTTAGTGTAGAAAAACAGAACTAGAACTCTCTCGTTTTTTCTATAATCCAGTGAATGTTGGCAATTTGATCTTTAGTTTCTCTGCCTTTAAAAAAAAAAAAAAAAGCCTGCACTTCTGGTAATATTCAGTTCACATAATACTGAGGCCTAGCTTGCAGAATCTTAAACATAACATTTCTGGTGTGTGAAATGAGCACAATTGTTCATTAGTTTAATCATTCTTTGATCTAGAACTACACATCCTGGAGACTGAAGTCAAGTGGGTCTTAGGAAGCATTTCTAACAATCATAAGGCTAGTGGACATGATGGAATTCCAGCTAAACTGTTTCAAATCCTAAAAGATAATGCTATGAAAGTGTTGCACTAGATATGCCATTAAATTTGGCCACTGTATTAGAAAAGGTCAGTTTCTGTCACAGTCCTAAAGAAGGGCAATGCCAAAGAATGTTCAAACTATATATCTCCACAGTACACTGAAATTGTTCATGGCAAAGTAAAGCATAACTAACAGCAAAGCTAGCTAGCTGTAACTGTCATCAGGCATATACATTTTTTTAAAAAATTACATAATGTATGTAAAAAGTTAGCAAGACATTGCTGCAACATGAATACGATATTGAACATATTCAAATGAATATTAGCACAATAATGAAGCATGCTAAAACATAACTTGTGAATATACTGTTGAACCTAAAAAAAAATCACATACACATATCTTGGTGACAAAACTAGAAATGGACTATGTGAATTATGTCTTCCATCTAATTAGTCGAGTTAACGCTTGCTGGAGAGATGGGTCTACTTAGCCTGTCAGTGGCTGATCTCTGATCTTTATATATTTGAGCTAAGAAATGGCTAACCATTCAAGATTATTAGATTTCTTTGTTTACAACTTGGCTGATATCAGGGGCAGGTTGGCTATTGGTACATTTGTGCTCTCTGGGTCATAGCTGTATCTTAGAAGTCTGTATTGTGGGAAGAAAAAAGTTGCATCTGAGTTCATTTCTCTTGCTCTATAATGGTACACATAGTCTCCTTTACTGGAAACATCAATTTTTATCACATCTAGGTCAGACAGTTTCATACAACCAGTAGATAGTCTCTCTGTCTTGGCATTTGCCAAGGTGAGTGTACATTGTTTCTCTGCATCTGTTTATTATCTATCTGTTAAGTGAATAGCCCTTTTAGGTTCCCCTCTATTCTCCAGGGTGATTTTGTAAACAGTCGAGTCACCCAGTCTCTCAGCACCTTTATATTTATTAGCTTTCTGTTAGGTAGCTAATTTGTGTGTCCCTTAAATGCCAAGGTTTCTCAACAGAATTGCCTCCTTGATAAAAGTCTTGACAGTGCAGCTCAGAATCTATTTCTGTCACAGCTCTTCTAAGCTGAATCCTTGGCTAGTTGATAGATTCTCTCAACTGAGACACAAACTGAACGTGGATAGTTGCATCACCTTCATCTGAGGTTCAAAAACACCAATCAGTATGTAAGTGTGGCTCTTGCTCAAACACAAGCAAAAATAACATAAAGCCTGTAGGAGAATTCCTGATAGAATTGTATGCATGTCCTAAAAAATATGTTGACTTACTAAATTTTTTTGTAGTCTTAGTTTTCCCATCATATTCAACAGTGTGCCTATGAAATATTCAGGCTGTGAATCAATTTGGGGATATTAAGGAATGGTTCTAGACTTTGATACTTGGTAAGGCCAGCATTTTTTTGGGTAGTTTGCACACATTTCTCTATCTCAGAATGAATCTTGATGGGGAATTTATACACTGAAAAATACTTTACACAATATTTTGAGAACATTGCATGGTTGTTGGTTGGGTATACATCATAAAAAAGACTAGTCACCACAAAGCAATGGCATATTTTTACCATCTCCTTCCAGAGATGGAAAGGTGATAGAGACATGTTCCAAAGGTTTGCTCTTACTTATATTCTTCAAATATACAGCAAAGTTGGTAATATTTTACTTTGTACTCATCTATCTCAAATTTCTCACTTCTTAGTGACATCTACAGCCATCTGGGGCCAGGGAAATCTTTTTCTTACAGCCCTAGTGCCTTGACCATATTTTCAAAGTAATCATGAAAGGCATTCATGGCTATTGGACAGTGTACTTGATAGCACTAGTTGCTTCCTGGTTCCATGGGTGGGATCAATCGCAGTCCAAAACAGCATTTCACTGCACAACTTAGATTTTTGCTATTGGCTCAGCAGTAGTAGTCATCTTCTGACCAGGAGTTAAGATGTTTTAGAATCATTGCCTTGGTTTTTGACTTGTTATCACTTCCCTTAGTATTTCATCAGACTCATGTTCTCGCTGCCAGTCTTCTATAGACAACTGAAGCTAGGAAGATGGATTCAGTAATCAAGGTTTACATATGCATTTAGCATATTGTCTGTAAGTTTTGAGCTTTCAGCTAGCCTTCCCCTTGGTTGTAGTCCAACTTTTTGGCTGTCACATCTCTCAGACCTCCTTCTGGTATCATTACAGCTTCATTGTTACATAGCATTCTGCATCTACATTAATCTTATCAGTCTTGTAGTATATACTGAAATCACAGTTGCCCAGCATTGCTACCCAGCACTAGCAAGTAGTATCTAATTTGGCATTGGTCAATACGTCCAATGACTATGAGTCCACACTATGAGAATTTCAAAGATGTGTTAAAAATCTCTGTGATCACTCACTTCAAAGCCAAGAACTTGGTCCAACTTCTGCTGTTTTAATGTATTTGGTTGTTGGTGACCTTTGCTCTCAACTCTCAAACCTTCAAGATGGGCATCTTTGGGGAGAACAAAATGCCTGCTTAATTAAATTTTTGTAGGCTTTTTTTCATATGGCCTTTCCATCTATCTCCAAAAGGCTTTGTAAGTTGAAGATAAATTTTGCCTTACTGGTTTTGAGTCTAGTCATGTGTACGTGAATGAGGTCATTCAATGATTTAGCAATGGCAGGATAATTCTTAGTAAATTTGAGAGAGCTACCAACTCTTCCCTTCACCCCCCCCAAGTACTGTATACAAATATGTATTCACATATTTCCATTCTTCTTTGGTATCACTGCTATGGGGGCATATGGGCTGCAGGAATCTCATGATGCCATTAACTAGAATTTCTTTTGAAATTATTTTGTAGTCTTCCATCATAGATAAAAGAATCTCTCTTTATCTTTCCAAGAATGGTCAGGAACTGGTGAGCTGGACTGTGTGTGTTGCAACTCAATTGTATCTCATATCCCATTCATATAAGAACATGCCTGTCCTCTTGCTAAGTTTCAGCCTCAACCCATCCTTCCATTATTCCAATATCTGAGAGTTTCCAAAGACACATTGCCTCAGAATCTAGTGTAGAGGTTGAAAAGTCAGTGTTTCTGTGATGTTCATTGGCAACATTTGTCTCATCTGGGTTTTTTTGTTTTATTTATTTTTATATACATTTATACTCCATCCCTGCTAGTGATGCCCACTGAACCAATAAACAAAACAGATAATTCTCTCATCATAAATATACATGTTTAGGCATGGCCAATGGAGGAATTTGTTTTTCTGGACCAGGCAAGTCTTTCTCTGCCTTTTAAATGTATCACCTCTCTGGCTGGAGGCGAGAGACATGCTTCATCTTCAGGCTTCTAGATTTAGAACAGAATTCTAAAGTCTTTCAAAGTTGTTTTTCTCTATGTTCTTGTCATTGTATAAAATGTTCTCCAAGTTCTCATTTGCTTTGTATCTGTTCATAAAGATTGTCCCAGTTTCCTCTGAAATTGTCAGTTTCATCATTTCTCATGGCATAATAATACTCAATTATATTCATATACCATCTGTTCCCCCATAGGACAGTCCTTTAGTTTCTAATTTTGGACTACTATGTATAGAACTGTTATAAATATTTTTGTATAAGTAGGGGCTTGGTTTTTGTTTTTTTTTTTTGCATTCTTTGGGCCACAGCCTCAGTGATATCTGGGTCAAATAACATTACGTTACATTAACATACTATAATTTGTTCAGTGTTTCCTCGATTATCTGAGGTGAACTAAAGTGCATGCATAGGTTTGTTTTTTCATCCTTTTAAATCCTCCCTTCAGAATCGGGGAGTTTGTTTTGATTCTGATTATTCCTTCCCTAGTATTATTCTATCCCTTAACTATCCTTCTTTCCTGTCCCCAGTTGTTTTCCTTCTTGAGTTTGATGTATTTTTACCCCAAACTGTGTTTATCCCTTCTTTGTTTCAAAGAAGAGTGAGGTTCTATTCCTTCCTGATGCCCACTCCCCCCACCCATACCTATGTGTTTCTGTCTTCTCATACATCCCGGTTTTGAAAAATGGCAAATTCTGTCCCTTCTTTCTTTCTACACTAGAATATTTTGTTACCTTATTTTCTTTCCAGTTCTTTCTTTTTTCCAGAGCTTTTATTTATCATTTCTTGTAGGAAATGCAGTCGTTGTGGAAAAAACAATTTTTTCCTTTGAGTCTCTGCTTGTAGTTATGAGAGAATTAACATTCTTTTGGGAGGAGGGGGAGGGAATCTCTAACATTGTAATTATTTTTTTATATTGGTTGGTGTTTCCTTGGATTTACTCATCTCTCCAGCTTTAGTTTCTGATTTTGGGCTTTGTGGCAATGTTGGGCTTTGCCTCTTGCTGTTCTGGGTTGGGTGGTTGGCCCTACTTGATCTTGCCCTAAGTCCCTTCTGGTGTTAGTGTTAGGCTTTCCCAATTTTTGAGATGTAACTGCTAGATGTTCAAGATCCTCTCTGGCACCTCAAGATGAAATTTTAGGGACCTCAGAGTTCCTTGGGCCTGAGCTGTCTCAGTCTGAGCATTGTTGGCTGGTTAGCACCAAGATGGTTATAGGTTGGCTTCCAATCTCTCCACCCTTAGGCTTTCTGACTATCCTGAGGATTTTTCAGGGGAATCCTCTACTTTTGTCAGCTCTGAATATGGAGCCTTGAAGGCTATACATGTCTTGTCCTCGGTTAAGTTAGCACTAACTTTGCTCTATGGGTCCCATTTCCTCTTGCCTGTGGGCTTTTGCCTGACTTTTTGTGAAGTAATGGGGTGGGTGAAATAATTTACTGTAGTTTCTCATTGGACTTTTTAATCATTATTTAGTCTGATGTGAGCTTTGAGGTTTTGGCTGGAATGGGTGTGTGGGATCTGAGCAATTTTCTTTTCAAGCAGTCATCCGTGGGACAGAAAAAGTCCTCAAGTCCTTACTCTTAATAGTCTCTACACTCCTCTTAAAACTTCTCTTTATAATGTTTCTTCATAAAATAACAGTTAAGACAGCTCTCAGAAGTCAGAAGTTTTTCCTCATATCTCTGAGATATGAGAATTCTCATGAAAGAGAATTTTAAAACTCGCTGATTACAGGACAGTATAGAATGTGTTCAAGTTGTAGCTCTCCTAGTTTCTCTTTTTCCTTAAGGCAGTAACAGTTGCCATAGCTTCTTACAGCAGAAATTTTTGAAGCAGGGGTTACCCAAGGAGGATGTTACCTATATATTGAAAGCAACTGTTTTCATTTTCCATATTTTCAACGTAGGCAATGACAGCACTCATTGCTGCTTATTTTAGGCTGTGGAAGTGTTGAGCTTCCCAGTGGCAAGTAAACTATTTTTCTCAGACATCACCAAAAGGAGGAGGTAGGTACCAAGTCACTGTTAGAGATCTTAAACAATTTTTGGCCCTCCTCAATTGCATGCTACCCACAAGCCAATTGGCAGGTAATAGGAAGGAATTACATGCTCAGCTTCTTCTGTAATGCTTTTCTGAGCTTGATCATGAATTTAGGGCCACAGCTCAAAGTAGTCTCTGAAGTATACAATTTTCAGGGTTAAAAGCAGTTTGAGGCAGGGAATTTAAATGCCAATTTGAAAGTGGTCAGCCACTAAATATCCCTCCCAAGCTATCTGGAGACATCTGTTAATAGCTAGACTCTGAGGTTTCATTTCTTTAACAGATTTTTCTAGCCACTAACAGATATAGCATCACATTCTGGATTCAGTCTGGTCAATCCTCACTTTAGAGATACAGAGCAAACATCCTTTCAGGCTGCTAAGGTCTATTAAAGACCTTTGGCTGAACTAATTAGCATTAGAGTTTTGTTAAGGCTAATCTTGCTGAGCCTTTGTCCCATAGCAAAATAGCCTCTCTGCTTGAGATTTATAGCTTGAGTTCTAGGGAACGGCTATATAATTGATCAGCCTAAGAAGGAATCCTATGTTAAAGACATTCATGAAATGAAACATGGTCAAATAACCTCTAGTAGGGATATGTTAAGAATTATTATTTGAGACTTAAATAATTGGGGAAATTTACTGCTCTTGGTTGGCCTCTGCCAATGTAAAAATGATTACACTACATACATTAATTTAAACATTTAGTAGTATAGTAATAAAATTATTAGGGGGATGCTTCTTAATAAAATAAAAACAAATAATTTTAAAGAAGAGGTCTAGAATCTCCAGGAACATAAAGAGGGTAAGCATGAAAAAAGGAGGAATAACATTGCTTGACCCTAAACTTTTTTTTTAAAAGCAATAGTGATCAAAACTATTTGGTATTGGTTTAAGAAGTTGAACTGGCTACATAAACAAGAAACCAATAAAAGCTCAAGGTTTGATAAACTCAAGAACAGTACTAGGGGCAAGATGCCCTTTTTGACAATTGGGAAAATTAGAAAGCAGTTGGGCAACAATTTGATTTTAACTAACCTCTTTATCAATGAATTATTTGACTCCATGAATATAAAAGATCACATCCTAAAATTAAAAGAAATTTTTTCTTCACAACTGTGGATAGGGAGAGAATTCATAACTAAAGAGATAAAAGAATTTATAATAGAACTCTTGTTACATAAAACAAAATCTTTTGCACTAATAAAGTAGATGGATACAGAATTAGAGAAAGTAGGGAAAATATTTTATTAAATACTACCACTGAGGTCTAAGAAAGGCTTCAAATAAAAAGCTGAACTTTAGCTGAGACTTGAGGGAAGCTAGGAAGCAGAGATAAGGAGGAAGAGTTACAGGCATGGGGGACGACTAGTGATAATGCTTGGAGTTGAAGTGAAGTGTCTTGAGCAAGGAACAACATGCCGGCCAGTGTCCCAGGATGAGAGTATGTGGGGAGGTAAAAAGACTGGAAAGGTGGAAGGGAACCAGGTTATAGAGGGCTCCAAAAGACAACTGATTTTGTATTTGATCCTGTAGGCATTAGGGAGCCACTCATGTTGATTGAAGAAGGAGTGACATAGTCATACCTGCACTTGAAGAACAATTTGACAGCTGAGTAGAGGATGCACTGGGGGAGGAAGAGACTTGAGTCAGGGAGACCAACCAGAGTCTGGTTGCCCAGAGACGAGACTTGGCAACAGATTGGATATTTGAAGAAGGTGGTTTGAGAGAATGAATTGAGGATGACAAACAGGTTGTGAGCCTGGGTGACTGGGAAGGTGGTGGTAGCCTCTACAGTAATAGAAGTTCAGAAGAGGGCAGATTTGAGGGGAGCAAAGATAAGGAATTCAGTTTTGGACGTGTTGAATTTAGTTTGTCTACAAAATATTAGTTCAAAACATCTAGGCAGTTGCAGATTTGAGATGGAGGTTGGGAGAAATAGGGCTGAACAAGTAGATATGAGAATCATCTGCATAGAGATGACAGTTGTATCCATGGGACCTGATGAGATCCCTAAGTGAAATAGTATGTGTAGAGAAGAGGGCCCAGGGCAGAGCTGTAGCATCACCCACAATTAGCAGGCATGACATATAACAATCCAACAAAAAAGAATGAGGAACAGACAGATGGGTAGGAAGAAAACCAGGAAGAAGCAGTGTCTTGAATACCTATGTCTTGAATACCTTAGACTAGAGAGACCAGAGCATCATGGAAGAGGATGATCAATGGCACCAAAGGCTGAAGATAAAGAAGGGTAAAGCTTGAGAGAAGTCTATTACATTTGGTGGTAGAAATCATTGATAAGTTTGGAAAGGCAGTCTCTACAGTGGTGAATCTGTGAAGTGGTCCAGTCATTCTGGATATTAATTTGGAATTATATAAGAAAAGTGACAACTGTCCAAATCCTTGACCTCAGTGATTCCACTACTGTGTATATATTTCAGGGAAGTCTGAAACAAAGGTCCAATATATATACAAAAATATTTATAGTAATACCACTTATGGCAGTAAAGATCTGGAAGTAAGGTGGATATTTGTCAATTGGGAAATGCCTTAAAAACCCGTGGGTTTATAAATGTAATGGAATATGTAGCAAGAAGTGACAAATGCAAGGACTTTGGAGAAATGTAACATTTGTATGGACTGATGTAAAGCAAAATTAGAAGAATTAAGAAAACAGTAAATGCAGTAACCCCCCCCAAATAATTAAGTTCATTGAACTTAATTTTAAAAAAATCCTAAAGAATAGCCAATGAAATACACTACGCTTCCCTCATCCCACTAAAGCCCAGAACAGAATACTGTATATATAGTCATGTGTTAATATCAGCTGTTTTCATCGTTTTTCCCCTCTCACAACAAAAGGCTCAAGAGAGAAGGGGGTTGGGATTGAAGTGACATATAAAAAGGCAACCAAGAAAAATTTTCCTGAACTGTATACCACCTGCAAATCGATAGATAAGTTGCTAGAAGTAGTTATGCTCTTCCCTACTCCTGGCCAGACCAATACTTGCCAGAATTTAGCCCTGAATTGTGGGCATTGCGTGGAAAAGTTATACCTGTAGTCTTGGAATTTTATAGCAGTTATTGAAGGTACTATGTATTCTTCAGGCAGGGAATTAAACGGCAGTCTGTAAGTGGTCAACCACCACACATGATGGGTGTACTGTCTTGATGGCTTTGTCTCAAAATTAACTTATGCTGTCTTTAACCTGCTAGGCCATGGTTAAGTCTGTCTGCTGTTGCCCTCGTTTAGTTGGTATCTTTTCAGCTTCTGGTATCATCCAATTTAAATCAAGTCCAATAAGTGGTAATGCCTTCAAAGTAGTATTCCCCAGATAGGGTATTATTATTATAGCATATCAGTGTGCCATGTTCTTTTTCAATGACCACATGTTCTTTAGGGTGCTTTGAAAGCCCAATAATTCTCAACTGTATCTTTCTTTCTACCAGCGTGAGTTGTTGGTGCAACAGAACTCACTACCAGCAACAACCCTCCTGACTCAATCTTGAATTACCTGTGCTGTAGCTGCTGAAGTATTGAATTTTAAAGAAACAGGCTTATCACAAAGACTTTCTTTAATATCTGGAAGATCTTTTCTTCCCCAAGCACATATGGTGTTGAGCATTTTTAGTAGCTCCGTGAGCAGCTTGGGTAAACTTTGGAGTTCCTTGGAATAAACAGACTGTGGCAAGGAATCATAATGCCTTAATCCTGTGGTGATACTAAGGCCTGGACAGCTCTCACGTAAGCCAGGTTCATCTCCAATTCTTCTTGGCCCAACACAGATCCCAGAAACACTAGCTGGAATTGGTGAAATGTGCATTCCTCAGACTTCAAGTAGGGTCTATTTTGAAAAAATTTTGTCAGGAACCCCGCACCCCCCAAGATGAATGAGTGACATTCAGTTCAGACCAGGAAATAATAAAAATGGATCTCTAAAGAGTTAGAAACATTTTTATGCTTAAAAGGAACCATAATTAAAACAATATCACAATACATGCTTCAAAGAGGCAAAGTACTCTGAGGTTGGGGAGAAGGATTTAATTCACAGGACTTTCTGGTAGAGATGGCATTTGATCAGGATTTTAAAAGAATGGTTCGGAATTTAGTAGGAAAGTTCAGGCACAGAGAAGCAGCCTAATCAAAGGCACTCATTTGTGTAGGTTGTTCAGGAGACTGCCAGTTTGGATAGAGCATCTAGCAGGGAGCACAAAAGTGGTATGAAGATGCTAGGAAGAGAGGGTAGTCCGTAGCCCTGAATATCCAACAGATTTGAAATTTCTCAGTAATTGGAAACACTTCTGTGGTTCCCCCTCTGCTCTTGAATATTCTCTTCGCCTTTGTATATTTCAGATGAGCTCTTTAGATACAGGTTTTGTGGGCTTTCCAAGAGGGAGAGCTTCATGCAGTGCCAACTGTACCATCAAATAAATGGCTTGGTTGTCTGGCAGCTAGCATAGCACATTTAAAGTGACATCAAATATTAACTCTTATAGATGTGACAGAGTAGATTCCACTTTCCAGTTACAGTCTTCTGAAGAGATTTGATTGGCTCAGCTGAGTTTTCATAGGCATAGAAAATGGACATAACTCTCTCATGCTCAAAACAGCTTAGCTGTGTTATGAATTAGCATCTCTGCTGTTTTTGGATGTTCTCCAATGAATTCATTACTATGGAAATCCTAAAATATGGGTAAAACAGAAAACTAGTTGAAGCTAGAACAGGTGCCAAGGAACCCTGGAGCTGTCCTTTTACACAAAAAGTCCATTTTTCTTTCTCTGGGTTGCTCCTGGAGGCATATTTGAGGATCAGAAATATATTCCCAAACTGAACCATTTGCCAGCAGCTTATGTCAGCATCTAGAGTTTCCCTATTTGTTTCTCATCAGTATTCTCTCCAGAGAATCATGGTCAGGGTCCTTTGGATGGCCTGAGACTCACCCTGGTCTTACAGGCTTTTACTTGCTCACTAAGGGATGCTGGGTTATCTCCTCATTCCTAGGACTTAAAGCTTTGGAAGGAAGTCTTTAGTCCTATCAGTATTCTCATCATAACATGTAGCCTCTTTGTGCTCCTTTCTCCAATCCTAGTTTAGGGCTGGATTTTCTTGACATACACATGAAAATTTGGAACTTTACTCCTCAGAGCTATTACATCTTCCATGTTCTTTTGCTTTTTCTCAGATTTGTTTTCCCTACTCACTAGCAAATGCAGGGTTGTCTCCCCGTCTAGCCGTCTTATACTCTTTTCTCTCATCCAACTTGAGGGCTAGATTTTTTTCCATTCAGGAAAAGATTTAGGGCTTTGATAAATGGAATAGTAGCATGCTTGTTGTGCTTTAATGGTCATATATGATTTACTTTGCCATCTGATATCCTAGGGTTCCTCTGCTCTATCACCAAATGAAGAAGCTTTCCTATCTTCCAAAACAATTGGCAATAATCTTTCTTAAGGATTTGATTCAATTAATTTGGATTTAGGGGCTAGCAATGGCTGAACTAGCTCTCAGTAAGGCTTTCATAGGTGCTGGTGGTGTTCTCTACCTTTAAGGTCCACAACACAATCTCTAAAGAATTTCTGGATCATGGACAGCCCATATGCTTGAAGGCCTGGTAGATAAATACTGCAGAGGCATCCATTCTGGGGGGGAAAGTGCACCCCGAGGGAAGCCCTCCTCAGAGTCCTTTTCATGCTTCCAGTAGAGTTTGGGGGGGGGGGGGATAGTCTTCCCCTGTTCTCCAAGGTTTAATGATTTCAGGTCCCTGGTAGTGGTTTATTCCTTGATCTGGGCAGGCCTTTCTTAAGTATTATTGAGTTAAGCCTCCTAATCTCTGAATGGCTATGAATACTAGTCATCTAGTACTTAAAAGGGTCTGCTACAGTATGTGGTCCACATGTAACCTTAAGATGAAACCTCTGCCCTTGCACTCTTCCCTTGCTTCTCTTTAGTTCGTTAACCTACAAGTTTGGTTGTGATGCCTTTAGAGTCTCAATCCTGTGCTCTTCCATAGCCACTAAGTAGAAATGAGAAGTATAGCCATTGGTGAATAAATTGCTTCCCAATACCAAGTAGACTTTCTCGAACTGCCATGGTTAAGTAGAAAACCCAATTCTGCATATTATGCTGAATGGAGTGGCATAAGTCTATAAATTCTCCATTTGCCATTAGTAGTATATCAACTGCAAGCATTCAACCAGAATTGGTAAAAACCCAGCTTCCCTTTCTTTTAGAACTTGGGCTGTGAATTATGAACCATAGTTTTAAAAGGTTAGACTTGTAGTCTGGGAATTTGCACTGCTTTAAAAACATATGTTCTTCAGGACTGACGGTAGCTTTGGGAAGGGAATTATCTCAAAGTCATCAACCTCTGTGTGTATGGTTGGTTATGTACTCCCTCTTCCATAATGGCTTCTAATCTTTAAGTCCAAACCCAACTGGGATCCAGGTGTTTCTATAGACTAGTGAACAGAAATCTCTATGCCTTCCATTGGGCATTAGTTTCTTTGGTACTTCTGACCACCATTGAGACTAAAGTATCCTGGGCCCAGGGCTGCACAAATTCCTGCAAACTTGCTGTGACTATACATCCTTTTACCATGGTTGAAGAACTAACATGTATCTTGAATGTTGATGTAAGTAAGGGTCCATTTTGTATTCATCATGTATATGCGCTATTGGGAGGGTAGGTAAACCGTATGAACCAATGTGCATTCTGACCAGACACAATTTAGACTTTTAAAGTCTAGAGTAGGTTCTTGTGATCAGGCATGGAAAGAATATTTTCTACTTTCTAGATTGTGATGCCAAATCTCACATAGTTTTGATAACCACTTGTGTCTGCTACTTTTTTTTTTTAGGGTAAATTGTCACTAATGGACCCCCAGCTGGTGTCTGCCTTTTAGGCTCCTGATTTCCTAGTTTATTTGGGGTTAAGGATTACTTCTATTGTGATTGATAAAATACTATTTAAGTGAAAGGACTAAACCTGGGTCATGGTGCAATTGTGTTGCCTACTGAGTTAGTAATTTTATTTATTTAGCAATTGATATAGTTCATCTAATAGACTGGACCTCCTCTAACCCTACTTAGAAAGTTACTCCTGCATTTATAGCATATTTAGATTATGTTCCAATTCAAAGAAAAAGATAGTTAATAGTATATGATGTTCCCCTTTTTCCCCCATATACTCGGAAGTTTGCTGCCCCCCAGATAATACTACCTCTCTGCTTACATATTTTGAATCTAGTTCAGTACTCATTCCTTCATTACTTTTCCTTATCATAAGAAAAGAACCCAGGTGACTTTTGTACTGTTATGATGGCTCCCAGGTAGTCCTAGAAACTGTGGCCATGATCTCCAGGATCTTCTCCCAAATAGGGGAATCACTGGAGGGAGGGGTGGAATTATCAGAAGCAACTATATATAATCATATCCTAACAAAGCCAAGAATTGAAAGGAAATAGATGATTCATAAAATACCAAAAATAGGATAAAAAATAAGGACCCTAAATCTTAGGGAAACTGAACAAGGCATAAATGAATTAACATAGAAGAGCAAGACTAAAAAGAACCTGGGATACTTTTTGGCCTCCTTTCCTCTTTTTGTTCCTTGACAGGGACATCCCAGTCATCCCAGAAAAGCAAGCATCATCTCCTAGAAGAGATTTTACTTTATTTCTTCCATGAAATTTATTAGTACAGAAATGTCCATCCTAGAGCATCCCATTTGACATACAAGATTTGAACCCATAGAGTACCTCTAATCTGGGGTTGTCAGAGACTCAACCTATGAATTAGGGAGATCCAAACTACGAATAACCCTGAGGAAGTCCTATACTACATTGAAGTACATAGCTAACCCACAAATAGGGTAACTGTATGTGGCCACAGTAAGACACACTTTGGTTTTGAGGCTGCCAATGTCTTATGATAAGATACTGATGGCTGTTCTCTGCTGCCCTTCAATGAAGAGGTTATCACTCGTGCTATAGTCTGTTAGATTGTGATGAGCAGTATTACACTGACTACCTTGACCTATATTGATTGAAGTCCAGGATGTTAAATTTCACCTCTCCTCCACTGTCCTTCAACACATTTAAGGATATTGAGGGTGTCCAGTCTCTGCTATTGACTCCAGCCCCTACTAATGGCACTCCCACAACTGTAGAATCTTCTATACCTCACTTCCTTTTTAACTACTTTAACAATTTCTACCAGACTACTTTTCCAATTTGCCCAGTGGCTTTTGTCAAATAGCAAGAGGCTGAGTTAGTTTTCTTCTGTAGACTGTGTACATAATCTGTGTCAGTGATCAACTTCTGTTTTTAACCAGAACCAAACTATTTTGATTACCACTTTGGTAGTATAGTTTGATATCTGGCACAGCTAGGCTCCCTTGCTTTCCATCTTTTTTATTATTTCCCTTGAGATTCTTGATCATTTATTGTTATTTTTCTAGCTCTATAAAGTAGCCCTTTATTAATTTGGTATGGCACTAAATAAGCAAATTAATTTAGGTAGTATTATTGTATTATATTGACTCTGCCTTACCACAAACAGTATTCCTCCAAAACTAAGATTTGTCTCTTTGTATAGTTTGGGTTTTTGTGGGGGGGGTGGGGGGAGGCTGTATTTATATAGTTCTTGTGTATGTTTTGGCAAGTAGATTCCCAATTTTTTGTACATGCCATATATAATTCACAAAAATAAATTTTATTTTTCTTTGCTTATTCTCTCAATTTTTTTCTTGTTTATTGCTAAAGTTTTCATTTCTAGCACCACATCTAATACTATTAGTAATAATGGAAATCCTTGTTTTTTCTTTGTTATTGGAAAGGCCTCATTTTATCCTTATCAATAATGCTAGGTTTAAGTAAATAATATTTTGTATTAATGAAAGATTCATTTACTCCTATTCTTCTTAGTTTAGTTTTTTTTTAATAAGAGTGGGTATTACATTTTAGCAACCTTTTCCTACATCTTTAGATCATGATTTTGTTCATTCTAGCTATATGGTATATGGGTAGGGACTATGGAGTGGATAGGAATAACAGTTTCATTAACTGCCCTAAGTTCCTGAACCATGCACAATTCCCCATTTGGCTTTCTTACAGGAAGAATAGGGGTATTGCAGTGGGACTAGCAAGAAGCAAGAATCTCATACTTTAGAAATTGCTCAGTCAAGGGCGGCAATCCTTCCTGGGTTTCAGTTTTGATTGGATATTGATGCCAGTGAGGGTATACATTAGGATCCCACAAGTGGACAACAGCCAGGGTGGCATAAGTACCATGCCCAGGAATTCCCTGATCCCCAAACAGGCTCGACCTTTCCCCATATTTCTGAGGGGATAAGGGAAGGTCTGGTGAGCATGGTGGAGGTGGAGGTGTTACTCTGAAAATCCTTAGTTTGTAGAAGGTTTCAGAGCTCTCTCTCTTCAATTTCAATTATCTTGAGGAAATGCTAAAATTCTCTCCACCTGTTGCAACAGGTAACAGCCAAGTTTTTCCTTAATCTGGGAGAGATCAGTCATAGTAAAAGGGACATGCACCCAGATAGTGGGTGGGCTGGGGCAGTGGAGAGGAAGATCCTGCACTCCCTACCTTGTGGTCTTTATGTGATTTTTAACAGGTAAAAACTATGGACCTTAGGTTAGTATTTAGTCCAGGTCCTTCAAAAACTAAACTCTCATCTCTAGATCCTATGTTTGGTTCTAGGAGATAGACTGTAATTGTTGTAGACATACATGATGTGAATTGGTCCAACTGTTCTATAAAAATATTTAACACAAGTGACTAAAATGTCCATATGCTTTGATCTAATGATCTCACTGTTATATCTCCTATATACCTAAATATCCATGCTTTAATGATACTTAAGAACTGGAGTGGGGTGGATGGGGAAGCAGACCTGTATATTAGTGAATAGATGAAGAAATTGTTTCTTAAGCATAATCATTTAACAGGGAAGTTTTAATATGTTTTAAAATGGGGGTTCTGGGTTTCTTTTTGTGTCTTGGCTTCTTTTGATAGTCTAGGAAAACCTATGGATACTTTCATTGTTTTAAGTTCACAAAATAAAGTTTACAAGATTACAGAGGATACTAGGGAAACTAAAAAAGAGGGGGAAAAACTTTTACATGGAAAACGGACATTCCAAACCTAAAATAATTGGGAGCTGGCAATCCCTTAAAGGCATACAAAGATGTCAGCAAGGAAATCAAAATGGTCTCCAAGGCAGAGCCTACATTCACATCTATGTCCCTAGCTCCTCATCTACATAAGGTTCCCAAGGGACTATGGGAAGTGAAACTAATGACCCTAAGGCAACACAGATTCACCAGAGAAGGGAAAGGACTTTGAATAAGGGTGTCCTGGTGGGGGGGGGGGGGTTATATTTATAATCAGATAAGATTAATCAAGTTACCCTTTCTTCATAAGATAATGAACTATGCTTAACTCTCTGATTACTTGCCCACTACTTGTAAAAGATGGATCTTATGATATGACCGCTTCATTTGAAAAAGAAATTGTACCCTGAGTTTCAAAGCTCACCTGTGCCCACTGAAAAAGTTCAGCTCTTCGCCTTCCCTACCTCTGCTTCTGACTTACCAAGGAAGTCTAATATATTTGAACAGCACAAGGATTACTGGGCTTAAAAAGAAGGCCACTGTGAGAGGGCTAAGGCTGAGAACAGAGCATCCGTCATCTGGGCGGGAGATGTTGCTCTCTGATTTCTGAAGGTTTCATGCTTGTCCACAAGGCATCTCATCCATACTGTCTTCTTTGAAGAAAAAGAAAAATGAAGTTAATTCAGACAATTGGCAACAACCTACAAAGATGAGTTCACTCCATGTGAATCTTTAGTTTCACCAGTAGAGGCCTGGGGACTAAAACTTCACAGCCTCTCAAGAAGTATGCACAGGTTGGGGGTTTGGGTTTGGGTGCAACTTACTGAAAGGTGGGTGCAACCAAACAAGTATGGCAGCCTCTGTGCTCCTGAACAGAATGTGGTGTGTGGGTGCTCTCGAGCTGACCTATCCCTCAGGGGCAGACTGAGCAAAAGGTGCCTGATTCAAGTGAGTAGCAATGGATACCTATTTCTCTTAGGGCTCTTCTTCCAGGGGAGGCAGATGGTCTAGTGTTCACAATGGGGAATAGGTATTCTTCCTGTGCTTCTTGCACTGACTCCTGAGCACAGGACACAGAAACTAACGAAATAAACGAGTCTGAAGAGCGCCAGGCAGGTCTCCTGTGGGTATCCAACACCTTCCCTATTGTTTAGGAACATCACCTTGTATTCACTCCCCAATTCATGAAGATATCAGATTTCATTGACTGAGGTGGTAGGGCTGCCTTAAAGTAACATGTTTCTTCTTCCCCATCCAAAACTAGAGGCAGAAGGAAAGCTTGCTTTACTTATCCTATGCCATTAATTCCCAGCTAGGTGATCCAATGGAGAAAGTTCTGGGCCTAGAATCTGGAAGACCCGAGTTCAAATTCAGCTTCAGGCGCTAATTGGCTGCGTAATCAAGGGCAGGTCACTTAATCTGATTGCCTCAGTACCCTCAACTGTAAAATGGGGATAACAACCAGCACCTATACTCCAGAGTTGGCATTAGGATTAAATGAGATATCTGTAAAGCATCTATCACAGTGCCTGGCACATAGTGGGCACTTAATAAATGCTTGTTATTATTGCTATTTTATTGCCTTCCCTTCCACGGAACTTTCTAGAGTCTGCTCTTTGCAGTGGAATCAGAATGCAGAGAACCAGGTTCAATTCATTGGGAATTTTGGACCTAGGTTCCAATGGTCAAACCAAGGACCCTCAGTTTTAATAGAGTAGTGGGGGGAGGGGGGCTCAGGTTTCCCTGGACCAGGCTTTGAGTCCTAAGGGACTGAGTGAAGAAAATAATGAAAAACAAAACCTCCAAGTCCCAAGAAGTCTCTTGTAAAGGAGGTCTATGCCAGGGATGGGTGGAACCTGCAGTCTCAAGGCCACATGTGGCCCTCTAGGTCCTCAAGTGCAGCACTTTGACTGAATCCAAACTTCACAGAACAAATCCCCTTAATAAAAGGATTTGTTCTGTAAAACTTGGACTTGATCAAAAGGCCATACCCAAGGACATAGAAGGCCACATGTGGCCTCAAGGTCATAGGTTCCCCACTCCTCTCCTATGCCAATAAAATCACATATCTTTTAAATTAGGATCCAGTGAGAGAGACCATGTCATAATGCATAGTCAGCCACAGAATCCCAAGCTTGTGGGTTCAGGTCCTGCCTGTAACATATAAACACACATTGGCTTTGTGACTCCAGGCAAGTCGCTGAAACCCTCAGGACCCCAGGAGCTGCACAGCAGTAGCTCATCTGCCTTCATAGAGGGGTTTGTACATTCAGACCAAAGGGAAGGAAGGACAAAAAGGAGTCTTCCACAGAAAGGAAGATAGCTCTTCCTCTGTCAGCTCCTACTGGGACAGTTGTATCCAGTTGTGGGGAGGCCATTTTAGAAGGA
Organism: Vombatus ursinus; assembly: GCF_900497805.2. Lineage (NCBI taxonomy): Eukaryota > Metazoa > Chordata > Mammalia > Diprotodontia > Vombatidae > Vombatus > Vombatus ursinus. The sequence goes on from NW_020954630.1 coordinate 6,256,489, forward strand.
ATGGTGATGGGCCAAAATCCACGGAGAGACATGACCATGATGGGGAAGGTTCTTGCCATCATTTCAGAATTGGTGAAAGGACCTGGGAAAGTTTCCTGGAGCCACAGAGGAACACACCAAAGAGGGACTGGTTAACCAGCAGGCATAGGAAAGGCCATCTGGTGGAAGAGGGATCCTCTTTGCTTGGTCACCAAAGAGCAAAATGAGAGCTAGTTGCCAAAAGGGGCAGAGGGGCCAGACTTTGGTTCAGCATTAAGAAAGCAAGCAAACACCATATGTTTATAAAAAGATTTTCAACCTCTAGCCCCATGCACCTATTGTACTCTTTTTAAAAGGTTGTTTTTATACAGCTATTTCATTTAACAGGGAGTTTGGAATATCAATTTTAGAACAATGTTCATGAAACTTTTTTAATTAAAAACTTCTCTCTGGCAGTTTGGTAAATCTCATAGGGACCCCTTCTCAAAATTATGGTTTTAGATGCATGAAATAAAGGATATAAGATTACAGAAGAATCCAATTTTAATATAATCTACTTATCAAGATATTAAAAGAATAATTCTAATTATATTCTAATAATTCCATTATATCTACATACCACAGTGAAGATGAAGCATTTGAAGAAACATAGAAAGCATTATTATATAAAGTGATGCAAAATCAGAACCAAGAAAACAATCCACACAATGACTACATCAATGAGAAGTGAGGGGAAAAAACAATGTTGTGAAACTGTGGTGTCCAATACTTGGGCTGACAAAAATACGAATGTGTACCTTTCTTCACTTCTTTGCAGAATTTGTTTGACTTATTAGTTATTTTTGCTGAACTGCCTCTTTCTTATACTTCGTTACAAAAGATGGTTAAGAAGGGAGGAAAATATTTAGAAGTGAAAGTGATTAAAAATCAATATTAATAAAAATATAATTAAAAATAAGCAGAGCAGAAAAGAGAATTTCACATGGCCCTTGTGATCACCCAAATTTTTCCTTCTCTGAATACTCATTGGTAGAGCCTTGACATGCTAGGGCTGACCTTCCTAGTCTTTCAAAAGGTTGGGCTTTTATTTATAGAATCCTAAAACAGTATGCTTCAATTAAAAAAGCTGTAACCTGTTTATGGATTTAGCAGAGAAATGGCATCTTTTGGTGGTTTTTAATAAGGCTAAATGCACTGGTTTAAAATTCAATTCCAGACTCTAAATGCAAGACAAGTAACTCATTTCTGCACCATGCTGAGTTTTGAACTAGCCAGTAGGTTTCCCATACAAATAGTGAACAGAGAATGACTGGCTCTGTGGCTAGTCTGGAATCAAACATCTGTGCACTACTTGCACACATCTGTCAAGGTGCCCAAGTCAGTCCCTCCGCAGACCACACCACCTGCCATTGCTGCTATTTGGGATGGGCTGGGATTACTGGAAGAGATGGCCCCGAGCACAACTCAAGAGCCACCTGTTTGTTCTTCATCACTGTCCTCTCCTTCCCTGCCCTTTCCTATCTAAGAACAGCTGCTCAGAAAAATGCCAATATGGCTTTTGATAATACTTAAATATTATAAAATGTTTTAGGCTCAGTAACAGGCTATTCTACCACCCTCAGAGCCACAGATATTTATAGTTTTCCTTACTTAATGTTTTTCTGAGGTGGGCCATACAGGCTTCAAAGGCGAGGATATGCTGCACATTATAGGGAAGGTCATTTGGATGACCATCTCTTTGTCTAAGAAAAATGTCAAATTTGCGAAGGAACAGAAATTTGTGTTTCGCAGTACTGGAATTGGAGTAGGGAACTCTGAGTTTGAATCTTGGCTCTGACTACAAGCTATAATTATGGGCAAGTTCATTCATCATTCTGAGCTTATTACTTCTGTAAAATGGAGTTACTGTCTTCACTACCTACCTCATGAGCTGTTGTGAGAAAAGCACCCAAAATAATTTCTAAAAGAAGTTTATGGACCCCCACGTTAAAAACCCCTGTTTTAAATAAAGGAACTTTTGTTCAATATAATGATTTAAATGCCTAGCTCTTTACTGGAAAAGAGAAGATTTGCCAGAGAAAGAGGAGTCATAGGAGGGTGTCTTCGAGTATCTTAGAAAGTTTGTGACATAGGAGAGGGATTAGATTCATGCTGCATAGCCCTGAAAGCAAAGCTAGGAGCATTGAGTGGAAGATGTAATAAGGGCATGTCTTAAACTTGATGTAAATAAAACGTTTCCTATCGAGTGGAACTTTGCAAAAGTAGAAGAGGCTGCTTTGGAGGTCACAGAATGACAGTATTTTAGAGTTAGAAGAAACCATCGTGGCTGTCTAGGGCAAGTAAACTTGGAAGGAATCTCCAACATATTATATAGCAAACAAGTGATCATCCAGCCCTGGATTTAGCCCTGCTAAAAGACCCACAGTGAGGGAAAGCCCACTACCTATTTCACAAGGTTAACCCCTTCAACTGTTTTGTCATTTTATGACATTTTTCCTAAACTTGAGCCTAAATTTCTCTTTGTACCCATCATTCCTGGTTCTATCGTCTATGGTCAAAAGAACAATTCCAATCATCCTTCTATATGATGGCCTTTGTTATTGAGAAATAAAGATTCTGGGACTAATCCAGGCAATGATTTATTCAGCAAGGCATATGAATGCAAAAACAAATTGGGTCTAAAGCTCATGGTCAGCACAAAGACCCTGAACTTTAGTTTCTAGTTATCATATAGTTGAAGGGAGTGAAGAACAGGATGTCGGGATTTAGTCACCTTGTTTCTTATTAGTGGAGAGGACTGGGATTTTCAAAGTTCAGAAGGGTGAGTAGTCTTGTGACTTCTTGAAATTGGGTGACAGTTGGAAGAGGGGAGTGGTCTGACATTTGCAAAATCAGAAGATGACACATTAAAAAAATGGTAGATAAGGGCAAAATGGAGTTACTCATGCTATTTTAAAGTATCACCCTTCAAATACTTGGAGACACCTATCATGTCTCCCCTACCTAAGTCTCATTTTTAATCAGAATAAACATCATGAGTTTTTTCAACTGATTTTCATATGACTTGGACTCAAAGCCTTTCACCATCCTAGTTGCCCTTGTCTAAATGCTCTCTAACTCATCAATAATACATTTCTTAATTGGAAATCTATAGAATTGAACACAATATTCCAGATACAGTTGGAACCATGGCCAAATATAGAAGGCAAGGTCTATCAACTCTTTATCCCTAAAAGCCATGCCTCAATGCAGCCCACATAGCATTGCCTCATCATATATCTAACTTACATTGAGCTTGAAGTCTGCAAAAAACTCCCAAATTTCCCCCATTCCATACTTAAGAAACTGAGGTTTTGGAATCTGAATAAGACTAGATGTTCATATCTATTAAATTCCAGCTTATTAGATTTAAACCTAACACTCAAGCCTGAGAAGATCTTTTTGGATCCAGACTGTCATACAGTATATTTATTCTCCTTTCCAGTTTTGTGTTATCTCCTAATTTAAGGGTGCCATCTATGCCTGTATATTATTCACTGATTAAAAAAAAAAGGAAATAGCACAGAGCCTAGCAGAGATGCCCATGAGGTACTCCATTGGAGACCACCTGCCATGTTGGCATTGAACCATTATATACATACACACACACACACACACTGATACTTTATTGCAAATGCTTTGTTAAAGTCTAAAAATGTGAAATCTATAACATTACCCTCATCTATTAGTTGAGCATACTGGTCAAAAAAAGAAATAAGGTTAGTCTGGTATGACATGTCCTAAAAAAAAATTCTACTGATGTCTTGTTTTTCACATTATCTAAATCAGTGTGTCAGATACACAGCTAGCTGGCTGCATACAATGCCCAACATTCCTGAGTGTGGCTGGAAGCAGATTAAAATGTAATTAGAAAATATTTTTTAAAATAAAAAATACAATAAAACGTAATGTTAATATGTAGTTTTCAAAGTCAATATGCACCTTCAGGGATCCTTATGTATGGTTTAGTGGCCCCATTTCTAGTTGAGCTTGACACTACTGGTCTGTGTTTCCCAATATATAATCCCTTCCTCTAGTTATTCTTTATAAGGGAGGAAAAAATTTATTGTTTTTGAGTTATTGAGCAAAACTGACCAATACATCAACCAAGTCCAACATTTTGCTTAGAGTTCCATGCCCGTTGGCCTATGTCCCTTCCCCCTCCAAAGAAGGAAGGTGCAGTCTCCTATTTCTTCTTTGGGGTCCAGCTTGGTCACTATAATTTCATAGCACCCAGTCTTGCTTGTTCTTTCCATTTACATTATAATAATTACATATGTTGATTTCCTGGTTCTGCTTACTTCACTTTAGCAGTTCATCTAAATCTTCCTATGCTTCTCTATATTTTCATATTCATCTCTTACAGGAAGGAAACGAGCATTTAATAATATCTATCGTGTGCCAGGCACTTTGCTAAGTGCCTTACAAATATCTCATTTGATCCTCCCAATAATCCTAAAAGATAGGATTTTACAGTTAGAAAATTGAGGCACAAAAGTTATGACTTGCCCAAGGTCACGTAGCTAGTAAGTATCTGAGGCCAGATTTGAACTTTGGTCTTCTTGATTCCAGGCCTAGCGCTCAATCCACTGTTCTACCTACTACAGTAATACTCCCATCGTATTTGTGTACCACAACTTGTTTAGCCATTCTCTAATTGATGAACATCTATTTTGTTTCTAAAGTCTTTGTGTATATACCAAAATGTTAATAGTAACTCTTTTTGTAGTAGCAATCTCTTTTTATCATTGACTTCTTTGGGGTATAGGCCTACTAATATGGACATGGCTTGTTCTTAATGAAACCCTGCCAGGTCTTTTCAAGCATTGCTTCCTTTTCTTGATTACTCATTAATCATGTTTTTAATTCCTAGGGAACCTCTAAAATGAATAATTTTAGAATCAAGCTGGTTTGTGGAGAGACACACTAATGCATTTTGGGATTGGTAAATTTTGTTAAAACTCATTTTGAAGATAATTTGGAATTATACAAATAAGTAGTTCAGAATTCCATAGCTTTTGACCCAGAAATTATACTTCTAGGCATATACCCTAAGGAGGTCATTGACAAAAGAAAGCTCACATGTGCACCAAAATATTTATAACAATACTTTTTGTGGTAATAGAACTGGAATTAAAGCAAATGTCCATCAGATAGCAGATAGCTAAATGAAAAGTGGCATGTGATAGAATATTTATTTTGCGTTAATAATACATGATACAGAGAAGTAAGGAAAGACATGAATATATGCGAAAATTAGGCAGAGTCAAAATTATATATACAATGACTACAACAATGTAAATACAAAGAACAACCATAAATATGAAAAGATACCTCCTCCCTAATGTTTTGCAGAGGTGGAGGAGGGATCCACAGATGTGGAATATTACATATATTTTTCTCAATGTATTGATCAGTTTTGCTGAGAGGTTTTATCTTCTAATTTTTTTTTTCCTTTTAAAAAAATACTTAGGGTTCCCTGAGAGTCTGGAGAGGGAGGTATGCAGGGGACAATACAGAGTGAAAACACATTAGGCGATGCAAGAACAAAAGCAATCAATTAAATTTAATTTAAAAAGTAGTTTGCAGGGGTAATAGTGATGATCTCAGACAAAGCAAAAACAAAAATAGATCTAATTAAAAGAGACAAGCAGAGAAACTACATTTTGCTAAAAGGTACCATAGACAATGAAATAATATCAATATTTAAACATACATGCACCAAATGATATAGTATCTAAATTCTTAAAGGATAAGCTTAAATGAGTTATAGGAGGAATTAGACAATAAGACTATACTACTTGGAGACCATAACTTTACTCTCTCAGAACTAGATAAATTTAACCAAAAAATAAACAAGAAATAAGTTAAGCACACGAATAGAATTTTAGAAAAGTTAAGTAAGATACAGACTTTGGAGAAAATTGAATGGGAATAGAAAGGATTCTATACCTTTTTCTCAGTAGTATATGGCACCTACATGAAAACTGACCATGTATTAGGGCATTAAAAACCTTACAACCAAATTCAGAAAAACAAAAATATTAAATGCATCCCTTTCAGATCGTGACGCAATAAAAATAGCATTTAATAAAGGCCCATGAAAAGAAAGATGGAGAATTAATTGGGAACTAAATAATCTAATCTTAAAGTCAAAGAACAAATAATAGAAACAATCGATTATTTCGTTAAAAAGAATGACAACATGGGGCAGCAAGGTGGCGCAGTAGATACAGCACCGACCCTGAAGTTAGGAGGACCTGAGTTCAAATCCAGCCTCAGACACTTGACAGTAACTGTGTGACCCTAGGCAAGTCACTTAACCCCAATTTCTTCACCAAAAATAAATAAATGACAACAATGAGACAATATACTAAAATTTATGGGATGCAGCCAAAACAGTATTTAGGGAAAATTTTATATCTCTAAACATTTATATCAATAAAATAGAGAAAGAGCAGATTAATGAATTGGATACGCAACTAAAAAAAAAAACTAGAAAAAGAACAAATTTAATATCTCCAATTAAATACCAAAATGGAAATCCTGAAAATCAGAGAAGAGGGTAATAAAATTGAAAGTAAGAAAACCATTGAATTAATAAAACTAGGAGCTGATTTTATGAAAACTCCAATAAAATAAACCATTGGTTGATGTGATTTTTTTAAAAAAAGAATCAAATTATTATAGTATCAAAAATGAAAAGGGTGAATTCACCACCAATGAAGAGGAAATTAAAACAATTATTAGGAGCTGTTTTGCCCAATTATATACCAAAAAAATCTGACAATCTAAGTGAAATGGATGGATATCTACAAAAATATATAAGTTGGCCAGATGAGCAGAAATAGAAGAATACTTAAATAACCCTGTTTTAGAAAAAGAAATTGAATAAGCCATCAATGAGCTCCCTAAGGAAAAAATGACCATGATTAGATGGATTCACAAGTGAATTCTATCAAACAAAGAATAATTAATTGCAATACTATATAAACTATTTGGAAAAGTAGGCAAAGAAGGAGTCCTACCATATTCCTTTTATAATACAAATACGGTGCTGATACTTTACATTTTTAAAAATTAGTTCCTTTGGTATGCTTTGACCTCTTGTTCTTCCAGATGTATTTTATTATTACTTTTTCTAGCTCTATAAAATAATTTTTGGTGGTTTGATTGGTATGGCACTGTATATGTATAGTTAGGTAGAATTGTCATTTTTATTATATTGGCTCAGCCTACCCATGAGCATGTAATATTTTTCCAATTGTTTAGATCTGACTTTTATTTGTGTGAGAAGTCAAAACAGAGAGAGAAAACCATAAACCAATTTCCCTAGTGAATATTGTTGCAAAAATTTTAAATAAAATACCAGCAAGGAGATTACAACAATATATCACAAAGATATATTGTGACCAGGTAGGATTTATACCAGGAATGCCAGACTTGTTCAATATTAGGAAAAGTATTAGCATAACTGCCAATCTCAATTACAAAACTAACAGAAATCATATGATTATCTCAATAGATACAGACAAAGCTTTTGACAAAATAAAACACTCAATCCTATTCAAAACTCTAGAAAGTATAGGAATAAATGGAGCTTCCTTAAAATAAGTAGTATTTATCTAAAACCAAGAACAAGTAGTATCAGTAACAGGGATAAGTCAAAAGCTTTCCCAGTAAAATCAGGGGTGAAGCGAGGATGCCCATTATCACCACTATTATTCAATATTGTATTAGAAATAGTAGCTACAGCAATAAAAGAAAAAGGAAGTGAAAGAATTAGAATAGGCAATGAGAAAACAAAACTATTATTCTTTGCAGATGATATGATGGCATACTTGGAGACTGCCAGAGAATCAACTAAAAAAACTAGTTGAAATAATTAACTTAAGCAAAGTCACAGGTTGTAAAATAAACCCACAAAAATCATCAGCATTCCTATAAACCACCAACAGAACCCAAAAGCAAGAAAGAGAGAAATTCCACTTGAAATAACTATAGACAATATAAAATAATTTGGAAGTCTATCTGCCAAGACAAACCCAGGAACTATATGAACACAATTACAAAATACTTTTAACACAAATAAAAGATCTAAACAATTGGAAAATATTATAGGCTTATGGATAGACTGAGCCCAATATAACAAAAATGACAATTCTACCTAAATTAATAGACATTTTTCAGTGCCATACCAATCAAACCACCAAAAAATCATTTTATAGAGCTAGAAAAAGTAATAACAAAATACATCTGGAAGAACAAGAGGTTAAGAATATCGAAGGAATTAATGAAAAAAAATGTGAAGAAAAGTAGCCTAACTGTGCCAGATCTCAAACTGTACTTTGAAGTGATGATCATCAAAACAAGCTGGTATTGGCTAAGAAATAGAGCGGTGGATCAGTGGAATAGATTAGGTATACAATACACAGTAGGAAACAATGATCGTGATCTTTTGTTTGATATACATAAATTTAGACTTTTGGGACAAAAACTCACTATTTGACAAAAACTGCTGGGAAAACTGGAAAGCAGTTTGGCAGAAACTAGATGTAGACCAACACCTCACACCATAAACCAAGATAAGGTCAAAATGGGTACATAATTTAGGCATAAAGGGTGATCCTTTATGATACATAAGGAAATTAGGGGGGAGCGTGTTTACCTGTCAAATCTATGGATAAGGGAAGAATTTGTTTCCAAACAAGAGATAGAGAGCATTATGAGATGTAAAATGTATAATTTTGATTACATTAAATTAAAAGGGATTTTTGCAAACAAAACTAGTACAGCCAAGATTATCAGAGAAACTTACTATAAATCATCTTCCCCCCCTGCCCTGTTTTCTGCTTTCCTTCTAAAAGTCCCATCTCAAATGTATGCAGAACTGAGTCAAATTTATAATAACACAAGTCATTCCCCAATTGATAAAATGGTCAAAGGATATGAACAGGCATTTTTCAGATGATGAAATCAAAGCTATTTATAGTCATAAGAAAAATGCTCTAAATCACTGTTGATTAGAGAATTGCAAATTAAGATAACTCTGAGGTACTGCCTCATACCTATCAGATTGGCTAATATGAAAGAAAAAGAAAATTATAAATGTTGGAGGAGATGTGGGGAAAATTGAGACACTAATGCCCTATTGGTGGAGTTGTGAACTGATCCAACCATTCTGGAGAACAATTTGGAACTATGCCCAAAAAACTGTGGGCATATCTAACTGTGCATGTCCTTTGACCCAGTAATACTACCATTAAGTCTGTATGTCAAAGAGATTTAAAAAAAAAAAAAAAAAGGAAAAGGACCTATACATACAAAAATACTTATAGCAACTCTTTTTATGGTGGCAAAGAATTAGAAATTGAGGGGGGATGCCCCTCAGTTGAGAAATGTCTGAAGAAATTGTGGTATATGATTGTGATGGAATAATACTATTCTGCTATAAAAAATGATGAATGGGATATTTTCAGAAAAACCTGGAAAGACTTACATGAACTGATGCAAAATGAAGTGAGCAGAACAAGAAGAACATTGTACACAGTAACAGCAATATTGGGCAATAATCAACTGTGAATGATTTAGCTTTTCCCTTCAATACAGAAATTCAAGACAATTCTAAAGAATCTACGATGAAAAATGCTATCCATAGGGGCAGCTAGGTGGCGCTAGAGCTCTGGCCTTGGAGTCAGGAGGACCTGAGTTCAAATCCAGCCTCAGACCCTCAACACTTACTAGCTGTGTGATCCTGGGCAAGTCACTTAACCCCAATTGCTTCACCAAAAAGCACAAAAAAAAAAAAAAAAAAATGCTATCCATCTCCAGAGAAGGAACTGATCAAATGCAGATAGCATACTGGTTTTTACTTTTTCTTTTTCTTTTTCTTTTTTTTTGTCTGTTTTCTTTCACAACATGACTAATATGGAAATATGTTTTACATGAATGCATATGTATAATCTTTATCAAATTGCTTGCCTTAATGATAGGGAAGGAGAGGGAGGGTGGGAGAGAATTTGGAACTCAAAATTGTAAAAAAAAAAAAAAAAAAAAAAAAAGTTTAAAATTGTTTTACATGCAATTGGGAAAAAATAAAGTTTAAATTTAAAAAGGTGCAAAGTCAAGTTGATTAATGGGGTGCAGACTGTTCATTTCCTTTTTTTCCCCCTTTTTTAAGAATTGGAATCCTTTCTCTTTCTAGTCCTGTGATTCCTCTCACATTTTTTAGTCTTTGAGACAGCACTGACTCAGCATTCTTCTTCCCTAGGTCTTTTAGTACTAAGGATGTAGTTACCCTGGGTCAGGTGTCTGATTCATAAACAACAACTAGCTGATCTCTTACCTAGCTGCAGTCCAGCCAATGCAAATCCAGCACTGCCATGCTGTACTATTCTAGCCTCTGCCTGCTATCTTGTACTCCAGTTCCTGTCCTAGAACCCTTGGCTCCTAATTGGTGAGAATTCTCTTCTAGCCTCATACCTACCAGAGGGCAGTCAGGACATTTTCCTTCCCTGTCCCTTCTTTCCCCTTCTTGCTCTCAGAATAATAATCAAATTGCCACTACCAGTACTAGAAAAGATTCAGTTGCTGAATGACTCCACTTACCATCCATGTAATTTTTCAGTCCAAAACACTCCTCCAAGGCTACTACTCTGTTGTCTCCCTTTATTATAAGTCAAGCTCTCTAAGGGTAGAAATTATCTTGCTTTTTGCATTCCTATGCTCAGACCTTGGCACATAACACTTAAAAGCATTATGATTTAAAATGCATTTTTATTCATCTGTTCTATCTCCTTTTTATGTCATTTCCAATGCAAGGGTCATTGTTCTTGATAGAAAATAAACTAAGAATTGAGCTAATTAAACTAAGAGTTTTCCATCTCTAAGAACACTACAATTCCTCTAGGTTTTTGTTTATTAGATTTTCTTAAAGAAAGATCTACTTCTAAAGGTCATTGTGAGATGAAAAAATTAGTATGTTTGTTGTGGTTCAAGCACTAATTCACATTTGTAATCCATCACATAGGCAAGCAGCTGCCTTTGTGATACACATAAAGACAACAAAAGGTGCCTTCCACTAGTACCTCTTTTTCCGATGCCTGAACGGTTGCATCCTGATCAGTGAAGTGGAGGGAGGGACATACATGTCTGAAGAGTTTTCTCCAAGCACTTTCAATCAGACAAGCTCCTAGCTCTGAAAGCATAAAAACAGAGCAGTTAGCTTTGGGAATTAGGGAGAGGAGCATTTTTTCCTGCCAGGACGAAGATCATATTGCACACCATGCCCTTGGCCAACATCAACAAATCTACTTGAATCTTCTTCAGAGCAACTTCTGGGGAACGTGCTGGAATTTTGTACATCCCCTAAAATAGATCAAAAGTGAAGTGTATATTCTAGCCCCAGAAGCACAAATCTAGAGACCACTAGATAAGTGTTGTTCTTTAGGAGGAGGCCACAAGGTGCCAAGAGGAAGGAAGAATTCTGAACTTCAGTTCTGGACCCAGTTTTCTTTCCATTCAGTGTCTTTCTCTCAATAGTCTCCACAAAACAGCCCAAGAAATTTCTACACAGCTTCTTCCCAGGAATTCCAGTTACACATCGTCACTGCTAGTGGCATTGGTGTCTGCTGAAACATCTTATCTCCTTAGTATCAAAGGGCTTAGTATCAAAGGTAATGGTGAGTGATGGGGAAGTGACAGTAATGTTTTTAAAAAAATAACATCAATGAAAATTTTTCAGTGTTTAAAAAAAAAAAGGCCAGGAAGGCTGGCCACAGGGCAACTTTCTAGGACCAGCTCCTGCTTGGTATTCAGAATTCTCCATGAGGGGCTGGGGAAAAACAGGGGTATCAGTGTGTTGTTGGTGGAGCTGTGAACTGGTCTAGGCATTCTGGTAAGCTATTTGGAACTATGGCCCCCAAAACTATTAAACTGTGCATACCCTTAGACTCAATAATACCACTAGTAGTAATGATACTCCCAGAGAGATCAAAGAAAGGGAAAAAGGACCCATATGTACAGAAATATTTGTAGTTATTTTTGTTGGGAAACTGAGGGCATGTTCATCAGTTAGGGAATGGCTGAACAAGTTAAAGCACAATGCCAGTCCATCACATGCATATACCCTAAGAAATGATGTGGGGGAGGGAAAATGGCTTTAGAAAAACTTAAGAAGACATAAACTGATATAAAGTGAAGTGAGCGGAACCAGGAGAACAATTTTTACACTGATAACAATTCTGTGAAGATAAACCATTTTGGAAGATTTACATGGCTAATGTGGGAATTTGTTTTGACTATTTTATTTGCAATGAATTTTGTTTTTCTTGCTTTCTCAATGGGAGAGGGAAGGAGGGAATTTAGAACTGAAAAAGAAATTGAATTTAAAGAAAAGTTATGGCTGTTCTGGCCCCAGCTACATTTCCAACCTGTCTTCTCACAATATTCACAAGCCCTTTGCCCTAGCCAGACTGACCAAAAAAATAACTCGAATTGACATGGCATTTTGTGGTTTATGAAGCATTTCTCATACAATGACCCTTTGTAATAGGTAATATAAGAATTATTTCTATTTTATGGATAAGGATACTGAGGCTCAAAGATTGTCACTTGCTCAAGATCGCACAGCTGCTAAGTGTTACAAGAGGAATCCGAGCCTAATGTCTCCAGGCTTCAAGTCCAGTTCGCTTCCCACTAGATCACACCACCTGTAGACCTTCCTCTCCCCAACCCCACACACCTGGATACCTGTGGAAGAGCAACATGTACTTAAATTAAATTCATTATCTTTCCTCTAAACCTGCTTTTCCTTTTGATTTCACTAATTGTTTTTAGCACCACCATCCAGCTTAAGCTTGCTCTTTCTTCTGACTACACCAGTTATCTATAACACCAACATTCAGCCTTTCTCCCATATCTGAAGCCTTATATTTTTCTTTGCCTTTTCTCTCTCCTTATCTCTGACCTGTTTAGTGCTTTCATTTCTGCCTCCTTGACATTTCTTACATCCTCGTCCTAATTACCGAACCATCATAAGACTCTGAAGAGGACTTTTTCAGATTTCTCCTTTTCTCCTGTCTTTCATATTTCTGCCATGGTAATTTTTCTTATGCTTAGATCTGGTCGTGTTACTCTTATGCTTAAGAATGTTCAGTGGCTCCCTATTGCCAGTTCTATAAAATTAACACCTGTTTGCCTAGCGCTCGGAACCATGCATAATCTAGTGCCACCCAACCTCTCCAGCTTTATCTCGTATTATTCCTCTTCATGCACTCCATTTCCCAGTCAAATTGCTCTACTCTCTGCCCACTCCCTACCCACTACTCTCGTGTTTGCCCATGCTGCCAATTGCCTTTTCTCCTTCTCTATGGAATTCCTACCCTTAATAAACTAACACGAATGTCTCCTCTTCCATGAAGCCTTCCCTGATCCCCCTCATAGGCAACAACCTTTCTCTCTGGACTTCACATATTTTTTATGACTCTCTAAGCTATTGACGTTAGAGTTTATAGTTTGGTAGGAGAAGAGACAGGGTTTCTGACTGTGGTGATGCATATAAATCTTCTGTTTCCTTCAGGACCTACCACAGTGTTTTGCACATAGTAAGCATTTAAATGCTTGAATTTAACTTTCTAATTCCATTAATTTATTGAAAAAAAAATCCAATGCTCTTTCGTGTCTGCCATCCTGGCATACCAACCAAATTTACCTCATAGTAGTCTGCTTTCATTCACATTGTTCACCTTGCCACGAATGCCTTTCCATCTCCCTCTCTGCCAACGCTATTTCTACTCATCCTTCAGGGCTCAGTTCAAATCCCACCTCACTTTGAAGCCTCACCAGACCTCACCCTAGCCCACAATGACCTCTTCCTCTCCCAAATTCCTATAGTACATGTTATCATCTACACATATGGCTAGTTGGTTGTTGTCCTTCATTAAGGAGAGGATGAAAATGACATTACTATCTTAATGTCAAGGTACAGTGTGTCTGACTGAGGCTGATCAGATCAGTATGAGCTAGGAAGACTCTACCACAGGTTGGGCACAAATAGTACATAGGAACATTTGAAGTTGAGGTATCTCTAAATTTTGTGCATGTCACACGGTGATGCCACAGTTCTGCTTTGTTCATAGAGCACAGCTCCTTTGATGCAGGCACACCATGCTGGGCAGTCCTTTGCCAGTGTCTCCCATGTCTCACAGCTGATTCCAAAGGTCTTCAGAGTGACCTCGAGAGTCTCCTTGTACTGCTTCTTCTGACCATCATGTAAGCACCTACCTTGCATGAGTTCATAAAATAGTCTTAGGCAAGCATATGCTTGGCATTCAAACAACATGGCCAGCCAATTGGAGTTGTACTCTTTGCAGTAGAGTTTGAATGGTTGGCAGTTTAGCTCAAGAAAGGCATCAGTGTCTAGTACTTATCTTGCCAGATGATCTTCAGAATCTTCCTCAGCCAATTTAAATGGCACTGATTGTCTCCCAGCATGTCACTGGTATAATGTCCAGGTTTCACAGGCATACAACAATGACGTCAGCACAATGGCTCTGGAGACCTTCAATTATGTAGGCATTCTAATACCTCTTCTCTCCCCCAGTTTCCTTTAGAGCCTCCCAAACACTGAGCTAGCTCTGGCAATGCATGCATCAACCTCATTGTCTATGTGTACATCCCTGGAATGTATACTGCCAAGGTAAGTGAACTTATCCACAACATTCAAAATTTCTCCATTTGCTGTAACAAATGGTTCCACATATGGATGGTGTACTGCTGGCTGGTAAAGAACCTGTGTTTTCTTGGTGTTAATTGTTAGAACAAAGTATGGATCAATTCTATTCTGCTTGTGCTAATTTTGGCCTATCTATCTCAGCCTCAGAGACTACATTGAATGTACAATCATTTGCAAACAAAACATCTCATACCAGCTCTCCCTCCACTTCAGTCTTGGCACATATGGTACTCACGTATAACAGAAAAGGAAAATGACAAATGCTGGAGGGGATGTGAAAAAATTGGGACACTAATGCACTGTTGGTGGAGTTATGAACTAAGTTGTGAACTGGAGAACAATTTGGAACTATTCCCAAGGAGCTATCCATCTGTGCATACCCTTTGACCCAGCAATATCACTACTAAATCTGTATCTCAAAGAAAAGGGAAAAGGACCCATGTGTACAAGAACATTTATAGAACCTCTTTTGTGGTGGCAAAGAATTGGAAATTTAGAGAATGATCATCAATTGGAGAATGGCTGAACAAGTTGTGGTATATGATTGTGATGGAATACTACTATGCTGGAAGAAATGACAGGATGATTTCAGAAAAACCTGGGAAGACTTATATGAACTGATATAAAGAGAAGTGAGCAGAACCAAGAGAATGTGTACAGTAACAACAGTATTTGTAAGGATGACCAGCTGTGGAAGACTTGGCTATTCTGATTAAGACAGTGATCCAAGACAATTCCAAAGGACCCATCCTATCTACTTCCAGGGCTAAAAGTGATGAACTCTGAGTGTATATAGAAGTATACTTTTTTCACTTTATTTTGTTGCTTTTTTTTATTTTTAATAACATGACTAATATGGAAATATATTTATGTGTAACTAATGTATTGCCTTCTCAATGAATAGGCGACAGGAGGAAGAGAGATAATTTGGAACTCAAAATGTTAAAAAATGAATGTTAAAAAAAGGGAAAAGTTTTCCCAAGCTTCTCTAGATTCTTCACATTTATCATTTATTGTAGTGTAATAATATTCTATTACATTCACATTGCAAAATTAATTTAACCATTCCTCACTTGATAGGCAACCATTTTATGAATGTATGTAGACTTTCAGCTCTGATGCATAAGCATTGTTAATCCTTGGAGACAGGACCCATCCATGACTGGAACAGCTGCAAAAGATTCCTGAAAACTTGGTGGTTTTGTGTCAAGAGATGATGATGACTGGGGCACACTGGCTTTACAATCTAGTAGGGCATATATCTTAATGAATTTCAATTCCTTGAAGGCAAGGCTGTCTTTTGCCACTCCTTATATCCCTCGTGCTTAGCACAGTGCCTGGCACATTAAGCAGGCACTTAACAAATGTTTTTTGATCAATAGTGGAATGTCTGGACCAAAAGGTATAAATAATCAAATGACTTCTGACATAGTTCAAAATTAATTTCCATAATTGTTGGGCCAAATCATAACTCCACTAATGGTGATTTAATGTACTTCTCACAACCTATCAGTATTGACTATTTTTGTCTTTTATCTTCTGTGCCAGTTGAATAAGTGTTACTAGACCCACTTTTCCCAGGAAAATGACTGCCGAGTTGAAAAGTGAGTTAAAAAGGTATAGTGTCTTACTTAGTTTTTGTTTTCTGGCAGGTGGGCGAAACTGTATCACTGATAGTCCTTTGGTTCAGGATACTGAGTCATCAACAGTAAGGAAGGTAATCCTTGAGCCCTGTTTTCCCCCACCCTCATCAGAACATTCACTCTTTTCATCCAAATAGCTCCAAGTTTCATACTTAAGGCCAAAATTCAGCTGTGCAGGTGTACTGTAATCCAGTTATTGTCAGAGAAAAGGGCATCAGCAACCGACAATGAGATAACAGAGCGCATTGTGTCCTTTCAAGGCATATATTTCGACTTGGTGTCTACAGAGAACAGCATTGTCAGGGAGCAGTGTTGTTCCTTGTCATTAGATCTCAGACTTTAGAAGAACTGGTACTTCTCTACAATGCCTAAACTAATCATGCCTAGAAATAGTAACAGTGTATCTTCAATGATGCTGTACAATGACAAAATGCCTTTAATAACATGGACACCAGTAAACTCCATGTCCCTCAGGGAAGGGCATAATGGAGTTTTAAATATCATTGATTTAGCTGAGATTATAATATGTTAAAGTATGGTAGCAAAGAACTCCTTCCATTAGTTTTCTCATTAAAAAAAAAAGAGTTCGTTTCCCATTTAAATATGGACATCTGAGAATCTATTAAAGGTTTAGGGTTATTTATTCAAGCTTAATATAATTAAACACCAGTGTCTTTTTCTGTTTTATTTCTCAATGTCATCCCTTTTATCACTTGAGCAGATCTGACTTGTCCTGCCTCTCCACTAGCCCACTGAGTTCTCTCCTCTAAAATATCTAGAAGATGAGACTTTGGGAATCTGCTGAAAAAATCCTTCCCATTCACCTTGTACCTGCACTGTCAAAGCAATTCATGGCAGTAGCAGGGTTAGTAAGGTCCAATCTCTTGCTCCCTGCCATAGCATGGCTTTAGTCCCTTGCTCAGAATCTTACTCCTCCAAGAAACATGTTCTTAAGAAAAACTTTCTTCTTAGAGGTTATTTCCTATGCCCTGAGTTCAAGAGTTCTTTTGATCTCTTGGGAACTCTCAAATACAGGATTGTCAATGGACTGAATCCCTGTGGGATATAAAAATCCATTTTCATGAACTCTAATGTTTTAACTGTGCTGGAAAAAGGAAACAAAAAAGCAGGATACAGCCAGGAACCCTCTTAGGTTGCCTGGGAAAACATAGGCAACCACCATGTGCTTCTCCCTGCTGCCATTTTCTACTCTGGGGTTTGCAGGGGAAGGGAGGAATCTCCTTCCCCTGCCTTGCATCCAATTTGGAAGTACAAGGGAGAGAGTGCAGAGAAAAGGAAGGGACAGGCTATTTCAAAGCTTTCAACCTTCTTGGGAGATGCCCTTCTGACAAACCAGAAAAGACCCTACAGAATAGTATCACTTCTGACAAAAGCCCATGCCCTGTGTTCCCACAGAGTTGAGTATGGGAACTTATTAAATGTATCAGGGGCTTGCCAGATTCCCCTCTCCCTGACTTTATACATGTTAAAACTTCTATCAAAAGTCATTGAAACAACTTCCCGGGGTGGAGCTAAAATGGTAGAGTAGAAAAAGCACTCATGTGAGCTCTCCCAACATTCCCCTCCAAACAACTTTAAAATAACACCTCAAATTGAATTCTAGGGTGGCAGAGCCAACAAAAGGTCAGCATGAGACATTATTTCAGCCTGTGATAACTTAGGAGGTTGGAAAGGGAGATCTATGATGTGGGGGTAGAGGCTAATCCAAAGCCCATGTAGATGAAACATCAGTGGTGGAACTAGGTAGTGGTGACAGAAGCAGCAGTAGCTTCAGGAGCTCTCAAGGCAAAGATGGTAAAGGGACCTGGCAACTAATCAGAAAGAAATTGGAGGGGACGCTTGTGCTAACACTGGATGTAGGACAGGATGCTGTTTGGCAGTTCCACTGCCTATACCTACTTCTAGAGTGTAGTTCAAGAGCAGAGAGAGGCACTTTTAGTCAAGAGGAAGTAGGAGCCCTGAAGGAAATATTGCTTTTGGTCCCAAGGAATCAAAGACCCTAAGGAACAGTATTGTTTCTGGTCCCTAGGGAGCTAGGTTCCTGAGGAGCAGTATCAATTGCAATTCCAAGGGATCAGGGGTTCTTCCTAGGTAAGGACCAGTGTGCAGACCAGGAGAGCTGTGATTACACCCTCCTCAGATCCCATTATCTTGGAACTACCAAAAATTTCCAAATCCCCTGAACTAGCTCTGAAACAGCTGTATGACAGTACCGCTCTCCATCCCACACACACACACTGGGAACAGAGCCAACTTTAGCATAAAGTTTAAAATCGAGAAATAAGTTGGAAAAATAAGCAAATAACCAAAAAAGAACCTAACCATTAAAATCCACTATGGTGACAGGAAGAGTGCCACAAATGCAGAAGACAATGAAGTCAAAACAGCTACAAGCAAAGCCTCAAAGAAAAATGTGAATTGGACACAAGCCTAAGAAGAATTCCTGGGAGCACTAAAAAATTATTTTCAAAATCAAGTAAGATTGGTAAAGGAAAAATTAGGCAAAAAATTAAAGCAGGAAGAAAATTATGAAAAAGACAGCTAACAGCTTCATAAATGAGGCACAAAAAATACAGAAGAAAACAATGCCTTAAACACATTGGAAAAAAGCCACATTGAGTTGGAATGGTTCTAATATTCTTGCCTGGTGGATTATAAAAGGAGATTCACTCAGCTAAATCAGCTTAAGGAGTTGTCAATGCCTATCCTTGTTAAATATCCTTCTGCTGTGGAGACTCCCAAACACTAAATTCAATCTGGCAATGTGTGCATCAACCTTATCATCTAGTAGACATTCATGGAGAGTATACTGTCAAGGTGATCTACAGAATCTTCCTAAGACAATTCAAGTGGAAGTGATTTAGCTTCCTGGCATGGCGCTGGTATACTCTCCAGGTTTCACAGGCATACAACAATGAGGTCAGCCCAACAGCTCTGTAGACCTTCAGTTTGGTAGTCAGTCTAATACCTCTTCTCTCCCACACTTTCCTCCAGAGCCTCCCAAATACTGAGCTAGCTTTGGCAATGCATGCATCAATCTCATTATCAATGTGTACATCCCTGGGAAGTATACTGTCAAGGCAAGTGAACTTATCCACAGCATTCAAAACTTCTCCATTTGCTATAACCATGTATGAATGGTGTGGTGGTGGCTGATGGAGCACCTATGTTTTCTTGGTGCTAGGTCAAAATTAGCACAAGCAGCAGAGAATATATCCATACTTTGTGCACTCAATGCAGCCTCTGAAGCTGAGATGTAACAATCATCTACAAACAGAAAATCATGCAACAACGCTCCCTCCACTTTGGTCTTGGCTTGTAGCCTTTTCATGTTGAAGAATTTACCATTTCTATTTACTACCAACCAAACCCCAAAGGAAGACACAGAAGGAGAAATTCTATTTAAAATAACTGTAGACAGGATAAAAAATTTGGAAGTCTATCTGCCAAGACAAACTTGGGTATTATATGAACACAATTACAAAATGCCTTTTTACATAAATAAAGACAGAACTAAACAATTGGAGAAATATTAATACTCTTTGGTAGGCAAAGACAAGGAGCATCTAGGTGGCACAATGGTTAGATTACTGGGCCCGAAGTCAGTAAGAATCATCTTCCTATGTTCAGTTCTGGTTTCAGGAACTTACTAGCTGTGTTACCCTGAGCAAGTCACCTAAGGGTATTTGCCTCAGTTCCTCACCTATAAAATGAACTAGAGAAGGAAATGGCAACCACTCCAGTATCTGCCAAAAACATCCCCCAAATGGGATAACAGTCAGTCACAACTGAAGAAAAAAAGAAAAAGACAACTGAACATCAAAAACAGGTCAAGTCAATATAATGTATTCAAAATTAGAAGGAAAACAAGTATCTGGGGGGGGGGGAAATTCTACAGCTAGTTTCTTTGACAATGGCTTCATTTCTCATCCCTATTTATTTTTCTTTTCTTTTTCTTTTTTTTTTAAAGGCAATTGGGATTAAGTGACTTGCCCAGGGTCACACAGCTAGTAAGTGTCAGGTGTTTGGTCTGAGGCCAGATTTGAGCTCAGGTCCTCCTGACTTCAGGGCTGGTATTCTATCCACTGTGCCACCTAGCTGCCCCCCTATTTATTTTTAAAAATGAGATATTCCCCAATTGATAAATGGTCAAATTATATGAATGAATAGTTTTTTTAGATGAAATTAAAGCTACCTATAGTCATATAAAATGCTCTAAATCATTATTGATTAGAGAAATGCAAATTTAAATAATCTGAGACACACCTTCTTACGTTGCAGATTGGCTAACATGACAGAAAAGGAAAATGACAAATATAAGAGGGTACGTGGAAAAATTGGGACACTATTGTATTGTGGTTGAAGTTGAGAACTAGTCCAACCATTCTGAAGAATAATTTGGTACTATGTCCAAAAGGCTATAAAACTGTGCAGACCCTTTGATCCAGCAACATCATTACTGGTTCTGTTTCCCAAAGAGACAAAGAAAAAGGGAAGGGACCAATAAAGCAGCTCTTTTTGTGGTGGCAAAGAATTGGAAATAGAGGGCATGCCCATCAATTGGGGAATAACTGAACAAGTTATGGTATTTGATTGTGATAGAATACTATTGTGCTAAGAAATGATGAGCAGGATAGTTTTAGAAAAACCTGGGAATATTTATGTGATTTGATTCAAAGTGAAGTGAGCAAAATCACAAGAACATTGTACATAGTAACAATAATATTTTAAGGAGCATCATCTGTGAAAGACTTAGCTACTCTGATCAAGACAATGATGGAAGACATGTCCAAAGGACACATAATGAAAAGTGCTATCCACCTCCAGAGAGACAATTTATGAACTTTGAGTGCATATTGAAGCATATTGAGTTTTTATGTGTGTATGTGTTTTCTTTTGATACATGACTAATATGGAAATATGTTTTGCATAATTTTGCATGTATAATCAATATGTTGCTTGCCTTCCTAAGGTTTGGGGGAAGATCCAGAGGGAGATAATTTGGAATTCACAAAATTTTTAAATGAACATTGTTTTTTTACATGTAATGAGAGATATTTAATGAACGAAAATACATTTAAAAAAACAAAAAAACCCCACCAACAACACAGTGACCTAATGATAAATAAAAGAAACACAAAAATTCACTGACGAAAATTATTCCTTAAAAAGCAGAATAGACCAAATGGAAAAGGAGGTACAAAAATTCACTGAAGAAAAGAACTCCTTAAAAAACAGAATTGGCTGAATGGGAAAAAGATACAAAAGCTCACTGAAGAAAATAATTCCTTAAAAATTGGAATTGGGTGAGTGGAAGCTAATGTTTCCATGAGACAGCAGGAAACAATAGAACAAAGTCAAAAGAATGGAAAAAATTTATATATAGAATAAGATCTAAAATATCTCATTAGAAAAAACAATTGCCCTGGAAAATAGATCAAAGGGAAATAATTTAAGAATTATTGTGCTACCTGAAAGCCATGATAAAAGAGCCTAGACAATATATTTCAAACAATTATCAAGGAAAACTGCCCGGATGTCCTAGAAACAAAGAGTAAAATAGAAATTGAAAGAATCCAACAATCGTCTCTTGAAAGAAATTCCAAAATGAAAACTCCCAAGCATATTATAGTCAAATTTCAGAGCTCCCAGCTCAAAGAGAAAATATGAAAAGCTGCCAGAAAGAAATAATTCAAATACCATGGAGCCATGGTCAGGATCACACAAGATTTAGCAGCTACCACTTTAAAGGAGTAGAGGGCTTGGAATATGATATTACAGAGGACAAAAGAGCTGGGATCACAATAAAAAAAAAACCCATAAATAAAAACTGAGTATAATCCTTCAAGGGGGAAAAATGGATGTTTGATGAAAAGGAAGATTTTCAAGCATTCCTGATGAAAAGATCAGAGCTGAATAAAAATTTGACTTTCAAATACAAGACTCAAGAGAAGCATAAAAAAACATGAAAAAGAAATCGTAAGACTCAATAAGATTAAACTATTTACCTTTCTAAGTGGGAAGATGATACTTGTAACTTCTAAGATCTTTATCATTATTAGAGTAGGTAGAAGGACTCTACACAGAGGGTATGAAGTAGTCAATTATGTTGGGATGATGTTTAAAAATGGACAATAGAGAAAGGGATGCTTTGGGAGAAAGGAAAGGAAAAATGGAAATTATCTCACATAAGAGGCATGTAATGAAGAGTTTTTTACAATGGAGGGAAAAAGTGGGGGGGATGGGCAACACCTGAACCTCACTCGCATCTAAATTGGTTAAAAAAAGGGGAAATACATACATATACACACTATATATGCACACATACATTATATATGTGTGTATGTAATATGTGTATATACACACATATAATATGTGTGTGTGTGTGTGTGTGTGTGTGTGTATACATATACACACATACTCAATTGGTCATAGAAATCTATCTTACCCCACGGGGAAGGAGATAAGAGAAAGAAGTTGGAGTGATAAAAGGGAGGGCAAATAAAAGAAGGCAGTGGTCAGAAGCAAAAGAAACTTTAGAGGAGGGACAGGAAAAAGAGAGAAGGATAAACAGAAGAAAATAAGATAGAGGGAAATGCATAGTAATCATAAGTGTGAATGTAAATGGGTCAAACTCACCCATAAACTGGAAGTGGATAGCGCAATGGATTAGAAACCAGAATCCAACAAGGTCGCTGACAAGAAACACACTTGAGACAGATGCACATAGTTAATATAAGGGGCTCAAGCATAATCTAATATGCTTCAGCTGAAGTAAAAGTTAGGCGTAGCATTCATGATTTCAAAGCAAAAATAGATGACTTTTTTAATTAAAAGAGACAAACATGGAAACTACAACTCGCTTAAAAGATACCATGAACATTGAAGTAATTTAAATACTAAATATACACACACCAAATGGCATAGCATCCAAAGTCTTAAAGGAAGAGTTAAATGAATTGCAGGAGGAAAGAGTAAATTTTTACTGGTGGGGGAACTAAATGTTATCCTCTGAGAGGTAGATAAATCTACCCTTAAATAAGAAAGAAGTCAAGGAGATGAATAGAATCCTAGAAACTTCAGATATGAGAAACCACTAGAAAAAACTGAATGGGAATAGAAATGAATATACTTTTTTTCTCAGCTGTACATGGCACCTAAAAAAAAAAAATGATCATGTATTGGGGCATAAAAACATCACAACCAAATGCAGAAAAGTAGAAATATTAGAAGCATCCTTTCCAGACCATAATACAATATGCATTTAATAAAGCACTGTAGAAGCATAGATTAAAAATTTATTGGAAATTAGTCTAATTCTAAAGAATGAGTCAAAGAACAAATCATAGGAAACAATTTCATTGAAGATAATAGCAATGAGACAACATTCTAAAATTTGGGATGCAGCAGAAGCAGTACTTAGAGAAAATTTTATATCTCCAAACATGTACACAAATAAGAGAAAGAATAAATGAATAAATTGGGCATGCAACCAAAACAAAACTAGAAAATGAACAAATTAAAATTCCCCAATTAAACACCAAATTGGAAATCTTAAAAATCAAAGGAGATTAATAAAATTGAGAATTAATAAATAAAACTAGAAGCTGGTTTTGTGGAGGAAAAAAACAATAGAATAAAGATTGGCTAATTTGAGTTACAAAAGGAAAGAAGAAAACCAAATTACCAGTATTACAGGTGGTATCTCCATTTGACCATGAATTGAATTTAATTGAAACAGAATTGCACAAAGTTATCAGTCAGGAACACCTGGTATAAATGTCAGTTGCTACTTTTTGACCACTGGAGTAGGTTGCAACATAAAATTTTAGAATAATACTTCGGTTATTTCCCTTCCCCCCCATTAACTATTAAAACAATTTTTAACATTTGGGGTTTTTTTTTTAAGTTTTATTTCCAAATTCTCTTCCTACCTCCCTGAAAGGATAAGCAGTTTGATATAGGTTATACATGTGCAATCATGTAAAATATTTCCATATTAGTCATTTTGTACAAGACGACTTGGAATAAAAAAGAAAGTAAAAAACACACTTCAGTCTATATTCAGACAATATCATTTCTTTCTCAGGAGACAGGATAGCATGCTTCATCATGAATCCTTTGGGATTGTTTTGGATCATTGTGTTGCCGAGAATAACTAAGTCATTCACAGTCAATCATCATACAATATTGCTGTTACTGTGTACAATGTTCTCTTGGTTCTGCTCATTTCACTTTGCATCAGTTCATGTAAGTCTTCCCAGGTTTTTCTGGAACCATCCTGCTTGTTATTTCTTATAGCATAATAATATTCCATTACAATCATATACCACAACTTGTTCAACCATTCCCCAATTAATGGGCATCCCTTCAATTTCCAATTCTTTACCATCATAAAAAGAGCTGCTATAAATATTTTTGTATGTTTAGGTCCTTTTCCTTTAAAAAAAATCTCTTTGGGATACAGAATTAGTAGTTGTAGTACTGGGTCAAAGGGTGTGTGCAGTTTTATAGCCCTTTGGGCATAATTCTAAATTGCCCTCCACAATAGTTGGATCAGTTCACAACTCCACCAACAGGGCATTAGTGTCTCAATTTTCCCACATCCCCTCCAACATTTATCTTTCTTTTTTTTGTCATGTTAGCCAATCTGATAGGTATGAAGTGGTATCTCAGAGTTGTTTTTAATTTGCATTTCTCTAATCAATAGTGATTTAGAGCATTTTTTCATGATTATAGATAGCTTTGATTTCTTTGTGTGAAAACTGCCTGTTCATATCCTTTGATTTATCAATTGGGGAATGATGTGTATTTTTATAAACTTGACTCAGTTCTCTACATATTTGAGAAATGAGGCCTTTATCAGAGATACTCATTACAAAAAAAATTTTTTTTTTTTTACCAGTTTTCGACTGCAACATATTACTAACAAAGAATTACACAAGAGAAAGCATACTAGTAGCATTTCTGGGTCAAAGGGTATCTTACAAATATTTTCTCTTGCTAAAGGTTTGGTGAAAGTAAGGGTAAAAATGAACATTTAAGGAACTGTCAGACTTTCAGGACTTTGTTAAAAACAAACAAAACCCTGAACTTAATAGAAGAGTTGACATGTAAGAGCCAAGAGAAACATAAGGTACATGCCAAAGACTAATTACAAGGGACTCAATAAGGACAAACTGTTTACCATTTAATGGGTAGTTCATAAGAAAGATTGGGGTAGACCAGAGTATGATTTGACTTTAAAAACTAAAACCATTTAGGAACAGATAAAAAGAGTAATTATTTTATTCAAATGAGGTGTGAGAGGAAGAAATGACACAGAGGAATTAGGTGGGGGAGGAGAGCTGTTAGTTCTGGAAACCTTTCATCGGAAATGGCTTCAAGAGGGAACAATACACACATATCTAGAAGAGTATAAAAGTCTTCTAAATTCAGAAAGAATTGAAATGCCAAGGGGATAGGCAGAGGAGAGAGGATAAGGGAGGGATCTTAGAGGGGAGGGGGAGGGAATAAGTCAAAGAGGGATGTAAAAAGGTATTTAGATGTATGGGAATGGGAGGATAAGGGAGAGATCTTTGGAGGTAGGGTAGGTTAATAGGAGGGCAAAGTGGCAGTAGAAGTAAAGTAAAGGAGTCAGTTGGGATAGGAAATAAGAGATGCACAAACATAAAAACAAAGATCACAAGTAGAATTTGTTAGGGAAAGTATATGTCTGTATACATATGTATATATGTGTATATATACAAATATATCTGTGCTTAATTGTAGCCTTTGGGGGCAAGTAGGGGTAGAGAACAAAGTAAAAAGTGCACAGCAGAGAACAGAAGAAAACTTACAAGGAAGCAAAGAAAAGATGGACAGCTCTCAATACAATGTGTAGTATTTATTATGTAGGAGTTCTTGAAATGGAAATTTATTGCTATGTATTTTGAATCCGCTATTCTATTCTGCTATGTACGTGACGTGTATTTTTTCTTATTTTGTACTTAAGTTCCAATATTTAAGTTTAAAATATATTTCTTTTTCTTGTGTATTTAAGTTACAGTAATAAAAAAAGAAAAGAATAAAACATAAACCTCATGAAAATATATATACAAAAAAAAAAGAAAGTAGGGGTAACTGATTAGTCATTTATTAAGTGCTTGCTTTGTACCAGGTGCTGTGCTAAGGACTGGAGAGACAAATAGAAGCAAGGAAGACAGCCCCTTCCCTCAAAAAGCTTATATTCTAGTAAGAGAAGGCAATATATAAAGGGTTGTGGGAGGGAAGGATACCAGGCATGGTAAGGAGACTGAAAAGTGGGATGGAGGACTGAGCAAGATTATGTGAACACAGAGCCATGATTACCAGAGGCAGAGTCCAAGTTTCTGTTGGGAAGAAGGTGAGAGAGCAGGTAGCATGGCAACAAATGACGTGGAATAAAGATGTGCAAGCAGAAAAGGAGGAGGGCTGGTCATGCAGCAGGACTGAGGGATGGTGGGTGAATAGCCATTGTGCTCCACTGATATCCACTCAGTACTGGGAAAAGCGAAGCACAATGGGTTGACCCCCTGTGGCAGATTGATTGAAGAGTAGAGATAGTCCTACAGAGAAGGCATGGATAGTTCATGATCTGCCATGTTGAAGGGAGTGTCATATATTCATCTAAGTGCCATCAAAATTGAAGTATTGTGTGATCATAATACCTCATATAAGATAATTAACAATAAAAATGCTGTAGTAGCTTGAAAGAGGAAGAGATCAGTTGGGAGTGGGGTAGTCAGGAAAGGTTTAATGGACACAGTGAGCTCCAAGGTAACCCTTAAAAGATGAGAATAGTCAATCATTAAATATTTATTGAAGTCTATGTGCAAGGAATATACAGAGTATGCCAAAAGTCTTGGTGCATTCTGAAGGTGAGAAGCGTCAGATTGCACCAGGACTTTTGGGACACCCTACATATTCCCTGTGTGTAGGAAAGAAATGAGACATAGGCCTCTAATGCAGTTTTTTACCACTTCCCATTGCTAGGATTCCATCGACCATTAGAGGACCCTAATTAAAAAAGACTCTGGCTCAGACTGGGGGTGGGGCTGTAGTCACAGTGGTAGCAAGCTCTAGTCATTGTCATTTCCTGGCTATGTGATGTTGGCTAAATCACTTCACCTCCATGCCTCAGTCCCTTCATCTGTCAAATAGGAGGGACTGGGAGATAGGTAGTTTCTAAGGTTCCTTTTCATTCTAATATTCTGTGATACTATGACATCACATTCCACATCTTTACCCCCTCACTATGAGTGGACTAAATTGAGACTGAACTCTAACTAGTTATTTTGACATTCCACACCCCATTAAGTTGAAGTCTACATTTCAAGTTACAGCTGGCCCTGACCCAACTTTCTAGAGTTAGGGGACAGGAGACATCTGATTCCCCTGGGCTATGAGACCCTTAGCCTTCACCTCCATGTCTCACTATCCCCTAACTTGACATGCCTTTAGGGTCGTTCAGTGGACACCTCTGGTTATAATCATCCTCAATTACTGAATTGCTTGGCCCTGCACTCAGCACTATGGTTTGCATGAGGCAGGAGGGTTAAAAGGACAAGAAAATAAAAGATCTTTGGAGGTTCAGGCAATGCTTCAAGGACCCGTCACACATCCTGCTCCTACCACACATAGACCCCCTGGAAACTGGTTCCATGATTGTGCATTAGATTATAACCTGCAGGAATTTGTGGCTAGTTCAAAGAACTGGACTCCAAATGACACCCTGTCTAATAAAGTTTTTTTAGTTTGTGTTATTTCAAATTGGGCTCTGGTTCCAAATCTTGATATGGCCCAAGGGCAGGAATTACAAATCTTCACTCCCTCCCAGTGGCGCATCCCAAAGTCAATCATAATTGCTTGCTCTTCTCCCATTATTTCCAATAATAAATTGAAGGCCTGTGGCTCTCCAGCCTCTGATTTTTTGATGATGTCAGTGATGCTTGGGAGTTGATGACTTCATTTGCTCACAGATTGCGGCATCGTCTGTCACTGCTCAAGAAAGATGAAAATCACAGCCATCCACCCAGCCACTCCATCACTTTTAATTTGGGAGAGGCAGGCATGGATGGACACATCACCTTAGACCAGTCAGGATAAAGTGAGGGAGAGAAGTGAGACAGATTCTTTAGTGTAACTGGGAGCTGTTTAACATTCTGCTTTAAATTCCAAATGCTGAGGAATAGCTAAAATCCTAAGAATTGCCATTTTAGGAGGAGAAAGAGGACCCTTCCCAGGCCTCCCCTGTCTAAAGCAAAAGGTGCAACAGTCACTGGAAGCTAAGTATATATTCAGCATTTGTGGAAAGGAGAAATAAGCAAACTGACATGGAAAAATCTAAGTGAATATTTTTGTCTCTTTAAGGGAAATCACTATTCCGACCAGCATGGTTTCCTTCTTCCTTGCTTTCATCATCACCATGTAATTTGCTGAGTTTGAGTTGGATTCCTAAGTGACAAATCAATCTTTCTCTGTCTCAACTTTCCCAACTGCAAAATGGGCATGTTCCTGGCAGTGAAGACAAGAATGGCAATCTGGTGTCTAATACATTTATTTCCAACTCTTGTTTTGTTATTTGGACCAAATATTCCCGAAAATCATGTGGATTGAGAAGGACCTCTGTCTGGCTGAGATCAAAATCATCAAAATGCAATAATGTTTTAGCTACAGTAATAGTTTATGTTGAGAAGTAGTGTGGCATAGTACACTGGCCTTTTTAATTTGGGTTCAAATTAATCTGGGTTCAAATTCTGCTTCTGACTTGTCTGTTTAACCCTGGGCAAGTGATTTAACCTGTCAGTGTCCTCAAGCAGATCTCTAAGGCTATAAATTGCAGAAAAACTCAAAGAGGTAACAGTGTAGAAGAGAAAATGAATAAAATAACTTGTTTTTATATATCTGAAAGATAGAGCCAATGTGGTATGTGGGATAGAAATCTGATCTTGGAACCAGCAGTTCCAAGTTCAGGTCCTGTCTCTGACACGTACTGGCTACGTTATGTAACTTCATGCCCCAAATAACTCTCTTAAGATTATAAATTGAGGAGCAGCTGCTTATCTGCAATTATAGGGGGAGTTTTCTCCCTGAAGTTTCCTATACCAGTGAAGTCACTGATCTGGACTTGTGATCCTGGGCAAGTTCCTTATTTTTTCTGGGCCTCAGTTTCCTAATATAAAGTGAGGAGGTAGGATTGAATTTCCTCTAAAGTTCCTTCCAGCATTAAATGTATGAATCTATGATCTATTCAGTATCCCATGGATTGCTTAAGGAGAGCTTAAAGGCCATCTAGGTACCCTTGCACCACTCCCCCCTTTTTTTTAGACAGACAAGGAAGCTGAAATCCAATCGAGGTCACATAGGCTGTAAATATCAGATAATGTTTGAACTGAGATCATCCAACTCTCAATTTGTCATTCTTTTCATTTTCTCACACATTATTTTTTGAATTCTTCTCCAGCCTTTAAAGCCAACTCTAATACTACATCCTCCATGAAGAATTCCCTTCCTAGTAATAACCTTAATCCTCTGGCCTTCCTTAACACTGCCTCGAGACAAAATAAAAAGAACATTGGACTTGGAGTCAGAAGAGATTGAGATTGGAATCCTGTCTTTAACACTTACTGGTCGTAGGACCAATGGGCAAGTCACTTAATCTCTAGAAACCTCAGTTTTCTCATCAATAAAATATAGACACTATCTGTGGAATCCATCTGGGATAGCAAGGCAGCAGAGAAGGTCCTCCCTACCATCCTAGTACTAACTAGGCTGTTTGTTTACAGGGCTTAAATGAGACTATAGTCAATAATCCATTCATTCTGATAAGATAGAAGCCACACTGGGCCTTATCATTTGACCTGCCTCTACACATGGCAGCCCCATTATAGTTTTATGTATTGTCCTAATGAATTTGGAATGCTGCCCTCCTTAAGAGCATGGTCAATCCTGCATC
Organism: Vombatus ursinus; assembly: GCF_900497805.2. Classification (NCBI taxonomy): domain Eukaryota; kingdom Metazoa; phylum Chordata; class Mammalia; order Diprotodontia; family Vombatidae; genus Vombatus; species Vombatus ursinus. The sequence goes on from NW_020954630.1 coordinate 6,286,880, forward strand.
TGCTATTTCTATTGCCAGTACTGGATATGCAGAAAGCATTTGATAACAGCTTTTTCATTCATACACTTATTTTCATTCATTTTTACCTAGCTTTTAGGATTGTTTTGAAGATGAAAAGTAAAACACTTTGCAAAGTTTAAAGTGTTATAAATGTCAACTACTATTATGATGATAAATTCTATAATTCTCTTAAGAAATTCTTCATTCAATAGTTCTATGTTTTATCTGATTATAAGCTTCATAAAATAACAACAACAGAACAAAAAATTTTAAGAGCTGGAAGGTATATTGGGGACTCTGTGTGTGTGTGTGTATGTAGAGAGAGAAACCTAAAAAACAATTCTCTTAACAACATACCTAACAATTTATCATTCATTTTTATATAAATAGTAGTAGTTGTACTTTTTGTTGCTGTAGCAGCTAGCATTTATATAAGTGCTTTATATATATTAACTCATTTGATCCTTGCAACTGCTGAGGTTTAGGGGTGCTAGGACCCCAAAATCACAATACACCAGTTCAAATGAATTCAACGCAAGCCTTCTTTCAACCAAAGACAAGGTTTATTAGAACATTGATTGGGGTAAAGCATGCTTCATATTAGCCAGACTCAAGTAATCTAAGCATTTGTATCACTAATGCCAGACCTTAAGAATCTGAGCACCTTAATGGAGGCCAGATGGACTTTATATACAGAAAGACTGTGGAAGGGATCTAGGATTAGTCTGGGGTGACTGGAGGAGGGGTCTAAGGAGGATCTAGATGGGAGTGGCCAGGAAGCTGGGGTGAACAGAAGGGACCTGGACCATGTGGCCAAGGGAGAATGGAGCTTAGATAGGACTAAGGGTGGGAAGTGGGAGGGAGGGGTCATAGGGAGGTGAGACAATGGAGGGCTAGGCTAGGTTAAGGGTAACAGAATGGGAGATTGTGCATAGGCAATAATGAAAGGCCAGTTGATAGGATTATAACCTCAGATGAATGCCAGAGATTTGGCCATGTGGGAAAGTCCAGGGCTTTTCCTTTTAGAGGTTCAGATCCCATCCCCATCACAGCAACCCTGGGAGGTAGGTGCCATTATCCCCATTTTACAAATGAGGAAACTGAGTCACAGAGAGGTTAAATGACTTGCCCTGGGTACAGCTGTTGTTGGCATCAGGAAGACCCAAGTTCAAATCTTGCCTCAAAGTCCTGCTGTGTCCAGAAGGACATATGTTGTTAAGGTCCTTCACCCTCCCAGTTGCTCCAGAAGTTCCAGCTTCTCAATCGCCTTCTTAAAATGGGGCACCTAGAAATGAGCACAGTTCCTGCTTTGGTCTGATGAGAGAAAGTCCAAGGGGGCTATCATTTCCCTTTTCTTGGATATTGATGAGGATAGGATCTAGACCCCCAAAAGGAAAAACCCTGGACTTTCCCATTTGGCCAAATCTCTGGCATTCCCCTGAGGCTATAATCCCATTAACTGGCCTTTCATTGTGGCTATGCCCAGTAGCCTAGCCCTTCATTGTCTTACCTCCCTATGGCCCCAGACCACTTCTCCATTCTCCCTTGGCCATGTGGTCCAGGTCCCTGGCGTTCTATTACCTCACAGACCCCCAGACTACTTGGCCACTCCTAGATCCCTCCCATAGTCTTTCTGTATATGAAGTCCGTCTTGTCTCCATTAAGGTGCTCAGATTCTTACAATCTAGCCAATACCTCACTAATGTTCAGACTCCTTAAGAGTCTGCCCAATATAATGGATGTTCTAATAAACCTCATCTGTGGCTGAAAGAAGGCTTGGGTCAAATTCTTTCAGGCAGGACCGGTGTGTCATGATCTTGGGGTCCCACCATCCCTAAACCTGTAGACCTCAACAGATATGAGACTTCACTTAATATAGCCTAATACTGTAATAACTTTCTGAACTGCCATATCTTTACTTATTCCTATTATATAAGATATCTCAAACCTCTTAGTATGGTTTTTAAGCTTTAATAGTTTAAGTAGCTATTTATAGCTTTAATAGTTTAACACTGCACTTTGGAGACACCTTGTATTTCATTTCATTAGATTTAGCACAACAAGATCTTCTCTTGACTCTTTCATTCAGTATGTTAGCTATTCCTTCCAGCTTTATGTCATTAGCAAATTGAATCAGTATACCATCTTCTATGATGTCCTAGTCATCGATTTAAAAATTGAGATCAGAGATCATGTTTTCCAAACCTCACATTTCCCTGGAGAGCCAAGCACAGTGTTCTGCCCATTGTAGATACTTGAAAAAAATCTCATGTGTATGTGTTTCTGTATCCCATCTCCCCTGCCTGTCTTTCCAGTGATAAACTGCTTTTCAGTATTCAACAGCAATATTCAGCAAAGAAACTTAATTTCTCATTGACCAAAGGATCTAAAAGAAATTGGCATGGCATTGGATAGAGGAAAGAAATGAAACAAGCATTTATTAAGTGCCTGCTATGTGCTGGACTAGTCTAAATGCTTCACAAATATTATCTTATTTGATCCTCACAATAACTCTGGGAAGTATTATCCCCTTTTAGAGATGAGGGGAACTCGACACTTACTAGTTGTGTGACCCTGGGCAAGTCACTTAACCCCAGTTGCCTCACACAAAGAAAAAAAATAGAAATGAAAGGACTGAGGAAAATAGAAGTTGAATGACTTGTCCAGTCATATCTATAGAGTCTGAGACCAAATTTGAACTAAGGTTCACTCCCAGTGATCTATCCACTGTGCTCCAATGCTACCTTTAAGAGTAAACCAAGAAGAAGAACTAGGGACAGTGATGAAGGATCTACCACCTCAGAGAAGATGGATGGAATTATAATCCTTCAAAAATTCTGAGTCATAAACAAGACCCTGAATCTGACAGTTTTATTTTTCACATGAAAAAGGGCAAGATGTTGAAACCTGCCAACAACTCGAGCAGTGCAGAACTAATTTGCAAAATTACTGGAGGGCCCTGTGATAGAATCTAAAGGTATTCAAATGCCAGCATTCTCATCTATTTTTCAAACATTTTAAGTTGAGTCAAACTCAAAATGACATTGTGCCCTGAGTTCATATCTCCATCCACTTTAAATTCACAGCTATTTCATGGGAAAGCTAACATCTATTTTTTGGATTTATAGATCTGACATCTGAGAAACTTGGGAGTGTAGGCTGTTTTCCAGAAATGAATTAAAAAATCCTCAAAATACTAGGATTTTAGATTATAAGCTTCCTATCTGGGTATAAACCCTGAAGGGAAAAACCTTATTTCTCATCTTTTATATTTGGTCCTTCAATTCCATAGCCCAGAAAACAGATTGTAGGTACCAACTTAATCAGTCTAGAAACATTTATTAAGCACTGACTGTATCCCAGCACTTAGCATAGTGCCTGGCACAGAAATACATAAATGAATGTCCCTGACCTCAAAGAACTTGGTCAAGAAGCATTTATTAAGCCCTTACAATGTGCCAAGCACTGTGCTAAGACTTGAAGATAAGCAGAAAGGCAAAAATAGGGTCTCTGCCCCCCAGGAGTTCACATGCAAATGGAGAAGACAACATGCCAATGTTGTACAGTGTACATGATATGTACACTGTAAATGGGAAGTAATCTCAGTGGGAAGGCACTAGCAGTGGGAAGGACTGGTAAAGTGCTCCTGCAGAATAGTCAAGTGTATATGTGGTGGGGGAGGAAAGAGGGTGACAAGCACATTCTATTAGAAGAGATAACATATACAAGGTAGAAAACATATACATATACAAATGGTGTAAAACACATATACAAGGTAAAACATATACAAGGTAGAAAAATAGGAGTGGGGCTGGTGGAGGAGGTAGGATGGGACATTAGCAAGCAGGGACAACAAAAAGGGCTTCGGGTAAGAGATGACGTGAGCAATTTTGAGGAAAAGAAGAGGCAGAGAATTCCTGAATGAGTATTGAATGAAACTTCTGAGTTTATCGTGAACTCTTATCAATCTTCTATCTCATTTCTAAAGTCTTCCTAGCAGTTAATTAGTCATGCTTCTCTGTTAAAGAGACCAGCAACATAACCGTCAATTCCTCAGCCTGGGGCAAGCACCACAAAACATATAGAGACCATAGACCACTCAGGATATGGGTCATGGGAGAGACCTTAGGACTCAGCAATGCTGCTTCTGGAAAGAGAGAAGGGGAAGAGTTGAAATGGGTTATATGGTAGCTTCATCTTTTGCCTAATTATTCTTGCACAGCCCTCCCTCACTTAAATCCAATTCACTTACAAGTCATGGCATCACCTTCCTGATGTCATGGTCCTCTTTGAGAACAAGGACAAATCACAACTATTCTTACTAATTAGGGGGTAAGCTCAGTTATTTGTGTCTTCTAAAAGAATATAAATGCTTTTAGCACAGTACCCAGGAAAAAGCCCTGGTTACCATGCCCTGGTTCTAGCTCTGCTCTGTTTTCATATTAATATATTTATATATATTACTTGTGTGTTTTGGATTACTGTGTTAAGTAAATGCTGGAAGAGGCTCTAGATGTTACTGTTTCTCTCCTGTCTGCTTTATTAACTAGGCCCTGTGCTGGATAAGATTAAACACATAATTAAGGAGTCTACAGTTGACCACATAAGTTTTATATAGAGTTATATGCGTGTGTATGTATTAAGTTCATATCCCATCATTACAAAAATCATAACCTTAAAAACTCTGTAAAATAATTTACAAACTTCTGATGATAATCCACCTTTGGAGACAATTTCTTGTATAGTAAATGAGCAATTTTGTCCCCAGAGAAATAATGAGGACATATACTTTCCTCCTTTGATTGAAGAAGTATAGGCTAGTGGAGGCTAATGGAGGTGTGAAATGTTGCATATATATGCTCTCAGATGCCGCATGTTGGTTAGTTTTGCCTATCTGTTTATCTTCTAAGGGAAGGCTCACTGAGTGGTGAAGGGAGAAATGGGAAAGTATATGTAGCAATGTCTGCAATACCAGAAAACAGCTACTACATTCTCCCTTTCTGATAATTCTTTTGAACCCTCAGTCCTTCAAAGAATGGCAGGAATTTGAGCACCTTCACTGTTCTGGTTGCCTTTTCCTGGATACTATTTTGTTTATCAATGTCCTGTTGAAGGCCAAAATTAGGTCAAGGGCAAACAGAGCTGATGGTAGATGATTTAGCATACAGAACCCTCGGGTAGGGAACAACTGAAGAGGAAAGGCCACTCTGAGGGACATATGTATAAAGTTTGCCTTCCCACCCCTCAAATGCTCAGACTTTCCTCAGTAGGTGATAACTGATCAGCTCCCTGCTTCCTCATTCCCATTCACTTCTACCTACCCCTTGCTCATTCCAGATCTACCTCCCACCCTCTTCCATTGTGCCCTTTGGAAACCCCCACTCTATAACGAACAAACTTTCTTTCATTGTAGACCTCTTCACCTCTTGATTCTTCCACTTTTAGGCATTTATAGAGACCTGGCTCCCTCAGATAACACTGCATCATTGACCATCCTTTAAAGCACTGGTTACAGCTTCTGTTCACACTTTTCCCCGTCTCCACTTGTCTCAGCTGGGGAGTTGGAATGCTTCTTGCTCTCCATTGCTACTTCCAGACTGCCCCTCTATCATGCTCAGATAAATGTTTTTTTCAATGTTGTCATCATTGGCATTTCAATAATATGAATGTACACGGAATACATGTATAATAGTTATTTGTAAACTTGACCTTTTCTCAACTTTAAAATATTAACCTAGTTTATTAAGTTCTTTTCTCACACCCACCTTGTGACACAGTATAGTATGGAGTCTAGTATATAGTAAGTGCTTAATAAATGCTCTGTTAACCTCTTTAGCCTGTTTCCTCATCTATGAAAATGGGGTTGAGTGACCTGCCCAAGGTCACCCTGAAATTCATTGGAAGATCCTAGACTTGAACAGGTCTCCTGGCTCCAGTTTTTAATTTTCTGTTACATAGTTTACATACATTGCTTCCATGAATAACTTAAGCCTTAGAGTTCACAGGCATTAAGCCTTGTAAACAAATTGAATAAGGATGGAAGAAGTGACTTGGGATAAAAACCATTGTATCTGTCCACTTTCTAAATGTTTGCTCAATGCATGCCAAATTTCTAAGAACTGGATAATATGATGCTTTTATTTGCTCTCTGACACAATATAGAAAATCCTCAAATTATTGGGGGGGGGAGTTATGGGGGCAGTGGTAAGGGTTCTGAGTGCCCTTTGCTTTTAGACATCATGCTGGTCATTAACATCTTTGCCAGCCAGCCCATGGAGAGAGGGAAAGTGTGTACATTCAGGATGAAATGAAACTCGAATCAATTTTGCCGTTCCTTAACAAGGGGCATGAGTATACATATGGAATGGGGCACCCATACTGGTACTGACTGCAAATGAGGAAAAGTGACCCTGACAAAGCTTGAATCTCACTTACCATTTACATGTCAGTAGAAGGGACAGGAAGAAACCAGTTAGCATTGCTTCAGGAATAGAAGTGGCAGAGAAAAACAAAAATAGATCCATAAATACTTGGTTGGCCAATTGATTGAAATTTCCATCCCCCATGCTACATTGTGGAAAAGAAATATTCAGTCTTAATTATCTCTTAATTAACACTTAAGATTTCTGCAAACACCCTAAAGTTGTCCCCTGAAGACATTTATTTTAAAGAGTTCAAATTGAATGACTGAGAAATTAACCTCAGGTCCACTTAGAAACAGGAAAAAAAAAGCCAGAATCTTATTATATTCATAATGTCTTCTGAGCACTGGCCCTGGAGTCAGGAGGACCTGAGTTTAAATCTGGCCTCAGACACATGACACTTACTAGCTGTGTGACCCTGGGGCAACTTAACCCCAATTGCCTCACTAAAAAACAAAAAACATCTAAATTGTCATAATGTCTTCTGATTAGGATCTTTAGTCATTTCAAAGCAGTGGCCAAGCCAGGCCCTTCATAGAGACCTACAGGAGTATAGGCCCAGGCAAATAGGCAAGAAAAATTCTGCTAGTAGGTTAATGTAACAGAAGCAGTTGTCCATCCTTGCTATTCTTTTAGGGAGTTCCTCTAACCTCTCAATAGCCTTAATGGACTGGAGGTGGCTTGGAATCCCACTAACAGAGGATAATGCCTGTCATTTCACCATCAGAGAGAATACTTAGTGTGTAAACATCTTGGGAGAGGCCACACATCCAGTGAAATGCACACTAAGCTTCAAATGACTCAGTCAGTACTTCTCTGAGAGTGAGAGTTTTTTAAGGGAAGGAGCAAAGATACTACAAACACTCTGAGTATCTGAGTGGGGGAAGGGAGGAGAAGCACAATGATATGAGGGACAAAAAGGTCTAGAAGGTGAGAGACCTGTGTTCTGTTTCCTTCATCTGTCTGGGCCTTCCTTTTATAGGGGAAGAGATTAGATTTTGTGCTGAAAGGAGCATCAGTTATAATTCTGATCGGCCATGATTCTAATGAAATGCTTCAGAGGGAGAAAGGACATAGAAAGGAAAGGCTGGAGAAGCCTGAATGGTCCAGTCCTACAGGACATTGCCACGTGAGGAGGGAAATGCTTGGTTCCGTTTCCTGGGCCTTTAGCCAGGACATCAGATGGACATTCTTGTCAAGGCTCACCATGTTAATAATAAATATACAGCTTACCTCATTCCCCAAGATAGTATGTGTAATTATTAGGTAGTGAGTCTTCAAAAATGCCTCATTTATTAGGTACATGGATATTCCCATTTTGAAAACATTACCATTTTATTTCAAAATGGTAGGTAATCTCACAAGTTGAATTTAAGATATAATAGAGACAACCTGATGAGGTGCTAGGGAAAGAAATAACTCTACCAAATTGGTTTAAAAAAAAAAGCTTCAGAGGAACCAGTTATATCCATGGAAATACTCCTTTCATCAATACAGATCACAGATAATCCTTCCCCTAAGGAAATTACATTCTCATGAGGGAAGATAATAAACAAAACGATGGTGAAAAGTTGGATATGCCCCTCTGGGGTATGGTGCAGAAGTCCAGAAAATTGGAAGCACGTTTGGAGTGAGAGAAGTATGGAATAAAAATTGGCTGGCCTGTGCCCCACCCCAAAATGGAGGCCCTGAGAGGAGCTTATCATTGGGGAAAAAAGAAGCCTACATGACAGAAGGATATTCCAGAATAAGAAGGACTAAAGCTCTAAGGGAAATCCCAGAGTGAAACTGCAGCTGAGGCACGGGGCTGAAGTCCAGAAAGTGAGATGCACAGCTGGGAGGGGAATGTTTCCTCATCTATAAAATGGCATAGTACATACATATGCTACCCTCCTCACTGGACTGTTGGAAGGAAAATGTTTTGCAAACTATAAAGCACAATAGGAATAAATGCTGATTGGTTTGCCTTCAAGGTGACTTCCTTCATACGTACTGCTTAGCACCAATAACAGAAGCCCTGAGGGTGATCAGTATCTCCCCCTCTATCCCTTGGTCACTTTTCCCAAGTCCCATTTGCAATGGCAAGTTGGATCCCCAAAGGGTGACTGAGTATTTTTCCCTTCAGGATTTTAGGGCCAGCCCTAAGACATTATGGTTTCTAACACTGTGGCTCTCAGGTTCTTGCTTAGTGTGCTTTTCATTTTTGATCAACCAGGAGAATTCTATTATCTTTTACAAATGAGATTTACTGAGACGGTAACCCAATAAACAATCCCCTTCATACTGTGGTGAACTCTCCCTTTTTACATGAAGCCAAGGAGTACCTCCCAACTCGTGGCCTTTTTCTCCCTTCTTAGAGTTCTCATGAAGTTGCCATGGGGTGTTCAAGGAGGACCAGCACCTGTGATGTGAGGGCTTACTGAGCCCTTTTCAGGGCTACTCTTTCACCTTTGTTATCTACCTGTCACCAACTCTCACTTATGGCTCCAAGAAGCTGTAGCATGCCCAGTGGCCATCAACAGATAGGCTAAACCAGGTTGAAGTAACCGACAGGCTTGTTGATGAATTAGGGGGATAACTACCCCAAACATGTGAAGACTTCCCCAGTGGAATGGGGAGAGGAGAACAATTTGTTCCAATGGCCCTGAAGGCAGCTGAAGCAGGCACTGTGGAATGCTTGGAGCCTGGTCAGACATCAAAAATGGCAGTGTCATCCATTGCATACCAAGCTATCACCAGTTGTCTTAATTTTTGTCTTGCCACTGGACTTCAATGACTCCAGAAGAGAAAGTGAGGCTGGTGATTTTGTGCAACTCTGCCTCACTTAAATCTAATTCATGCTCATTGGCCCTCTTCAGAAAAGGACAAACATGAAGTTAGCATTAGGTGTAGGTCTCTTCTGATCTCTAACAATCAGTAGCTTTCCAGGGCCAGCCTTTCTCTCTTCAATAGTTACACTTATTGGTGCCATCTTTGGGCAACAACTGGTTGTCCATGTCTGTCCACATGTGCTGCCTCTGTTGCTAACCACTGCTCCTGACTTTTGTGGGCTCTGATACCAACCCTGGTTGCTGGAGAGAACCTCTAAGGGCTACTCTGAACTTTCTGAGTTCAAAAGATCACCTGATAAATTCTGTCACTGGATACCTAAGATCATGGCAGAATGAACTCAAAAGAAATAGAGGAATTATGTGCTCATGGATACATGGCAACTGAGTGGAAATGGAGGGAATATGGCTTATTGTTTATTTCCCACAGAGGTTCTGCTTCCCTCACTGCCAAGAAAGAAAGAGAGCTGAGAAATTGGCATTACTCTCTTTTGTATGAAAACTCAATTCTAGCTTAGCACCTCAGTCATTGGTTTCCTGACTTCACAGCCAATTGGAAAATTTTTCATCAAACAGTACCAACTCCTCAATCATTTATGGACAAAAGTTGGCTTCACAAAATTCCCCAAGTTGGATTGAAAACAAACAAGGAGTACCTCTGCCTGTTCTGCACAACCCACCAGGAAAGGCAAATCTGAGCCTGCTCAATGGACGGAACTCTCATTGGCCAGTCCCCCTTTCTTATTACTCCAGCAAGCAGGGAACTGGTTGAGTTTTAATGGCAAATGTAGTTTTACAGAACCAGGTATGTTCCTCAGAGCATAGTCTGAGTGGCTTCAGTACATAAAGCACTGATATCTCCATTTTCACGTCTCATGGATGGATTCCCCTAGACTTAAGAATTAGAATCAAAATATCCTCCTTGTTCTTCCCTAAGCTTTCTATCCCAGGGATATAAGACTAGGACCCAAACTGGGACAATAACAGATATTAACCTGACCTAGCTGAGACCCCAGAGAACTAAGAGGAATGACAGACAGGCAGACAGGTATCCCGTTTTGGGTGGGAACATCATCTTTAGTAATTTCCCCAGAGTCATACAAATGGGAATTAAGCTATTCTCTGGGAGCTCTAACTGTAGCATTTAGCCATATACCTTTTTCAGAAGCTACTGGAATGATGATCATATTTGAATATAGGGAAACGTATCCACAAACTGTCTCCTTTGCCTAGTCATAAAGAATTTCAACCTAGATAGGAGAATCTAAAATTTTAGCTACAGTTACTCTCCTGGATGCTCAATTACAGGATCACAGATATAGAGTTGAAAGGGACTTCAGAGGTCATCTCGTCCAACCCTCTCATTTGACAGATGAGAAATCTGAAACTCAGATAGGCTTGAGGTCATCCAGAGAGAGCCAGCAGTTGAACTCGGGTCTTGTGACTCCAAATCCAGAGCTCTTCCCACTTTACCATGTTGCCTGCCTTCCTTCAGTAATTGAGTCTTCATTGTCAACTGTCCTTCTAGAAAGCCTTGACCTTGACTTTACTGGCCCCTGACCAGTCATTCTTTCAGTCAGAAATGAGCCCTAACTGGTAGGTAACTCTGCTACACCTGTGTCAGAGGAGCTGCCTCTTTTCTGCCCTGACTCAGGGAATTAGGATTAGGTCATTCCAGCCCTGTGGTAATTAGAAATGAACCAGATTAGACAAACGTGACAACTCCACACTGTTCTCCGCCGACATTATAACTTAAATCTTTATCTAGAATGTTCTGTGTCCCTGGCATCATCCTAAGCACTATGGGGTTGTGCAAGTCAGTGTCTTCAAGAGCAAGTTGAGGATATCAGGTAAACGGGCACAAAATAAATCAGAACTTTCAAGGCAAACTATGGATGAGCTCCATGAAGAAGAGAGCTAAGGATGCCAGTTCTAGATTCCAGGGGAAGGAGGAGGGAGCAAGACTTCAGAGAAAGATCTGCTCAAAATGGCCTTTGAGAAAGGGATACTGGAGTCAGATCTTGAAATAAGTATAGGATTCAGGTCATTGAAGACTTGGAGACTATGGCTTAGAATACTATAATAAAGGGCTGAGCAGATAGAAATGAATAACCATTTCAGGCCCAAATAACATCTCCGGGAGGAGCAACTGGCCTGCCCCATTGTCCTTGAGATACAAGGCCCAAATAGAATTACGTTAATTGAATCAGAAATGTTTCTTTTTTAATTTGATCCTGTTGTCAGGCCTCCCATGCCACCTCCCTCTATCCTTCATTTCTTTCCTAGGCCATCAGCCCTGCACTCTTCCTCCCTTTCCCATTTTGATCCTTTGGTCAACCATTTCAATGCTACACTTTCTTCTTCTTTTGCATCCTCTCCTCTTCCCCTCTACCCCCCAATCCTATCCTAGATCTTGCCCAGTCAAATCTCAGCCTTGGATTGCTCCTACTATCTGCTGCCTTCATTCAGCAGTACATGAGTAGGAATGAAGCTGGAGAATATCACAAACTGTACTGACTGGATCCACTACAAATTTACATCAACCTCCCTAATTACACTTCCCTAACTAATTCACTATGCCACTCACCACAGCAGCTCTTCCAACCAAACCTTTTCATCTCACTTCAAATTTCTCAGGACCCCCCTTCACTTTACCTTCTTAGCTGAGAACTTGCTTCATATTTCACTGAAAAAAATTGAAGCTAATTTGCTGAAAGCTCCTCTTCTCCTCATCTTGTATCACTCGGATGTGTTCCACCACTACCTCCTCCTTCACCCTGTCTTGCATAAGGTAGCACTTGTCCTTGCCAAGGTGATCACCTCTGCATGTCAAGTGGTTCCATCCTATCCTGTCTTCTCCAGCAGATGGTCCTCTTGGTCATACCCACTCTCTCACTTACCTTCAGTCTCACTATTGATTATATACTGATTGCTTCCCTACTGTCCAGCACTGTTAGAGCTATTTTCATATCTCTTCTCTCTTTTGTGGCTAAAGTCCTTGAGAAAGCTGTCCACAATCAACACCTCCACTTCTTTTCCTCTTACTCGAACTCTACAGTCTGGCTTCTTACTTCATCAATCAACTAAAATTGCTCTCCCCAAATATACCAATGGTCAGTCCAATGGCCTTTTCTCAGTCCTCATCCTCCTTTGACCTCTTGCAGCCTTTTACACTGTCCATTACTTTTCTCTCTTGGTTTCTGTGATACTGTTCTCTCCTGAATCTCCTCTTATGTGTCTTTCTCAGAATCCTTTGCTGGATCTTCATCAAGGTCATACCCTCTAACTATGTTCCCCCTTGGCCCTCTTCTCCTTCTATACTATTTCATCTCAGTTCCCACGGATTCAACTAGCATTTCTCTACAAAAAATTTGCTTTTCTATTTGTCCAGCCCTAACCAAGATGTAATACAGACTACTCCATCATGGCCCCAAAACTCTCCATTCTGGAAGATCACTTCAGCCCTGGAATTCGTGCCTCAGGAATACCCTCAGCTCCTCCCTTTGATTGGACAGCTCCTCCCAGAACCTCCATTTATGGAGGATGCCTAGGAATAGCAAATCTATTCATTTCTTACCAGGCTGCAATTCATATTCCTCCATTTTGCTCCTTTTATTTGTTGTCTTTCCCTACTAAAATGTAAGCTCCTTAAGTGCAAAGACTGTTTGCATTTGTCTGCATTTAGCACATTCTATGCATTCAGCACAGTGCCTGGTACTTAGTAAGCATTTAATAAATGTCCGTTGACTAGCTGACTGACACTCTTCTGGCCTCACATCTCCAACTACCTAGTAGACACCTCAGAGTCCATGTCTCAAAGACATCTTAACTACAACATATCCAAAGCTCATTTCATTATCTTCCCTCCTCCCCTCTTCCTAACTTACCTGTTACTGTCAAGGGCACCACCATCTTTCCTGTCACCCAGGTTCACAAGCTGGTGTCATCCTCACTCCTCACTCTGAGGTATAGGGGATCAGGGGTGCTGGGACCCCAAAATCACAACATGCGGGTTCTGCCCGAAAGAATTCGACCCACACCTTCTTTCAGTCAAAGACAAGGTTTATTAGAATATCCGTCATATTGGGCAGACTCTTAAGGAGTCCGTATGTTAGTGAGCTAGATTGTAAGAATCTGAGCAGTGGCTAGATTTTAAGAATCTAAACATCTTAATGGAGACAAGATGGACCTTATATACAGAAAGACCATGGGAGGGATCCAGAAGACCTCGGGACCAAGGGAGAATGGAGCCTAGCTAGTATTAAGGGTGGGAAGTGACCAGTGGCCATAGGGAGGTAAGACAATGGAGGGCTAGGCTAGGTTAAGGGTAAAAGAGATTAGGTATAGCCCCAATAAGGCCAGTTGATGGGATTACAGCCTCAGGCAAAGGCCAGAGATTTGGCCAAGTGGGGTCTAGATCCCATCCTCATCAACTCACCTCATCCTCAACACTCTCACCTTCACCAACACCCCATATCCTGTCTGCTGCCAAGGTTTGTCAATTCTGCCTTCACAACTCATCTCATATTTGCCCCATTTTCTCCTTTGACACTTCTACCCTGGTGCAGGCCTCATCACCTCACACCTGAACTATTGCAATAGCCTGCTGGTTTGTATCCCTCCCTCAAGTCCGTCTTCTTCTCAGATGACTACACAGGTGGCATGATCAGATTTTGTGCTTTAGGAAGACCAGTCAACTCCACGGGCTCCCAACTGTCTCCAGGATAAAACAGGAAATCTGTTTGGCTTTCAAAGCCCTCATGACCTGGCCCCTTTCCTACCGTTTTAGTGTTCTCATGTCTTACTTCTTGTCATGTAACGTGTGATCCAGTGACTCAAGCCTTTCAGCTGTTAATCATACATAATGCCACTTCATCCAATTTGACGTTTTTGCTCTCTGTCCCCTGAGCCTGGAATGTTCTCCCTTCTTATCTCTGCTTCCTAACTTCCCCAGCTTCCTTCAAGTCTCATCTGAAGTGCTACCTTCTACAGGAAGCTTTTCCCAATCCTCCTTAATATTGGTGCTTTCCTTCTGAGATGCTCTCCAGTTTGCCCTGCATATATATCTTGCTTATACATTGTTGCTTGTTGCAACATTGTATGATCACTGCAATGAAACAGTATAGAAGAAGATAAGAGGGCCAAGCAACAATGCATCGTTGCATTGTTGCTCTTGAGAGCAGGGACTGTTTTTTGCCTTTCTTTTTATCTCCAGCGCTTAGTATATAGTAGGTGCCTAATAATTGCTTCTTGCCCTGACTTGACCTCTCCCCACCCCATCCCTCAAACCAGTCTACTTCTTTCAAATCCCAGTGGGGGAGGTGGGTAAGGGGGTTGCACTTGATTTGTCTACAAGGGCAAATCCAAAGGCAGAACAAGGTAATGTAATATATGTTTGTAGACCCCTCCAAGGGAACACAGGGGCTTTATTACATCATGAATCCATAGATAACCAGAGCTACTGGATGCTTTGACATAAGCCTACAGGGAATAAGTAGCTTTTAGAACTGCCTCTAGTGAATCAATAGCTTTTATAACCACACCTTAGCTGGTGTGTCTGACATTGTCACCTGCCTTCAATGAACCCAGGTCTTTTAAAAAAAAAGAAAAGAAAAAAGCTTCATAGAGAAAGCACCTTTGTCTGTCAACACCTTGAAGTAGTAAGGAGGCAAGGTAGGTTCAACTCCTGAGGTCAGCAAGCTTAAAAGTGACAGGTCCAGAGAAAGGTCACTAAGGTTTTTTAGTTTGGTATTGTTGAGGTTTAGGGGTGCTGGGACCCCAAAATCACAACACAGGGTCCTGCCCGAAAGAATTTGACCCAAGCCTTCTTTCAGCCAAAGACGAGGCTTATCAAAATATCTGTCATATTGTGCAAACTCTTAAGTAGTCTGAACATTAGCGAGGTATTGGCTAGATTGTAAGAAAGACTGTGGGAGGGATCTAGGAGTGGCCAAGCAGTGTTGGGGAGGAGATTGGGGGATGGGGGAATGTGAGGTAATGGAGTCTAGATAGGATTAAGGTGGGAAGTGGCCATAGTGGGGTAAGACAATGGAGGGCTAGGCTAGGTTAAGGATAACAGAGAATTGAGAGACTGGGGTAGCCACAATGAAAGACCAGTTGACGGGATTATAGCCTCAGGCAAATGCCACTGATATGGCCATGTGGGAAAGGCCAGGGTTTTTCCTTTTTGGGGTCTAGATCCAAACTCCATCATTATTGCTAATTATCAGTGTGGGTTATTTAGAGTACATTGAATGGAGAGTTCTCTGGGTTTGGGTCCAGCATCTGTAACTATCGTTGTGGCTTTTTTTTTTTTAGGCAATTGGGGTTAAGTGACTTGCCCAGGGTCACACAGCCAGTAAGTGTCAAGTGTTTGGTCTGAGGCCGGACTTGAACTCAGGTCCTCCTGACTTCAGGGCTGGTATTCTATCCACTGCGCCACCTAGCTGCCCCTCTTTGTGGCTTTTTAAGCAAGGTACTTACATCTCTCTGATGGGGATGGGATCTGAACCCCCAAAAAAGGAAAATCCCTGGACTTTCCCAAATCCCTGGCATTTGCCTGAGACTGTAATCCACTTAGCTGTCCTTTCTTTGTGGCTATACCCAATCTCCCAAATTCAGTTCTGTGACATCCCGATTGCCCCTAGCCACTTCCCACCTTTAATCCTATCTAGATTCAATTCTCTCTTGGTCATGTGGTCCAGGTTCTAGGACATTCTGTTCACCCCAGCTTACTGGCCACTCCCATCCAGATCCTCCTTAAACCCACTCTACTTGGCTACTCCTAGATCTCTCCCACAGTCTTTCTGTATATAAGATTCATCTTGTCTCCCTTAAGGTGCTCAGATTCTTAAAATCTATCCCGCTTGTATTAGTGATATAAATGTTCAGATTCCTTAAGAATCTGGCCAATGTGGCGCATCTTTAATAAACCTTGTCTTTGGCTGAAAGAAGGCTTGGGTCGAATTCATTCAGGCAGGACCCACATGTCATAATTTTGGGGTCCCAGCACCCCTAAATTTCAACATCTCTGGCTCTCAGTTTTCTTTTTTTATGGCTATTGTCTCATTTCAGATATTAGCCTTCTACCTATAGAGAATAACAATTTTCCAAGGGAAGACATGTAGGAAACGGCAACGTAGAATGGAAACCAACTGGCTTTAGAGTCAGAAGGTAAGAGGTTCAAATCCTGACCCTGCCATTTGCCTACCATGTCAAATTTTTCTGGGCCTCTATCTCAAAATTACCCTCATCTCAAAGTATCGTTCTCTTTTTCTCCCATCCCTTTCCTGACAGCTCTTGGACTTTCTCCTCTTGGCTTCTGAGACTAAAGGCTTTGTTCATTCCCTTTCCTGGAAAGGGATGGAGATGTGGTCAAAGATATGATGTCAGTTTGTGATGCAAAGGAAGTTGCTAGAGATTGCCAACAGACAAATAAAAATAATACCCAATCCTAGGACACAAATACCTAGAACAGGAACGACTTGATCCTTCTGATTTGAATCAAATCAATTACACTGAGATTTTTAGATCCCAGGGCAATGCTTCCAAACTCAAATAGAAAAAAGGGGCCACTAGATCATACATAAGGATAACTGTGGGCCTCATGTTGCCTTAGAAAACCACACATGTTGATAGATTTCTTTTTTTATTCGTTTATTTTGTTAAATATTTCCCAATTACATTTTAATCTGGTTCAAGCCACATTGGAAAGTGTTGTGGGCTCTATGGGACACCTCTGTCCCAGGAAACTGTCATTGACTCTAGCTGTGCACCAACATACACCCTACTCCTGCCTGTGACATGGGTTAGCATTCCATGATTTGATTAGTTTGCTTTTGAAAAGTTGTATGTGAATGTAACATGACTTAATATGTAAAAATATGATGGCCTACCATCTCCTCTCTTCTCTACATCCATCCAGTGGCACATTAGTTACAACACTGGACCTAGAATCAGGAAGACCAAAGCTCAAATTTGGCCTCAGACATTTAGTAGCTGTGTGATCTTGAGCAGATCATTTAACCTCTCTCTGTCTGCCTCAGTTTCTTCAACTGTAAAATGGGGATACTAACAGCACCAACTTCCTAAGGTTGTTGTGAGGATCAAATGAGATAATATTTGTAAAGTGCTTAATAAATACTTCCTTCCTTCCTTCAAATTCCACCTCCTTCATGAGCCTCTCCCAACCAATCTAGATCATTTTTATCCCCTCCTTCCTAGTAGTATTGATAAGAGAGGGTTCTATCCAACGGTATTGTGCAGACTAGTAAATTGTTCTCTATTAGTCACTCTGGGCAGACCATTGAAAGCTTTAAGTCTAGTTGGGGAGTCATCTATGGCTGCCCCCCCCCCCACCCATGGGTTATACTCCCTCTTCTTAGAATCCCTAGTTTCCTTTTAAGGCTTAGCCCAAAGATTTGTTCTGTGACGTTTGGATTCAGTCAAAGGGCTGCACTTGAGGACCTAGAAGGCCACATATGGCCTCCAGGCCACAGGTTCCCCACCTCTGGATTAGCTCAGTCATCAACTTTTACATGAAGCTTTTCCTGGTCCCCTCCCATTTGGAGACAGCTAACCTGGGTTCAAATTCTGGCTTTTTAATCCCATTTGACCTTGGGCAAGTCACTTCATCAGTAAAATGAGAGGTCTGGACTAGGTGACATTTGAGGTACTTTTCAGTTCTAAAACTATGGATGAATCCTATTAACATAAGACAACTGGGTTCAGTGGATAGGGTAAGGCACTTGTCCTGAAGTCTGAAAGACTTGAATTCAAATGTGTACTCAAACACTTGGGAGCTGTGTGACCCTCAGCAAGTCATGTAACTGCTGTCTGCCTCAGTTTCCTTATCGGTAAAATAAGGATAGAACCTACCTCTCACAGTTGTTGTGAGGATAAAATAACATTTGTGAAGTGCTTTGCAAACCTTAGTGTGGTTGTGGTTCGTCCTTAGTTCTCCAAGAGGACCGTGACATCAGGGAGATGATGATATGACTTGAAATTGACTTTGATTTGAGTGAGGGAGGGCTACACAAAGTCACCAGCCTCACTTTCTCCTCCAGAGCCATCTGGGTCCAGTGGCAAGATATCAATCAGGATAACTGGAGATGGCCCAGGATGCAGTGGGAGACTTTGGCCCTTTTAAGCTAAGGTCTTTTCAAGTTCTCCCTTTGAGTGAGGTAATGCCCATTCAGTGAATAAGGCTCTTTAAGAAAAGAGTCAAGGGATGGCCCCTGTAATAATAATTTAAAAAAAAAATCAAACTGGGTGAGGAAGACCCTCAGGGTTGCCAGCCAAAAGAGAGACACTTCCTACTTACATTCACTCTGAGCCAGGAGGGCCCAAAAATAAACTCTCCTTTCCTTACCTCGCCTCACCTGAGGGTGTTCTGAAAACCTTAAAGAACTATATAAATGCTAGTTATTATTATCATCATCATCTTTACTATTAATAGTTCACATATCTATAGCATTTTACAAAGATCTCCCAAACCTATGAGGTCTGTAGTGAAAGTTCTTTTAGCTTCATTTTACAAATGAGGAAACTGAGGATCAAACAGATAAAATAATTTGCCAACAGCCATACAATTAGTAAATGGTACGGCCAAGATTCAGGAATTCCAGAATAGTTGAAAGAGTCCTGACTTGAACTGGAGATTCAAACTTGTGTCTTCTATCTCCAACATGTATTAGTTTTGAGATCCAGTGCAAGTCACCCAAACTCTTTGGAGCCTATGTCCTCATCTGTAAAATGGTGATGATAATAATACTTGAATTACCTCCCCAACCAAATTGTTGTCAGGAAACTGCTAGAGAAACGTAAGCTGTAATTATGAAGGATAGCCTTATCTCTCTTCTTCCTGCTTTCCATTTCTAGAAATGTTGCTATTGGCATAACCACTTGTCCAATAGCACTTGGGGGTGAAAAATGTCTATTTGGATGGGACTTACATGGGAACAGAATTAAAAGTCATGGGCATAGACACAGACATACACACACACACACACACACACACACATACCTATATATACATTTTTATTTATACATATATGTATGTATGTATATTTTTTCTTTTTAACTTTTTAAATCTTTCTTACTCCCTTTTCATCTCTGTTTCTTATTCTATGGACTTCTCCACATTGACTCAGCTGCCTTTTCATCCTGGAACCCCCTAAATCCATCGGCCTTCTCACCCTGGAACATCCCTCTGTCATGTCGGTCGTCTTTTCCTATTGGTGAGCGCCAAATACATAGTAAGCCCTTAATAAATGCTTCTTGCCTTGCCTTTCCTCGGGTGTTTGTATATCACTTATATAACCGTGAAATATT
This sequence comes from Vombatus ursinus, assembly GCF_900497805.2. Classification (NCBI taxonomy): domain Eukaryota; kingdom Metazoa; phylum Chordata; class Mammalia; order Diprotodontia; family Vombatidae; genus Vombatus; species Vombatus ursinus. The sequence goes on from NW_020954630.1 coordinate 6,306,462, forward strand.
CTCCTTTTGCTCAGCGCACCTGACCTCCACTGCCTTCCAGAGCCTCTCCACAGGGACTATATACAGACCAATATCCCTTTGTCTTGGATATTCATCTACCCCGAACAGCAAGTTAAGCAAGTCAGTCGGGATGCCAAAGAGGCACAGCATGGTTTTCAGATGGATAGATCCTTTTTTAAAAATTGGAAACCTGTCCATTTACTTGGAACTCACCCTTTACTGTGATTAGCTACAAAAAGAGGAATTAGAACAAAAGAGGCCTATAAGAGGGATAGAGAAGAGAACTAGAGACCAAAGAATTCAAATAGGGGAGGCAGAGCCCAAAACAAATATACACATGGATAGTCACTGAGATAGAATTAACACAGGGGAGATTAAAGTACAGAATATGTCATTCTCATTACCGTTAAGTAGCAGGGCCATGAAAAGATCCTGCCAGGACACAGAATAGAAAGCAAATTGGAATTATTTTTAGAGCTTGCAAGGGCTCAGGCCACATACCGTACAAAATGTCAGGTTTAATGATGCCTCTAGCCACTAAGCTGGAAATCAATTTTTTAAACTCGTTTATTCCTCCTTTAGCCAGGCCATTGGCAAAAGCTCTCTGTATTTTCCCAAGAAATTGCCCTGCCAGAAAAATCTCTTAATTTCAGGACAAACCACACGAATTTTTCTCCAGAGAAAAACAATAAACATGATGATTAGGAGGAAAGCCTGTCCCCAGGTATAAATTGGGAAACACAATTTGTAAGTAACACTATTAATTAGTGTTGCTGTGCTAGGCCAGAACGTTGGAAATTGGGGCAAGGCCTGCCAAATAGCTTCATCTTTGTTGGGATTGCAGCTTTTGACTGTGCAAGAGAGCTGCCCCCTACTGCCATTTTGGAGCTGACTCCCTACAGTACCTACTTCAAAGCTGGGTACATAGGCAGCAATAAGACCTGGTCTCCAATGAGGCATGGGTCCTCCATTCAAAGAGCTCAACTCTGTCTCTTTACCTAAACTGTGTTGTATTAACACTTGTCTGTTCAGTGGTGTTTTCTATGAGTAGACCACTGGATTTGGAGTAAGGAAGACAAGTTTGTATTCATCCTCAGACATCTATTAGGCAAGTCACTTAACCTTACTCAGCTTCAGTTTCATCAACTGTAAAATTCAGATAATAATTACACCTATTTCCCCTGGGTGTTGTGAGGATCAAATAAGATAATCTATACAAAGTACTCTGTAAACCTTAATCAGAGTAGCTAGGTGGCTCAATGGATAGAGTGCCAGGCTTGGAGTCATCTTGCTGAGTTCCAATTTAGCCCCAGGCACTTACTGGCTGTGTGACCCTGGGCAAGTCACTTTACTCTTTTTGCCTCAGTTTCCTCATCTGTAAAATGAGCCAGAGAAGAAAATGGCAAACCACTGCAGTGTCTTTGTCAAGGAAACCCCAAATGAGGTCACAGAGTCAGACACAACTGAATAACAACAACAACCTTGCGTGTCTTGTTTTTCTCTACAAGAAAGTTCTTTGAGGTCAGAGACTATATCCTTTAATGATTTTGTGCTGCCTGCCAACGTCCACATAAAGTAGTTTGTCAGTAAACATTTATTAAGTACCTACTATGTGCGATGCTAAGCACTGGGGAAACAAATATGAAAAAGAAAAGAGTTCCTGGGGTCTAGCAAGAAAACACCACTGATGGAGGCAATGCTTTAAGTCACTATTGGTCATTGACATCTTAGTTCAAATTAGGATAACTGTTCAATTTCCAAAGATGACACAAAATGGGTGATTTAATAATGGGGATGGAGGAGAAAGGCCTAGGGTACATGTTTTTTCCATGCAAAGGGTTAAGTACCACAGTAGGAGGGGGGAAGCAGAACCTTTGCATTAAAGGGGGCACAATGAAGACACTTGGGGCATCCAGGAAGTAGTAGTGTTACTGAAAGCAAATGAAGTTTGCCTAGGGACTGATCTGCCTGAAACAGTACCCTCACAAAACAAGGTAGAAACCTGAGTCTCTAAGGCATGGCCAAAGGTTTATAGATGGAAACAGAAGCTGGAACCTCCTAGTAAGTGTGGTCAATTTTATTCTAATGACAAGACCTCAAAGAATGATCAAATGAAAGAGTGGCCACCTCATCCCTAAGGAATCAGGCATCAGCTGGCCCAGTGTTCCATGAAAGGTTAGATTTTATTAAGCAAGCTTAACCTTCCTATTCCTTTGTCCCTTGGCTTCCTTTTCATTCATCATTGGCATCTAGAATAGCATGTTTTTGTTATTTAAGTTGGACTTTCTGACAAGCTCATTGCTCTGTCTGGAGTATTTGGTTTCATTGAAGGAAAGTGTGCAGGACGGCCTAGGCAATTATAATTTATTATATTCTATTTGCTTCACTGAAAGTCAGTACACCAGGGATAAGCAACAGTCAATGGAATGTCTACTGAATTGAATCTAGACTCCTTAGGTGGGAACCAGATTATGGACGGCCTTAAATGCTGAGCTACCTTTCCAAACATCTCCCTCCCATTAAAAACAGTCTTACAGAACCCCTGCATATCTACCAGACTAGATTAGTCAGTCTCCCTGCCTACACATTCTACATTCCTATTTCTTTGCCATCGGTCATGGGATTGTTTTGATCTTGAATGTCCTATGCCTACCCATCCTTCAAGTTTTCCTCTTCCATGAAGCCTTCCAATATCACTTCATCTTAGAATATCCTTTGAATTCATAAGACTCATTATCTCCTTCACTCTATTTAGTAACTAATCATATAGTCCATATTGAGTCTGAGCCAAATGAAAATCATTTGAAGGAACTCGGAGGATGTTAAAGGCCAGAGTTCTTCACTGGCTATGGAGAAATATGTATAGTCCCTGCCACCATGGAGTCTGAGGCTGGTAGACTTGTTTGAATTTGGGAGTTCAGAGTTATGATAGGGTTAAAGCAAGTATCTGCACTAAATGTAGTATAGTGAGCCCCCAAAAGTGAAGAGCCACAAGGTGATAAAGCAAGGGACCCAGGTCAGAAAAATGGAGCAAGCCAGAGCTTTCACGCCAATCAGCAGCAGGATTGGCCCATGAGTGACTGCTGCACTTCCAGCCTGGGCAAGACAGACAGATTAGCTACTGACAGACAGGAGGATGAGTAGGGAAGAGGAAGATGGAAGAAGAAATAAGACAAGACGGTGAGGGGCAAGGTGGAGAATGATAGCTGTTGTTAAGTATTTGAAAGTTTATCATGGGAAAGTAGGATTGAGCTTGGATCCAAAGAACAGAACTAGGAATGATAGATGGAAGGGGGCAAATAAGGCAGATTTGGGCATAATATAAGGAAAAACTTGCTAAAAATGAGAACCATCCAAAATTAGAAGGAACTGCCTCCAAACTTAGTGAGTTTTCCCTCACTTCAGGTCTTTAAGCAAAGGCTGGTTGGTCACTTGTCAGTATGGTGCAGAGGAAATCTTCGTGAGGGCTTGGACTGACCTAGCTGGCCTGGGAGATTCCTTCCCAATCTCAAATTCTGGGAAGTCTGTCATTTTATCTTTACTGTTTTTTTGACTTTCGTTATGGTGGCTTTGCCTTATCTCTGCAGTCAAACATAGAAATGAGATTGTGAACCTGTTAAGCCTGGGCTTGTATTCTTGTTCATCATTGAGAAAAAGTGTACCATGAGGAAGAAGCCCTCAATAAATATCTGTTGAGTGGATAAATTAGTAACAATTTCAGAGACTTCTAGTCTCTGATAGCAGTCTTGTTTGTACTCACAACCCCCCTGAAATCTATCCATGGAGCCCAGATGAAGAAACCCCAGACTAGATTATCCCTAAAGTTCCTTCCAGCTTACCTACCTGTTTTATCAACCCTAGAATTTATAGTTTATTTTTCTGCAATTCCATTTAAATTTCATAGCTTCAGTTTTCTGAAATTCTTAATACTGGGGAATAATTCTAATGCTTCCTGGATCCTAGGTTTAGAGTCAAAAACCACAGAAATCTTAGAGGTCATCCAGTCTTTACATTCTTTTTACATCTTTTTTACATTCTTTTACATCCATTCTTTACAACTCTGATCTCCCACCTAATGAATTTCTATCCCTTCTTCTATGTCCCTAGCATATTGCCAAACAGGGAATCAGCATGATTCCAGCATAAAAAGAACACTATATGGGGAAATAGGAGCCCTGGATTCTAAGCCTGGCTCTTCTACTGACTTGCCTAAGGTTTTACAGTTACTCACTTAATCTCTCTGGACCTCAATTCCTTGTCAGTAAAAGGAGGAAGGAGTAAGCTGTCTTCCAGACCTACAATGCCATGAGTCTATGAATATCTCATTCAGTTGGTCAGTCAACAAGCATTTATGAAATGCTTGCTCTGTGTTGTGACATGGAGCTCGCTACCTACTGAGGCAGACCCTTCTACTGCTAGACAGTATATTGTTAGCAAGAATATTGTTTCCTGTGTTTAGTCCATGTAACTGTTGAAAATCTTTTCATAACTTTCTATGGCCACAGCAATGGGTGAATGCCTTCTGACCCTCAGAGTTGAAGCTTACAAGGCCAAGCCTTTAGTAGTTGGTCCCTTACAGGCACCCAATTGTGACAAGTGCTTTGATTAAAGCTATTGACCAAATGCTTCTCTTGACAGGCCTATAATATGCCAGTTGAATTAGCATCTTACAGAGCTTCTATAAAAGAAGAACTAAGAGGAATTCTTGGGTCAGATCTCTGATAATAATTTCTCTTCTTTTGACATCCTCACCCATCTGACGGATAAAAACAGACCACGTAGCAGACCCTCTGCAGGACACAGAGGGAAAAAAAGAATGCTGGAGATGAGAGATATAGTTCTAGAAGAGCATTGATGAATGGCAGATAGAGAGACTTTTTAGTATCATTATTGTTATTAATTACAACTGCTGCATTATCTCAGCTGAGCCTCACCAATATCCCTATAAAGAGGGTAGTGCAGTTTTTATAATCCGTATTTTGCAGATGAAAAAACAGGATCATAAAGATGGTTGCATAACATAAATGTAGGAGGTAAAAGTAGATTATTTAAATAGAATTGCAGAAAAATAAACTCCAAATTCTAGGTTGGTAAAATAAGCCGTTAATCTGGAAAGAACCTTAGAGGTAATCTAGTCCACACATGGCTAACCTGAGGTCTAAGGACCCCTAAGAAGTCAAAGATTTCAGGGGATCTCTGAGCTTGGAAGAAGAAAAAATTCATCTTTATTTTTACTACTTTTGGTTTCCTTTGTAATCATATGTATTTTATTAATTTAAGAACATTATTCTTTGAAGGGCGCCATACGTTTCATCAGACTCTCAGAAGGGCTGGGATCTTTGACTTGCTTTTACCTTTGCCCCAATTTGGTAAAAACCCAGGTCAAAAAAAAAAAAGCATTCATGAACCCTAGATAGGGTTGATCCTTCATTGCAAAATATGAACTGTCATTAAAAGTATGTGCACTTATAAAGTGTTGTGGTAAAAGGGGCCCTTTGTCACATTCCCACTGGAGTTTTAGGTCCAAGTAGACTATTGTCGTGAACTTGGAGGTGTCAGTTTCTACATGGGTGTAGGCCTTTGTGCTTTGATATAGTCCTGATTTTGAGTTTTTACACTGAAAGGGTTAATAGAGAAGACATCAGAATAATAACTAATATTTACATAGCACTTACTATGTGGTAGGTACTGTGCTTAGTACTTACTTTCTTACTTGATCCTCACAACAACCCTGGGAGGTAGGTGCTATTATCATCACCATTTTACAGATGAGGAAACTGAGGCAAAGAGAGGTTAAGTGACTTGCCTAGGGTCACACAACTAGTATGTGTCTTGAGGGAAGATTTTAACTCAAATCTTCCTGACCCAAGGCCCAGCAATCTATCCCCTGAGCCACCCAGTTACTCTGTAAATGATTCCATCTTGATTTCCCAGTTTATTCCAAACCAAACTCCAGAATTCAGTTTAGTTCAAGAAGCATTTATTCAGCACTTGGCAAGCACCAGGCACCATAGGACAAATATTGGAGATTCAGAGACCAAAAAGGAAATAGTCCCTGCCCTCCAAGAACTTGTATTCTGTTGGAATCTGGTCTTCCTCATCAGAGTATCTGGAAATCCGGAGGGAGTCCTGCCATGAAAGGCTGAGCTGAGTCCAAATTCGCTGGTCTCCAGTTTTGTAAATTTGTTCCCATATTCCAATGGATCCTTGATCTCACTGATGTGGGAATTCCTTCCAGTGATACTGATTGCAGCCCATCCTTACCTTCCCATCCTGTGTAACTCTTGTTCATATCTGCCCTGTAACTTCTCCCCTTCAGGTCCATCCCTCATGCTGAGGATCCTCCTTGTGTCTTCAGTGCATTGTCTTGTAGATAAGGATGCCGCTGCAACTGGAGAAGCTTGAATTCACCACCACCCTTCCATACTCCCACCAGCCAAGGCCATTGTGGGCCAAGAAGCAGACCTGAGACAGTTGGAGTTAACTTTGCCTCCAGGTAGATTATTCTGGGACTCAATTGTGGGTCCTCTGGGCAAGGAAGATATAACAGTTTTAGGATTTTGGTCAGGAACTCCTGAGACTCTAGGAAACTGCCTTGCCAGCTGCTTTTATTTGACCCTTGCCTGCTTTTACATTCCTGGACTTGCTAGAGACAGCTCGATGGTGCAGTGGATAGAGGACTGTGCCTGGCGTCAGGAAGACCTGAGTTCAAATCTGGATCAGAAACACTAGCTGTGTAACCCTGGGCGTGTCACTTAAGCTAAACTGTAAAATGAGGATAATAATAGTATCTACCTACCAAGATTGTTGTGAAGATAAAATGAAATAATATTTGCAAAGTGCTTAGCATATTTGCCTGGTATATAGTAGGTACTTAATAACGTGTGTTTTCTTCATAAAAATGGGAAAAAGACCTACATGTACAAAAATATTTATAGCAGCTCTTTTTATGGTGGCAAAGAATTGGAAATTGAGGGGATGCCCTTCAATTGAGGAATGGCTGAACAAGTTGTGGCATATGAATGTAATGGGATACTATTGTGCTATAAGAAATGATGAGCAGGCAGACTTCAGAAAAACCTGGAAAGACTTGTATGGACTGATGCTGACAGAAATGAGCAGAACCAGGAGAACATTGTACATAGTAACAGCCAAGTTGTGCGATGACTAATGTTGATAGACTTAACTCTTCTCAGCAGTACAAGGATCTAAGACATCTCCAAAGGTCTCGTGATGGAAAATGCTATCCACATCTAAAGAAAGAACTACGGAGTTTGAACGTAGATGGAAGCATAGTATTTGCTATTTTTTTCTTCTGTTTTGTTTTGTTTCCTCTTTCTGGTGGTTCCTCTTATTGGTTCTAATTCTTCCTTGCAACATGACTAATGTGCAAATATGTTTAATAGAAATGTATATGTATAGCCTATATCAGATTTCTCACCCTGTTGGGGAAGGAGTGGGGGAGGGAGGGGGAGAAAAATTTAAAACTCAAAAGCTTATGGAAGTGATTGTTGATAAATCAAAATAAAATAATTTTTAAAATGTGTATTTTCCTTCCTTCCCTTTTACTGCTTTGGGGATTATTTTTACCCCAGGGCTATATTTTTATTAAAGAAATTGTTTGCTGAATCTTCCGTCTCTGAGTGACCCATTGCCCTAGACTACAATCCAGATGCGTTCTATGGACACCAATGGATTAGTCAAGCTCTTCCCTTAGGTCTTGTCTCTTACTCTCGCTACATAGCCAGTCTATCTTTTTTTTTTCTTATCATATTGGGAATTTATCAAGAAAAAAATTTTCCTGTCTTCCCTGAGAATTCTGGCAAAGAGATTGGTAAAGGCCTATTCCCTGGAGCTAGTAAAGAGCTGATTGGTGCCATGCAGGGTTCCTGTTCAGACACACATACTAAAATTGGGAACCACCTCTCCGGTAAAGTCCTGAGTATGGCACAAGGCCCTTTTGTGAGTGGGAAAGTGGGCTGAATGGAATAGTCAATGCTCTGTGGTGGTTTATGAAAGGTACAGCACGCCAAGATTTCCAAAACAACAAGACAAAATTCCAATGAGGCCCAGGAGAAGGTGACTCATCCTGATTAATGTTTCATGCTCATAATGTCACCTTGTTTTTAATGTTTCTTCCTCCCTAGGGTTTGATGAGAATGAAACTGACTTTTGATTTCATACTTGGGTTCAACAAATGCTTCCTCAGCAGGGAAATGAAGTCACCATGACTTGGAGCACAGAACAATTTGGGGGTGTTCCAATGTGGAAAGCTACAGTTAGTGCGTGTTCCCTAGGATGCCGAGGTGACAGTCAGAAGAGAGAATAAATGTGTACTGTACATTTTAGCTTTAAACAAAACGTGAAAAGGCAGCATGATGCAGTGGGAGAAGAATAAACTAGCTGACAATTTATACCACATGTCAGAGTTTTCAAAGACTTTACAGAGAGAACCTTGTTCAAGCCTCATGACTTCACCAAGAAGTAGATGGTAGGTACAGATCTCCATTTTAGGAGGTGGTGTAGTAGGATGGGAAGAGCTTCAGGTTTCCAGTCCAGACTTTTTTATTTATCATATGTGTGACCTTGGGCAATTCACTTAATTGCCCCGCACCTCAGTCTTCTCACCTATAAAATGAAGCATGTATACTAGATGGCCTATATGGTACCTTCCAACTTTAGATACATAACCCTATGATCCTAAGATGAGGAAATGGGCCCAGAGATGAAATGCCTTAAATGTCCAATGTTCTTCCCACTGTCATGACTGTCCCTGGACTTGGTCACAGACCACCTTGTTCCTGGTTCTAGCTCTGCTACTAGTTGTGTGACCCTGGGCAAGTCACCTAACCTCTTTGAGCCTCACTCTCCCATCTGTAAGATGAGGGAAATCATCCTTCCCTCGACTCACCCCCTCTTCCCATCAGCGCGTTCTTCCTGGAGCCTCCATTTTGAGAAAGGGCCCAGAGCAGCCATTCTTCATTTCTGGATTTTGCTGCCATGTTCCTGCTCCTCATTCCTTCCACCTCCTATGCCCCACTCCCATTTCTCTGGCTTTTTATATAATGTGTTCACCCATTAGAATGTAATCTCCTTGAGGAAGAAAGAAAATGTCTTTTTGCTTGTAACTGAAAAAGGCCAAGGTCTCACACTGCATCCTGGGCCATTTCCAGTTGTCCTGATCTATATTTGGCCCCTGGACCCAGGTGGCTCAGGACGAGAAAGTAAGGCTGGTGACTGTGCACAAGCCCTCCCTCACTTAAAAGCAATTCACTTGCAAATCATGACACCATCTTCCTGACGTCATGGTCTTCTTTGAGAAGGAAGGACAAACCACAACACAACCTATATTCCCAGTGCTTAGGAGAGTGCCTGGTAAGCACTCAATAAATGCTTGGTGATTTGGTCTGCCTCAGAGAGTTGAAATAAATGAAATAATGTATGCAAAGTGCTTTGTGACCATGAAGACTTGTCAAGTGAGGGAATTAGACTTACTACTTAGAAATCAAGCAATGCTTCCTTTAAAAAAAAAAAAAGACAAAAACATTGTTTGGTTTTTTGCTTGGAGTAACCATTTCAGAACCACCAACCCCACTCTTTTTTCATCTTCCGGTCAAACGAAAAAAAAAAAAAAAGAGGCACCAACTGTTTCTTTGTCTTCATCTGAGGAACGGTGTCCCAGCCAGATGGAAAGAACTCTTCAAGGAAGGGTCTTTGGAGGATAGCAGGTCCACCTGGGAAATTCTGGGTGCTTTTCCCATGACCCATTTGGGAGTGGAGAGAATCTGTAGCACAAGCTGGAGTGGGAGGTGGGGTGGAGGGAGCCCTCAGAGAGGACAAGGATGTGAGAGTGTTTAAAGTCTCATGGCATTCTTGGAGGCCAGGTTTAAATGGGTCAAGCTGGAGAAGGTTGACATCCAAACTAGGAAAGTGTCCTTCCAAATAAAGCAAGACAGTGAAAATAGATACCACCTGACAACTCTGTGCTACTGTAAACAATAGCCCACTGTTCAGGCCCCCTGCGGTGAGGAACCTGCAGCCTTGAGGTCACGTGGTCCTCAAGGTGGCTTGGGGCCACACTTGAGGACCTAGAGGACCATATGTGGCCTCGAGGCTGCAAGTTCTCCACCTCTGGTTCAGGGAGAGACATTAAGTTGCCTCACAGCTCACATTCCTCCTTTTCCAAGTTAACTATGAACCATTCTATTACAATAAAATTCAGGTAACTAGGAAAAAAAATTTAAATAGTCTTTCCACCTCTCCCTGAAGAACCTCACAGCCAGGAGTCCAGTCTATCCCTTCCCTGCCAATTCCAACTTTGAAGTGTGGCCTAAACTGTAAGCTAGTTTATTCTTTTCCCACTGCATCATGCTGCCTTTTCACATTTTGTTTCAAAGCTAAAATATACGGTGAATATGGTGTTCTGTCTTCCCTTCTGACTGTTACCTCAGCATCCTAGGGAGCACACGCTAAAAGTGACTTTCCACATCCTTCACAGTCCGGTCCATGTTTTCTTCATCTAGTACTATTCACGAGGCGTTACCAAGGTCTTTGATTAGGAATGGCATTATGAATGAATAGGTCAGTTAGGTGGCACCATAGTGCACAGAGCACTGGGCCAGGAGTCAGGAAGACCTCCTATGTGACCCTGGGCAAGCCCCTTCACTTCTGTTTGCCTCAGTTTACTTATCTGCAAAATGGGGGTAATAATAGCACCTACCTCTCAGGGTTGTGGTGAGGATCAAATGGAATAACAATTGTAAAGTGCCTAGCACAGTGCCCACCACATGTAAGTGCTGCATAAGTGGGTAGCTTTTATTTAACCTCTACCTCAGCTTCCTCATCTGTGAAATGGGGATAATAATAGCACCTCCTTCACAGGGTTGTGAAGATCAAATCAGATCATATTTAAAGTGTAAAGTGCTTTGCAAAAGTTATTCTTATTATAACTATTATAGTGTATGTAATATTACATATGAAAAAAGCATTTATTATACACTACGTGCCAATCACTATGTTAAGTTCTGAGGATCCCAATTACAAAACATAAGACAGTCCCTGTCTTCAAGCAGCTTACATTCTTTTTTTTTTCTAAGCAAAGACAAGGTTTATTAAAGATCCGCCATATTAGCCAGACTCTTGAGGAATCTGAGAGTCTGTGAGTTATTGGCTAGATTATAAGAATCTGAGCAGTGGCTAGGTTATAAGAATCTAAGCACCTTAATGGAGACAAGATGGACCTTATATACAGAAAGCCTGTGGGAGGGATCTAGGAGTGGCCAAGTAGTTTGGGGTGACTGGAAGAGGGGTCTAGGGAAGATCTGAATGGGAGTGGCCAGTAAGCAGGGTAAACAAAACAAGCAGTTTACATTCTAATAGAGGAAGACAACAATATAGGGGGAGTGGTAGTCAAGGAGAGGTATTGTTAGTCTGGGAAGCCACTGAGCAAGTGAGTGGATCCAAAGGGAAAAGGGATTGCCATGTTCTTTGTAGTAATGGTAGTGTTGATTTGAGCATAGCTGTAAGAACAAGAGGAGGTAAGAGATATGGGGGAGGGCGAACACAGAGCACGGCAGGAAGATGGACATCTACGTTCAGATGTGGGGTTTACTAGGGATGGTGAACACTTGCTAGTTAAGACACCAATATTTACACAGATGTGTATAGACACATGTGTGTATTATATACATACCTGCGTATGTACACATGCATGTTATATGTGTGTGTATATACACATATATGTTGAGCCAGGGGCTGTTATATTTTTCCTTTGTACCTCCAGGGCCTCGCAGAGTACCAGGCACAAAGCAGCATATATTTAGAGCTTGAAAGGACATTAGTAGTCAACAAGTCCAGCCCCATAATTTTACAGAGGATGAAACTGAGGCCCAGAGAAAGTTACACGAACCCAGCTAGTGAGTATCTGAGGGAGCAACTCAGGTCTTCCTAACCCCAAGTCCAGCAGTCTATCCACTGCACCATGCTGCTTACGCATAAGAGATGCTTCATAAATGCTTGTTGACCAGGACTCTTCTGAAACCATGTTTAAAGACACTACTGCCTTAAGAAAAAATAGTGACTCTAAGGCAACAATCCATCCCTGCTCAAAGTCCAGAGCTGGGGCTGAGGGCGAGCATAATCACATCTGCATCGCTCATCTCCCTTACAAAGAGGTCCTGATGTGAGGTAACCTGTCAAACAGAAGCACCGTCGGGGACTCCCCAAGGAGTCTCTGAAGGCGTTGAGCTTTAAGGAGTAAAGCTTAGAATTCAGAGGTGTCCCACTCAAATTTTCCAGGCCAAGCTCCCAAGTTTTGACCTGAACCAGATTAAAATGTAATGGAGAAATGTTTAACACAGTAAATAAAAATAATGACATAGATATTGTTAATTTGTGGTTTTCTAAGTCAATACGCAGCCCCTAGGCATCTGTTTCTATTTGTTTGACACTTTGGTAGATCCCCAGAGGGTGTTGCTTCTTTGGATTCTAGGGCTAACCCTATGGATCTGAGTTCCAGGCTTTAGAATGAACAGTCTGCCAGTAGTCATAATGAACTCTTTTTTAATAATATTTTTCCCAATTACATGTACAAACAATTTTTCACGTTTGTTTTTTTTTATAATTTTAAGTTCCAAATTCTCCCCCTTCCTCCCCTTCCCTCCATTGAAAAGACAAGCAATTTGATATAGATTATACATGTGCTGTCATGCAAAACATATTTGCATATTAGTCATGTTGTCAAAGAAAACACAGACCAAAAAAAAAAACCATAAGAAAAATAAAATATTAAAAAAATATGCTTTGATCTGCATTCAGACACCAGTTCTTTCTCTGGAGGTGGATAGCATTTTTCATCCTAAGTCCTTCAGAGTTGTCTTGGATCGTTGTATTGCTGAGAATAGCTAAGTCATTCACAGTTGATCATCATACAATATGGCTGTTACTGTGTACAATGTTCTGGTTCTGCTCACTTCACTTTGCATCAGTTTGTGTAAGTCTTTCTAGGTTTTTCTGAGAGCATTCTGCCTGTCATTTCTTATAATATTCCATCACAATCACATACCACAACTTGTTCATCCGTTCCCCAATTGGTGGGCATCCTCTCAATTTCCAATTCTTTTCCACCACGAAAAAAAAACTGCAATAAATTTTTTTTTATATAGATCTTGTTTCTTTTTTTTTTTTTAAATCTCTTTGGGATACAGACCTAGTAGTGCTATTGCTGGACCAAAGGATATGCATGATTTTATAGCCCTTTGGTTATAGTTTCAAATTGCTCTGCAGAATGGTTGGATCAGTTCACAACTCCACCAACAGTGCTTTGGTGTCCCAATTTTCCCACTTTCCCTCCAACATTTGTCATTTTCCTTTTCTGTCATGTTAGCCAATTTGACAGGTATGAGGTAGTATCTCAGAGTTGTTTTAATTTGCATTTTTCTAATCAATAGTGATATCGAGCATTTTTCCATGTGAGTATCGACAGCTTTGATTTCTTTGCCTGAAAACTGTCTGTTTATATCCTTTGACCATTTATCAATTGGGGAATGATGTGTATTCTTATAAATTTGACTCAGTTCTCTATAAATTTGGGAAACGAGGCCTTTATCAGAGAAACTTACTGTAAAAATTTTTTTACAGTCATGATTACTGTGTATTTCTTTCCATCCTATTTTTCCCATTTAACCTTCTCTCTCTCTCTCTCCTTTTGCCCTGTCCCTTCTCAAAAGTGCTTTGCCTCTGACCACCACTTCCCTCAATCCACCCTCCCTTCTATCAGACCCACCTTCTCTATGCCCTCACTCTCCCACTTCCCTGTAGAGTAAAATAGATGTCTATACCCGACTGAGTGTGTATATTATTATTCTTTGAGCTAGTTCTGAAGAGTCAGGTTTAAGCACTGGCCCCCTTCTCATCTTCTCTTCCACTGTAAAAGGTCCTCTGTGCCTCTTTTATGTGAGATAATTTAGCCCATTCTACCTCTCCTTCCTTCTTCTAGAGAATCCCTCTTTCTCACCACTTAGTTTTATTTTTTTAGATACCATCTCATCATAGTCAACTCACACCTATTTCCTCTGTCTATGTATACTCCTTCTACCTGCCCTGATAATGATAAAGCTCTTAGGAGTTACAAGTATCATCTTTCCATGCAGGAATGTAAACAGTTCAACAATAATAAGTCTCTTATGATTTCTCTTTCCTGTTTACTTTTTTATGCTTCTCTTGAGTCTTGTATTTGAAAGTCAAATTTTCTATTCAACTCTGGTCTTTTCATCAGGAATTCTTGAAAGTCCTGTTTTTCATTGAATATCCATTTTTCCTCCTGAAGGATAATACTCAGTTTTGCTGGGTAGGTTATTCTTGGTTGTAATCCTAACTCCTTTGCCCTCCAGAATATCATATTCTAAACCTTCTGATCCTTTAAGGTAGAAACTGCTAAATTTTGTGTTATCCTGACTGTGGCTCCACAATATTTGAATTGTTTCTTTGTGGCTGCTTGCCATATTTTCTCCTTGACCTGGGAGCCCTGGAATTTGACTGTAAAATTCCCAAGAGTTTTCATCTTAGGATCTCTTTCAAGAGATGATCAGTGGATTATTACTATTTCTATTTTACCCTGATTCTACAATATCAGGACAGTTTTCCTTGATAATTTCTTAAAATATGATGTCTAGGTGGCATCTAGGTGGCGCAGTGGATAGAGCTCTGGCCTTGGAGTCAGGAGGATCTGAGTTCAAATCCAGCCTCAGACACTTGACATTTACTAACTGTGTGACCCTGGGCAAGTCACTTAACCCCAATTGCCTCACAAAAAAAAAAAAAAAAACGGATATCTAGGCTTTTTTTTTAATCATGGCTTTCAGGTAGTCCAATAATTCTTAAGTTATCTCTCCTTGATCTATTTTCCAAGTCAGTTATTTTCCCAATGAGATATTTCACATTTTCTTCTATTTTTTTTCAATCTTTTGATTTTTGTCTTACTGTTTCTATCTCATGGAGTCATTAGCTTTCACTTGCCCAATTCTAATTTTTAAGGAATTATTTTCTTCAGTGAGCTTTTGTAACTCCTTTTCCATTTGGTCAGTTCTGCTTTTTTAAGGAATTCTTCTCTTCAGTGAATTTTTGTACATCTTTTTTCCATTTGACCAATTCTGCTTTTTGAGGAGTTCTTCTCTTCAGTGGATTTTTGTACCTCTTCTACCATTTGGCCTATTCTGCTTTTCAAGGCATTCTTCTCTTCATTTTTTTTGTTTGGTGCCTCTTTTACCAATTGGCCTATTCTGTTTTTTAAGCTGTTCTTTTCTTCAGTAATTTTTTATGCCTCCTTTATCAAACTGTTAGTTCTTTTTCATGATTTTCTTGCATTGTTCTCATTTTTTCCTCCAATTTTTTCTCCACTTCTCTTATTTGAGTTTTAAAATTCTTTGTGAGCTCTTCTAGGAATTTGTTTTAGGCCTGAGCCCAACTGACAATTTTCTTTGAGGCTTTGCGGGTAGCTGTTCTGACTTTGATGTCTTTTTCTGAGTTTGTGTTCTGACCTTCCCTGTCCCCACAGTAACTTTCTATGGTCAGGATCATTTTTTGTTGTTTATTCACTTTTCTAGGCTATTTCTTGACTTAACTTTTTGTTAAAGCTGAGTTCTACTCCTGGGGTGGAGGGGACACTGTCTCAAGCTTTAGGATTTTTTGTGCTGCTGTTTTCATAGCTAGTTCTGGGGGGTCTGTAAGTTTTCAGTTCTTCCAAGGTGGTATGATCTAAGGAGAGGTGTGGTCACTGCTCTCCTGGCCTATGTCTGGTCTACAAGCAAACATACACACTCTTTTCCACCCTTGAACTATGATGAGGGATCCCATTCCCACTATTGCTCCTCCTTGCCCTGAGACTGTGACCTAGAATTGTGCATAGGCAATGCAACAGAGTCCAGCATCCAGTGCCAGCAAAGGGTCCCCTGTAATCTAATCAGTTGTCTGACTCTCTTCCCATCTGTGGGTCAAGAGCTCTGGAAGCCACTGCTGCCAATTTAGTCACCCTAAGGCCTGCTGCTGGCTTGTCTGTGCTGGACTGCACTGCACTCTCACCCCACTGAGACAGACCTTTCTTGCTGACCTTCTAAGTTGTCTTGGGCTGGAAAACTATTTCTCCCCATCCTTTTGTTGGTTCTACTGCTCCAGAATTCATTTTGAGGCATGATTTTAAAGTTGTTGGAAGGAAATTTGGGAGAGCTCAGGCGAGTACCTGCCATCTTCTATTCTCTGTAATGAACTCTTAAGAAAGATATTTACAGGGGCAGCCAGGTGGCACAGTGGACAGAACACTGGCCCTGGAGTCAGAACACCTGAGTTCAAATCTGACCTCAGATACTTGACACTTCCTAGCTGTGTGACCCTGGGCAAGTCACTTAACCCCGAATGCTTCACAAAAAAAAAAATTAAAAAAAACCATTTACTAGGATGGCAGAAAAAGAAGAGTAGCTACAAAATATTCCACTCATAATCCAGGGACACAATCTCTCACCAGAACACAAGATAGCCAATAGGAGTGAAGCATGAGGATAACCCACCTACCTCCTGGTACTTCAGGGCATAAAAGCCCTTTCCTTTTTCTTAGCGTCTTTATGCAGCTCCCTCTGGCTGCGTTTTCTCTGCTGGGTACATCCTAGAGCTGGTGGGGTTCTCAGGGTCTGCCCCTTTCCACCGCTCAACTCCCAGTGAAGAGGATGAGCCATATCCATAGCTTCTCTCTTCAAAAAGTCTCATTCTTTAAAGGTGCTCTCTCCCTTGAGCAAATTCCTTTCTGTATCTGTGCCTGGAGAAAATGCGCATCTTTTGTTTCCTTGGCTAGGCTTTGATGGAACCATCTTTACAGTTAATTTAACTGGTTAACACTTTGTGACTACCTTCAGGCCTGGAACATTGGATAAAAATCAACTCCTCAACATTAGGATAATTGATGGAGAAAGCTGACACCCCTTTTCCCCCAGAGAATGACAAGGAAAATTAACTAAACTAAATATACAAACATTCCTTCTTCCACACTTAAAGGCATACTGTTTAATTATTCCATTCTTCAACAATTCAATAGAACATTTTTTTTCAGCACTCACTAAGTATAAGGCACTATGCTAGGTGTTGTATATTCTAAGATTGAAAATAACACAGGCTCTGCCCTCAGGGAGCTTATAGCCCAATGAGGCAGTAAGACCCACACACAGATAAGTATAATAAAGTTCAATGTGAAAGGGACAAAAGAAAGATCACTTTCAACTGGGAGAAAGGTGGGAAATCAGAGAAGACTTCATAGGGGAGGAGGTACCTGAGCTGCTCAAGTATATGAGGAAATGTTCCTTGGACACATCATTATTCTATCTTCTGCACCCATCAAAATAGACCTGCTCCATCTCCATATCTTTGTTCATGCCGTTACCCAAAGCAACTTTGTACAGGGAGAGATCCAGGGCAAATCACTTCCCCTCTCTGCTGCTCAGTTTATTTATCTGTAAAATGAGGAAGGTGGGCTAAATGATGTCCCTTTGAGTTCTAGTTCCTGGCACCTAGCAATTAAGAGATTGTGGTTAACCCTGTAAAGATCAATTTTAGTTGAGTGGTGGAGTTGGGAGCTAGTTTGCAAAGGGTTCAGAAGCAAGTGGGAATGTGTGGAAATGGAGGTGATGAGTATTGATAGGTATATTTTCCCCCCAGGACTCTAGCAATGACAGGGAGGAGAGAAATAGGATAGTAGCTTGAGGGGATGACAGGATCAAGTGAAGACTGGTAAAGAGAGACAGAAATCTAGGCATATTTTAAGCATTAAGGAAGGAATCAGTAGATTAAAAATAGATTGGAGATTAGAAAAAGAAAGGAAATGATTGCAAGGATAACCTTCTAGAGGAAACAGGAGAGGATGACAAGGACACATGTAGAATAGTTGACCTCAACAGTCAACCAATCAACAAGCATTTATTAAGCTTCTATTGTGTGCCAAAGATGAAATTGAAATAGCCCTTGCTCACAAAGAGCTTACATTATTCCACCAATGGAACAAAGAAGAAGAGAATGGGGGAAGTTGAGAGTCAACCAATGTTCAATGACTTAATTCAAGAGAATAGGAACCATTTGTTCTCATAATATTCTCCATGTGCCCAAAACAGGGGTTCTTTACCTTTTCTGCCTCATTTGGCAGTCTAGTGATGGCTCTAGATCCCATCTCAGAATAATGTGGTGCTGCATGCATGTAATCTCAGCTCCCAGGGAGGCTGAAGCTGGTGAGTCTCTTGAACTTGGGGGTTCTGAGCTACAGATGTATGTGTATATGATGGGAGGGTGGGAGAGGGTTAAGGCAGAGGCTGAATGGGAGGGTTGAACTGGCCTAGGTCCTAGGAAATGGAATAGGTAGAAATTCTTGGCCTATCACAGTGGGACTTACCCTTGTATTTCCAGTCTAGAAGAGATGACTCAAGTCAAGTTAAGAAGCATTTATTAAGCACTTCCCATGTGGCCAGGCACTGTGCTAAGTACCGGGATACAAACAGAAGCAGAAAGAAAGTTAATGCCTGTCCTCAAGGAGCTTACATTCTAAGGAAGGGGGAAGAAAACACATAAGGGAAAATTGAAAGGGCTGGGAATAAATGTAGGTCCTGGGAGGAGCCAGCTTGTGAAAAGGAGAGGTCTTTCAATGTCTGAAGTCCAGAAGTGGAAGTGAGCTTCCTGGGTGAAGAGAGAGTCTAGAATCAGAAGTGTTAGCCTGGAGAGGTAAGAAGAGGAGACTCCAGATAGATGTTTTTAAATGCATAAAATACAGAAGATTACACAGAAAACCATTTATATTGAAATAGTTATTAAAATAAAAATGAGTTCATGGGCTCTAGATTAAGAATCCCTAGCCAAGAAAATGCTATCATGAAAACCTGAAAAACCTAAAAACCTGAAACCATTAAAAAAAAAAGTATCCAGGAAAATGAGTGGTTAACAGAATCATGTGCCCTGGCCTGAAACAGTGTTCTGTATGCATTGATTGTTCAGTAAATGACTAACTTACAAACTCTTCTGGAAAACCAGAGATCTCTCAAACCATTGCACACCAGGTCATCCTCTTCCTCAAGCCAGGACTCGCATTCAATCTTTCTTTCTCCCTGGGGAGGGGATTGGGGCAGAATACCCTCCATGCAGTAGCAATAATCACCTGCTGGGGCCCATTGAACCGGCAGTTAAGGCCTTTTCCGACTGAGGAATCATTTGTTCTGACATTTTATCTGAGACACAGCCTCACAGAGCCTTTGTGGGGAGCCCGGTAGCAGCAACACCTGCCCCAGCATGTTCTGTGTTCTCCCCTGTGGAAAACAGGAAAGGACCACTTTCCTGCCTTGTCAACCACATAATTATTCTGCCTCATTTCAGAGAATGAGGGGGTTGGACTCAGTCATCTGTCAAGTCTCTTATTCTGACTCATTGTCAAGATGTACCTGTAACGGAATTGTTGGAGCAGAGGCTGGATAGCTCCTTGTGGGGGATGTGTTGGGAGAAGCGTCCCCTCGGCATAGGCAAGGCAAGAGGGCTTAACCAGCAGCACGGGGTTAGGGAGGGAGGTTCATCCCTTCTTAGCTTAGGATCTGGACCCTCATGAAGCAACCTCCTAGTCTTCATTTGGTTTTTCATTCAGCCTGCCCTACTGAAAAGACATTTCTCTTTGCAAACTCTTATATAATCAAATCCATCTTGCCTGAATCTGGACAGCACGAGCCAGGTTTTTCCCAGGGCTTGATCATCCCTGGACCAGCAGAGGAGAGACACCAACACTGTCCCTACCACCCGAGATACGGTTCCTAGAAAGGTCTGGGATGAAATAGTCCAGAAACCTCACCCATCACTACCACCCAATTGTAGACTACCATCTATATAAAAATAATAACACAGGGAATTATGAAAGAATTTCTCACCCAGGTGCACTGTTTGGACACCAATCCTGCAAGATCACTTCATCCTAGGGCAGCTAGGTGGCGCGGTGGATACAGCACTGGCCCTGAAGTCAGGAGAACCTGAGTTCAAATTCAGAACACTCACAAATCAGACACTCGCAGCTGTGTGACCATGGGCAAGTCACTTAACCTCGACTGCCTCCAAGCAAGAAAAAAAAAATCACTTCATCCCTGGAATTCAAATCTCATCAGTACCATCTGTCCCTGGGGCCCTTCCACAGCCTTTATTTCCATCTCTTCATTTCCCACCAGCTATACTGCACTGGACTTCCCCATCAGATACCTTGTCTCCTACAGCTTTGCAGGTTTTTTTTTTAACATGTCTTCCCTCATTAGATTGCAAGCTCCTTGAGGGCAGGGACTCTTTCTTTTTTTCATACTTGTATTCCCAGGACATAGCACAGTGCCTGGCACATAGTGGGTGCTTAATAAATGTTTATTGAAGAAGAAGAGTAATGAAAGTCATCAGAGAATTGTATGAATGAAGGAGAAACTGACAGATGCCTGTGTGTTACTAGTCTCTTTGCAATATCAAGAGAAAGAGACCATTGAGTAGACCCTCTGTGGTCAACTTAGGAGAAGACATGGACAGGAGTGCCATAGAGATAATATTTGTAATCTTCATCCTCAGAAGAATGCCCATATCAGTGAGCTCATAGAACCATTGTAGTTGAATAATGAATGTTGTATAATGCTTAAGAGTTTCCAAAGTGCTTAGAGGTTATTATTTCAGATGACTCTCACAAAACCCCCCCTCCCCAGGTAAATAGTGAAGGTATAACTTTCCTTATTAGCAAGATAATAATACTAATTCGGGAATTAAATAAGATGTGCATTTTACCAGCTGAAATTCCTTGTTTTTTTATTGTGAATTCTTCATTTTTCATTCATATAAACTGTCAACTATTCACCTTTTTTTCATTATAAATTAGTGTTTAGGAAAGGCTTTTTTTTTAACTAATAGAAATACTATAATAACAGAAATTACTAATAGAAATAACTAACTTAAAGAAATAACTTGAAAAGATAGCAAAGTATTTGATCTTCCTTGTCTTTTAAGTGTGTTTGTATATGGGCAGAACCAAGATTTGATCCCAGACCTTCTGACCCCTGGTCCAATGCTCTTTCCGTTATACCAGGATGCCTCATTATAGGTAAAATCCTAACATTTGCATCCAGTTAACATTGTTCAAAAAGTATTTCACACAAAATACATGTTAAGAAAGTCTGGGCCTGAACTACTATAAAATGAAGAGTCTGTACAAGATAACTGCTAAGACCTCCAATTCTAAAATTCTACGAATCTATGATTCCAAGGTATTTTTAAGAAACTCATTTTAGTACAAGGCAAGATATTGTAATAAGAATTTAAATGTAAATTTGTCTACTTTTTTTTTATATTACCTCCTTGGAGATTCAAACATCTCTTGTAGAGGGTACATTTTTAGATAACTATAGAAAGAAATGCTTCTTTTATTCCATAAATTAAAAATAAAACACATTTTTAAAAAAGAATAAAATATGAGGTCTATTTCCTGGCATCCACCCTCCTGCCTTTGTGAACAAAAACATTTCAGGAATCAAGTATATTAAAGAGGTATGCAAACCTTCTCACAATAAACTTCAATAGTTTATGGAGGGTGGTGTTGTGGAATACCTAGAGCCATAAGAATTCAACTTCATGAAATTCAATAAATACTTATTAAGTGCTTTCTGTGTGAAGAGAAGAAGTGGAGAAGAGTTGAGAAAATACACTACCCTCCTATCTTTACATACATGGGGAGAGGGAGGAATATGAGTACAGTATATTGTATATCCTATAAGATTAGTTGATACATTGGTTGGTTTTACTGATTTTTTTTCTGCTTTCTTATTTTTATCATTATTATTCTTTGTTACAAAGGATGGCTCACTGGCTAGAGGAGAGCAGAAAGAAATACTTGGAAATAAAGGGGATTTTTAAAATGAAAGATTTTTTTTAAAGTAAATTCACAAGTGATACTGTTGTGGGCCAGGACACTGATGGAACAGGATGCTTGAGTCTACCCTCATCCTTCCACACCACCGATCAGGACTGTTAGGAGCCAAGAAGCAGTGGAACAGACTGAGGGCAGTGGGAGTTTACCTGGCCCCAGGTGGACTGATCTACCCAATACAGGTCCTTTGGACAAAGAGGATATAAAAGAAATTTTAGAATTCTGCCCAGGAGCTCCTGAGACCCAAGGGAACTTCCCACCCAACTACTTTTAACCACCTTCCTGGCAGTTTTTACTTTTCTGAACTGATTTTATTATTTTTTTCGTGAGGCAATTGGGGTAAAGTCACTTGCCCAGGATAACATAGTTAGGGTCAAGTGTCTAAGCCTGCATTTGAACTCAGGTCCTCCTGACTCCAGGGCTGGTGCTGTATCCACTGTACCACCTAGCTGCTCTTTCTGAATTGATTTTTAATGATTGGGGATTGCTTTGACACTCAGCTCTTAAAAGTTTGGCAATGAATGGGAGGT
Source organism: Vombatus ursinus (assembly GCF_900497805.2). Classification (NCBI taxonomy): domain Eukaryota; kingdom Metazoa; phylum Chordata; class Mammalia; order Diprotodontia; family Vombatidae; genus Vombatus; species Vombatus ursinus. The sequence continues at coordinate 6,328,938 of NW_020954630.1, forward strand.
GAGATGTGGGACAGAAGCTCAAGAGCATGGAAGAGTCGAGTAAAGGTATTATTATTTTTTTTTAATTTTTTTAAGGATGGGAGAGATTTGGGCATGATTATAGACAGTAGGCAAAGAGCCTTGAGAATAGAGTGAAGATGAAAGAATTGAATTTGAGTTTTAGATAAGTGGAGTGACCTGCTCAACATCATACACATTGGATTAAATAGAACTGGTTTTCTCATTGGTAAAATGGAACTAGAAATTCACACTTAGATTATTTTTTATTTTTTTTGGTGAGGTGATAGGGGGTTAAGTGACTTGTCCAGGGTCACACAGCTACTAAATATCAAGTATCTGAGGCTGGATTTGAACTCTGGTCCTCCTGACTCGAAGACCAGAGCTCTATCCACTGTGCCACCTAGCTGTCCCATACTTAGATTATTAAATTAAGAAACACAAAAGATACACAGTGAAGCCACAGAGGATGAGTAGAAAAGCATGGCATGAACCTGTAAAAATAGTGTCAAAATAAGCAGAGACAAGTGAGGGAAATGAAAGACAAAGGGGGCTTTAAAATAAAACAATCAATCCATCAATATTTATTAAGCACCTACTAGATGATAAGTGCTGGGGGATAAAAAAAGAGGCAAAAGACAGTCCCTGCCCTCAAGGAGCTTACAATCTAATAGGGGAAATCATATGCAAGTGTGTGTGTGTGTGTGTGTGTGTGTGTGTGTGTGTGTGTGTAATATACACAGTAAGATATAAACAGGATAAATAAGAAATAATTAACAGAGGGAAGGCGCTTGAATTAAGAAGGGTTGGGGAAAGCCTCCTGTAGGAGGTGGGATTTTAGTTGGGACTTGAAGCCAGGGAGGTCAGTAGTCAGAGTGGAGGAGGAAGAGCATTCCAGGCATGGAGGACAGTGAGAGAGATTGCCTGGAGTGGAGAGATGAATTGTCTTGTTCATGGAACAGCCAGGAGACCAGTGTCATTGGATCTAAAAATAGGTGTCGGGGAGTAAGGCATAAGAAGACTGGAAACATAGGAGGGGGTTAGGTTATGAAGGGCTTTGCAGGCCAAATAGAGCATTTTGTATTTGATGTTGGAGACAATAAGGAGCCACTGGAGTTTAAGTAGGGAGTGACATTTGCTTTAGGAAAATCACTTCAGTGACTGAATAGGGATAGACTGCAGTGGGAAGAGGCCTGAGGCAGGCAGACGCACCAGCAGCCTATTGCTGTATTCAAGGGGTAAGGTGATGGGAACCTGTACCAGAGAGGTAGCAGAGTCAGAGGAGAGAGGGGCACGTTCAGGAGATTGAAAAAGGTGAAATGGACAGGCCTTGGCAACAGTTTGGGGGGGGCAGGGGGTGAGAGATAGTGAGGAAACCAGGATGGCTCCTAGATTTCCAGCCTGAGGTACTGGGAGATGGTGTTACCCTCTGCAGTAATAGGGGAAGTACTTTAGGGGAAAAGATGAGTTCTGTTTCGGACATGTTGAGTTAAAGTTGTCCACTGGACGTCCAGTTTGAGATGTCCAAAAGGCAGTTGGAGATAAGAGACTGGAGGTCCAAAGAGAGATGGGGGCAGGTAAGGTAGATTTAAGAATTATCAGCAGAGAGATGGTCATTAAGTCCATGGCAGCTGATGAAATCACCAAGTGAATTTGTAGAGGGAAAGAAGAGCAGAGGGCCCAGCCTTCAGAACTGAAGGATGCCTATGGTCAGAGGGTGTGATCTGGCAGAGAATCCAACAAAGGAGACCGAGAAGTAGTGGTCAGAGAAGTAGGAGGAAAACCAGGAGAGACTCTTTGTCTGGTGTGGATGAGATGATAACTGACAACAGAGAGAAGGCATAGCTGCTTGGTTTTATTTTTGCTCATTTTCTCTACAAAGAGATCTTTGCACAGGAGATAACACTTAGAAAAATTACTTAACAGTTGATATCCAAAATAAGTATGAACCCAGTTTACCTAGATTACATATTTCAGGTCCTCTAATCCTGAAAGAATGGGCAGATGTGATTCCTGAGACATTTATCAGTGGTATATTTAAAAGATCATGGAAATTCCCCATTTGATAAGTAGTCAAACAATTTGAATAGGAAGTTCTCAAGAGAATAAAGCAAAGCTATCTGTAGACATATGAAAAAATGTGCAAATGACTAATTAGAGAAATGCACAGTAAGACAACTTTGACATTCCACCTCACACCCTTCAGATTGGTTTGAAAATCTTTCCTCTCTTGGTGTCTGTATTTTTCTGGTTTCCCCCTACCACCAGCACCATGCCCCCCAAAAATGATAATGGGAAAATAGGAGAGGTATGTACTAGGAGATTAGAGAAGGGTAAGTATTAACTCAATTTTCAAAGCAGAGAAGAGAATAGAGTTTGTAAACCATAGGCCCATAAGGTTGACTTCGATTACTAGGAAATTTCTAAAACAGATCTTTAAAGAGATAATTGGTTAATATCTAGAAAGGAAAGCAGTGATTACATAGATTACATAGCAAAACAAGTCATGACAAACTAACTTCATTTGTTTTATGTAATAGAGTTTATAAACTAGTAAATGAGAGGAATTCTGTGGATATAATTCACCTAGATTACAGCAAAAATTTTTTGATAAAATATTTCCTGATTTATGAGAATAAGAAAGCAAAATGTAGATTAGATCAGAGGTATCAAAAATGGCCAGCAAACTGCATGTATCCCACAATAATCCTAAGTACAACCAAACTAGATTAAACTGTAATTGGAAAATATTTTTAAACAAATAAAAATACAATAAAACATAGGTAATGTTAATATGTGGTTTTCTAAGTCAACATGTACTCACAGGGATCCTTGCTCTGTTTCTCTCTGTTTGGCATCCCTGGATTAGATGATAATATAGACAGAAGTATTGTGAACTATGGATAGCCAGACCAAAAATAGCTGTTAGAGAAGTCCTATCACATTGACATTGAATCACTAAGAGAGTTTCCTTGGGATCCATGCCCACTCCTGCCCTGTGCTGTTTAACATTTTTATCCATGAATTGGATAAAGACATACTCATCAAATCTGCATTTGATTCCAAGTCAGAAAGGACAGTTAACATGACAAAGAGCAGATAATAATAATAATAACTAACATTTATATAATGCTTACCATGTGCAAGGCACTGTGCTATGTGCTTTACGATTATTATCTCATTTAATCCTCACAACAACCTTGGGAGGTAGGTGTTATTATTATCCCCATTTTACAGATGAAGAAACTGAGGCAGGGGTTAAATGACTTGCACACAGGATCACACAGCTAGTAAGTGTCTGAGGAAGGATTTGAACTTGGGTCCTCTGACTCCAAGCCCAGCACTCTATCCACTGTACTGCCTCTAATCTAAGAGCAATATAGAAATTGAAAAAAAGGCAAATGTAGGCTTCAATATGCACTTTTTTTTCCTGGAGGCCAAGTATAAAGCTACCTAAACAAAGGGATAGATAGAATCATAGAAGATAAAAATGGTTAGTTATGATTATATAAAATTGAAAAGCTTTTACAGAAACAAAATCATTACAGCTTGAATTAGAGGAGACAGAGTTAATTATTAAGAAAAAAAATTGTTATAATTATCTCCATATCAATTCTCTCTAAATCTTGAGTATCTGATTTTTTATATATATATATAAGAACAAGAGTCATCCCCCAAAAGATAAAATGGTCAGAAAGTATGAGCAGGAAGTTTTCAAAAGATGAGATTCTAACTGTCAGCAACCCTATGAAAGAATGCCAACAGATGAGGATGAGGTAAAATTTTACAATTGTTTTGTTGACATTTCTGTTATTAGTGATTTGAAACGAAGACAACAACAATGTCGGTAAATGGTGTTGGTTAGTAAATGGGGGAGGGGCTGTTGAAAAATCAGCACACTGATGCACTGTTGGTAGAGCTATCATTTGGTCCAGACATTCTGAAAAACACTTTAGAGTTATGCTTTAAAAAGTCACCGAACTATGACCTTAGTTGTCCTTTGTTCTCAAAGAGGTCCAAAATGACCTCACTATGTTGGAGTTAAGGTACATCTTCTCCAACTGTGGCTGATCAGACTGATACGAGTTTGGAAAGCCCGACCACGGGTCAGGCACAAATAGTCCATGTGAACGTGTGGAGTGGCGATGTCTCTAAATCTCATCTCACCTTCCTTTTGAGCTACTGCATTTCTGCTTTGCTCATAAAGCACAGTGCCTTCTTTGATGCTGGCCCAGCATCCTCTTGCCAGTGTCTCCTATGTCACGCGGCTGATCCCAAAGTTCTTCAGAGAAACCTTGAGAGTGTCCTTATACTGCTTCTTCTGACCATCATGTGAGTGCCTGCCTTATGCGAGTTCTCTGTAAAATAGTCTTTTAGGCAAACATGTTTAGCATTCGAACAATGTGACCAGCCTATCAGGGTTGTGCGTTTGAATACTTGGCGGGTTAGCTCAAGAAATGACCTCATTGTCTGGTACCTTATCTTGCCAGGTGATCTTCAGAATCTTCTTAAGACAATTCAAATGGAAGCAATTCAGTTTCCTGGCATGGTGCTGGTAGACTGTCCAGGTTTCACAGGCATATGTAACAATGGAGTCAGCACAATAGCTCTGTAGACCTACATTTGGCAGGCAGTCTAATACTTCTTCTCTCCCACACTTTCCTTTGGAGCCTCCCAAACACGGAGCTAGCTCCGGCAATGCGTGCATCAGCCTCATCATCAATGTGTGCATCCCTGGAAAGTATACTGCCAAGTATACACATTATCCACAGCATTCAAAATTTCTCCATTTGCTATAATCAGTGGTTCCATGTGTGGATGGTGTGGTGCTGGCTAGTGGAGAACCTGTCTTCTCTTGGTGTTAATTAGCCAAAATTAGCACAGGCAACAAGAGAATAAATCCATACTTTGTTGCATCTCAGCTTTAGAAAAGTGCATGGAGCGCAGTTTCATCTGCAAACAAAAAATCATGTACCGGCTTTCCCTCCACTTTAGTCTTGTAGCCTTTTCAAGTTAAATAATTTACTATCAGTGCAGTAGCTGACCTAGCAATACCACCACTAAGCATATAGAGGCAGCTAAGTGGTGAAGCGTACTAGGCCTGGAGTAAGAAAGATCTGAGTTCAAATCTGGCCCAAGACGCTAGTTGTGTGATCCTAAGCAAGTCACTTAACCTTGTCTGCCTCGGTTTCCTCAACTGTAAAGTGGGAATAATAATAACATCTACCTCTCAGGGATGTTATGAGGATCAAATGAGATAATATTTGTAAAACATATAGCATAGTTCCAGGAACATAGTAGGCATTTAATAAATGCTTGTTCCCTTCTCTCCCAACTAAGACCAAAGGAAAGGTCCTATATATACAAAAATATCTATAGCAGCTTTTTTTTTTCAGTAGCAATGAGCTGGAAAGTGGATGTCTATCAATTGGGGAATGGCTGAATGAATTATGGTATAGTAATGAAATATAGTATTATTATGCCATAAGAAATTATAAATAAGAATTCAGTAAATTCACTGCTTAAGAAGACTTATATGAATTAATGAAGAGCAAAGTAAACAGAATCAGAAGAATTTACATGATTAGCTCAAAAATCTTAAAAAAAAACATTGAAAGTGTTTAGAACTCTAATGTGGCAATCAATCATAATTTCAAAGGACTGATGGTAAGGCATGTCTTCCTCTGCCTTTCAGCAGAGAGGAGATAGATAAGTGCATGATTAGGTGCCTTTGATGATAGGTTTAGGATGAAGCATTCAGACATGGCCACCGTGTTGATTAGTTTTGCTTGATTATACATACTCATTACAAAGGAGGGTGGGAGAATAAAAGAATGAAAAAGTATTTATTAAGCACTTACCAGATACTAAGCACTAAAAATAAAAATAGAAACGGGAGGCAGTCACACACTCTCTTTTTTTTAAACAAGCATAATTCATTGTTTTATTAATATTTCCAAGTTGTCTTTATCTGTGAGATTCTGGGACTCACTCCAATTCATTACAGAGTTGAAAGAGACCCTTATAGATCATGGAGTTCAAATTTGAATCTTGCTCTCAACATACAAATGGTGGTCCAGCTTTCACTTAAATGTCACCTATGACAGGAAACAACTACTCCCAAGGCAACACAATTAATTTTTTAAAAATAATTTTTAATGATATATTTTGACTTTATGTTATCTAAATTTCCCCTATACTTCTCCACCGTCCTCTCCCAAAGAACCATCCTTTATAATAAAGAATTTTTTTAAGGAGAAAAAAGAAAAGGAAGAAGAATAGGATAAAAAAAATCAGCTAAACTTATCAATAGAAAAAAAATCTGACAATACACAAAATTTCCACTCCTGTGGACCCTTCACCTCTGCAAAGGACTAGGAGGGTGTGTCCTTTCATATCCCTTCTTTGGGGCTAATGTTGTCCTTTGTAATTTTGTTGCATTCATTTTTCATTGTTTTGTTGTTCTTTTCATTTGTATTGTTGTAGTCATTGCATCTACTGTTTTCTTTGCTCTACTTCACTTTTCATCAGTTTGTCTGTCTTTCCGCGATTTTCCATATTCATCATATTTGTCATTTCATGCAACGCATTAATAATATTCCATTCATGTACGTACCACTTTCAGAAAAATTCAGATTGCTAGGAATTTATTCTTCATATTGAGCAAGTTTCTCTGATAAAAACATCATTTCTAAGATATATAGGGAGCTGATTTTTTTATAAGAAAAAAAAAGGTCATTCTCCAATCACATAAATTATCTAAGGACATGAACAAATGGTTCCCAAGGAAAGAAACCCAAGTTATTTATAACAATGTGAAAAAAGATGCTCCAAATCATTACTGATTAGAGAAATGCAAATTAAAACAACTCTGAGGTACTACCTCGTACCTATCAGATTGACTAATATGACAAAAAAGAAAAATAATAAATGCTTGGAGGGGATGTGGAAAAATAGGGACACTAATGCACTGTTAGTGGAGTTGTGAACTGGTCTAACCATTCTAGAGAACAATTTGAAAATATGCCCAATAGTTATACGCCAACTATAGCCAAATAGGCTACAAAACTGTGCCTACACTACTAGTGTATGTATCCACTACTAGGTCTACATCCCAAAGAGGTCAAAGAAAAGAGGAAAAAGACTTATTTGTACAAATATATTTATAGCAGGTCTTTTTTGTGGTGATCATGAGTTGGAAATTGAGAGGATGCCCATCAATTGGGGAATGGCTGAACAAGTTGTGGTATATGATTGTAATGGTATGCTACTGTGAATAAATGATGAGCAGGGTGGTTTCAGAAAAACATAGGAAGACTTCTATGAACTGAAGCAAAAAAAAGTAAACAGAACTAGGAGAACATTGTACACAGTAATAGCAATATTGTAAAGATGATCAACTGTGAGAGATTTAGCTACTCTGATTCAAGACAGTTTCAAAGGACCCATGATGAAAAATGCTATCCACCTCCAGAGAGAGAACTGTTGAACTCTGAGAGCAGATTGAAGCATACTTTTTTCACTTTTTTTTTTTAAGGCAATTGGGGTTAAGTGACTTGCCCAGGACCCCCCAGCTAGTAAGTGTCAAGTGTTTGGTCTGAGGCCGAATTTGAACTTGGGTCCTCCTGACTTCAGGGCCAGTGCTCTATCCACTGCACCACCTACCTGCCTCATCATTTTCTTTATGTTTCTTGCTTTTTCTTGCCTTTGTTTTTATTTTGGGTTTTTTTACAACATGGGTAATATGGAAATATGGTTTACATGACTTCACTTGTATAATTGATATCATATTGTTTTCCTTCTCAATGGGTAGAGGAGGAGCAAGAGAGAACTTTTTTTTCAAGTGAGTGTTAAAAATAAATGTATTTACACATGTACATATATATATGTACATATATTAAGGAGATAGTCCCTGCCCTCAGGGATCTTATAATCTAATAGATTATAATCCATAAGATGAGGAGGAGACTAGATAATATCCAAGGTTCCTTCTAAGTCTAGCATTAAGGTTTTGTGATTGTATTTTAAGGGTTGCCACACAGAAAAGAGACTAGATGGTCAACTTATCCCTTGAGGGCAAAGAAAGCACCAATGGATGGAAGTAATAGAGGCAAATTTTAGCTCAATATCACTTTTGAGTACAGGCCTATCAATGGTATAGCTGCATCAAAAGGCACATACTGTTTGGTAAATTGTTTGTAAATAATTCCAAATTGCTTTGCAGAACAAGGAGACCGTTTCATAGGCCTACAAACACAGTATGTCTGTTTCCCCACAATGCCTCCTTTTTTTTTTTTTGTCATCTTTGGCACTCTGATAGATGGAATTTCAGAATTGCTTTCATTTGCATTTCTCCAGTTAGTAGTGATTTGGCCAGCCACTCTCAAAAAGTTCCCACTCCAATTGGGGGAGACAAGTTCAGCTGCAAAATAGCTAGAAAGGCCCTCAAGTCCTGAGAGCTCAGTACTGAGGTGCCTGACAGGGCTCAGTGGCCCTGACTGTGTCAGTAGGTCAGAAGACAGTCTGAATGTCTGGGAGGTCTGCAGGGGGTAGAGACCGCAGAGATTGTAAAGCGAGGCAGCTCCATCTTACCCGAAGGAATCCAGTCGGTGACTCCCATTTCATCCAAACTGTGCGAGCAGTCAAGAAGCTAGGATGGGGTCTGGCAGGCCCTGCCTAGGAAGTTGTTGATGGAGAAAGGCAAGGGGGCAGAGGATACCTGGTGGTGGTGGGTGTGGCTCAGGTGGGTTTTAGTACGCTCCAGGAATATGAAGGGGGATGCGTGGGTAGGGAGAGATAAGGAAAGGGGAGGGGAGGATTCATGGAGAAATCTCGGTGAGGCAAAGAAGGGAAAGGAAAATATAAATAATAAGAAAGAGGGGATATAATTCCAGAATTATTATTTTCTCAATTTCCCAGGAAAAAAAAGCATAAAGGAGAACAGTCATTTCTACATAAGGAAATACCAAGTCCTGCCCTAGGATAGATGATCTGTTTTGTAGCATTGCCACAAAGACTGAACAAAATCTTGGAGAGTCAACAAAAGTATTTTACTGGATATGACTGATAATTAACCTTGTAATCTCGCCTTTTTAAACAACCTTTTTATAAACGGAGTACAACTGCATAAGAAGCCAACATTTATTTGTCTATACCTTACTATAAAGCCTTACATTTTGATTTTTAACAAAACCATCTTCTTTACTCCCATAAGAGGCTTTGAAGGCTAGATGAGGTGAGCATCCTGTTGCTAAAGAGAGAGAAGAGCAGAGCTGGGAGAGCTGTCTGCCATGATAATGAGACTGCGGAGAAAATGGTAATGAAAAGAGAAGAGGAAGAAGCAGAAGGGGAAATTAGAGGTAGCCTGAATGTAGACATGTAATATGCATGAGTATTCTACACTGGCAAAGAATGATGGGAGTTACAGCTTGTGCTAAATTTGATTTACAAGTGGATTAAAAATGATCCATTTCCTCCACCACCCCACACCTCACACCCGTTCCCTGAGGATAACAGAGCTTCAGACAGGAGGCAAATATGGCAAACTGTGGCTAATAGGTTTGGATACTGGTTTCAGACATTAAAGCATGATGTTGCTTTACCAAGTATTCCCACTAGGTGACACTCTCATCCTCAAAACTGGATTCATGTTTCCTATGTAGCCAAATTTTCTGTAGCTAACAGACTCAGGTGTTAGAAACACCTCTGCAGGTGAAACAGGCCTTGAAGGTCATTTGATCCAACCCCTTCGTTTTATAGCTGAGAAGGGAAGAGACTCAGTCAAGGTCACAGCTAGTAGTCGATGGATCCAGATCTCCAATGGAAGTCTTCTGACTACAAATTCTTATTCTTTCTACTCATGTCACTTACCGAGATAGGGCTGGAAGCTCAGGAAACGTCTTCCCTACACTGCAGGAAAGAACCTTAATGGCAGAGGAAGGTCACTCCGTACCACCCTTGGAGCGGCAAAAGCTTTCCTTGACCATCCATTCAATTATGGGTCATTCAACATTCATTCATTTGGAAAGTATTTATTAACACTTTGTATGATGGACTGTACTAAGTCCTGGGACTGATACAGTCCTATCAACAGGTGTAAGTCAGGCATGTGGCATCCAAGTCCATAATTAGGAATTTGAGCATCTGGGGCAAATACAGCTGAGTGGGATGGAAAGACTGTTGGGAGGGGCTAAAGAAAAAGAGATCTCAGGGTCCTGGTAGGAAAGCAATATAGGTCCACCATCACCACTCACACCTGCCCTACCTGCTGGGGGGAGGGGCAGTGAAGGCAAGTACAAGAGAGAAATGTGATAATGTAGAAAGGGGGTGGGGCACAGGCCGAGGCTGGGCAAGAAGACCGGTGAGGCAGTAAAGCAAGGAAGTGCAAGACTACCATAGGACTGCAAAGTACAGAAGACCATCACAAGGAGGAGGCTGTACTCCTCCCATCCCCAGATACTGGCATCCAGGGCCTTGCTGCCAGATCATGGTCTGGCAGCAGCCAAAAAAGCTGATGTGATTTTAGGCCACATTCACAGAAGAACAGTAGCAAGAACAAGAGAGGTTCAAGTTGCTAATCTCTAACCTCTATTCTCTATACTGACCAGACAACCTCTAGAGTACTAGGTCCAGTTCTGAGTGCTACGCTTGAGAACGGATACCGACAGGCTGGATGAAAGCCCACAGCAGAGTGGCCAAGGCGGTGACAAGACTGCAAATCCAACCCATATAAGAAGCTCATTAGCCAAGAGGGGAAAAGCAAAATTACTTCTACAAGCCAAATACATGAAGATTTGTTATTGCTGAGTTGTGTCCAACCATAATGTCCATGAGGTTTTCTTGGCAAAAATACTGGAGCAGTTTGCCATTTCCTTCTCCAATCAATGAAGACAAACAGAGGTTAAGTACAGATATGAACTCAGGTCTTCCTGACTCTAGACCCAGCACTCTATCCACTGAACCACCTATCTGTCTTCCATACTTGAAGATAGTGATCATTAAAATTAACAGTATGAATTATTAGACTTGTTCTTCTCAAAAGGTTAGAAGTTATAGAAATGCAGACTTTAGGTCAATACAAGGGGGAAGAGAAGGAAATAAACATTAAGTGTGTACTATGCGCCAGGAACTATGCTAAGCACTTGGTACTGTAGTGTGTAGAACCCTAGACTTAAAGTCCATAAGACCTGGGTTGGAACCCTGCCTCAGACATTTCCTAGCTGTGTGACTCTGGGCAAATCATTCGATCTCTTTCAGCTTCAGTTTCCTCATCTACAACCCAACCCTTTTCTAAAGATCTATGAAATCTCAACCACTCCCTTCAAAATTTGCAGGCTTCCCTTCTCTGCAGCTCCCAGTTGTTTCCAGCAGGTGTCACTAGACATTGCTCTCTGTTTTGGTTCCTTCTGCCATTACCGGTTGCTCCCAACATGGGAAAGACGGGGGGCGTTCTCCATCCATCTCACCCCCATCATTTAACAGAAAAGTTAGTTAATGATAATGTTAAATTGCTGTGCCCAGTGCTACACAGTAGCGACCACGTCCCTCTCACCTTTTTTTTTCCCAAAGTAGACCAAGTATGCTCTCATTCAGTCTTTTGACCAGTAGAGTCCAAGAGAATTCTCTCTATTGAGGTGAAACATTCTCTGACTTTGAATATGGTCTTCTCCCCAAGGAGAAAGACCTCATAAGTTCTCCCTTGGTTGAAAACACCTTTCTCTCCCCTCCCTGAACTGCACAGTAATGTAGTCCCTACCCTCAAGTAGTTCAGACTCTTAACTAGCTGTTTGACTTTACATGGCCCCTCCTTACTTCCCCTGACACTGCCCCCACCCTAGTGCAGGTCCTCATCACCTCCAAACTAGACTAACTATTGCCAACAGCCTGCTGGTTGGTGTGTTTGCCTTAAGTCTCTCCCTACTCCACTCAGCTGTCAAAGTGATCTTCCTAAAGCAAAGCTCTGGCCCTGTTACCCTCCTCTGGAGGAGAAAGTGAGGCTGGTGACTTTGCACAGCCCTCCCTCACTTAAATTCAATTCACTTGCATGTCATGGCATCACCTTCCTGATATCACGGTCCTCTTCAAGAACGAAGGACAAGGAACAACAACCTCAAAAAACCTCAGTGGCTCCCTTATCACCTCCAAAATCAAATACAAAATCCTCTATTTGGCATCCAAAGCACTTTATAAACTGGCCATCTCTACCCTTCCAGTCTTCCTACACCTTACACCATTGCCTCCACCCCCCAAAAAATGTACTCTTCAATCCAGTGATGCTGGTATCCTTGATGGCCCTTGAACAAGACACCCTTTCCTCACTCCGGCATTTTCATTGTCTGTCCTCCATGGCTAGAATACTCTTTCTCCTACCTCTATCTCCTGACTTCCCTGACTTCGTTCAAGTCTCAGCTAAAATTCCATCTTCTACAAGAAGCCTTTCTTGTCCCCCCTTGATTCTAATGCCTTCCCTCTGTTGATTAACTCCAATTTATTCTGTATATATCTGGTTTGTAGATCCTTCCGTGCATGTTGTTTCTACTATTCCCCAAGGGAGCTTCCTGGGAGTAGGGACTATCTTTTACCTTTCTTTGTATCCCTGCCATATGTCATTCAGTCGTGTCTAACTCTTTGTGACCCCATTTGGGGTTTTCTTGGCAAAGATTCATTAATGGTTTGCCATTTCCTGCCCCCCCCCCCCCCCCCATGGTTTAAAGCAAAGAGAGGTTAAGTAACTTGCCTAGGGTCATACAGCTAGTGAGCATCTGAGGCTGGATTTGAACTCTATCCACTGAGCCTCTAGCAAACCTCCATCTGACATATAGAGGTACTTAATAAATGTTTATTGACTCACTGATTGCCTCTCAGCATCCATTTCTTTGTCTCTCAGAAGGAGGTAATAAGAACAGTACCGGTCTCATAGGATTGTTGTGAGAATCAAGTAAAGGCTTTGTCCACCTTAAAACTCTACATAAATGTGAGCAGTTAGTGTTATTATTTTGCCAACTGGGAAGGGCATCTTCCACCCAAGAGAATATCCCTAAATTGTCCAGGAGTTTAGGAAACATCCCAATTTTTCCCTTAATAGCTCTATTAAGCACTGCAAATTGCTGAGATTGTTAACTCTGCAGCAGGTATCAGTAGACGTTCTGTCTTGGTTCCTTCAGACGTTGCCTCTTGCTGTCAGCTGGGGAGAGAGGAGACTTTCCCCACCTAAAGTGGGGGCTGTGCCTCTAGCAGTCTTCAGGCATGAGTGTTCTTGGACAGATGCCATTTATGGCATCACATTCTTCCAAGTTACTTACTAGGACAGGGGGAAGGGAGAAAGTTCCCAACCTTAGCTCAGTTAGTCTGATGGTTGAACTCAGCACAAATTCCACTCCCTGAAGGCCTTCTCACCCTCCCCCCTGAGGTTAACTTCCATTCACACTGTAGGAATCTGTTATCTACCTCTTTACTCACATACTGTCTCCCTCATTGGAAAGTGAGCCCTGAAATAATGCTGGCCAAAGCACTTGGGGAAGCAAAGAGCCAGGCATGGATTTTCCATGATTTTCCCTTGGTTTATTCTGCTATAGGAAGCTGTTTATATTGAGGGCTGGGGAGGAAGAGAGAGGAGAATGAAGGTCTAACTCAAGGAGGATGATAGGACCTAAGGAGGAGCTACAAGCAGAGGGGTGGAGGATGACTAGATGGGGGCCCTAGGAAGCCAGTGCTCTGATAAACAGAAAATCAATCAGTGGGGCAGAGCATTTGCCCCGGCCCCTTCTGGTGGGCCCAACAGCTCAGGCCCCTTCAAGCATATTACATCTATACTGTTAGAGTTAAAAGGACACCTCAGTTTACAAATGAGGAAACTGAGGCCCCTAGATGAGAAGTGCCTCACTCAAGGGCACATAATAACAGAGGGAGAACTAGACCTAATTATCCTTTCCTTATCGAATGTGGATTATACCTACCAAAAGTTTAATAACTGGTTTAGGACCTAGCCTTTCTGCCCGTCATCCTCTTTTAAATTCTAATATTAGCCCCAAAACAGAGCAGTATATTTAGCTTTAGAACACAGTAAATGATTCTTTCCCTACCCATCACCCCCAGCAGATTTATCTAGTGTTAAGGGAGGATACATCCCTCCCTTCAGGTCAAAGAGCATCAAGCACATAAATAGATACAGCACCTCTAGCCGGGAGCTCTCCCTGTGTCTTTGACAAGCCCTTCAGAAGGACAGTGTAGTTTCACAGCATTCACTGACTATACACATTAAGTTTCAGGCTTGTAGTTCTTAGGAATCTTGAAGAGCTCAGATTTCAATAAGGATCTCTAGGCCTGGAGGGCAGCCTGGTAAATGCCTAAATCTTTGATAATTAAAAAAAAAAATGATTGGGAGAGGGAGACAGGAGACAAAAATTACAAGGGGGAGGGCGGGGGCGCGGCCGGGGGTGACTACATGATGCTATGTCAGCGGGAAAGCTGCAGACACAAAGGAAGGTGCAAGATTAATAAAGTTCAGATTGGAAAAAAAACCAAACAAACAAAACAACATTAGATGCAAACGCCTAGCCATAGGATATTATCTTGGGTTCCTGAAGGAAAAACAGAAAATAAATTAACCTTTCTCTGTCTGTCATCTGCCACCCCCAACCCCCAACCCCAAAGCCATATTGCTCCCGTAGGGCCTCAGGCCTGCTTTGTTACTATGGGCTGAACCTTGATTTCATTAGTCCCTTGTGGTGGCTGATTTCATTCCCTTCTCTTTATTGAGAATGGGGAGGGAGGGGCAAATAAGATCATGTCAGATTCAGTTCTGGGCCTAATGTGTGTTCGCGATAGAAAGTAAGGAGACTGGGGTCTGAGTTGCTGGGTTTGTTAAAAGGAAAAGAAACTACCCATTGTTTCAGAACTTGTACATCCAAATGAATGTTGGCCCTCTCATTGGGAGGCTGTTACTTGTTATACTAACAGCACCAGCAGCAGAAACATCTTTATGAATGTCATCCTTGCTAGAGGTACTTAACCAAAGATACGTGGCCAATGGGTTGATTTGTTACGTTAGATTGTGTTTATTTTTGAAGAATCGCTGGAGCAAGGTTTCTATGGCAGGCATGAGGCAGTATGATTTAGTGAAAAAGTGAAAGAGATTCAAAAAAATGAGAGAATATAGCAGTATAACATAAAAACAAAAGGGAATACAAAAGAGGTTTGGAACTAGTCACAGAAGCAAACTAAATAGTTTTGTTTCTGCCATTATTAAATTATATATATGTGTGTGTGTGTATATGTAAACATATATATAGCGTTTCAGACAAACTACGTAGCAAAAGTTTAGTTTCATATCCGATCCTCTTATGTGTGTGTATAAATGTGTTTGTTGGTGATTATTAAGTTCATAATTTAAAAGAAAATGTTTAAATTTAAAAAAGAAAGAAAAAGAATCCCCATGTCAGAAAGTCTCACGTGACACAAAGAGTCCTATAAACTCTGGGGCACTTTCTGGCCTGTTTCAGACCATACCATCTACCCAGAAAATGTACGACAACATCTTCATGATTCCACAGTGCACGTCTGCCAGTTTCTCAGAGAAGTTAGTAAGCTTCTACAAAGACTTATCCTTTCCTTGTTGCCTATATTTCCTGATTTCTCCCTTCTCTCATTGCTGCCATCTTTCCTCTTCTCCCCTTGATGTCCCCCTGGACAGGGAATCTCACTGACATAAACCGAAGGCATTGAGTGCAGAAAGTTATGTCTGTGTGTGCAGTGGAATATTACTGTGCTGTGAGAAATGACAAACAGGATGATTACAGAGACGCTTACATGAACTGATGCAAAGTGAAGTAAGCAGAGTCAGAAAAATTGTATACACAATGACAATATCAAGGTAAACAGAAAGAAAAATAACCATAAAATAATTATAGCTTCTTGTTGCAAAATTATAAAGAACAAGTTTGACCCCAAAAAGAGATAGGAGAGGACATTTCCCCCAACTCCTTTGCAGAGGTAAGGGATACATGGGTATGGGAACATTGCATTTAATGTGAGGTTTTGTCTTTTTTTTTTTTTTCCAATATATTGGTTAGTATTGCAGTATTTTTTTTTCTTTTCTCTTTTTCTTTTTAAGTTCTTTATAATAAGGGATGATTTGGGGAGGGAAGAGGGTGTGGAATTACAATTTTCATATTAATGATATGATATGTGTAATGAATTTGATTTGATTTTTAATAGACTTGATTTTTAGAATTTCCTTTTCCAGCTCTGGAGTCAGAGCTTACAATGCAGCTTGTAATGATCAATCAAACCTCGACACTCCCACAGTCACTGGCATCGCTGCCTATGTACCTGAAGTGAAGCAAATCAAGGACTTTAGAACCTGTTCCCATCCCAGAACTCTGGGCCTGTGACCCACCAGTAACGACCCCCAAAGACTTGAACAATGCTGTTCCTACGGAACTTCAGGACACTTGTACCTTTCTATTGTGGGATTTGTGGGCTGGTTGACGGAAACTACTCGGGCCCTGGGACCCATTGTCTGTAATCTACCTTCCCCCCCTCCATTCCCATCATGATTTATGTATATAATCTCTGTCTTCACTTCAGCCAGGTAGAATTTTGATCAGAAAAATTCCCAATTTGCAAATCTGTTCCTCATAATGAAACTAATTAAATGGCTCCCTGATTACTGACACTTGTCTCTGGCCTGCTGTTTTATCATTCTCAGGTTAGAGACTGGCAAAGTAAAATTATGTTAACAAGGGATACAAGAGAAAATCTAGATGATATAAAAACAAAAAATATCCACAAAAATCCATTTTAAAAAGATAAAAAATAAATAGCTGTATGTATTCCTTCAGGACACAATAGTCTTTCTATATCCTCAACCTCCCAAGGACCTGTTTCTAAACTGACTACATCTTTCTCCTCAGTCAAAGAATTTATAGTCCTTATAAATTACACTGGATGCCCCATGTGATGTTCCCATATAATATATCCACACATTATTAATATACAATGTTCATGAATAGTAATCCACATACAATAAAGCTTACATGCACCTTATCGTTTGCACACCATCTTCCCCAGAATTCGGTAAGCTTCCTTATCCCAGCAGACATCTGAATGCTACATAGGTGGCTTCCTTGTTCATTACTACCAGGGCTACCATATGTTAGGCTAATCATTGTCAGAAATGTCTAGACACTTCTACAAGGAGTTGTAGTTCTTTGTGATTGCCCTGTCCCTATCTTATCTGCAGAAGAGAACCTGCTTTTGGGTCTGTTGGCCTGTGGTCAGGTTCTTCTTGAAGGCTATCGGGGTTGTCTGCTCTCCCTAGGTGGTTAGACTATTGATTGTGTTTTTCTAATCTCCTTCCGAAGACAAGAAGTCTATGTATACCAGCTTCTTTTCCAGAAGAAAAGCTCAAATTGGAAGTGCCTTCATCTGAATCAACCTCACACTTATCTCAGGTACATTCATAGCCATTGGAACCTATTGTACACCATTTTTAATGTTTCTTTTGCCTTCAGTTACAGAGTCACCATGGAAACTTTCATAGCTACACATCAGTATGCTTTGTATGGTAATATTTGCTTTTTCTTATCTCTCCTAGTGATGTGGTTTGGGGTTGCTGGGAACCCCAAAATGTGAGGTTAGAGGGCGGCATCTGTCTGGACTGAATTCATGCACTCAAACCATCTTCCAGTCGGTGGCAAAGTTTATTGTAACACCAATAGTAGGGGTAAGAGTCTTAGGGAATCTGCAACTTAGTTGGGTTGAGACTAATACTTATATACAAAAAAGGGACAGTGAAAAGATCTGAATGGGATTAAGGAGTGGAAATAGCCTGTGGGCCAAGACCAATAGTGAAAGGAGTATTAAGTAATTTGGGAGGGGCCAAGATGGACTGAAAGGATTGTCAAGTATCTAGGTGGGCTGGGGTGGGCCAGATGCCAGTGATCTGGATTGATGAAATATATAGGAAAATTCAGGGACTGGGTTGCTTTCAAAGACATGGTCTTTTCCTTTTAGGGGTCCAGGCCCCATCACCCCATCCCTGGAATGATTTACTTTTCAGTATAGTACTCCTTCATCAAGTTGCATTTTTTGCCACTTCTATGACAGTAGTTTGGCTTCAGGTGAACTAGGCCCAGTTTTCACTTGCCTTCCTTTTCGCCTCCACTCAAATGTCATCATCCTATAACTGAGCTCCCACTTCCAGTTATTCCTATTCAACCTGGATATGGAGGACTGGCTTAGGGTTTGTAGATTACTTGTATAACAACAGGCTGGTGAGGAGCCTAGGGAAATAGAATACTCTTCCCACCATAAGGAGCTTAACTCTAGTGTTGGCACCCTGGGTCATCACAAGCTGAGTCATCTTGACTTTTGTCTTGCTGCTGAACTCTGATGACTGTAGAGAGAGTGAGGCTGACAACTTTGCTCAACTCTGCCTCACTTAAATGCAATTCATGCTGAAGCCAAGACATCACCCTTGTGATGTCATTTGTCCTCTTTGAAAATGAGGGAGAAAAAACAACAAAGAGTTCTGCATGAGGTCTCTTCAAAGAGAGAAGGGCTTCCAGAGCTGGTGCTATGAATGAAACCTCTGTCATACATATTTCTTACATGTGTGACTCAATACTACTATGGTCTAAGTTTAAGCTTATTTGTGGGAAGGTGTGAACCAAGTTGTTAAGAGAATGTTTTGTATTAACTGTCTTTACCATGTTATCTGTGATAACATGTGGTTGCCCTCTGGAGACCCAACCTCACAATTCAAGTTGAAGAGTGCTGCTATTTCTCCTCCTAGCAAGACAAAAGTCACTGTGACTGGTGATGGCCCAGCATGAAGTGGGTGACCTTGGCTTTTTAAAATTAAGATCTTTCCCAGGTCTCAAGTCTGTCTGAGGTAACACCCAGGTGTTAGTTTGTCTGAGGCAACACCTATTCAATGACTGAGGGCTAGGTAATAATTGAGACAAAAGATGGGTTAGTTTACCATCACAGAAGTATCAATCTGGGAGTAGACCCTCTAAGTTTCTGGCCAGAACAGAAAACAATTGCTATTTACTCTCATTTTTAAGCCATCAACACCTAAACAATGAGCAATGGAGGCTTGGGTTGGGGACTATTACTGGCCATTCAATGAAAGCCAGAATGATTTGGGTTTAAAGGTATAGCCAGGTAGTTCCATTTGAGTCACAATGGGCTTTTTTTAAATAGGCTGTTTTTTCAGAACTATATTTCAAGAAATCATAAATGAAAACTGCACAGGACAAAAAAATAAATTGTCCCAGCTGTTTGAGAGAAAAAAAAACTAATATAAATAAAATAAATTGAATAATTTTTAAAAATCTAGCCCCTAAACTTCAAAATATCTTACAAGATACAAGTGACTAAAAATTCTATTCCTATGGACAGAACACCCACATGTAATGGTGTGTTGAGATTTAGGGGTTTAGGGATGCTGGGACCCCAAAATCACAACACACGGGTCCTGCCCGAAAGAGTTCAACCCAAGCTTTCTTTCAGCCAAAGACAACGTTTATTAGAACATCCCTCATATTAGCCAGACTCTTAAAGAATCTGAGCATTTGGCTAGATTATACGAATCTGAGCACCTTAATGGAGACAAGATGGACCTTACATACAGAAAGACTGTGGGAGGGATCTAGGAATTTGGGGTGACTAGAGGAGGGGTCTAAGGAAGATCTGGATGGGAATGGCAAGTAAGCTGGGGTGAACAGAATGCCTGGGACCACATGGCCAAGGGAGAATGGAGTCTAGATAGGATTAAGGGTGGAAAGTGACTGGGGGGGAGGGGAACGGGACATTTGGAGGTAGATCGGTCGTAGGTGATAATGCTAGTTATCCTAGCCAGTTGCTAGGATTATAGCCTCAGGTGAACGACAGAGATTTGGACATGTGGGGAAATCCAGGGTTTTTCCTTTTTGGAGTCCAGATCCCATCCTCATCAGGTACGGCACCCCAAATGGAGAGAAGGACCACATGTGTCAAGGGAAGAAGGCCAGTTATTTATTTCCTTCAGATACCTCCTGAAGTGCAAGTGATACCAATTGGGGGAAGAAAAGAGAAGGGAAAAAAAAGGAGCTCCTGAACTCCCCAAAATGGTCAAGTCCATTTCTTATGATTATTATTTGGTCACCTATGTTCAAGGAAAGAAACACAAGGCAGAAGCAGCAATAGCAGCTCAGGGCTTTTGGCCCAGGCTCAGAATCCCAGAGGAAGCACAAACACTAAGCTGCCATGAAGAGGAGTCATTAGAGAGATATCTTCTTTCCTCCTCCTGCCATGGGAAGTCTCAGTGAAACAGTATCACATCACACATTCTAAAGAATGGAAGAAAAGAATGAGAGCAGAAGTTGTCTTTCCTTTGTTCCATGGATTTTCTTTCTTTTCCAAAGTGGGGTGGGGGGAAAGTGGAGGGATAAAAAATAAATGCTTGCTAATTGAAATATGATAAGAAAAAATAATAAAAAATGAAAAGTTTCAAGTCTACTTAGTGTACAGCTCATTCTGACTCAATGGCCAATCAAGGGATTGTTTAGTCATCTCAAAGTGCAGAGTCCCTCAGCACTGAGCCACAGCCCACCAGAAATGGGTAAAGGTCCTGAAGATCAGGAGGACTCACATGTTGCAAAATGGGAATAATAATACCTCTAGTGCCTACCCTCCCCGGTCACTAGGATCAAATGAGATAAAATAGGTAAATTGCTTTGTAAACCTTTGAGTACTACAGAAAGGTCGGCTCTCATTATTATTGAGATGATGTAACACTGTGGACTACTGACTAGTGATTCCTACCTTATAGTTGTGGCATGCATTTTAATTACTGCTATTAAACACAAAGCTGCTTTCCAAACCATTCTCTACAGCCTGGAGTTTAGATTGCAAGGAACTCTGTTATTAGGTTGAATCAGGACTTGTTTACCTTGGATTGGATTTATTTGCTTTTCTCCAAGAGGGGCTTTTTGGTTTAAGTAGTTAATCCATTGTAAGTTTGAATTTCCTATGGAGAGGATAGATTTTCTCCAAACAAAGTTCAATATAATTTTTTTTACACTTTATTAAATAGCTTATGTTATTAAATTTTGTTATTTATTTGATTATGTTATTTATTATTATGTTATCATTATTTGTTATTTAAAATTATGTTATTTTTAAAAAAATACAAAGACTAAATGGACTTTATCATTGCTTGGCTGTAGGCCTGCCAGTTTTCTTCTGGAATCCAGGAAATGGTTTCTCATGTTTCCACTTGATTGATAACATAGTCTCTGTGGACAGCTGTGAATCCATACCATGTGGAAGGTGTCTTACCCTAAACACTGAGGTGGGACTCCATAATACCCAAGGAGTTTGGAAAATTAGGAAGAAGACTATTAGCACTCATGCTGATCCCTGAGAATTTTTACATCAATTAATTATACACAACCCCCTTATTTTAGGTCAACTATAATCACCCCACCAGCTATGCCCTACTTGCCCAGGGAACAAAAAAGAATCTTCCTAAGCTCCTTCCCCTAGGTCAATCAAGTACTGGCTATCTCTCCTTTTCCTCCCCTCTCTGCCAATAGCATAGCAGTTATAAGTTTTACCATAGGAATTTAGTGTCCAACATTCTGCTCAGGAAGATACAGAAGTAGTAGAAGACCATGGTCCCTGATCTGAGAAGATTACCATTTATTGGGGACATGAGACACAGACGGGGGTGAGGGGAAGCTAAAAAAAAAAACAGAAAGATTTGTTAGTGACTGGAAAGAACATTTTCTAGAGTTTGGGAAGATGATGTTTTTCCCAGGTAACCCTGACTGTTAAGCACAGAATGCCCACAGGGCTCTGTTGGTCTCAGTCAGTCACAACTTTGTTGACAGCCATTACTCTATTCAAAGAGGGAAGCTAGGGAGCCTGTCCATCTGGAGCAGGGCTTGTTACCCTGGAGATCACAGGCCCCCCCAAGGGGTCCATCAATAGATGTGAACTTGGATGGGAAAAGAATTACATCTTTATTTTTACTGATCTTAAGCTAAAATTTAGCATTTCCTTCCAGTTTAAATTTTTAGAAAATTATTCTGAGAAAAGGTCTGTAGGTTTCACTGGACTGCTGAAGGGATCCGTGTCGCCTAAAAGGGCAAGGACCTCAAATCTAGAGGCACATAGGACCTGATCTAGAGCCGAGAGGACCATCAGAGGCATCTGGTCTAACCTCCTCATTTTTCAGAGGAGGAAATTGAAATTAAAGGAATTTAAGTGTAAATACATTTTCGGTTTTGTGGGGATTTTCAAAATTGTCCAATCTATGGGAGGAAAAAACCCACCGAGGCAGAGCTCTGAGCCAATGACACTTTATAAAAAGTTCCATGGCCTCCTCTAATGAAGTGGACCTCAGATCTTTCTCATGATATGAGATGCCCACTTCTTCCAGGACCTTAGTTTTATAGTGCTTGATAACCGCACGATACAGGTGGAGCAGGCCAAAAATACAGAACCTAATTGGTGGATAGTCCTTGCCCATGACCCTCCAGGAGAGTCTACACAAAATACGGGATCCCATTCGTTGACAAATGGGTTAGCAAGCAGACATTAACAGATCTATCCTGACATTTCAGGAGATCCTACCAAAGTCAATGAGCATACCCATGGGCTAGTAGAAAGGCAGGCCACAGCTGGCAACCAGGGTCACTCTTTGGTTATGTGCTCATGGTCATCTCCCCATGTTGGGCAATTGAGGGATGACAAGGGATGGAGGGGCAACAAAGATAGCTGGGGGACTTTCCATGTAATTGAGTCACCTCTGCCATGCTGGGCTTGGTCATCATAACAAAGAAAAACAACGATGGACATCCTCTAGTTAACTTCCTATGATTGTTCAAGTGAACTCACAGTCTGCAGGACACGGCTCTGAGGCCTACCATCAGAACTGATAATCACCACCCCTGTAGAATCATATCAAACTGATTAATATTGATTGGGATAAAATAAGGGTCCAATCTATGCCCAAAGGGCTATAAAAATGTGCATACCCTTTGACCCAGCAATAGCACTTCTAGGGCTATATCCCAAAGAGATCATACAAATGGGAAAAGGACCCACATGTACAAAAATATTTATAGCAGCTCTTTTTGTGGTGGCAAAGAATTGGAAATTGAAGGGATGCCCATCAATTAGGGAATGTCTGAGCAAGTTGTGGTATATGAATGTAATGGAATACTATTGTGCTAAAAACCCGGAAAGACTTGTACAGACTGATGCTGAGTGAAGTGAGCAGAACCAGGAGAACATTACACAAAGTAATAGCCAAGTTGTGAGATGACTGATATTGATAGACTTAGTCCTTCTCAGCAATACAAGGATCTAAGACATCTCCAAAGGCCTCATGATGGAAAATGCTATCCACCTCCAAAGAAAGAACTATGGAGTTTGAATGCAGATTGAAGTATACTATTTGATATTTTTTTCCTTCTGTTGTGTTTCCTCTTTCTGGTGATTCCTCCTATTGGTTCTAATTCATACTTACAACCTGACTAATGTGAAAATATGTTTAATAGGAATGTATATGTATAGCCTATATCAGATTGTGTGCCTTCTTGGGGAAGAACGTGGGGAGGGAGGGGAGAAAAATTTAAAAGTCAAAAGCTTATGGAAGTGATTGTTGATAAATCAAAATAAATTAATAAAGTAAAGAAAATAAAATAGGAGTCCAATTAATTATTCCAGCTTTGGGGGGGAATAGAGGAATACCCACCTATAACAAATGAGTGGAGAGGGGCTCTGATGTGTTAGCTTTCATGGATGCAGGAAGCATATCACTAATGGTAAGGAACCTAAGAGGAACCTCAGGTAAGGTAGACTATCCCCTTTCCTGGATACTGTCTTGCTTTTGTCTCAAAGGCATATCTGAACCAGGTCTAGGGGTCAATTTATAAACTCTCCTGTTTATGGAAACTTAGTCTAGCTTAGCAATACTGTCCTCATGTGCCTTCACTGTAACTTCCAGTCGGCATCACCATCTGCTTCTCTTTTAAAAGATCTATTGAATCATCAGCTTCTCCAGTTAGGCAGTCAGTAAGGTGACTTTTAATCATCTTGCTCCCATATGATCATCCAGAAATAGGAAGGGCACTTCCTCGGCCTTGTTACAGAAGTAACTTATGGGATGATAGATCGAAAGCTGGAAGGGATCTCTAATGCCATTTGATATAAGCCCTTCATTTTATGGATGAGGAAATTGAGGCCTAAGGAAGATAATGAAGAACTATATAGAGGTATGTGTAGACGTTGAGGGATTCTGAGGGGCGAAAGAAGCGTGAGTCCTGAGAGGCCACGAAAGGCTTCGTGGAAGTGGGACTTAAGCTGAGCTTTGAGGGCAAGAAAATGAGGCTAGGTAGAGAGGGAAGAAGCAGCAAAGGCATTCCACACGAGTGGCACGGTGCGGAAAGTATGTTTGTGAGACAGTGAGGAGATCAGCCTAATAAGGCAGAGGCCATGTTCTAGGGAAGCATGGAAAACAGGTGGGTGGAGGAGGTGGGAGGAGATCATGGAAAGCTTTGAAAGATGAGCAAAGGACTTTGAAGGTCCAACCCACCAGAGAACCTTCGAAGGTGATTTTTCTTCCTAAGGCACATTAAGGGGGTGTTCGACATCAGCTTTGTAACTGGAGAAGTATGGCATAGGAATGTGTGTGAACTCAAGCAGTTGGACAGAAAAAAACAAAACAAAACAAAACAGAAAACAGGACTGGGAAACAGCACATTCCTGTCCTAGGAAAGTAGGTGTGCTAATTAGTGGAGAATGGTGGCATTATATCACAATTAAGTTTTATTTAGATGGTACAGCTGATCAGAGTGGAGATGACCCTGGGTGCTCAAAAGCTATGTCAGCAAAGCCCAGGATGTGACAAGTTTTAACCAAATCACAAAGGCTTCCAGGGCAATTCTGTCAATGGGCTTGTAGCCTGTCATCTGAAGAGCAGTCTAGCTAAAGAAGGTATAAATGAAAAAGCATTTATTAAGCATTTACTGTGTGCAAAGCACAATGCTAAGCAATTAGGATTCAGAGAGAAGAGAGGCCCTACTCCCAAGAATAAGAATGTAATAAGGAAAGACAACTCACAGAGAAGGATTCAGCAGTAATTAGCCCCGTATGCTTAGGAGACATCAGCAGGGCAGTTATGAGAGTGTATCTTCCTTAATGTCATTTCCAAACCATACTTGGTTCTGCTGTTAAGTCATTTGATGATGGTGGCTGCTAAGAAGGTAGGAGCTACAGTACCAGTAGAGGAAGTTACCTAGTCACATCTTTTCAAGGGTTGCTTCTCTGGGGGATGGCTGGGGGAATAGACGAGGTCAGGGCTCAAAGCAGGGCTGAGAGTGTGCAGGTGGGTGGGAGGGTAGGGCTACTATTCCCAAAGCTCTTGGACTTACCTACCCATCAGGGGCAGTTGGTGCTGACGAGCATGATAGATCCCTTCTCCACAAGGCTTGCTCCCTGGAATGACGACTAATGGGGGTAGGGGAGAGGGGATGCAGTTAAGAAGTAGGGCTGGTAGTCTGGGGAATGCTGGGATCCTGGGCAAACACTGGCTCCATTGGTGTGTGAAGGACGGTGGTCGTAGTGGTCGAGATCACAGCTGCGGTTTCACCCTTTTGGCACATGATACCTCTTGGGTCATCCTCAGGACAGTCTGTCCTTGTTTTCTCTCCCTTGCAGGTACACTTGGGCTACTTCGACTGCCCTGGCAGAGCAGCCCATGAAAAGACTATCTACCAAGGAGTTGGGAAGACTGCCATCTGTGTCCAGAGAGGAAGGAGCCACACCAATCCTGGAAATACTAGAGTGTAAATAATGCCACTGTCTGATGCAGTTGTACAAAGCCAGGCACAGTTCAAGGGGAGTAGCCCTTTGGCCTCTAGACAGAAGGAGACCCTGAGAATAAGTAGTAGAAAACAATTTAATAGAAAAGAATACTGAATTCAGAGACAAGATAGCATTTAGCCGTCTGTTTGTGCCCCTCACGTGACACTTCCTGCTCCGGCAAATAAGATGGAGGTGGAGGTTGCTAAGAGTAGAGCCTCAAAATGCCTGAATCTCAGGTTTCACCTCCTTGTCTTAATGAAAATAAAGGGGAACTGATGAATTGGAGAGAGTGTCATGTCTACTGGGAAGGGGTACTTTCTCTTTCAAGTAGGCTTCCAGGTGGTGGATAGAACACTGGGCCTAGAATCAAAAAGACCTGAATTCAAATCTTAGACACTAACTTAGCTGTGTGACACTGGGCAAGTTAATTAAAGATCTTTCAGCCTCAGTTTCCTCATCTGTAAAATAAGGATTTATTATCCTCCCAGGGTTGTTATGAGGATAAAATAAAATAATACATATAAAGTGTTCTGTAAACCTTAAAGTATTATATAAATGCCAAGTGACATGGGATTTTTTTCATTTTTGTCTTTGTACCCCCATACATGGCACACTGCCTTGCATATAAAAGATAATTAATAATAAATATCTGTTGAATTACTTAACAGAAGGATCAAGGACCACCTGCCCTCGAGGTTAATCTTGTGCCCCTAGGTGGAAAGACTCCCCAACCCTCTCCCCATTGGTTTACATCAAAGCTTTAATTTAACCAGAGACCAAGTCTATTCTGGCTTTGTGGGAGCTTTCTGCTTCTTAGCAGACAGGTCCTCCTTGGGAACATTCATCTAAAAAGCTCTAGAAACAGATTTTCCGTTTATACCAGCAAATCCTACTGCTCTAGTCCAGTGAACTTTGACATTGCCCGATTAAAATATTCCTTGTAGGAACCTGAGGTCCATAGAGTTGCTGAGGGCTGTTATTTACTGTTTCTGTTGTTGGAGTTGGGGAGATAAAGAGAGGATGAGATGGTACAGAAAGTTCAGAGTAGTCATAGACTAATAGAATTACTGAACCAGGGAAGTCAAGATTCTTGGCCCAGCAGTAGTAATGTGTTGGCAGAGAGATGGAAGGACATGCCAAGAAAGTAATGCCATTTTAGAATAAGCCTTCATTTCAGCCATATCTCACTCCTATGTTTCGTCCTCTTTTACCACAGATCTTGGGCAAGAGTAAGCAAAAGACAAACAGACCCCAGGAGTCGATGACAGACTGGCAGAATAAGAAGTTTCTGACCTCTCCCTGAAATATGACAGATTTCACCCAAGGCCAGCGGCTGACCTGTTATGAAGCCAGCACGTTTATGTCTTTTTGGTACAATAAGACTTTATGTGGGAAATGACTTGTATTGGAAGCCTGCTTAGCTCAGAGAGATTCCCTTCCCTATGTACCAATCTATGCTTCTGCCTGCACTGGACTGTAACTAGGGATGAATTAAAGCCTTTGACTCATTTGTACCCTGAATTGTAAACAGTAGGCTGGCGTTATACAATGCTAGCTCTATGATCTTGAATAAGGCAGTGCATTTAAGATCACAAGGTCATAGAACTGAGAGAGAAAAAACTATTTGCAGCAGCACTTTTTATTGAAGCAAAGAACCAAAAACAAACTGGGTGCCTGTCAATTAGAGGAATAGCTAAATAAAATATGGTGGCACAGTGGGTAGAGTGCTAGGCCTGGAGTCATGAAGACTCATCTTCCTGAGTTCAAATCTGACCTGAGACACTTATTGGCTGTGTGACCTGGAGCAAGCAACTTGACCCTGTTTGCCTCAGTTGGGGTGGCAAACCACTCCAGTGTCTTTGCCGAGATAACTCTAAATGGGATCACAAAGAATCAGGCCTGAAACCACTGAACAACAATATAAATGTAATGGAATATAATTGAACCATAAGAAACAATGATAAGATAATATGTAGAAAACAAGTGAGTAGAACCAGGAAAACAAGTTATACAATGACTAGACTATTGTAAATGACAATGACTAGAATATTGTAAAAAAAAAAAAAAACTTTGAAAGACTTATGAACTTTAATCAATGAAATGACTAAGCAAGATGACAGATGATGAAGCATATTTCCTAACTCTCCACAGAAGGGGGATGGGAATGACCTGCAGATGAAGAATAAGATATATATATATGTTCAGCCACAACCAAAGTAGGAATTTGTTTTGTTCAACTACATTTATCTGTTACTCTGGAGGGCTTTTATTGGGTAGAGGGTAGAGTTGTTTTTGGGGGAAAGGGGAGTGATAGTAATAAAAAAGAACAAAATACTAAGGAAATATTTTAAAATACACAGAAAAGAGCAGAAAAAAGACAGAGAAGCAGGCCAATATTGATACTACCATGTTAAATTTAATATATACTTTTTAAAAAAATAGACTATCTAGAGATTCACAGTATCATATATTCTTTTACTGTTCTTTATATGTAAAAATAAAATTTGATGTTTGTCATTCAAAATTTTTTAAAAAGAAAGAAAAAATTTTTTAAAGGATTGAAAGCTGGAAGTGACCTCAGATATCATTTAATCCAATTTCCTCCTTTTACAGATAAGGAAACCAAAGACTAGAGAAATGTAGGGATCTGCCCAAGGTCACATAGGTAATAAGTAGCTGGATGACTTGAAACAAGGCTCTTTCATCTATAAATGCAATACTCTTTCTAACCCTGCCTCTCAAGAAATACTTTCAAATTAAGGGGTTCAGATTGTCAGTAACTGGTTCCTCAAAAGCATGGGGGAACATGGGGGAAAGTGAGGGAAAACAACATTACAGGGAGGTTGCAGTATTAGGAATCTTAGGCACGTTTGATGGGTTTGATAGCAACATAGCAGATTTTGTGATAGCCATCTTTAAGTATTTGAAAAGCTTTTTGTAGGGAGATAGCAGAATTAAGAACACTATGTAGACGTGCAAAGAGAAAGAGAGAGATTTATGTTCAATATAAGGAAAACTTCCTAAAAATGAGAACTACCCCAAAAATCAATAGTCTGACTTAGGAGCTAGTGAATTCTCCCTCATTGGATGTGTGCCTTAAAGAAGACGTTGGACAGCCACTTTTTCTGTTATGTTGTAGTGAGTACTCTTCCCTAACTACTTTTGGGATACATGGTCTGTAAGGCCCCTCCAACCAGATCTGGAGGGGGTGGAGATTGTTTGTACAACACACTTTAAAGTTTAGTCTTCATTATTAACATTTTCTTCATCACTTTCTTAAGTCTAGGCAATCAACAGAACAATAAATCTAGAACTGCTTTGTACTGTTTGCTGAATTCTAAAGTGTAAATGCTTTCACTGAAAATTTAGTGGTTCTCTCACATGGTCTGGGTCACTGGTGTTCTGTTCACCCCAGCTTACTGGCCACTCCAATCCAGATCCTCCTTCCACCTCTCTGCCAGTTGCCCCAACTATTTGGCTAGTCCTTGATCCCTCCCACAGTCTTTCTGTATATAAAGTCGATTTTGTCTTCATTAAAGTGTTCAGATTCTTTAAGAAACTAGCCAAGGGCTCAGATTCTTATAATCTAGCCAAGGGCTCAGATTCTTAAGATCTGGCCTGCATGCATTAGCAATACAAATGCTTAGATTCCTTAAGAATCTGACCAATATGACGGATGTTTTAATGAACCTTGTCTTTGGCTAAAAAAAAAAAAGATAATTTAGTGATTTCCATAATTCTATCATATACCTTCTTGATATTCTGGCGTTCTTTGACAGCCTGCCTTGAGCTTCATAGTCCTACTCCCTCTCATTCATAGGGCCACTAATAAACCATATTTTCCAAATCAAAATTTCTTTGTAGGTGGGGCAGCTAGTTGGCGCAGTGGATAGAGCACTGGCCCTGAAGTCAGGAGGACCTGAGTTCAAATCCGGCCTCAGACCAAACCCTTGACACTTAGTAGCTGTGTGACCCTGGGCAAGTCACTTAACCCCAATTGCCTAAAAAAAAAAAATTTTTTTAATTTCTTTGTAGGACCTAAGTGTCCCAAAAGGAGAACCCAAGGATTTTTTACTGTTATCACTTCATCATAGTTGAGTAACTTTGAAATCAGAACTATCCCAAGACATCTTAGGAGAGAGGCAAGGAAAGAATGAGAGGGAACCTGGGACCCTATGAATTAACTCAACAAACTGGGATATCTTTCTTTTCATTTCCTCTGCTCCTCATCAGAAACAAAAATTTGACAATGTAGCAGCCCATTTTTAGTTGTTAAATATGGCCAGTCTAATTGATGTTTAGACCTTCTCCCCTACAAACTTAAATTGGAGGGATCTTTCATCCTTTAATGAAAATTTCCTCATAGCCCACCTCCCTTCAGTCAGCAGGCAGGGTGTAGTGCCTTTGACCTAAACCCACACCCTGCTAGTGACAACTCGGGCCAACTTTAATTTCATAGCATCCCAGTGACAAACTCATCACTATGGCAACTGATGACTGGTCTGATGAGAATCAAAGAC
Organism: Vombatus ursinus; assembly: GCF_900497805.2. Taxonomy (NCBI): domain Eukaryota; kingdom Metazoa; phylum Chordata; class Mammalia; order Diprotodontia; family Vombatidae; genus Vombatus; species Vombatus ursinus. The sequence continues at coordinate 6,359,318 of NW_020954630.1, forward strand.
TAATAAAATGGGAGGACTGAAAGGGACCATAGAGATTATCCAGTCCATCATCCTTATTTTACTGATGAGGAAATTGTCATCAAGAGTTATGTGGCATTGAGCAAGATACTTAATATTTACACTATCTACTTCATAGAACTAATTTGAGGAAAACAACCTTATAATATAACCCTTGGTGTTATTGGTATTCTTACTTGATTACCCACCATATTTTATGGTAGCTAGGTGTTATAGTGGATCATGTATGGACTGAAAGGCAGGAAGATCTGAGTTGAAATCTTGCCTCAGACACTTGCTATGTGGCCCTGAGCAAATTTCTTTAAACATCTCAGTTTTCCTCAGTTTCTTCATCTGCAAAGGGATGGTAATGATAACACTTACCTTACAGGGTTGTGGTAAAGATTCACAAACAATAAAGTCTTATATTAACACTAGCTCCTATTGTATTTCAAATCTCCATTGTTTGTTAAATCTATGTGTTCATATCATTATTTTTATCAGAGTATTAATATTGTCATTTATAAGATCCAAATATCATGAGAAGTGAAGCCTTTAAAAATCAGTCCCATGTCTGGATGACCACTAGCCAGGAATATTGTAGGACAAATTCTTATATTGAATAGAAGGGTGGATTAGATGTCCTTTAAGATCCCTTTTAGCTACAAGATTCTATGATTCTATATTTTGTTAAAAAAAAAAAATCCAGGACTAAGAATATAACAGCAACACGGATTTATTTAGCACTTATTTTATGCTGGGTACCAGGTTAGGAAATGGAGGGGGAGGGGGAATAGCTACTCCTTTCCCTCAAGGAGGTTACTTTCTATTGGGAGGAAATGCCTGAAGAAAATTAAATGCAAATATGTGCAAGGTAGATACAGAATAATTTCTAATGGAAGAAGATTCTAGCAACTAGGAGGATCAGGATAGGTTTCCTAAGCTGAACCTTGAAGCCAAGAATCCAATGCAACTGATATTTTTCTTGTCCCAGTGCTTCTCTGCTGCTGGGCTGAAAACAGCTTGCCAATTAGTTTGGAAATTAGTGTTATACTTGTTTCCAAAGTGATGAGTAATAGCCAAATCTGCAGGAAACCTTTGTTTCAATTTTATTCGATTCAGTGAAAAGCATCCTTGTGCATACCCAAGGAAGCAATCCATAGTAGTCCCTCAACATGTGAAATGGTCCCTGCCCTCAGGGAGCTAGTGGTCTTGTTTTCTCACAGGTAAATGAACCAAGCAGTCCTCTGCCTCACTCTCTGATTTCTAGGCTGGTTTTGTAATTATTGTGCAATTGTTAAATCCCAGCCTTTCTAATTAATAAGCTTTAAAGTTAGCTCCTCACTAAACAGTGCTGCCATATTTCCCCTTATAAAGTTAGATGACACATTTTTAATTCACTGGCATATTGGCACATTTGTCAGGAGCTCCTGATGAAGATATTATAAACATGTGGAATGCTTAAAAAAACATAGACTGACTTCACATTTAAGATTCTTGGAGGTAAATATTGACTTGGTTTTTAAGCCCAGGCAGTGTTTACCTCTTAAGTCAATAAATCTTGATTATTTTTTCCCTTTTAACCGAAATCAATATATGCTTAAAGTTTATTCCTCTTCTTATATTTTAGGAATTATATCCGAGGAGATCAAGCTACATGCTGAGAGAGCTCTCTCTTTTTCCTTTCTCCTCATCTCCCATCATTTGTCTTCTTCCTTTAACTCTTTTCTCACCTGCAGAAGTAGCCTTTCTCCTTGCCAAGCCAAAGGCATGCATCTCAGTCCATCCTTTCTTCTCCAGCTTATCATCCCTCCTCTGTCTCTCTCTCTAGTCTCCCACCTTTCCCTATCTACAGGCTACTTCCCTGCTGCCTATGAACATACCCTATCCTTCCCTGTCTTTAAAAACACTCTCTTGCTCTGAGCACCCCCACTAGCTACCACCCTCTATTTCTCCTTCCTTTCATGGCTAACCTCCTTGAGAAAGCCATATAGGATCGATGCTGATCCTTCCTCTCCTCTCACTCTTCTAAACTCCTCTGCAGTCTGGCTTCTGACTTCATCATTCAACTGAAACTTCTCTCTCCAGACTGAGCAGTCAGTGATCTCTTAATTGCCAGCTTTAATGGTCTTTTCTCAATCCTCGTCCTTCTTGACCTTTCCGCATCTGGTGACACTGTTACTTACATACTTCTCGATACTCCTTTCTCTAGGTTTTCATGATCTTGTTCTCTCCTGGCTCTCCTACCTGTCTGAGTGTTCCTTCTCAGGTATCAAAGATATCCTCTAAGGGTCTGACCTTGACCTTCTTCTCTTTGTTTTAAGTTTTGGGATTTTCTTGGTAATGACACCGGAGTGCTGTGCTTCTCCAGTTCACTTTACAGATAAGGAAATTGAGGCAAACAAGATTAAGTGACTTGCCCAGGGTCATATGGTTAGTAAGTGTCTGAGACTGGATTTGAACTCAGGTCTTCCTGGCTCTAGGCCTAGAGCTCTATCCACTGTACCACCCAACTGCCCTCAACACCCTGGTGCAAACCTCTATTGCAATAACCTTCTGATTGGTCTCCTTGCTTCAAGTTTCTTCCCATTCCAGTCCATCATCCACTCAGCTACCAAAATGATTTTCCTAAAGTGCAGGTCTGACCATGTTGTCCCTCTACTCAATAAATTTCAGTGGCTCCTCCAAGATCAAATATAAAATCTTTTGTTTGGCTTTTAAAGTCTTTCCCAACCTTTCCAGTCTTCTTACACTTTTCTTCTCCCCTCTTCTCCTCCCTCCCCCAATAATCTATGTTCTAGTAGTAATTCTAGCGTCCTTGCTGCTCCTTGAACTAGACGTTCCATCTAGATGGTACTATGGATAAAGCACTGGGCCTGGAGTCAATAAAAGACCACCATCTCAGACTCAGGCTGAATTAAAATCCAGCCTCAGACACTTACTGGCTGAGTAACCCTGGGCAAGGTACTTAACTTCCACTTCCCTCAGTCTCTTCAGCTAGCTGTAAAATGGGAATAATAACAGCACCTACCTAGAAGGGTTGTTGTAAGGATGAGAGCACTTAGCACAGTGCCAGACACATAGTAGGTACTATCTAAATTCTTAGTTGCCTCCCTTTCCTCAATAACCCAGTCTGCATCTAATATGCCATAAATGCTACCTTGGCAGAGTTATGGTGCCATACACACAGTGGGAAGAATGCTGGCCCTGGAGTCAGAGGACCTTAGTTCAAATGTCCCTCCACCACTTACTAACTATGTGGAGTTAGATGCGTCCCAGCCTAGATTCTGAACCGTTGTTTATTTGCCTGTAAAATTAGGGGGTTGAGCCACTAAGTTCCCTCCCAGATGCTACGATCCACTTTTCAGGCATCTGACAAGACAGAGGCCTATGTGAATGGACTGATTGATAGGCTGCAGATGTCCCTTTGGAGGGCACTGGGGCCTAGGAGGAATTTCACCCCCAGGGCCCACTCAGGGAGTGACTTTCACTTGTCCTGCCTCTCCTCTCCATTCCTTCTTTTCCTTGGGGATTGGAGAAAGCCCAAAGATCCCTTGTTCAGAGTGACAGGTCAACTAAGAGATAAAGAGATTAGCTCATGAAAGCTTTAAGCAGGGCAAGGGTGCTAGTTTGCATGTAGCTTCTTTTCTCTGCAAAACTAAAAGCTTAAAAATACAAATTATTAATAAAATTCACAAAGCTCTGAGCCTTCAGACAATCCTTTGATTGTTAGGCTGGAAGTGAGGCTTACTAGCTGGCTGAAATCTGTGTACTTAGTTGCCTCCTTTCCCCCACTTTATATCTTACTCTCTATATAAACAAATACCAACTCAGGACACAGAATTATTTTATCTTTGTCGAGAAAACCATCATTTTAAAAATAATAAGTGAAATTTTAATAGCAAAAAAATACTCAGTAATAAAACCCTGCTGCCTATTGCATAAGGGGAAAAATGGGAGAAACTGAGTCGAGTAAATTTACTGTAATTCCAGCTGTTTCTCCAAGTAGGTCTAGGTCAGTAACTCCCCCCTAGATTTTCTTAACAGGCTGAATCATGAACCACACAAAAGAAAAGACTCCTCTAGTCACTGCAGATCATAAAGTCAATCTCCTGGAAAGTGTTCTCCATCTGCTGCTGCTGCTGTGGTCATCCGGCTCTGTCTCCTTCAGCCAATCTCTCAATTACCTCCCTCCTGAGAGATCTTAAAACTGCCACTGCTCTAGGAAAACTCTGCCCTCCATTCTTAAACTTCGGTAACTTTGTCTCTTCCTGAGGTAGAAAGAACAACTCCCAGGGTCTTTTAACTACTTCTTCTTCCTCACAAACCAGCCAATCTGATGCCTGAATGACTATTACAGGGGAAAGCACTTATGTGCTTTGGGGTCCAGACCAGTGATTTCATCTCCGCCAGCGGAGATGAGCAACTCGTCTGTAACTTGTAGTCCTAGAGAGACATCTGAGACACGGAGAGCTTAAGTAACCTGGTCACAGATACTTCACTATCTCTCAGAGGAAGGGCTTGAAGCCGACTCTTTGATTTGTGGTCCATGATCTAAGTCTAAATTAAGCCTTCATCAGTGAGGTTGCCAACTGTTCTTCCCTACAGTGACCTAATGGTCACTTACCATGTGGTGTTTTGTGGCTGTGGTGTGTATCTATGAGTCTGGGTACGTGCATAAGGGTGAGTGTGAGTAGGAATGAGAGTGTGTGCTAAATATTTGTGTGTTGCCCTTGGCGCCTGGAAATATGAGTTCTGCTTCTTACATAAGAAGGGTGAACTAAAGACTATGATCAGTACTTCCTTCCTATGATCAGCAGCTTTACCCATTGTCTATACCTGGGCCTGGTGTTCACCAGCTGCCTGATTTCTTTGGTCTTAATGCCAAATTCTGCATTAGCAGAATGTATATAGGAGGGATGTATGAGGAGGTAATACAGTTTAAACCCTTCATTTTATAGATGAAGAAACTGAGATGCAAGAGGTTAAGGTTGAATGATTTCCCCACGGTCACACATATTGTAAATAGGAGAGCTGGAATCTGAATCCAGGTCATCTTACTGGGGTGTATTATGTGATTTGGAAGAGAGAAATTTTAGCTCTCCTTCAATTCCAACAAAGGGGTAACTGCCAGCTCTAATCTATTCATAGGATCAACCCTGTTCTTGAATATCCAAAGAGGGAAATTCATTTGCTCTGCATCATCATGCTTTTCCAATCAATCAATTAACAAGCATTAATTTTTTTCTTTTTTCCTTATCTTACCCAGACTGGGAATATAATGACCACTCACAGGCTGAATCCCAATGCTGTTGGGTACAGAAGCTTTAACCTGCTCCATTTCCAATCTGGGTATGTTTGCTCCTTCCTTAGGCAGCCTGGTCCACACGCCCCAGGAAACCATCACCCCCAAAGACTCATTGATGCCAGACTTAGTGTGGTCACCCAATCAGCTTTAGCCCAACTGCAACTCAAACCTCCCTAATTCCAATCACCCACCAACCTCAACTCTCCCAATAGCAAGAACCTAGTTCAAAATGCATTTATTAAGCACCTACTGTGTGCCAAGTACTATGCTAGCCTCCGGGGGATACAAAGGCAAAATGAAATACTTTCTACTGAATAGAGGCAATTTATCCTACCAATAATTTACCCTGTTTCTTCACCAGATGTTCTACCCAACAGATCCCAAATTTCCTCTCTTTTCCTTCCAGCACTTATAAAAAGGTAGGCTTTTTTTTGGGGGGGGGGGGGAGATAATTAGAGAAAGAGGAAGGTAAAAAAGTGTAAGTTGAGCATATTAGAGCTGAGGCACTAAGGCTCAAATTGACAATATTTCTTCTTATTTGACCCATTTATATCCATGCTCTGAGGTATGAGTATTCTTTATCAAGGCACAAAGAAGAGAAATGAGTAAATCAAAGATAATTAAATTCAATTGTTTTCTTCAGAAGGAAACATCATTCCAGGGTTATGACAACAAAGCTGGGTGAATGGCCACAGACTTTCAGGGTGCCTCATTTTCTCTTTCCCCTTCTCCAACAGTATGGTAAAACCAATCAAAATTATTCTCTGCTGAGAGCCATTTATCATCAGAGCAAGGTGGAACAGACTCCCTGACTCTGGTTTCTGATAGCTCTTTGAAAAATTACTTACAGAAGATTACTTTTGTCAATTGCTAGAACTGGCTGCAAGCAGATGCCACGCTTAGCTCTAGAACTACCCCGGAGGAGGGATGTGGGGCTGGGCCTGCCCCTGTATGCTAAGTCAATTCCTGACCCTCAGAGCTGTACTTAAAGATGTACCCATTAGCAGAGCTGGCAGAAACCTCAAAGATCATCTCACCAGGATTCTTCACCTGGGATCTTGGTTTTTAGTGTGTGTGTGTGTGTGTGTGTGTGTGTGTGTGTGTGTGTGTTTATTTTGTCAATGTGTCCAAATGTAATTGGTTTTCCTTTGTAATCACATGTTGCTTATTTTATGCATGCAAAAATCTTATTTTGAAAAGGGCTCTATAGGTTTCACAAGACTGCCAAAGGGGACCATGACCCACACAAAAATGGTTAAGAATCCCCGCCCCCCAGAACTTTTTAGCTTCATTTTACATGTGAATAAACCGAGAAGGCCTGGAAAAATGAGATGCTGTCCAACCACTAAGTAACGCAGACAGGATTTGAGTGCAGGTCCTCTGACTTTAGTATTCCTTCCCACCATACCATGATGCTATCTCCAGATGCTGATGTTCAAGGATAACAGCTCACATTCATTCTAGCCTTTACAGTTTACAAAGCACATTCCTCACAACAATGCCAAGAGACAGAGAGATAGGACAAACATATGTTCTCCCCATTTATAGATAAGGAATCAGAGGCTCATAAAGACGAAATGACTTGCTCAAGGTCATATGTGGCAGACCAGAGTTTGGAATCCAGATTTTTTGACTCTTCGCTGCCTTGGTATGAGGCTTTGTAGCCCTCAATTCCTTATGGTGTAGAAAATCCTACAAAGAGAAACCAGTTGCAGGTGCTCAGCTGAGCTAGTCTAGGGGTGAAACAGAAGAGAATGAGCAGTCAGACTGTAGAATTGAACTCTTTTAAGTTGGCCTCTGGGTTGAATTCACTTAGCTCTGGGCTTTGAGAATAAATGCCAGCTCCATTCTGGCTGTACTTCAGGCATAATTCCTACTTCATAATAAGTAAAGGCATCAAAGCCTTGACTTAGCAGAAGTGTTTTTTTTTTTATCATAACACTTTAAAAAAAAAAAGTCTAAGAACATTGTTCCTCCAGATACCCTGGGCTCTTGCCTCTCTCTCCTATATTCACTGCCCAAAGGCCCTTGAAGGCATTTCCTTTTTACCTCCTTACATCTGGTCAGGGTCAAGTTCCAGGAGCCCCTTTTCCGCCTTGTCTATATGCAGGTTCTCGCCTTTAATCAGTTGGCAAGACTCCACCATCGGTTTCATTTTGTCCTGGTTCACCTTTCTCCTTGTTCTGATCCCCTCTGCCCTTGTGTGTTACGAAATTCGAATTCCTCATATGCCATAGAAAAAGGCAGATATTATCCCTTTTATGACATATGGAAATATGGGTTAAAGGGAATATGATTATAGTACACATATAACCAGGCACCTAGGTGGCACAGTGGCTAGAGCACTGGGCCTGGAGTCAGGAGAACCTGAATTCAAAATCCAGCCTCAGACACTTACTAGTTGTATGATTCTGGGCAAATCACTTAATCCTGTTTGCCTCAGTTTCTTCATCTGTAAAATGAGCTGGAGAAGGAAATGGCAAACCACTCCAGTAAGTCTGGGAAGAAAATCCCTAACAGAGTCACAAAGAATTGGACACAACTAAATCAACATAACAACAACAACACATAAAATCTTGTAGGGAGCAGGTTATTTTATAATAATAGCTAACATATATATGGTACTTCAGCAAAATGCTTTACAAATATTATCTCATTTTATTTTCACAATAACCCTAGGAAGGAGGTGCTATTATTATCTTCTTTTTGTAGATGAAGAAACAGGCAAACAGGTTAGGTGACTTGCCCAGTATCACACAGCTTGTATGTGTATACACACACACACACACACACACACACACACACACACACACGCCTCTCCTATTAGAAAGTACTGTAAGTTTGAGGACAGGGACTGCTCACTTTTGTATCTGAATTCTGAGCACTAAGCCAAGTGTTTGGCGCATTTAAGTACTTGTTGATTGATTGATCCTTCTAAGCACAACTGTCCCTAGAATACAGTGAATCTGCTTGATTTCCCCTGGGATCGTAGCTTAGGGAAGCTTTCATCATGAGAGCTTGGAAAGGGTTCATCAGGGTAGTCAGTAGAGGAGGTAATGAGGTTTATATGGATGCACAGCCTATAACTTCTACTATGGCCACGGCAAACAGGTGGCATGTGTTAAAAATGCATTCCTGATCAACAGTGCCAATCAACTGGGAGGGTGGGAAAAAAGTTGTACCTTCCCCCTTCTAGCTACTATCCCCGGACTGCTTTTTCCTGGTGTCTTTTCCCCCTTCACGGCCACCACTGATGTTTATTTTACCTGATTCCACTGATGAAAAAGTATTTGCAGGTGGGAAGAGAAGAAAAATTTGACAATACGATTTTCCACGGAAGCCTGCCATCCATCTGGCCTCAAGGTCAACATCTCCAAGCCTTTTCCACTGCCTCCTGTAAAAACAGGTATCAGAATTGTCGAGTTGTTGTTAGAAAGGCATCTGAAGTGGCATTCCTCCTAATTTAACAATTCAGGTTTATCAAATGATTTTTCTACATGACAGAAATGACCTTCTCCCTGGAAAACTTCAGAGTTGAAGGAAAAAAAAAAACAGCGACGGATTAGCTTCTTTATTGATATCTCTAGATACTAATACCACCAACCAAGCAACGCCTGACCAAGGCTTTCCTTGGTGCTAACCGGGTCGGCTTACTCACAGGATTAATTAAGTAGTTGAGAAGGTGGAACCCAACTCCTAATTCTTTTCCCCTCCCCACCCTGGCCACCACCCTGGAAAGAGGAGGCATCACCTTCTACAGAAATCAACAAATATTCTTTTCTTTTTTGCTCTAATTATGGGGCCCAATTTTGGCAGAACCACTTTTATTCAATTAAATTGAATGGGTTCTAGAGCAGAGATAAGAAAATGTGCCACCTTCTCTTCTTTGCATAGATAGGGGACTCTGGATGTGGAGCATTTCATATACTGTGGGACTTGAATGAAGTGTTGGCTATAGCTTTGTTGAAACACCTTCCCACCCTTTCTTTTTCATTCTTTATAAAGGTGATATAAAAAACAAAAGATCTCAATAAAAGTTAAAAGGAAAGAATAGGTCAAACGGTATGATATGAAGAAATTGAGGCCAAGCTCAAAATGGATCACCTTTGTGAAGGACACTTTTGTCCTGTGGAGTCTGCCTGTCACTGAGCATGCCATATGCTGTTTCTCTTATTTCCCCCCCCCCCCCCCCATCCCATAACACTGAGCTTTTTAACCCTGTAGGCTGTCAGCAAACATCGTACCTTCAGAAGGAGTTTGAGGAAATGGGGTAATTGCTTTTCCTTCCAAGGGTTCCCCTCCATCATGTGTCAACTACTGCATGGATCTCTAATTCTTCCTTGGCTACCACCACCCAAGAGGAGTTTTTTCCTCCCAAATCTTGGCTCTTCTCTGTGCATTCTCATAGACTTACTACCTCCAATGGAATCCCTCTCTTCATTCTTTGCCACTGCAGAAGTCTAATACACGGGATGTATGGAATGTTCAAGGAGGACTAGAACCTGAGGTGTGAGGGCTTGCTGAGCTCTTTTCAGGGCTACTCATCTACCTTTGGTGTCCACCTGTCACCCAACTCTCATCTGTGGCTCCAAGAAGCTGTAGCATGCCCAGTGGCCACACCCTGATGAAAGAGTCTCACTAGACAGGCTCAACCAGGTGGAGGGTAACCAACAGGCCTCAAACCTGTTGGGGACTTAGGGGGATATCTACTCCAAACACGCAAAGACTTCCCCTGGCGGAATGGGCAGATGAAGACAACTTATCCCAACATCCCAACAGATGAAGGCATCTGAAGCAGGCGCTGTAGAGGGTTGAGAGCTTGGTCAGGCATCAGACGCTAAGGCCATCTACTTTTGTCTTGCCACTGGACTTTGATGACTTTAGAAGAGGGTGTGAGGCTGACTTGGTCAACTTTGTGCAACTCTGCCTCACAAATCTGATTCACAAGCAAGTCAAGATACCACCCCATGATGTCATTGGTCCTCTTCAAAAATGAAGGACAAGCAACAGTCCAGTACATCAAGACAACTTCAATGCAATGTGAAGGAATCTCATGGAACAAAGTAAATGCAACTGACATTCTCTCCCAAGCTGTATTTTCACATTATTTGGTCTGATTAGCTCAGATTAAAATAATGATCATCATAATGATGATACTGTATTGAGGGACTGCCTTCTCTGGGAAAAGGAGAATCCTCCCAGATGAGATCACAGACCCAAACATGTAAGTAGTTAATAAGTAAAAAGCATCGGTTAGATGCTACAACAACCACCACCAGATTGGGAGGAGGGAGGGGAAGCTACATGGTGAGTGGATAGAGCAAGGTGCTGGAGTCAGGAAAATTAAGTTCAAATCCAGGCTCAGACACTACTAGCTGTGTGACCCTGGGCAAGACATTTAACTCCTACTTGCCTCAGTTCCTCATCTATAAAATGGGAACACATTGGAGAACGAAATACAAACCAATCCAGCATCTTTGCCAAGAAAACCCCTTGGACTTTGTCAAGTAAAATCACTGAACAGCACCAGATAGGTAGGACTGATATTATTGTCACTGTTTAACCTGGGAGCAGACTAAGGCTCAGAGAGGTCAGTGATTTGCCCAAGACTGCACACTGTATAAGCTGCAGGGTTTGGATTCAAACCCAGGCCTTCTGACTCCAAGACACTTGAATCACTCTATTGCGAAAGCACTACACAATATAAATGTAAAAGTACTAAGCAGGCCTTCCCTGATGCTACCTGTCTTCACCCCCATGTGGTTTTCCCAACTTTTACCCTTCAGCCCCAGGAGAGCTACCACCTTTAGCCTCCTTTCTGGTCTCTAAAGGAGTTCTATCCTTTCCTATTTAAGCCCCAGAGTTATCCCTCTGGCTTCTGTAGAAATCCCACTTTCACTTCTGGCCACCAACTCCCCCATTCACTGAGAAAACAGGATTTCCCAGGATCAGAGCTAGATAAAACAGCTCTCTAGTCTCTGCCTGGTGTCAAAGGTCATTTTCTCTCTGTTTAAAGTATCCTAACTTTGGCTATTCTGTAGGACACTGAGACTGGTTTCTGTGCTTCACCCTTCTCTATCCCCCCAGTGTCTCATCCTGGCTTTAGCAATGCCAACTTCTTTTTTACACTTTTATTCCATCCATTCTTTCTCCAGCCTTCTCATCACCCTCCCCAACCTCTGCCAAGCTGGACCACTCACAGCTCCTCTTTTTTTCTGTTGTTCATCATTATCATCACCATAAATATTTATATATAGCACTTACTGTGTGCCAAGCACTATCTCACTTTATCCTCACAACAATCCTGGGGAGTAAGTGTTATTATCCACATTTTACAGATGAGGAAACTGAAGCTGAGGGATGTTAAGTGACTTGCACAGGGTCACATAGCTAGTAAGTGTCTGAGGCAGGATTTCAGCTTGGGTCTGTCTCACTCAGCCCAGTACTTTTTTCATTGCTCCACCCAGTTGCTATTAGCCATTATTCACATGATCCCTTCCCTGCCAAAGACCAAGATCCTTCTAGAACCTTGGATTCCTCCCAGCATATCAGTTAGGGACCTCTTACTCCTCTGGCTTATCGCCCCCACCCAGATGACCCGACAACAATGGTACTGGCACTCCCCCTCCTCACCAAGAGTGATAATCAACTCCCCATCTAAGCACACAGGCTCAAAACATTAACCTTGAATTGCAAGGTGATGGAGACAGAACTCACTTCAGAGTCTCACAGATTAGCCAGTAAAGCTGCGTCCCTGTGAGCCACCCTCCCTAAGGCACATGAGCACAGTCTCTGTGACTTGCAGTCCTGCTCCCGGTAGGATTCCACTTGGGAAAGAGGGAAGTTTATCATTTCATGATAAATGTGTATCACTATAAACATTTATAATATAATATAAACTTTTACAGTGTATATGTATTATATATTATAAATAGTATAAACTATTATCATTTCACTGTAAATATGACTTCATCATCCTGATACACTTTTTATTTTTTTAGTGAAGCAATTGGGGTTAAGTGATTTGCCCAGAGTCACACAGCTAGTACATGTTATATGTCTGAGGCCAGATTTGAACTCAGGTCCTCCTGACTCCAGGACCGATGCTCTACCCACTGCGCCACCTGGCTGCCCCCATACACATTTCTACAGCACTTGCTATGTGCCAGGCAAGCGCCTCCTGCCCCTCTCAAGCAGCTTCCCTCTGCTCCCAGCAGGCACCGGTCCCTGGGCCCCAGCACTGTGCTCCACAGCCGTCCTCCGTTCCTGCACTTAGCTCTATCTTCTCAGGTCTCCTAAGCTCTGGGCCTTTGCAGTTCGGGGATTCTACTTTCCTCAGGCAGATGACACATCACCTTCTGTCATTTGCTAGGCTTTCTTCCCCCCTAAAGTTTACCTCATCCAGTAGATGACACTTGTCTCCTTTCCCTGGGGACAGCTCTCTAAATTTGGTCTGTATGGGATAAGTCTCTGAGAATGCTTTTTACAGCTTAATACACCTCCAAAAACAAAAACAAAATAAAACCTGCAAAACACCAAACATCCATGCTGTTGTTTAATTGTTTTTCAGTCATGTCCAACTTTTCATGACCCCATTTGGGGTTTTCTTGGCAAAGATACTGTAGTAGTTTGCCACTTCCTTCTCCAGCTCATTTTACAGATAACGAAACTGAAGCAAACGGGGTTTGCCTGAGGCTTGCCCAGGGTCACACAACTAGTAAGTATCTGAGGCTGGATTGGAACTCAGATCTTCCTGACTCCAGGCCCCTAGCTGCCCTAAACATCCATACCTCTGTTATTATGAAGTCTTTTTCTCTACATGATCTCCCCAGTTTCAAACCTCACATGGTAAGTTTCTCACAGGGGATTATCAGGACCCCTCCTATCAGTGTCACATAAGCACATCTCTCTCTAACCTCATTTGGTTTATGATGAATCATTACCACCTGCTTCCTCTCTCCCCCAGTATTCTGTTCACATTAACAGCAACTACCGTGTCTTAGGATTGCAGGAAGGACCCCCACTTTCTGTTCAGTTGTCCTTTCTAGACTATGTTAGCCAATTTTTAGGCCACTTCCCAGAATATAAAAAAGAAGTGGAGATGGCATCCAATCCACCCCAATATAGGTCCCAGGAGCAAGGAAGAGAGGAATTTCTAGTTACTGCTATAAGCCTAACCCTTTAAAATCTTGAGGAATTGGAAAGTTTCTGGCTGGCAAGTTTGAGTAAGTAAAGAATTCTCCTTTGGTACCCAGGGTAGGGACAAACATTTCAAACTAAGGTTAAAAGCGGTCATCATTACCTATCTTGTCTCTTCGGACAATAGAATTATTGTCAATACTAGACCAATACTGGACCAGCTTCTGGACAAAGCAGGCTGAGACTGGCTGAAACAGAAATCTAGCCAGTTGGAGGTGCCTGTCAGAAAGAATGTCATCAGACACAGAATCAAGGCCAAGGAGTCAGTAGGCAAGGAAAAAGTCTAAGAGTAGCATGAGGCCAGCATTCAAGGCCACATTCAGAGCCTGAGCTCTCCATGGCAACATGAAAGGGACTGGGAGAGAATAAAGTCTGAGTGAGAAGGCCAAAGCTGGCTTCAAGAGACTCAAACTAAGCCAGAAAGAACAAACAAACAGGGGGAAAAAAATCCATAAAAGTAAACCAATGTCAGTGTCCAAAGGCTCAAACCAAGGGGGAAGGAGGCAGAGAGCATCCCGGAAACAGCTCTGTACCTGAGAACAAAGCCATGCCAAAGACACAATAGGGTTCTGTCTGGGGTTGCAGGGCCAACCTCTGCCCTCATCATATATTCATAGGTGTGAGCAGCCATTTGGCTTGAGGTGCCTCTCCAGCTACATAAGGAGCAGTAAGAGAAACTCTGGCCCTCTCTGGTTTTTGGAAGGAGGCTTGCTGAATCCAAGTCAAGCATAAGCTGGCCAGGAAGTAATTTTTATTGAACTCTCTTGTAATGGCCAGAATACTGGATTGGGAGTCAGAAGATCTGGGTTTGAATCTCAGCTCTGATACAAACTAGCTTTAACCAAATCACTTCACTTTCCTGGGCCTCAGTTTCCTGATCTATAAAACAAGAAGTTTGGAGGAGAAGAGCTCAAAGGCTTTATCCAGCCCAAAATTCTGAAGTGTGATTTGCTGAAGTCTTCTGAGTCCATTTATAATTATCTCCACATTTCCCAGGGTGGTTATTAATAACCATGCTCTGGAGAGGGACTCTGTGAACCACAGGTTCCTAACCTGTTTTGCATTTGTCCTGGACCCCTTGGCAATCTGGTTAAAGCCGAAGGACTCCTCAGAATAATGTTTATATATGTATAAAAATAAAATACATGTGATTACAAAGGAAAACAATGGTTAGAGAGAATAAAGATATATTTTTCCCATCCAAATTCATAGACCCCCTGAAATCTATCCATGATAGATTTCATTACATTAAGAAACTCTGATTTAAACCAAAGTCAAACCAGAATCATTCCATGCGTGGTCTTATTCATCATTGTATCTCCTGAGGCTGGGCTTTTGGAGTGAATCTGCTTTATGGATCATTTCAACAAAATCACTGAGCCCAAGCAGGCTCAGCATGGACCCATCTCACCCAGAGACCCAAGGGCAGGGAACAAATAAAACAGGCTTGTGACACAGTCAAAGATGATTCAGTCTTAGATTGGGAAAATAATAACAAGCCTGTTCCCAGCTAAATAGTATATCACGCACACACACACACACACCCTTTGCATTTAGTTCATGTTGCCATCAGCCTCAGTTTCTTCAGCCAAAAGCAGACAGTTCCCAGGCAAGCTGTGGGGAGGTAGAGGCTACTTTGTTCAGAATCTGGATAAACTTGATTTGGCTGTATTTGGCTGGAAGGGCCACAACTCAGAAACCACACAGTGGCCCTCCTCAGTTCAAGGAAGTCAAAATGAAGTGCTCTGTTTGACAGAATCAACATTTCGTTTTTTTGGGAAGATAAACACCGAGGACTTTCATGATTTCATCCCTAGAAATGCCAAAGTCAGCAAACAGACAGGCATAGAGGCTAAAGAAAAAAAAAATCCCCTTCCACATTTTGGTTTCAGTGATTGACTCTCCTGGTACAATGACCTTCTTCCAGCTTTATCCTGACAGAGTCAGTTGTCCCCACCTCAGGGCTTGCCATCCATCAGCGCAAAGGAGAAACGTACACAAACCTGACAATTTCTCTTAAGCAACTTATCTTCTATATAAGCTCCAAATCTCTAGCGTCCTTTTCAAGATACCCTCTAAGAAAGGGTGGCCTTGTGCCTGGTTAGCAACTTGCTCCAGAGAATAGGTTTTCCTGCTCTTTTTCAGCCTCTAGGAACCTACTGCTTAACTTATGCTTAACTTAACGGTATAAGATGCCTTCGAAGCTGATGGAACAGCTAACTTTATTAATCCCTGCTTGGAGGCACCACACATCAGGAAAATGACCTTTAATCATCATTTCTATTTTTCAATCTTGCATTTCTCTCTCTCTCTCTCTCTCTCTCTCTCTCTCTCTCTCTCTCTCTCTCTCTCTCTCTCTCTCTTTCTCTCTCTCTCTCTTTAAAAAAGGAACATTAGGATTGAAAGAGGGCTCTGCATTTGGCCTCTTCTGTAAATGCCATACCTATATTCACTAGCAATATTCCTTCCTAATTCCCAAGTGAACAATTCCCTTGTCCTGGCCATCTGAGGTTTGGTTTTGTTTTGTTTTTTTCCCAGCTAGGATGAAACTTGACCTAATGAAGTCACATCCAAGTCATCCCAGTTACATTTACTAGGACTTATTTAAAAAACTCTGCTTATAAGCTTAAATTCTATCCCAAGGAGCCTCTTCTTTTCCTTCTATTAAGTATTTAATATACTAATAATTAAGTATTTAAGTACTTTAAAAAATTGGTTAGTCTTGAATTTTCTGTATTATTTTGTATATACTTAATTTTTTTTTCAATTAACAAGTACTTTTTCTCCCTCCCACCTCCCTGATTTTTTTTTTAAGTCACAATAATTGCAGGGACTCCAGACACAAAGCATAAAATATCCCTTCATCTAAAAAGAAAAATGCGATGATAGAAAAAGAGAAGGGGGAAGAAATATTCCCAGAGAGAGATCCAAGGCAAGACATATATCCATCTCTAAAAATTATGCTTCTAATCTCCTTTTGAAAGAAGGGGGTATGAGGGGGCAGTTAGGTGGCACAGTGGATAGAGCACTGGCCCTGAAGTCAGGAGGACCTGAGTTCAAATCCAGCCTCGGACCAAACACTTGACACTTACTAGCTGTGTGACCCTGGGCAAGTCACTTAACCCTAATTGCCTTAAAGAAAAAAAAAAGAGGGGTATGGGAGGGAGAGGACAGCAGTTTTACAGCAGTTAGAAACAGAAGAGCATGCATACATTTCCTTCTATGATTCTCACAAACAAGGTGGGTGCCTTAAATTTGGGCATAAAGATGTAGAGTAGAAGGAGGAGAGAACAGGTTCAATAGTAGCTCTCTGCATAGTGCTGCTTGGACTTCGGCAAGGGAAGGACAGGAAGAGCGGAGCAGTCCTTTCCATCATGCCTCAAGGCTGATGTTTAGAATTAAGAAATGCAAATATCACATGTTGGTGGACCACACAATATTTGGCCATGAGTGACAATCTTTCAACTATTGTCTCCTCTTTTCAGAGTTTCTCCAGCACTTTTACCTTGATCATAGGATCATGGATTTAGATTTGGAGGGGAGAATAGAGGTCATCTAATCCAGTGGCATAAAGCTCAAACAAAAATGGGGTTACTAAACTATGCATAAGAAGCCCTGCAGATGCATATTAACTTAGAAAATGTATATTAACATTATATATGTTCTATTATATTTTATTTATTTTGTTAAGTATTTCCAAATTACATTTTTATTTCTAGTTTGGTCCTTCAGGAGTATTGTGGGCTGCATGTAAGACACCTCTGATCTAATCGAATCTCATCATTTTACAGATGAGGAAACTGAGGTCCAGGAGGTATGGTGGCACAGTGAATAGAGTACTGGACCTGAAGTCAAAAAGACCTGAGTTCAAATCCTGCCTCAGATACATACTAGCTATGTGACTTTGGGTAATTCATTTAACCCTGTTTGCCTCAGTTTCCTCATCTGTAAAATAAGCCAGAGAAGGAAATGGCAAATAACTCCAGTATCTTTGCCAAGAAAACCCTAAATGGAGTCACAAAGAATCAGACACAACTGAAATGACTGGACAAATTATTATTGTTGGTGGTGGTGGTGTTATTATTATCTGGGAAGGAGGGTAGAAAGTGCTGCCAGATAAAGACATAAAGAGATCTTTCCTTCCTTCTTCATTAGTTTTTTTTTGTTTTTTTGTTCTCTAAAATTTTGCCTTATTCTTCTTTCTCTTGCTATGGAAGGCAGCACTACTAGGCCCCTTCCAGATCTGTAGCTATGATTTTTGTTATCCTGTGGCATGGTTTCAAGTTTCCTCAGTCACTTTCCTGAACACTCTGCAGCTAGGCTATGTCCACATAGTCAATATGATGGTCACATGACTCTCTGGGTAGCTTGGCATAATCCCAGAGATCCCAGAAGAAAGACAGGAGAAGAGACTCACTTCTGTCCAAGGGTGCAAGAGAGTTTGCTATTGGGCAGCTGGGGGGCACAGTGGATAGGACACCAGGTTTGGAGGCAGAAAGACCTGAGTCAAAGTTAGCTTCAGATACAGACTAGCTGTGTGACCCCAAGTCACTTAACCTCCATTTCCTTATCTGTAAGATAAGGATAATAATAGCATGATAATAATAGCAGAATAATAATAGCTGTTAGGATCTAATGAGATAATAATTTTAAAACCCTTAGCACAGGGCCTGGCACATAGTAGGTGCTATATAAATGTTAGCTATTACTACTACTACTACTACTACTACTATTACTACTACCACTACCACTACTACTACTACTACTACTACTATACCCAGTGGTTCCATACTACAAAGATGCAGTACATTTTTCTGGACTGATGCTCCTTCTATCAGGAACTACTCTATAGGGACTGTGAAAGATTTCATGAATTAAACAAACATTTTCTTATAAAATATACTAAACTTTAGAAAAAATAATAACAAAGTTCATTTGGAAGAACAACAGGTCAGGAACTTCAAAGAAAGAAGGGGGAAAAAGATGTAAAGGAAACAGATTTCAGTCGTATCAGACCTTAAACTATATTATAAGTTGAGAGCATTGTTGAAGTGTAGAATGGATAATTTTGATTATTTTAAATAAAAATTTTCTTGTATAAATAAAGCCTCTGCAGCCAAGAATAGAAAGAATGCAGAAAACTGGGGGGGGGGGGGCGGGACTTTCATAGACAATCTCCCAGATAGAATATGATTGGGTTGGAATATTGCTGTGGTGTAAGAAATGATGAGCTGGTTGATTTAAAAAAAATATGGAAAGACTTAGACTTAAGAAGGAAGATGCTATGCAGCTCTGCATCAGTGTTTCCTATGCTGATGAAATTAGCTGATTTCACAAATCACAAAAAAGCTAATCATCTAATCATTGGAACCTCAATTAATTGGATCCCTGCTACCCAGCTTTCACCTAATAAGAGAGAGACACATGAAAACAACAAAATGCCAAGTCCAAGTTAATTTCAAGGTTTTATCTCTAAATGCAGCTCCTGGAGAATGTTCTAGACTTGATGCACTTCAGATCCGAATTCTCACACTATTCTATATCTCCATCTACAGTCCTAGTCAGTGTTCCTCATGGTGACCCCAGGTCCCACAAGACCCCTCAAAGAAGAATCCAATTAAATTAATTGAATTCTCCTCGCTAGAGCAGGAAAGTTGACTCAGATATTTTGGAAACATTTTCAACATGAAGGGTTAAAACAAAACAAAATTGTCTTAATCAGAACCCACTTTCTCTTAGAATTCCAGTTAATTAAGAATGTTTTATGGCTTTGTCCTAGTTGTCCATTCCATGATGTTGAGGAAGAATATTGGTTTGCTTTCCTTGATTTTGTTAAGGTAAAAATGTCCGGAGAAGGGAAAAGAAATACAGAGGAGTTAGTGTAAAAATATGTAAGCAAATGATGAATTTCACCCATCTAGATATTTCCCTAGAATAGAAACAACTACTGTAATCTTCTACTCAGATCAAAGAGATAAACTGCATACAGATGTTAAAGACCATACCAGCCCTCACTCAGCCCACCCCCACCCCCAGCACACACAATTCTTTTGTATTAATGGTACACAGCACCCCATGTTCATCCCCCCATTCCCTCCCTGCTTCAGCTGGCTAGGGAGAAATATCATTTGAGCGGTTTCTAGCCTAGCTCTGACAGAACTATTAGAGACCCATTCTGCCTGTCATTTGCAGTCAGGGTGATCAGTTTTGGTCCTGCCTCAAAGTGGTCAGATATCACTTCAGCCAATGTCTAAGCAAATGAAGTCAAAGAACATTTATCAAATGAGTCACATGTGATGCTAGTATTGAGAGACAGAGAAGGAGAGAGAGAGAGAGAGAGAGAGAGAGAGAGTTGGTCAATGAGGAGTATGATGCATTTTTTTTCTTCCCAGTTTTTCCCTTTGGGGGCTTCCGTTGGAAGCTAACAATGCACCAAACCTCAGTGGGCTATCAAGACCAGAGGATCTTTCCCTAAGTCCCCATGGCAATGGCTGTGCACGTCTGAATGGGCTCAGGAAGTGAAGAGTAATGGGATTCTCTCCACATAGACACGTTCTGTCAAATAATAAGCTGGCCAACAGCTTTATCTGCTTTCTGCAGCTGGTCTGGGAAGGGCTGTGTGTATAGCAATATTACCCCCTACAGTTCAACTGGAGCTTCCCACTTTCTCCCTTTGCTTCCCCCCAAACCCACAGTGAAGACGCCAGGCCTCCAAAAGATTTGCATATTCAAAGCATGCCCTAATGAGCAATTACTCTGAGAAGCCCCCAAGTCAACTCGGCTGTGAGCAAACAATGATCGTTGTCAGCTGAGGAGGGCACACCGGAAATCTGAAATGTTATCCTTGCATTTCTGCCTAATTAGCTTTCTAGTAACGTTGCCAGCCTCTTCCATAGCCCGTTTTTTCCCCCTTTCTTTCTTCCTTTTTCAGTGTCAAGAATGACAGCTGAGTGCATCCTTTCTGTGCCCTTGCTTTGACTCCCAGCCCTTTCCCTCTCTCATTGGGGTTTTCTTTCTGGTCCTCTTTCCCCAGTCTCACACTATTAATGGTAATAATGATGACTGGACACCCAGACTATGTGTGGGGAGGGGGAGTTGGAGTGCCAGGGTGGGGAATGAAGACCGTTGAATTCTCCTACGTTCAGAGAGCTGATAATTGTTGTATCATTGGACATACACTCAGGCATAGAGTAGGTATGTCCCTATAGCCCCTCCCCACCCAAGGGGCCGGGCAGTTATGTCCCTATCTCACATAAACCATCTCCTCTCTATGAAAAGCAGAGCAATGTCCCGGTTAGTAACAGCAATGGCAGGCAGTCAGGTGCAGTAGTGAGAGCGCTAGAACTGAAATGAATGGGGCTCAGCTACTTACGACCTGTGTATTACTGTTACCTTGGGAAAGTAATGCTGGGCTTGGGTTTCCTGAGGTGGGGCGCTTGGGCTTGGCCATCTCTGAGGCCCCCTCCAGCTCTAAAGTCTACAAAAAAACAATAAACATTCTTCAATAGTCTTTTTTATTCTTTCTCAAAGCCTGTTCAAATTTATCATCTCCTCTGGTCTGGTGTGGTAAGGTAGAAAGAAAAAAAATTAAGCATTTTTTTAAGCACCCAAGCACTGTGCTAAGTGCTTTACAAATATTATTTCATTTGATCCTCACAACAGCCCTTCGAGATAGATGCTATTATTATCTCCATTTTACCATAGTGGAAACTGAGGCAAATAGATGTTAAGTGACTTGTCCAAGGTCACACAGCTAGGAAGTGTCTGAGGCTAGTTTTGAACTCAAGTTCAGCACTATATCTACTATACCACCTACCATCTGCTAGGGCAGCTAGGTCATCAAATCATGCCTCTGATGCCTATGTACCTGTGTAACCTTAGGAAAGTTATTTCCCTTCCCTGTGCTTCTGTTTCTTCATCTGTAAAATGAGGGAGGTTGGAGGGAACCCCTGATTGCCCTTCTAGTGTTAGATCTATGAGCCTATAAGGTCAGGAGAGTCTCTATAATCCCCCTTAAAAGACAATAAAAACTGGGGCTCAGAAGGCCGACTTGACTTTTTCCAAGGTCACAAAGCTAGTTCTTTGAGTGCTTGACTACATGGTAGATGAGCTATGGCCCTAGCTCTGCTTCTGGTCTCTATTCTTTCCCACCGTGGTACAGTTAGAGCAGAGGCCAGGGAGCAGCGTTCACTTGGACACCTTCTCCCACCGTATCCTTTTCTTTTCTTTTCTTTTCTTTAATTAATTAATTCATTTTTAGTTTTCAACAATCACTTCCATAAGCTTTTGAGTTTTAAATTTTCTCCCTCCCTCTCCCCTCCCCAAGACGGAATGAAATCTGATATAGGCTCTACATATACATTCCTATTAAACATATTTTCACATTAGTCATGTTGTAAAAAAAGAATTAGAACCAACAGGAGGAACCACAAGAAAGAAGAAACCAAACAAAACAGAAGAAAAAAAATAGCAAATAGTATGCTTTGATCTGTGTTCAAACTCCATAGTTCTTCCTCTGCATGTGGATAGCATTTTCCATCATGAGACTTTCTACCATCTCCTTTTCTATCCAGGTAGCTGAAGAGGTACCAAGGTCTTCAAGACTTTGCTTCATTCTTGGGCTCTGTGTAAATCAGATTAAATGCACCAGTAAAACTTTACATTTAAACCATCCTACAGGAAAATGTCAGATTTTAAGTAAATAGGTTAATTTAGCTTCGGTGAATCACTTAAAAATCCTTGAGAGGCAGATGGTGCTGTGTGATAAGAGCACTGAATGTGGAGCCAGACAAGCCTGGCTCAGATCCCAGCTCTGCTACTTACTACCTGTATGACCTTGAGCAAGGCACTTCGCCTTTCCGGGCCTCAGTTTCCTCATCTGTAAAATGAGGTTGCTGGACTAAATTACTAAGGCCCCTTCAAGCCCTAAATCTAATTCTGTGTTCCTTATAAGAGAGCAAACAGTACAAAAAAGAATTTTGGGCCTGGCATTAGGAGACCGGGGTTTAGATGCCTGCTATCATACATGCCAGCTATGTGACTCTGGATGTCAGTTTCCTCATCTATAAAATGGGAATGACAAGCCTGGCAGTAAAGTCACAGGAATCTCTGCCTTTCTTACCACTCCAGGCTTATCCTCCCTGAAGGGCAGCAAATAGAAAACTGTGAGCAAAATGATTCTCAGCCAAGACCACCCTGAAGCAGGAAGTCAGATGCCGGGCAGCCAACTAACTTTACCAGCCTCAGATGCCAACCGAGGGGAGTCTTTTTTATTTTTTAACTAGTGATTACTCAGCACAACTGCTGGTGGGAAGTCAATGTTGGAACTTCCATTTTACAGATCGTAAGAAAACTAAAGCGTATTTGGTTGACTCAGCTAAGACCACATGGTAATTTAGTGGCCAAGCTAGGGTTAGAACTCAGGGCTGAGCTACATTTCAGTTGCCTGACTCAGGCTGCAGGATCACATGGGAGAGGATATTGAAAAGACTGAATGATGATTCAGTTCCTTTCTTTAACAGCTCTTTTTTTTTTTTTTGCTCACTTTTAAGAAAACATCAGACCATAGCACCATAAGGCGGGCACGAGAGAGGCCTCATGGATCATTGAGTCCTACGCCTTCATTTCATCACTGGGGTCATGAAGGCCCAGAGAAGATAAATGGCATTGGTCACACAGGTAGGAAGAAGCGGGACCTCTGACACAGATGCAGGTCTGTCTGATAAACTGCTATGGACCTTCCACCCAGGCCCCAGCCAAAAAACCAAACAAACAAACAATCTAGTGGCCAGCTGTTCTTCAGAACTCAATTCAATTGAACAAATACTTATTGTGACTACATGAGATACAAAGACAAAAATGCAATTTTTATACTACAGAAATTTGCTTTCTCCTGGGGAGTGGGGGTGGAGGTGGAGGAAATAGTAGCTATTTATGGGTAAAGGTAATAAAATATAGTGAGGCAAATGAGAAATCCAGATGAAGTGCTTTGGGAATATTTAAGGAGGGGGAGAATCCTCTCAGATGGAGGGATCAGCGTAGGTGTCACTCAAGCAAAGCATTGAAGGAAGATGAATATTCTGAACAGTACAGCTATGGAGGGAGCTGGGGGGAGGGGGAGGACAGCTTCTGAGAATGAATAGAAGTAAAAGCAAGACACTGAGTTTGTGAATAGTTTATTAGACCAAGTTGGGAGCAATGTGAAATCAAACTTAAAAGGTAGGTTAGAACCAGACCGGGGGCACCAACCACCAATGGCCCATGAGGTTTTATTTTACTTAAGAGGCAATAGGAAGGTAGTAAGGGTTTTTCAGCAGGAGAGTGACATGATTAGTCCTGTGTCTTAATGAAATTATTTTGGCATCTCTGTGAAAAGTGAATTGTAGCAGGGGAGAGATGGGAGGCAGGGAGATCAATGAGGAAGTTATTATAATAGTCTACCAAAGGGGTGGAAAGGGTCTGAATAGGATGGTAGGAATGCGAGAGAACATAAAAGATGTGAAAGATGTCAGTGAGGTAGGGGAGACAGAACCTGTCAATTGACTAGATATGGGTTGGGGGGCAAGGGGATGGAGTCAAGGATGAGTCCAAGGTTGTGGACCTGGGTGATTGGGCGTGAGTGAGAGGTGGTACTCTCAAAAGAAACACCAAAATTTGAGGGAGTACCAGGTTTGAGGGAGGTGGGGAGGGGGATGACAAACTCAGTTTTAGATATGTTGAATTTGAATTACCAACCAGAAATCCAAGTGAAGCTGTCTAGCAGGCAGTTATTCATACAAGGTTCAGAAAAAGTTAGGGCTATATACGTAGTTTTGGCAATCAACTACCTGGAGGTTCAAATTGAATGCATGAAATCAAATGAGAAAGAGTGAAAGCAAGGGGAGAGACCTGAACATGGCTACTCGTAGAAAATCAGCAAGGTGTCAGTAGATTAGAAGCAGAGACAGACAGACAGACAGACAGACAGACAGAGACAGAGAGGGAAAGAGAAAGAGAAAGAGAGGCAGTGTGGTAAAATAGATACAGGACTGGACTTGAGGACAAGAAAACCTGGATTCAAATCCTGCCTCAGACACTTGCTAGCTGTGTGAGCCATGGCAAGTCATTTAACCTGTCCCATCTCAGTTTCCCCATCTATAAAACAATGAGGTGGGACTCACTCAGCCTCTAAGGGACCCTTCTAGCTCTAAATCTATGATCCTGTGTTCCTATGAATAAGAGATGGAGCAAGTCCCTAAAGGAAAAGGGAGAGATGGGATCAAGGGCATAAATATAGAAGTGGAATTCCAGTACACAGTTTATCACTGGAGACCATGCTCAAGTTCTTTCTGGCTTGAATCTGTCAGAACCAGCAGTCTGCATTCAGACTTCCAGAACAGGGTTATCACACCACAATGATGCACCAGAATATTACTAAAGTGGGCAGCAGAGATGTCAACTATAGTATAGCACAGAGGGGCTTATTGACGGGTCTGCCTCAGTGCCTATAAAACCATGGATCCTTCAAATGAGAAAACAGCGGGACTACGTATTTCATCTTCTTTGGTTCAGCACCTAGTGAGGACTAGAGGGTCAACCTTGGAGTCAGAAGGACCTACCCTGACACACACTAGTTGTGTGATCCTAGTCAAGTCACTTAACCTCTCAATGCCCACAGCCCAAGTTACAAGGCTACCAATCTGCATCGGGAGAGTTCCGCACTAGAAAGTCCCTACATTGATGGGGGGGCAGTAGAGGGAAGGGAAAGGGAACTAGAATTTATTAATCACCCACTATGTGCCAGACACTGTGTTAAGTGCTTTACAAATATTATCTCATTTGATCCTCACAACACCCCTGGGAGGTAGATGCTATTAGTATCCTCATTTTACAGTTGAGGAAACTTAGACAGACAGAGGTTAAGTGACTTGTCCAGGTTACACAGGTAGTGAGTGTCTGAGGCCAGAAATCACCTGTAATCACAGGTCATGACAAAACCTACCCACCACCTAGCAGAGTACATGATAGGCACTCAAAAATGGCTTGTTAGATTGTGTAAATATGAGTTGTTGCTGTAGTTCTATCAGGGACTTACTGAAAAAATCAACTTCCAGAGGTTCCCCTGGGCTCAGGACAGATTTAGCCCTATCTCCTCCTTTATTTTTTTCCATCCCTATGTCCAGTCCTGGAGAATGAGGACTAATGACCAAACTGGTGATCACGAAGTCCTTGGAGAGCCTTAATCATTAAATCATTCAGTTCTGTTCTCCAATACCTGAAAGATAGGTCCATATTTTATGAAGACTGTCAGCAAGGGTGGATCTCCAAAAGGTTTCTAGATGGCCCCAAGTTAACCCAGAAGCTTCAGTTAACCAGAACTTCCCATTCCCCTGCATTACAGCTAACCAAGCAAGGTGTGACCGTATGAAGGAAGTAGCTGGTCCCTAGAAAGCCTGGTGAAACTATGACATCACTTGGATGACTGTGGATTAACCCAATTGCTAAGGTTTGAGGGTCCCCCACACCCGCCTGATGCTATTTCCTCATTGTCTTTCGGGGCAGTTTGTCTGGCTGTAACTTTTCTATGGTTTTTGGTTCTTAGAGCAAAGGCACGGAAAAACATTGTCTAACATTGCCTTACTTTTTTTTCCCCACTGCCCCTAGTAATCAGTCAGTCAGATCAATCAACAGACATTTATTAAATGCCTGCAGTGTGCCAGGCACTCTGCTAGGAGACTGTTTGAGAGGCTAGGGAGTGGAGGATCATAGTAGAGATCCTGGGGGGTGGGGACTGGGTCGGAGCTTCATCTCTTCTTCCCCACTTCTGATCTGGTAACAGCAACTCTTGAGCAGCCTCCTATGTTTCCCCTTCAACCAGTCCCAGCCTTTCCATAAAGTCAGAAATAGCTGACTCAAGGAAAGGAATCAACAAACATTTATTAAGCACCCACCATATGCCATACACTGTACTTGGCCTGGAGATATAAATAAAAAAGGAGATAGTCCTTGTCCTCAAGGAGCTTACATTCTATGGGAAGAATGTATACACACACACACACACACACACACATAACGGATAAGTAAAAGTAAATACAGGCTATATACAAAGTAAATATACTGTGTTAGGGGAATGGGGTACAACCCACTAACAGCAAGGGAACCAGGAAAGAACTCTAGAAGGGGATGGTCCTTGAAGGGGTCTTGGGGTTCCAAGAGGTGGAAGGGAAGAGTGACAGCATTTCAGGCATCACGGATGATGGTAGCTGTGATGTCCTGTGTGTGGAAGAGCAGGCCAATTAGACTGGAATATACAGCAGTGTGTGAGGTGGAATAAAACATAATTCACCAGGAAAGAGAGGCGAGAGTCAGACAGTGAAAGGCTTTAAATGATGAACAGAGGAGGTTGTATTTTAATTTAAAGGCACTGGGAATCTTGGGAAGTTTCTTGAGTAGGAGAGTGAACTAGTCAGACCTACACTGAAGGAATATCAATTTGGCAGCTACGCGAAGGAGGTTTGCAGAGGGGAAGGACTGGATCCAGGGGGACCAATTAGAAAGCTACTGCAATAGTCCAGGTGAAAGGGAGGAAGGGCCCTGGACCAGGAGGATTATGGTGTGGGTAGAGGGAAGAGGTTGGATGTGGGAGGAGACGTTGAGGAGTCAGAATCTAGGAGACTTCGTAACTGACTGGATATTGGAGGTGCGGAAAGTCAAGGATGATTCCTAGGTTTCTAACTCGGACCTAGGTTTCTAACGGGAAGAATGGTGGTGTCCTTGACAGAAACAGGGAAATAAGGAATAGAGGTGGGTTTAGAGGAAAAGGAAACAAGTTCTGTTTTGGACCACCTGAGTCTGAGACTCACATTAACGGAATCCTAATAATGCCGCCCCTAGCCCCAATATTCTAACTTCCTTATAGACCTCACTGAATAGCAGGCCCACTGCCCACCTAGCCACTCCAGCATCTCCCCTCCCACCCCCACTCAGTATCCTAACTCCCTCACATACATTTCACTAGAACAACAGGTGGGTCCATGAACTTCTATTCCTCACAGAAACAGCAGGTATGTCCATGTGATAGAATCTCAGCCACTGCCCCCATATCCACTCCTCATATTTTCCCACAGAAATAGCAAGTGTGCCCACACACACAACCACAACCACATCCATCTAATGTTAGACAGGACCACAATAGCCAGCCAATCAGAAAGCAGCACACCAGGAGACCTGAGCAGGATATGGACCCCAAAACAATAGAAGTGGCACCTAATAGGCCCCTGCCCAATAATAGCAAAAGCTGTCCTTTAGGTGAGCTTATGATGTAGAGAGGCTTATTATAATATTATCATATATCATATCATATCATATATTAATGCCCCCTCTTTGGGCTTTGGGCTTTTCTGTATGCATTGTGGTTAACTGCATGTGCAGTTCCACCAAGGCTGGGATGTCTCCCCTATAACCTAATCCCTCGACAAACCCCTCCTGCCTTTTTAATATTCATAATTTCTGTTGTATAATCAGCATCATTATACTATAAAATTGCCTATCTTGTCTCACTGAAGTTACTGCTTCCTCCTGAAACTCAGTCCATTGCAGAGGTGTCACTCTTAGTAAATCCAACCTAAGTTGAATTAGAGGTGATCTGAGTCCATGAATGCATTTGAGATGACCCCCACAACACATCATGAAACTGCAACAACATGGGACTTCCAGGGGCAGATGTCAAGCAGGCAATTGAACATGCGGGACTGGGGAAGAGAAATGGATATTTCTGGGAGATGGCTACATAGAAAGGAGAGTTGAATCCATGAGAGCAGATGAGATCACAGATAAGAGACAAAGAAGAGGACAGTGCCCAAGGCAGAGACCTGGGATACCCACACTAGTGGTGGGCAACATGAGATCCTGCAAAGGACCCTGGGAAAGATTAGATCAAAAGATAACCATAACCAAGCAGTATAATAAAAACCCAGGGATCAGTGGGGCTTGCTAAAGTCATTAGCTCACAGATACGGAAGGAGAATGGTTAAAAACAGTCAACTGAGAACCCTTTGAGGCAGTGAACTACAACAGAAAGGCCCTTGAATTTAGAATTAGAGGACCTAGGTTCAAACCCAAGCTCTTCTGTTCACTGGCTAGGAGACCTTGGGCAAGTCAATGTTACCTGCCCCCATTTCCTCATTTTTTTTAAGGCAATTGGGATTAAGTGACTTGCCCAGGGTCACACAGCTTGTAAGTGTCAAGTGTTTGGTCTGAGGCCAGATTTGAACTCAGGTCCTCCTGACTTCAGGGCCAGTGCTCTATCCACTATGCCACCTAGCTGCCCCTGTTTCCTCATTTTCAAAATGGAAATTATAAAACTCACGCTCTGTATCTCAAATGGTTGTTCTTAAGTAAGCATTTAATGAGTTAATATAGATAAAACAAAATGAATATTTAAACATCAGCAATCATCATTATCATCATCATCCTTGTTTGGAAATGCCCACCAACTACTTGCTGTTTGCTCCTCTATACTCCAGGGTAGGAGTTAAGAGAGGCAGTGGTGCATGGTGAAGAGGAAGCTAGTCTTGGAACCAGGAGGCCTGACACACAACCGGCAGTGTGAGCCTGGGAAAGTCACCTGACTTCACAGTGCTCTGGACAGCTTTCAAAGACTTTTAAGAAACTGCCAAGCTGAACCAATTGAGGAAGTCCCTCTTCTGCTCTGCCTGCTGACCTCAGCAGCTTCCTTTAAGTCCCAACTAAAAATCTCATCTTTTTCCTGGAAGCTTTCTCCAATTCCTCTAAATTCTCATTCCTTCCTTCTGTTAATTATTTCCTATTTATACTGTATATACCTTGCTTTGTATATATTTGTTTGCACATTTGTTCTTGTTCAGTTGTGTCCTGACACATTGCAATCCCATGGATTGTCCATGGGGTTTTCTTGGGAAAGATACTAGAGTAGTTTACCATTTCCTTCTCCAATGGATTATGGCAAACAGAGGTTAAGTGACTTGCCCAGGGTCACACAGCTAGTGTCTGAGACTGGATTTAACTCCGGTCTTCCTGACTCCAGTGCTATCCCCTAAGCTACCCAGCTGCCTCCTATTGTTTGCACATGGTCTGGACCCCATTAGATTGTAAGCTCCTTGAGGGCAAGGGCTGTCTTTTGCCTATTTTTGTATCCCCAGTGTTTAGCACACTGCTAGGAGTGCTTAATAAATGTTGATTGATTGAGAATTCCCTAAACCAATGAAATCACAGATCTAGTGACTATCCTTATCCTATGCCAAACGTGAATGGCCTCCCTGGAGCTGATAACTTCCAAAAACAAACATCTGGTGAACTTAGATCTACTATGACCTTTTTTTGGGGGGGGGGGGGCATGGAAGTGTGTTACTGATCGGTATTTAAGGCAAAATATTACATAGAGAAACATCCACACCTTTTAGGACCAAGTGTTCCTGAAGGAGCTAAGATAAGCTGCTCCACTTAGATTGAACGACTCCAGTGAGGAAACTCTTGCTTCATAGCCCTAAATGAGGCTCACTTACTACCAGTCCTACTCAAATCACCAAGCCCCAGGATTCAAGATCAACACATGACAAATTGGTCAGCTCCGAAGAGAAGGCTCTCTTCCCTACTGGCCTCTACCGAGCCTGGGTCAGAGGCCTCCCTCCTTTGTGTAACTGACTAATCCCTCGCAACTAAAAGTTTTCTTTCCCTCCCCCATTGTCCTAGAATATTTTTGTCATGATCCCTTCTTTCCCCATCTCAATTTGTTGTTCAGTCGTTTTTCAGTCATGTCCAACTTTCTGTGACCCTATTTAGGGTTTTCTTGGCCAAGATACTGGAGTGGTTCGCCATTTTCTTCTCCAGCTCATTTTACAGATGAGGAAACTGAGGCAAACAGGGTTAAGTGACTTGTCCTGAGCCGCACAGCTAGTAAGTCTCTGAAGCCAGATCTGAACTCAGGAAGGAGTTTTCCTGATGTCAGGCAGCATCTCACCTGACTTTGTATTATACTCATTTAAGTATCTCCTACAACTAGGTGTTATAGTGGATAGAACATTGGACCTGGAGTCAGGGAGACCTGAGTTCAAATCAAGCCTCAAACACTTACTAGCTGTGTGTGTGATCCTGGGCAAGTCACTTAACCTGTGTCTGCTTTGGTTTCCGCATCTGTAAAATGAAGGTAATAATAGAGCTTACTTCCTAGGGTTGTTCAGTGAGAATAAAATCTACTAATATTTGTAAAGCACTTCACCAATGTTATGAAACCCCATGTGAGGTACTAGAGATACAAAGATGAAGTCATACATAGTCCCTGTCCTCATGGAACTTACAATCTACCGGGGGCATCTCACGCCCTTAAATGTCAGCCAGGGCACCGAGAGGGAGCTCAGACCACCAGAGGCCAGAGTCCTCTCCTCGGACTCCTCTACAAGTATCTCACCCCTGCCTGGTGCAAAATGACTCAGTCACTACTGGAAGAGATTCAGAATTATGAATCAGAATCATTAACTTTTCTTGGCCCAGGTTTAAAGAGTAAAACCTCCTTCCTTTTACTGTCCCTCCCCTTTCACTGATATTCACTAGTAATGAAGATCTCACAGTCTCCTTTCGTCTACACCCAGGCCTGTGCCATTGAAAGGGTCACAGGCTTGGTGCTGGAAGGGACCTCAGAGGTCATGTAGTACAAACTCTACATTTTCACAAACGAGGAAACAAATCCACAGAGGTGAAATGACTTTGACAAGGTCATGCAGAGCCTCCTCTCTCACCAGCTCTCTGGTCCCTGACCTACCCCTCACCAGTGACCACCACCCTGAGTTAAGAGGGCACAGAATATCCCTAATTCATTTTCTCCTGGCTAGGGCCATCAGCCCAGTTCGGTTTCCTGGAGTCTCCCCTCTCCTCTTCATCAGCACATCATAGGACTCCTTTCTCTCCAGCTATTTCTCTTACAGCTTTTCTATATCCTAGTTCTTCCGCTTGGGTTCAGCTCAGTTGCTTTCAGCTCCTCCAGTGAGCTGGAAGCAGCTAGGTGGCTCAGTGGACAGAATGCCAGGCCTTCCTGAGTTTAAATCTGGCCTCAGACACTTCCTAGCTGTGTGACTCTGGGCAATCACTTCATCCTGTTTGCCTCAGTTTCTCATCTGTAAAATGAGCTGGAGAAGGACGTCCCAAAGGCGCTCGAGAAGAGTCAGATACAACTGAAATGAATGAATCACAACCCCCAGTGAATCCACTCTTTCACCAAAACAATTTCTTGGGGGGAGGGGAATTAAACCACTACAGCTTACCGGCCTACACGGAATGAGGCAGTAATTTCTAAAACGAGGAGAGAGGGAGATATATACAGAGTAAAGGGAAGGTAGTCTCACAGGGAAAGTATTAGCAATGGAAGAGACCTGGCCTGGAAAGACCTCCTACAGAAGGTAGCCAGGTATGCCAGGAGGTAATGGAGGGGTGGGAGAGCATTTCAGGCATAGAGAACAACCATGAAACATATGGAGTCAGGAGATGGAACGTCCGCTATGAGAAGCAATGAAAAAGGTCATTGTGATTAGATCGCAGAGCACTTGGTGGGGAATACAGAATTAAAATACCAGAAAGGTAGAAAGGGGCCAAGTTATGAAGGGCTTCAAATGTCAAGCAAAGAATTTTATATTTGATCCTGGAGGTAACGGGGAGCTGCTCCTGGAGTTTGGGGGTCGGGGGGCAGTGAGGGGGGTGAGAAGGGGAAAGAAGATACAGGGTGACATGATCAGACCTGCCCTTGAGGAAAAGCACCTTGTCAGCTGAGCAGGAGATGAAGTAGAGTCAATGGAGACCTGAGGCAGAAGCGGGGGCGGGGCGGGGGGGGGGCTGTGTGGGAAGAAAGTACATCCCATTGGTGGCCAAGTCTCGTCCTATTTCTTCTTTCCTCCTTGTTTCTGCCTCCTCTCTTCTTTCCTAAAGAATCTTTTTAAAAGATGGTCTTGCCAGTTTGTTTTATAGATACCCTTAAAATATTTTGTTAAAAAAAAAAGTCACTGGATCCCAGGAATTTGATTTGCCTTTTACCCTTTTCAAATTTAAATTGACCCCGCTTCATCTCCCTCTACCCTCCACCTTTATTTATCTCTCCATCTTGACTTTGTTTCTCAGGAAGAAAACACAAGTTTCTGTCTGGAGCACATAGCTGCCTCAAAGCCACATTTCAAAATCCCCCAGTCAGTTGCCTCACCATCCTTGTTATTGTGGACGCAGCTCTGGTGGGCATAGAAATCTACTCCTATATCATGCTCTTTCTAGAGCAGGTTTTGCCTAAGTACTAGGTATAATAGGTGTCATCTCTTCTGGGGAGTATGTATAGGCCTGGGCCCTTTCTGATAACATATGTGCTATTCCTACAGCATGGCCCCTTCTGTTCACTTTTCCGTCATGTCTGACTCCTTTGACCTCATTTGGGGTTTTCTTAGCAAAGATATTAGCTAGAGTGTTTTACCATCTCTTTCTCCAGCTCATTTTACAGATGAGGAAACTGAGGCTAACAGGGTTAAGTGACCTGCCCAGGGTCACATAGCCAGTAAGTGTCTGAGGCCAGATTTGAACTCAGGAAGATGAGTCCAGGCCCAGAGCTCTATCCACTGCACCACCCTGCTGCCTGGAAAAAAAGATAGGCACAATCAGAAGCTTCTGGTAGGTCCCCATATGCTGCTTTCCCTCTACCCCTATGATGGGACAACTGTGTCAAAGGGAATTTGCCATTGGGCAGCTAGACCTGACCACTCAGACTCTAAAGGGAGAGACAAGTTCTGTCCTCGTTCTCTTCTGAATGTGTGGTTTGGGACGTAGACAGCTGTCTCGCAGATGTCCCATGATGGGGAAGAAGGGCTCCTCCATAGCCCTGGCAGCTATAGAGGCTACTTACACATGGTAGCAAAAGTATGTCTGCATCGGGGTGAACCTGAGAGTGGATCTCAAGGCTCTGGCTGTCTCCTCTTCTGTACTGTACTTTTCTCCCCCTGAACACAGGTGACTGAACAGCAATCCTGGGATGCACAGTCCCAGACTTGGTGCTTATTTTGTGGACTTGAGAGGTCTGGAGTCACTGAACAGTTCAGGTGACTGCAAGCAGGACATGCTTCCTAAATGTACAACAGTAATTTCCAAGAGATGTCAATCCACAGGAAGATGATTCAAAGCCATGCCAAAAGATATGGCCCTTGAAGGACTTGTTTGGGCAGCGTAGAGCCAAAGTAAGTAAACGGCTATTTAGGAGAACCATAAAATGCTTCATGTTTTGATGTATAAAATATATGAAAACATATATGATATATAAAATAGGAGTTATGGGTTTCTGTTTCATGTTTTAAGTCTTTGTCAGTGTCTGCCTTTGAGTATTTGTGTTTAATACATTTCTCTTTTGGGACTGAGGAAATAAATAGCTCTACCATGTACAATGACTGCCTTTCTACAACAGACTCTGATAATCTTTTGGGGGAAGACCACAGATAAAAGTCATGCTTAAGCTTGATTAAAGTGATCATCCTTATCTTCCACCCTTACTCCGGGGTGAAGCCCAGAGACAAATGAGAAAGAGACTGTCTCCTTTCTACAGTGACAGGCTCGAAGGGACTAACCCGGTCCATGTGAACTCAGAGCTGGGCCCAGAGGTTGGGAAAGGAAAACCTAGCAGTCTGTGCCCAGCATGTTCCTAGTATATAGGGATGAGGACAGCTGAACACAGGATGTAGGAAGAGCTTATGAAAACCGAAAAATACCATACACACAGGCTGTCACAGACGAAGAAATTCCTAAACACATTCCTGACAAAATAAATATTCAGTTTCTTCAAGGTTCATTGTCTCAGTTCACTTAGGCTTGCTTCGCTCATATCTTTTAGGCCCTGCTATGCCTATTTTCATAGCTGGTTAAATGCCATTTGGAGCAGGCCCAGATGAAGTGGATGAAGTTTGTTTTGGGCCCCCTCCGGTCTCCTGTTTCTGCTGTTCTCACTTGGTCACTTCCCACATCCCTTTCCTCCCCGCAGTGGCTTTTTGTGGTCCACTGGTTTACCCTGAGTCCCCATGCTCAGTCTTGCCAACCTTGCTGACCTTGCCTTTGACCCAAGGGCAAAAGCTCTGGGCCAGATTCTTTATGTAGTGTCTAAATCCTCTGGCCACCTACGGGGAGGGGCTTCAGCTGAAGCATTTAAAGTTGAAACCACCAAGTGCCCCGGGCACAATGAACCAGCAGAACGTGATGTTCCACAGTGCAGGCTCTTGCTTAGCTCTGTCCCCAGTAGTGTTACATCCAAAGTTCCTCATTCCTATTGACCTAGGTTTCGCCACCTATAGATTTCCCTGTTCACTGTCTTGGACTCTGTGTTCCCACAGTCTTTTCACTGGCCAGATCTTGAGTGGGACACCTTCTGCTTTTTACTCTCAGAGTAAAACCTGAACTATTCATGTTGACTCTCAAATCCAGGTTCTTACTTTTCTTAACAGAAACTGCAATCCTTTCCCGAGAGGTGCATCTCAAGCAGGAGGGTGTTGGTAAATGTTTAACCACCGACTGGAGGGAGAGGGGGGATCTACTTAGACATGTTTTATAGTTTAATCTGCATCATTAACATTGTTTCCATCACTTTTTAAATTCTAAACAATCAATAAAAAAAAAAAAGCCCCAATTTGTGGCGTTTGCCAAGGTGTAAATGTGCACACTGAAAATTTAAAAGTCAACTCTTGTGAGCTGTTTGAGATGGCATCAGCTCAAGGCTGCACAAGAGGTGCTCAGAAGAAATGAGAAGATGCACTTCTCATGATTCTTTGTGGAGGAGAGGGACAAGGGGTGTAGAACATTACCTCTCCTGCCAGCCTTGTCTGATGTGTTAGTTTTGAACTGATCTTTTTTTTTAATTCTTTGTTACAATGGATGACTCTCTGGATCAGGAACTAAGGAGGGACACGTTTGGAATTCAATTAAAAATTTAAGGAATACCATTTGTGTGATCCTCTTTTCAAATCCGCATCTGAGTCCCTGTCAATGCCTCTTAATGTCAAATTCATTGAAAGCAAAAGGTATTTAATGAAACTGAGTACCAAGGTAAATAATCAGGAATGGTCTCAGCACCCATACACCAAGGGCCACTGCCATCATCTTCCCCCTTAAATTTTCCCCTCCTCTAAAATTTCCTGCCAGCAAGTCCCTCCCCACTCCTGTCATTCTACTCAGCTGTCAAAGTCACCTTCCTAAAGTACAGGTCTGATCATATCTCTTCCTTATCCAATGAACTTGCGTGACTCCACATACCTACAGGGCCAAATGCAAAATCTTCTGTTTAGTATTCAAACTTGCCTCCTCCCCCATCTTTCTAGTCTTTTTACACCTAATACCTTTCCCTACTTTCACCACCCTCCCGCTCTAGACACTCTGTCTTCTAACTTCAGGCATTTTTGCTGGCTGTCCCTCACGCCAAGAATGTTCTCCCTTCTCATCTCTGCCTCCTGGCTTTCTTCAGAACCCTGCTAAAATTCCACCCTCAGCAGGAAGCTTTCCCCAATGCCCCTTAATTCTAGTGCCTTCCCTCTGTTCATTATTTCCAATTTAGCTTAGCATAGTGCCTGGCACATAGTAGGAACATAATAAATATTTAATAAAAGACTGAATCGTCAAGATCAAAGACAAGAAAGGCTTCATACATACAAAAACACAGCAATGCTTTTTGTGATAGCAAAAACGTGGAAATGAAATGGATGCCTATTGATTACAGAATGGATCAACAAATAGTGATATACACATATGTATATGATGAAATACTCTTGTGCCGTAAGGATATATGAATACAAGGAATTTAGAAAAACACAGGAAGGCTTGTAAAAATTAGAGCAGAATGAAGTAAGCAGAAGCAGGACAACAACATACCCAATGACTATATGTGTGTGTATATATACATATACATATATACGCACATATGTATATATTTAAAAACTTACAGTTAAAGGCAAATGAACTCTGAATTAATTTCAGTGTATAATCTCAGTCCCGAAAAACAGATGTTGCAACATACTTCTTTTTTCTTGGCAGAGAAGGACAAAAAGAGGGATGAGGGGTCTGCTCTAAACTGTTAGATGAGGTTACAGTTTTGTATTCTTCTTCCTTACAAAGGAGGGTTCACCAATGGAGGAAATGAGGTTTTAAAAGGCATTAATACATTTTTTAAAAATATTTAAACTTCTTCAAATGAGACCATAATCTCTCTGAGGACAGAGACCACATCTTCTGTGGTCTTTCCCCCCACAGTGCCTAGCACAGTGTGCTAAACACATGGGATCATATAGCTCAACAAGAGTAAAAGAAATATGTGATGAATTGAATTGACTAGATCTTATCATTATTATTCTGCACATCTACAAAGTGCTTTTTAATGTGGTTTTCCAACTTGTAGGAGCTGTAACATTCAGCTACGTGCCCAGGCCTCTGGGCCTGTGCAGAGTGAGAATACTATGAGCCTGTTAGGAACATAAGGGATCCCTGGCCTATAGGAACCTCCCAAGCCAATCAATCAGGTCAGAGCTTGTTTGAACAGATGGGCCTATCTCTGTGGCCTGAAGGGCAACAGACTCTAACTCCATGAATGAAGGAGAGGGAATTGAAGGAAAGAGAGCTCAGTTCTTCAGAATGCCCTACAGGGCTGGAAAGTGTTTCTTCTTATTCTCGGATAGACTGTGTTATTCCTGAAATAGAATAGCAAAAGAAACTATCTCCAGTTGGGTTTCATTTACTTCATAAAACTTTCATCCGCTTCTTTTAATTGAGGACAAAATATCAATGTATTCCAAAAGAAAATTGTTGCTGTTATTGTTATTATTAGGGATAGAGACAGGGACCAGTGATTTCATTGCTGAAGGGTACTCCCAAATGTGGAAGCTCTCTCCACTAATGCTGATTGACACCTCCTCAGCAATTTATATTCTTTGAAAGTTGCCTAGAGCACTGAGAGGTTAAGAGATTTGCCCAGGCCCACACAACCAGTATGTAAGAGGCAAGATTTGAGCTCAATTCTTCCTGGCTTTGAGGCTGGCTCTTTTTCCACAATGTGATTATTTTTTATTACTGTCACATAGTAAAATAACCAACATAAGTTGTTTGTTCTTAATAACAATGAGAAGGAACGTGGTCTAGTAGATAACAGTGCTGGACATGGAGTTAGGAAGAGCAGGGTTCCAATTCCACCTGAAACACTCGCTAGTGGAGTGAGCATGCAGGGCACTAAACCTTTTTGAGCCTCAAGTCTCTCACTACAATTCTTAAGTATGGATGGTTTTTATTACAACTCAGTAAAGAGATTTGCCACAGACAGTCACAGATGAAATAACACATCCCTAACATTGACTTATGACTTAATGATGATGATAATAACTTGTGTAGTGTTTTATATTCATTCAAAGCACTTTCAAAAATATCATTTCATTTTCATCACAGAAACTATTCTGGCAAGTTTGTCGGCCAGAATATTAGTTCCAGAGGACAGATGATAAATCATGCCTCCCTCATTTTAGCAGAGAGCTATGGGATTATGCATACAATGAATACTGCTTATACTGTCGGACAAGGTCCTCTGTTGGTGGGTTCTGTTTAATTGTTTTTCTCTGTGACATGGATGGATTCAAACAAAGAAGAAAGGGAAGAAAAGTATATGCAGAAATGTCTATAGTGTAAAAAACAAGCAACATCGTTTTTTAAAAGGACAGATTTTATTATCTCCATTGGACAGATGTGAAAACAAAGGCACACAGGGTTCAAGAGACTTTCCTAATACACAGCTTATTATGGGTAAACTAGAACCCAGGCCTCCTGTTCCCAGATTGGCACACATTTCGTTAACTTCAATCAGTCACAGCCCATGTGGCCATATCCTAAAAGAAACCAGAACTGCAATTAGGAATGAAGTGTTATTAATAATTATTATTATTTGTGAGTGTTCTCAATAAATAGCACTGGATGAACTTAAATTAAACATAATTGAATTATGGGATTTAAGAGTTTAAAGAAACCTAAGAAGTCATCTAGTCCAACCTCTCACCCAACGCAGGAATCTTTCCTATAATATTCCTGCCAAATGGTCATCCAATCTCTGCTTAAATACCCCTGCTGGCAGTAAGCTCACTACCTATGAGACAGTAAGCATTCCCTTATTGGACATCTCTAGCCATTAGAAAGCTCATGATTATGTTGAGCTGATGTTATCTGCCTTCCTGTAACTTCAACCCATTGATCTCGTCCCAGCCCTACTCAACCCCAGTGGCTCCCTATTGTCTCCAGGAACAAATACAAAATGCTCTGCTTGCCATTCAAAGCCCTTCATAACCTAGCCCCCTCCAACCTTTCTGGTCTTCTTCCACCTTACTCCCAGACACATACTCTTCATTACAGTGACAATGGCCTCCTGGCTGTTCCACAAACAAGATACTGCACCTCTCTGCTCCATGCTTGGAACACTCTCCCTACTACACTCAGACTGCTGACCTCCTTGGCTTCCTTTACATGCCAACTAAAATTCTTGTTGTTGTTAATCCTTCATATATATATGTGTGTGTGTATATATATATATATATACACACACACATATGTGTGTGTGTGTGTGTATGTGTGTGTATATATTTTTTTTTTTTTGGCTTTTTGGTGAGGCATTCGGGGTTAAGTGACTTGCCCAGAATCACACAGCTAGTAAGTGTTAAGTGTCTGAGGCTGGATTTGAACTCAGGTCCTCCTGACTTCAAGGCCAGAGCTCTATTCACTATGCCACCTAGCTGCCCCTCATCCTTCATTTTTAAAGAGAACCAATGACATCATGGGGTGATGTCTTGGCTTGAGCATGAATTGGAATTAAGCCAGGCAGAGTTGCCCAAAGTCGTAAGCCTCACTCTTCCAGAGTCATTGACGTCCAGTGGCAAGAATAAAGTCAAGACTTTCTCTTCCTTACAATTGTCACATATAACTATGTGAATCTATCTTGTCTCCTTTAAGTCTTTTCTTTTCCAAGAGAAACATGTCCATGGCTAGGCCTTCTCAAAATAAGGTAATCCAGGCAGGAATTCACCAATCACTGAGTTTAGCTTCTGGATGGAGTCATCACTAAGGGGTCAGGCAGCAGTCAATGGAGGTTATAATTAGGATTTACAGAAGTACCTCCAATTCGAATGTACAGTAGAACTTTCTCCAGTTCAGGTACAGTTGGGCACCAGTGACTTTTTTTTTAACTATCCTTCTCTTCAGTCTTCTTGCTTATTAACACCACCAAAGAGAGATGTGTTCCTATTATCCCTAGCTGACACTAAGAGAGCATTTTCTCATAGAAACAATGTTACACTGTAGTACTGAGTATTGTTGTTCAGTCACACTCAGTCTATCTAATCACTATTTCTCACCCGGCTACACTACTCTGGGACTTGTCTGACTTCTCCTCCATGCCCCAGGAAGGTCATAATTGGGAAAACCTCATCATCCAGCACAATTCCATTAGCTGTGGCACTCCTCTCATCCCCGAGTTCTGTCCCTCTGATTGGAGGGTAGCACCATGAACTTGAAAAGTTCCATTTAAGGAGGGAGTTTGGATTAGAACATTTCCTCATTTCTGGCTGCAGTACTCTTGGGACTTCTCCTCCCTGAAGTCTGTAAGATCCTTGAAGGTAGGGACTGCCTTTTTTTTTTTTTAATTTGTAATCACAGGTGCTTAATAAATGTATATTCTGAGTTAAATAGGCTGCCTTGACATCTTCATCATCATTTCTATTTCTACAGTGATGATAAGTTAACATTTACATAGTGATAAAAGCACGTTTGAGTGTGGCCAAGGGTGAAGAGCATTACAAACTGTGCATAAGCAAGTTTAAAAAAAAAAAAAAAAAAGACTCACCTCAACATGTTTCAGTAATAGCATTTTTTTTCATAAAAATCTTTTGCATTTTCAGGGAGCATTGGATTAGAGACAGGGACACTGATCCTTCCAGTGAAAATCACTTAGAAATCTAAATGCTTCAGGGGCCCTACAATAAAAAAACACAGACCTTGAGCTGTAAGGGACCTTGGGGATCATTCTTAAGGCCAATCCCCTCATTTTACAGAGGAGGAGCTAAGACCCAGAGAAGTCAAGCAGACATACAAATATTTGACTTCCCCCAAATCATACAGCTAGTGTCAGAAGTAGGAGTTGAAGCCAGGTCTTCCCTGACTTCAACTCCAACACCCTGTCTATGGGGTATAGTCATCAGTTACAAGTCTACACACAGAGGCTCATTTACCAGAAGGTTGGATTCCACATGAAGAAAGGAAGGAAACAAACATTTATTAAGCATCCACTTCACAAATATGATCTCATTTGATCTTCACAACAACCCTAGCAGGTAGGAGCTATTATTAACTCCATTCTATAATTAAGAAAATCAAGGCAGTCAGTGGTTAAGTGATTCAGTCAGAGGTTAAGTGACTTACCCAGGGTCACATAGCTAAGAAGTATCTGAGTCAGGATTTCAGCTCAGTGACTCTCAACTCCAGACCCAGCCTTCTATCCGCTGAGCCACCTAGCTGATGATCTATATAGGATAGCGACCCATAAGGAAGGCAGCCTGGTATAATGGGAAGTGAGCTGCATGTGGAGTAAGGAGACTTGATTCTGAATTCCAGCTATGACATATTACCTCAGTGACCATGGGCAAGTTGCTTTGCCTTTCTGAGCCTCAGCTTCCTCGTCTGTAAAATGGTCATAATAATATGTATACTTGCCAACCTCACATGATTGTTTTACAGAAAATGTTTCATAAACCTTAAAGCTCTATATAAATGTGAGTTATTATTCTAAGAGATTATAGAGGGTTAAGGGGATGATATGAATCATTCAGCATTTATTTTTGCAGAAATGAGTAGGTAAGAAAACCATATCTGATCATGAGTAAACAACTGTTTTTACACACAGGGTATAATTATGTTTTTTAGTCCTCGAGGCCCAAAAAGTTCAATTACTACTGTATTGTTAAAATGGTATCTCATGGGTAGGTGGATGGGGGGGGGTGTAATAGACTAGGGAGACCTACAGTAATTTGCTATTCATGGCCTTCATCATTTAAAAAAGAAAAGTTATCTCTTTTACAAAACAACACCCTATGACCTAATTATAAATCCTCATCTTGATCAACCTGCACTTAAAGGAGCCTAGAGTTCAAAGCCCTGTCTAAGGATGTAGCAAATTATACAGGTTAAAAGGCCAATTACAAATCATGCCATCTTAAGGTGGGTGTGTATGTACCTTACACATAGTCCAATCACATAGTCCAACTTCCTCATTTTACAGATTTGGGAGACTGAGGCCCAGAGTTGTGAAATGACTTGCCCAGGGTCAACTAGGTAGCTAGAGGCAGACCTGGGACAAGAACCCAGGTCTTTGGATTTCCAGTCCCATACTTTTTTCTCTATACCACATCCCCTCCATTCACTTTTCCCACCATAGCAGAAGCTTGGGAGGCTACAGGCAAACAGAGAGACCGGGCAAGCCTGGGATGCTGCACAGGGGTGTGAAGGATGAGAGAGACAGAAAAAATCAAAGATCAGACATACAAATGTTTCACTATCTCTTCTTCCATTCTCCCTCCCTCCCCCACCCCATATATACTCTCACAGACGTGAGTATGGACTTACTGAATCTTAACCTGTCCTTTGGTATCTATAGACTATTATGAGAGAAAGGTGGAGTTGCATTATATCAGAGTTTACTTACAAACTTGAGGCCTATCAGCTCCATAGCCTGAGACTTTGAACTCCAGGATCCAAAGCCTTCTCACTAGATTCTAAATCAGACCTTATAAATTACAGTAGTGCCTTCCTATTCATTGAAATGAATTATCTCAACATCACATTTGTCTGTTTTCTCTTTCTTTAAGTCAAACCCTTTAGTATTGTCTGAGGTTTGAAGAGTCTTTAATGTGAAGAGTTTTCAAATAATAGGTGTGCCTTCCACTGCAGACCTGTTCCTGAAAAAGTTATCAGTAAATTCTATCTTAGACTGTTAATTAAATGAACCCTACAGTGAAGACTCTTCTACTATAGAGAACTACCCACTGCTCTACCTCTTTTAACAGAATCCTAGAGATCTCCTAGGTCAGCCCCTTCATTTGACATACAAGAAAAACATCAGCTTCCTTTCAGCTCTCAAAGGAAGGCTGTGACTCATATGGCATAATAGATAGAGCTTACAACTTGGAGTCAGAAGATCGAGGCTTTAGTCAGTGACTGGCTGCTTGACTGTGGGTCATTAAGCTTG
The DNA here is from genome assembly GCF_900497805.2 of Vombatus ursinus. NCBI lineage: Eukaryota > Metazoa > Chordata > Mammalia > Diprotodontia > Vombatidae > Vombatus > Vombatus ursinus. The sequence goes on from NW_020954630.1 coordinate 6,402,094, forward strand.
GTTTCCTCATCTATAAAAAGGTATATATATATATATATATATATATATATATATATATATATATATATATATATATACGCCACCTATAATGCTTTGGTTTACAAATGTAAGTAGCTATTTCCCAAGGTCACACAGCTAGTTAGTGGGTTTTGTGTTAGTTTACATGTTTATACAGTGCCTAACAAGAGGCTTTCACCAAGAAAGGGCTCAGCAAACATTTTCTAAATAAATGAATTTCAGGCTTCCATGAAGCAAGTCACAACTACATTCTCTGAATTCGCTTTTCCTAGTACCAAACCGTTTCTGAAGAACTGTACTGAACAGTATCTCACAAGTAGGTTGATAAAAAGGTACTGGAAACTTTCCAAGGATGGCAGGTTACTATTGCTCACTTCCAATGCCCTGAATAATTACAAAATGAGCAGATTATCCAGCTGGCCACTGATCAGGTAGTTAATCACTAATCCACAAGCATTTACTAAGCACTTAGTATGTGCCAGCCATGCCAAAAGAATGGTAGAGATATAAAGACAATGGGCCCTTGCCCTCAAGAAACTAACATTCCAATAGGAAAAACAACGTGGACTTAAATAGGTATATATGAGATACACACAGAACAGAACAGACAACATGATGTACCCTTATAGGAAAAGGCACTAGTGTGAGTGGGGACTAGAAAAGGCCTCTTAAAGAAAATAGACTTTGAGCTGAGTTTTGAAGGATGCTAGGAATGCAGAGAAGTAGAGATGAGGAGGGAGAGTATTTCAGGATAGTGAAAAAGCCAGTACAAAAACAGAGATGGGGGATGGAATGTCATCTGTGACTGGCAAATGACCCAGGACGGCTGGCTGTAGAGTCCAGGGAGGAAGAGGAAAATGGAACATTGGAAAAGAAGGAAAGAATCGGCTAGTGGATGAAATATAACGTCCTCTGGCACCCGGGGCTCTTCGTAACCGGGCTCCTTCCTGCTTTTCTCATCTTCTTAGACTTCACTCCACTCATTCTATGCTTTCTATTGACTCTTAATATACAGTTAGGTACCTAGTGAGTTACTTGTTGTTTCTCCATTAGGACTTTAACTCCTAAAAGGCAGGGGCTGGTTTTGCTATTCTTTGTAACCTCACTGCTCCAGTACCTAGCACATCATAGGTGCTTGTTGACTGACTAAAGAGCTTTTGGTGCCAAAAGAAGGAGTTTTTATTTGATTCTATTGATTCCAGAGATAATAGGGGCAACTAGGGGACTCAGTGGGTAGAGCACTGGGCTTGGAATCAGGAAGACGCCTCTTCAAATCTGGCCTCAGAGACTTACTAGTTGTGTTACCCTGGGCATGTCACTTAACCCTATTTGCCTCCGTTTCCTTATCTGTAAAATGAGTCGGAGAAGGAGATGGCCAACCACTCCAGTATCTTTGCCAAGAAAACCCCAAGCAGCTACATCGCACAGTAGATAGAGCACCGGCCCTTGACTCAAGAAGACATGAGTTCAAATCTGGCCTCAGACACTTCACACTTACTAGTTGTGTGACCCTGGGCAAGTCACTTCACCCCATTGCCTCGCCAAAAAAAAAAAAAAAAAGAAAGAAAAAGAAGAGAAAAAAAGAAAACCCCGAAAGGGGTCATGAAGAGTCAGACACAACTTTAAAATGACTGAAACAATCATAGGAAGCCACTGGAGTTTTTTAAGTAGGGAGGGTAACATGGTCAGACCTGCACTTGAGGGGAATCCTTGTGGTAGCTGGGTTGAGGATAATTTGGAGAGGGGAGGAGACTTGAAATGAGAGACAAATAATCTAGGTGAGAGGTGTTGAGGGCCTGAAATAGGGTGGCAGCTGCGTGAGTGGAGAATAATACATCTATAAGAGATGTTCTGGAGATAGAAACAGCAAGATTTGGCAATGGATTGGACACATGGGATGAGTGAGTTTGGAATTGAGTATGACACTGAGGTTTCAAACTTGGGTGATTGAAAGGATGATGGCATCCTGCATGGTAATACAGAAGTTTGGGAGAAGGGTGGATCAAATACTTAGTTGCTCTCTGAAGTGGTCTATCCCTTCCTTGCAGTAAGGGAGGATTTTTTGAAGTTGGACCTTTCAGTTTCCCTATTTCTGCCATTAAAGTCACTCCCATTCATAGCCATTGTAAGTCATCATTACATTAGGAAGAGCAGGCTTCTGAGGATAAGGAAGCTATGATGGCAGGGTGGCAAGAAACAAGGAGAGATTAGGGATTAAGAGTCAAGAAGAAGCATATAGCACTATTGGGAATGGCAGGCTGGTGTAGTGGGAGATCTTGGGCAGTGTGAGAAAACTAGGGAAATTTACTGATAACCTAGGAGGAAAAGGGGAACATGAAGGTGTCAGTAGCACATCAATTTTGCTAGAACTGACTTTATGTACTATGATATTATGAACTATAAAACCTCGATGATTCAAACTGATTTTGGTGGGGGGGGCGGCAAGAGAAAGAATCAGAATTAGTTGAAAGTTCAAATTATGAAAGCTATTTCATGTGTGTGTGTGTGTGTGTGTGTGTGATTTCCCTTTTAGTATTTTATTTTTCCTTAGTTACATGTAAAACAATTTTTAACATTCATTTTTAAAACTTTGATTTCTAAATTCTCTCCCTTCCTCCTTCTCCACCCTATTGAGAAGGCAAGCAATTAGATATAGGTTATACATATGTAGTCATGCAAAACATATCCATAATGGTCATGTGAAAGAAAACATAGACCAAAAAAAAAAAAACCTCAAGAAAAATAAAGAAAGTTTAACAAAAAAGTATGCCTCATTCAGTATTCAGACACCATCAGTTCTTTCTCTGGGGATGTATAGTATTTTTTATCATAAGTCCTTCGGAGTTGTCTTGGATAGTTGCATTGCTGAGAACAGCTAAGTCAATGAAAGCTATTTCTTAAGGAAATATAATCTGGTTCCTTTCAAATAGCTCAGGCTGCCACAACAGCATGGTGTCTAGAATTAGGGAGGGGATATAGTTCCTTCTAGTACTAAGTCCAGGTCAGAAACCATCTGGAGAACTTCACTCAATTGTGGGTGTTGCATTTAGGAAACAATGACAAGCTGGAGAAAATTCAGAGGACTCTGACTAGGATAGTGAGAGTAATGAAATTCAGGCAATATAAGGATTGGTCAGAGGAACTAGAGATAGCCTAGAGAAGTTATCTTATCAGAGCCAAGATCCTACTCTTAAAGTCTTTGAAAGGTTTTCACTTGGGAGAGGAATAAGAATTAAAGCAGAACTAGTAGCAATGGGTAGAAGTTATGGAGAGACAGACTTTGGCTCAAGGGAAGAATAAACTTCCCACAAATCAGGGTTATCCAAGAGAAGAATGAGCTGGTTCCAGGAATAATGCGATCCCTGGCAGCCTCCAAGTGGATCCTGGATGAAAATTATCAATGATACTGTAGCAGAGAGGTCCTTAACCTTTTTTTTTTTTTTTTTTTTTTGGTATCATGGACTGCTTTGTTCATCTGGCAAAGGCTATGAAGCCCTTCTCAGAATAATGTTTTGAGATACATAAAATAAAATATATAGGATTACCAAGAAAACCAGTTATATTGAAACACAGGTATCCAAAAATTCATGGACCCCAGGTTAAGAACTCCTGCTTTAGAGGAATCAAAGTTTTAAAACTGGAAGCAAACTTAGAGGTCATCTAACCCAACCTCCTCATTTTAAAAATGAAAAAACTGAGGCTCAGAGTGACTTGGGTCATCACAGCTGAAAAGCTTTGCTATTGCATGGCAAACTTTAGCAGATCTTACCAAGCTAGGAAGTCTTTGATTATGGGCCCAGTAATGGACTGTATCTAAGGAGAGATTCCTCTCTGGATTGGCCACAGGGCAATGAATTTTTCAGCAACTTCAACTCACAAAGACTCTTCCATGTTAAGTTTCAGCTTTCTCCTCTTTCTATTCTAGATTTCAATAGACTTTTTATGGCTAGACAACCCAATTCAATCTAATTCACCAGATATTTTGTTGTTGTTCAGTTGTTTCAGTTGTGTTCAACTCTCTGTGACCACATTTGGGGTTTTCCTGGCAACAATACCCAAGTGGTTTGCCATTTCCTTCTCCAGCTCATTTTACAGATGAGGAAACTGAGGCCTACAGGGTTAAATGACCTGCCCAGGTCACACAGCTGGTAAGTGTCTGAAGGCAAGTTTTAAACTTAGGTCTTCCTGACTCCAAACCCCAGAGCTCTATCCATTGAAACATCTAGCTGCCCAGATATTAAGCATCTGCTATGTTCGAGAAAATTGGGCTAGGCACTGGTGATAAAAAATAAAAAAGTCTCTGCCCTCAAGAAGTTTGTATTCTACTGGCAGATACTCTTAACAGTGGAAGTTTTCTTTGCCTTACAGTCATATCAATCAGTCAAGAAGCATTTATCAAGCACTTATTACGTACCTAGTTAAGAAGCACTTACTAAGCACCTGTTATGTGCAAGGTACTGTGCTAAGCACTGGGGACACAAAAAAAAGCAAAACCACTCAGGGCTTTTTAGTGTTATTTCATAGGATCATCCCTTTAGGGCAGGACAGGGCTTAAGAGGTCATTTAGTCCTCCATTTTACAGAGAAGGAGACTGAGGGCATCTTTTCCTTAATACTCTTTTCTCTCTAGATTTCTGAGACACTGTCTGGTCTATCCTGGTTCTCCTCCTACCCATCTGACCACTTCTTCTCAGTTTCCTTTGCTAGATTCTGATCCAGATCATACCCCATAACTGTGGGTATCCCCCAAGGCTCTGTCCTGGGCCCTCTTCTCTTTTCTCTCTATGCTTGTCTCATCAGATCCCATGGATTCAGTTATCATCTATCTCTATGCTGATAATTGTCACATTCGCTTATCTGTCCTAACCTCTCTTCTCTCCTGACCTGTATCTCCAACTACCTATTGGACATCTTAAACTCAACATATCCAAATACTCATTATCTTTTCCCCCCAAACCATGCCCCCTTCCTAAAGTGCCTATTTCTAGGGAGGATACCGCTATCCTCCCAGTCACTCAGGCTCACAAACTAGACTGTATCTTCAACTCCTCACTCTCTTACACCTCCCTCCCACCCCCCACATCCAATCTGTTGCTAAGACCAATTGATTTCACCTTCTCCTGGACTATTGCAATAGACTCTTGGTTGGGTTTCCTAGGGACCTCAAGACTTTCATCATTCTGGTCCATCCTTCACTCAAGCTGTCAAAGTGATCTTCCTAGTGCACAGATCTGACCATATCACTACCCTATTCAATAAACTCCATTGGTTATCTATCACCTCCAGAATCAAATATAAAATCCTCTGTTTGACATTCAAAGCTCTTCATAACCTGACCTTCTCTTACCTTTCCAAGCTTCTTATACTTTGTTCAGTTGCGTCTGACTCTTCATGACCCCATTTGAGGTTTTCTTGGCAAAGATACTAGAGTGGTTTGCCATTTCCCTCTCTAGTCAATTAAGGTAAACAGAGGTAAAATGACTTGCCCAGGGTCACACAGGTAGTTTCTGAGACCAGATTTGAACTCCAGCCTTCTAGACTACAGGCCTAGTGCTCTATCCACTTAGTTGCTGTACCTATCCCTAAATATTTTGTGATCAATGACAGTGGTCTCTTTGGTGTTTCCCAAACAAGATAATGTACCTTTCAAGTCCCTTGACTGTCTCCCTAATTCTCTCCCTCCTATATCTACCTTCTAACTTCCCTAGCTTCCTTCAAATTCAAGTCCCAATCCCACCTTTTCCAGGAAGCCTTTCCCAATCCACCTCAATGCTAGTGCCTTCCCTCTGACCATCATTTCCTATTTATCTGTGTATAACTTGTTTATAAATAGTCTTTTTATATATTCACGGCATTCGACTAAGGACTCCTCAAGAAATTCCCAGCTACTACACTCTATTAGCCTTAGAATCAATTGGCTACTGATGAAAACACATAGAGTCCAATGCATAACATCATTCAGTCTGGAAAAATGACAGGATGAATTACTGTGGAATAAAGCAACGCCAGCACAAAGACCTATCTACGTGACCGGCTTCAATATAAAGTCCGACTGTACAAAGTGCTCCACAGCAAAGCCCTGACAGTATGATCGAATGCTCTCAGAGCACAGCAGCACTTACCGACCACACCAGAACACGATGGAATAGAAAGAAGTCAGGGTCACCCGGAGCACAGAGTACAAAGAACACAGAAAGGAACGGGTCAGTTGCCTCCAGGCACTGTGATATTCTTCTCCATGGATCACTGTGATCCAGGACACTGACCCCCAATCCCCATCTCAGGAACTGGAAAGGAAGCTAGCTCGCATCTAATTCCCTCATTTCACAGGTGGGCAAACAGGCCCAAAGAGGTCACATAATAAATGACAGATCTGGTATTTGAATCCAGAGCCTTGACCTCCAAATTGGGTGCTGTTTCTGCTCCCTGGAGGCTCTTCTTAAATGGGGGTTCTGGGAGGAGCCATCCAATCGAAGAGAAGGGTCCCCACCTTGGGGGAATACTTGGAAAGTATGAATCCTACAGCTCGAATGATCCTTCAGGATGAAGAGGTCTCTGGGGCATAGCAGAGGAGTATGCAGTACACCCTGGGGAAGGATCTATTCAAGTAACAAACACCTGGAAGCAGAGTGACCAGTTAGGAGGCTATCATAGACGTACAGGCAAAATGTAAAAAAGGTCTGGACTATGGTAGCAGCAATGGGAATAAAAAATATGAGAGCTATTGGAGAGAATAAGTGGAAGAAAGGCTGGGTAAGCTGTGGTTACAAAGCAATAATTGATGAGGAAAGAGGAATTAAATGAATGACATTCTTTAGCATAAGAACTCCTGAACAGAGTACTGCACTAAAGGACAGAGAATTTCGAGAGTCAGGACAGGTCCAAGCCAGAGACTTTATAGAAACATGTAAAGGGAAAACAATGCCAATTTGACAGCATTAAGTTTTTAAGAAATTGATAACCAATATCTGTGAAATAAAGTCTGCATTGTTCCCACCACTGATCTCCCTCACACATATACAAATATTTGTTTCTCCTGTGATTATTTCCAAAGGCACATATAAGAAAACACAAATTGCATGAAAGGAATGTAAAGTGTAACTAACTTTGACTCTAATAATAATCACAATGTAAAGGTAGGAAGTGGCTCTACATTGACATCTATAGACAAAGCTGGCCTTTCCAAAACTGAATCAGGGCAAGTTTGTCTTATGTGCCCTCCACCCCCTCTACAGTGCAAACCCTCATCACCTCCACAGCTGGACGACTGCAACAGGCTGCTCAAGTATCTCCCCACTCTAGTCCATCCTTCTTTCAGCCGCCAAAGTGGCTTTCCTACAGCTCAAGCTTGACCAGGGCACCTCCCTATTCAGTAAATTCCAGTGGCTACCTATTGCCTCCAGGAGCAAACACAAAATATTCTGTTCAGCATTCAAAGCCCTTCCTAACCTGGTCCCGTCCTATCTTTCCAGTCTTATTACGCCTTTTCAACACATACTTTTCAATCCAGTGACATTGGCCTCTTTTTTGTTTCCAAGAACAAGACAAGGCTCCATCCCTCAGCTCGGGGCATTTTCTCTGGCTGTCTGATATGCCTGGAATGTCCTCCCTCCTCTACCCCAACTACTGACCTTTAAGTCTCAACTAAAGTCTCATCTTTTACAGGAAACCTTTCCCAAACTCTCTTAATTCTAACCGATCAACCAATAAATCAACATTTATTAAATACCTACAATGTGCCTGGAGCACAGAAGGCCCTAGAAGTGGCTCCTCTCTCTTAATTATTTATTATTTAGGCTGTATATAGCTTACTTTGCATATACTTTGCATCTTATCTCCCCCATTAGATTGTGAGCTCCTTAAGGGACTGTGTTTCACCTCTTTTTGTATCCCTAGCACTTAGCACAATGCCTGGCACATAGTAGGTATTTGATAAATGCTTACTGATTATTATTATTATTCATCTATAAAGCAGCTAGGCCAACTGGATAGAGTGCTGGAGCTGGAGTCAAGAAAACCTGAGTTCAAAGCAGGCCTCAGATACTTCCTAGGTGTGTGACCCTGGGCAATTCACTTTACCACTATTTGACTCAGTTTCCTCAATTGTATATCCCACTTACCTCCTAGGGCTGTTGTGAGGATCAAATGAGATAATATTTGTAAAACACTTAGCACAGTGCCTAGCACATACTAGATGCTTAATTAATGCTTATTTTCTTCCTTCCTTCCTCCAGGCTCCTGGGAAGTGGAACTTTCTGTACAGGTAGGTTGCTTGACTCCCTGGTAAATACTTATGCTTTCCCCTTTAGGGGAGAAGGGACAGTTCTCAACCCAAGTGAGGTACCATAAGTATAGTCCAACAGTAAAGGTCCCTAAGGAAGTAGGGTTCACTGCAGAAGAAAGGAGAGTTGTCCTGATAATTTATGGGCTTAGTGATAGGGAAGGGCAGAGGGAAAAGGGCCACCTCCTTTGTGTATATATAATGTATATATATAGTATGAAGCCTGCTTTATACTAGGTGCTTTATGAGCTTGAATATTTACTTGGGAATCAAAGCCCCCCTTATCTTTGTTGTAGAGACCAGACTGAGATACGAGCTAACTTCCTTGAGTAAATCCTGAGTGGGGGATGGGAGTGGGGAAAGGAAGCAAATGGAATTCTGGTGCTCTTAGAAGCCACGAGTTAAGGCACAAGATTTTTCAAGAAGTCTCAAAGTGTGGAGCTGGTTCATGTAAATCCAATAACTTCTCTTCTCTCTTAACCTCCTACATCACCCCTCGACCCACCCACCCACCCACCACACAAACATTGACTCCCAGTAAAGTACCTCCCCTCAAATTTTACTGAGAAGCTATAAATCATTCACTGTGACTTCTCTCTTCTCCCCTATTCTGTATCTCTGGGGTGGTCAGAGGTAACAGAGAACAAAAGGCTGGTCTGGGTCCAGAGGGCCACAATGAAAGGACAGTTGAAAGGATTATACTGGGATGGGCTGGATACCTCAGGCCAATGCCAGGGACTGGGTTCTTGAAATTTGTGGGAAAGTTCAATGGCTTTTCCTTTTCAGGGGTCCCATTGACCCATCCACCGTCCACAAAACTGCCAAAGTGATATTCCTAAAGCACAACTCTAACCGTATTACTCCCCTGCCCAGAAAGCTCAAGTAGTCCCTTATTACCTTTTAGATAAAATAAAAACTTTTTTTTTCATTTATTGCCCTTCACCATCTGGCTCACAACTTTTCTTTCCTTCCCAACTCCTGCCCTGATACTAGGGGTTTATCAGCTTATATTGGTTCTCCCTCTGTACTGGCCACGCCGACCTTCTGCCGGCCGCGCGCCGTACCCTCTCCTCCTATAAGGAGCAGGCTACCAGAGTCATACTCACTTCCGAGCGAGTCTTCGGTCCTCAGCCGGATAAACACACAGAGACGAGCCATCGGGAGGCGCCAGCACCAGAGCTTTATTCAGAGGCCATCACAGCAAGCCATCACAGCAAGCCCAAGCAGCAAGGCCAGAGCAACAGAACAGGAGCCAGGAGAGAAAGCGTGATCTGACCACGCTTGTTCCTAAATACCTACCTAGCCCCTCCTCCCCAGCCCGCTTACTAGCCAATGATTGTAGGGTCAGATACCGGAAGGGGCTGTCTGAGTTTAGCACACCAAGGGGGAGGGAGTGACGTAGGAGGCTAGGACCAGATACAGGGAGGAGGCATCTGGGATTAGCGCATAGACAGAGTACGTGACCTAGGAAGTCAGACTCAGATACTGGGAGGAGGGGTCTAGGGTCAGTGCTACACAAAGGGACCCAGGAAGTCAGGAAGGTCACAAGAGGCGTCTGGGGATGACGTTGCATATAGGGAGGGGACTAAGCAAAGGGAACTCAGTCCTCTGCCGTCCCACTCCCACGTGGCACCGCCCCTTGCCTCAGGAGCTCAAGCTCGGCTACTTCCTTGCACCCAGCTTATCTCACATAGCACTGCCCATTGCCTCAGGGCTTCTCCGTATCCAGCCCATCCCAGTTCACCAGACTCTGCCTACCACAGCCCCTGCCTCAACTTCCAAAATACCCAGATCTTACCCTACTCTTGCCACAGCGCCCAACCTGGTAGCTGCCAACATCAGACAGTCCCTCACATCCCTCAAATACCCTAAAACCTACTCACTCCCCATGAGCTACTCCTCCACCCCCTCCTCAGCCACATACAAGGATGGTTACCAACCACACCTCAGCTTTAGATCACTCCCACCATTCCTAGCCTTCACTCCTACACAGGTACTGCTAAACAAAGGTAGAGAAGATCACACAATGATTCTGACTGGGTCCAGCTCAAATTTATGTCACACAACCTCAACTGAGTCTCTGACTATACCTCTCTTAACAACTTCCTATCCCACTCTCCACAAAGACTTTTCCAAACCTTTTCATCCCTTCTCAAACCTCCCACAGATCCATCCTCCCCCTGCTTTCTCAGCTAAAATCTTTGCCTCATATTTTACAGAAAAAAATGAGGCCATTTGTCATGAACTCCGTCTTCTCTCCTTTTCCTCATCTATCACTCAGGTGCCTTCTTCTACTGACTCTTCCTTCACCCCTGTCTCACATGATGAAGTGGCATTACTCCTTCCCAAGGCTAAGCCCTCTAACTTGTAAAATCGATCCCATTCTAACCCATCTCCTCCAACAGATTGCCCACTCCCACCCCTGTGTTCCCCACTCTTTCATTTTTCAATCTCTGCCTCTCTACTGGCTCATTCCCTAATGCCTACAAACATGCCCATGCCATACCCATCCAGAAAAAAAAAACCCTCACTTGATCCTTTCATCCCTGCCAATTGCCATCCTTTATCTCTTCTGCCTTTATAGCAAAACTCCTCAAAAAGGCCATCTCCAAACAATAGGTGCCTTCACTTTCTCTCCTCTCACTCTTCTTAACCCCTTACAATCCAGCTTCCAACCTTACTAAAACTGTTTTCTAAAAAAGTTACTAATGATCTTTTGGTCGCCAAGTTCAATGGCTTTTTTTTTTTTTTTTGGTCTTCACTCTCCTTGACTTCTCTTCAGCCTTTGCCACTGTTGATCACTGTCTCCTCCTTGATTCTCTCTTTTTTCTAGGTTCTCTCCTGATTCTCCTATATATCTGACCCTCTTTGTCTCCTTTGCTGGATCCAGCTCTCGATCACACCTCTAACCACAGGTGTCCCTCAGGCTTCAGTCCTGGGCTCTCTCCTTTTCTCTCTCCCTTTATATTTCTTCACTTGGTGATCTCATCAGCTCCCATGAACTTAATTACCTTATCTCTGCTGATGATTCTCAAACTTACTTTTCCTGCCCCCATCTCTCTCCTGACCAGTCTTGCACTTCCAACTCCTTTTCTGGCATCTCAAACTGGATGTCTGGTAGACATCTCAAATCGAGTATGTCCAAAACTGAACTCCTTATCTTTTCCCCAAACTCTACCCCACTCCTACCTTCCCCATGACTCTGGAGGGCAACCCCACTCACCCAGTCACAACCTAGGAGTCATTCTGGATTCTTCACTTACTCCCAACCCCCATTGTGAGCTGTTTCACCTTTGCAGCACCTCTCAAATACACCCTTCTCTCCTCTGACACTACCGCCACTCTAATGCAGACCCCTATCTCCTCACATCTGGAGTACTGCAGTAGGTTACTGGTGGGTTGTGGGCCTCAGGTCTCTCCCCACTCCAATCCACCCTCCATTCAGCCACTAAAGTGACCTTCCTAAATCAAAGGTCTGATCGTGTCAAACACACCACTCCCCACCCCTCACCCCATTCCCAGTCAATAAACTCCAGTGGCTTCCTATTGCTTTCAGGAGCAAATACAAAATGCTCTACTTGGCATTCAAAGCCCTTGACAACTAGCCCCCTTCTACCTTTCCAGTCTTTTTATACCTTACTCCTGAATACATACTCTTTGATCTAGCAACACTGTCTTGCGGGCTGTTCCACAAACATGATACTCCATCTCTCAGCTCTAGGCATTATCTCTGGCTGTCTCCATGCCCAGAACGCTCTCCTTTCTCCATTCCAACTACTGACCTCCCTGGCCTAACTAAAATCACACCTTCTACAGAAGGCTTCCCCAACCCCTCTTAAGTCAGTGCCTTGCCTCTTATTAATTATCTATTTATTCTCCATATAGCTTTTTTGTATATAGTTTGCATGTTTTCTCCCCCATTAGATTGTAAGCTCCTTGAGTGCAGGGACTTTTTTTTTGCCTCTTTTTATATCCCCAGTGCTTAGCCCAGTACCTGGCATATAGTAGGCATTTAATAAATGTTTATTGATTGCTTGATTGACTGATTGATTGATCTGGCTGTAGTCTATTTTCCCAGGTTTTTTCTGTCCCTTCATGGATTCTAAAGTCTACTTTCTGTTCTTCAGATACAATGTTCTCCCCACTCTGTGCCTTTTCATAGGCTGACCTCCATGCCTGGAATACATTTTCTCATCACCTCCATATCTTAGAATCCCTAGCTTCTTTAAAAGATTAACTCATTTGTTACTTCCTACATGGAACCTTTGCTTAACCTCACTCTTAAGGTTGTGCCTTATCCCCTAAAAATTACTTTGTAATTCCTCTGTATATATATTTTGAATTTACTTGTGTGTTTATGTGTTGTTTCCCCAGATAGAATGTAAGCTCATTAAAGACAAAGACTTTATTGTCGTCTTTCTTCTAAATCAAACTGAGCACAGAACCAGTACTTTGTAGGTGCTTAATAAATGTTGGCTTGTTAATTGACTGATTGAACCTTGGCTTCTGGGACATGGGTTATATAGGTTAAATCAATCAGAATATGTTCAAAGAAAGAATGAATATTTGAAGATTTGGGGAACAGAGGGGCTTTCCAGTCACCCTTCAAATCACAACACAGAATTGGACACTTAATATGTTATGACATAGCCTGAGAGATAGGAAAACCCTGTGGAAAGGATTCTAGGTCACATAGAAAAATGGAGGTGTGTGTATCTCTGACTATGTGTGTGTTTGCCGGGTGTAGGAAGATCTATGGAAATCCTGCCTTGAAGTCAGGGTTGGGGAGAGGGGAGGGAAGGAGGAGCAATAAAGAGAAATGTAGATCTGGGTGGAATTGGGTCAGAAATCACCAAGAAAAGCAGCATGCCAGGGAAAGGAGAGAACCTAGCTTTGGAAATCACAGGGAAATCATGCAATGGGGAAGGACAGAAACTGGGGTGGAATGCAGGGCAAAACCAGTCAAGCAAAAGCCAAACTGGACAAAAGGGATTATTGTTCTGCTGCAAGTTGTAAAGGCTGGAGGCACCAACTCAACATCCTCCCTCACCTCACAGAAGCCAGCTAGCTGAGGTCCTTTAAGACTGACCCGGACTATACATGTGGTAGGAGGTCATTTCTTTCCCTCCAATCGAATAAAAACCTCACAGATTTGGGCCAATTTGGAAGGCCAGTCTGTATTTGAGAAAAGTAGAACTTATAAAATACTTTTTTAAAAAAATGGAGTTCTATACTTTTAAGTTTCATTGATTACCATGAAATCTGGCACTTTAAATATATCCTCTATAGAGGACAGATGGAAGCACATAAACAGCATTCACATAGGATGAGTGGACAAGGATGGTCTGTGACATGTACCATTGGAGGGAGTACCTACATCAAGGAGGTTATTAACTTATTATTCTTCAAAGTACTGCCAAATAGTAGAGGTAGTTCTGAGCCTACTTAAGTAAAAGATGAGAAAGACTTATAAATGATGGTTCTATGAATGAGAGGTTTCAGTGAAATTCTTTATCTCTGGAACCCCAGCCTAAACTGCATCATTCATGGCCCACTGTTGGCTTTTAACAATCCAAGTAAGCCCTTTGTATTACTTGCCAACACCAGCTTAAAAGGCTTGGGTAAAGGCATTTTTGTGCCAAAGGAAAATGACTTTGGGCCTTAAAATATGAGGCTGCCATTAGAGTTTTAAAATTATGTGAACAGAACCCAATTTTAGATTTGGTCAGACAATAATTCATTAACATATGACAACCAATAAAAGGTAATGGGCAGTACCAACTACCTATACCTGAAATGCAGTTGCCCAGTATCATAAATTCTTTACATCAGACCTTCATTTGGAGGTTGATAGAGGAAAATGACAGTGATTTGTGACCCAGGGAGGTCCAGGCCCCTAACAAAAGAAAACTCCAACTAGAGTTTAGGACTTCCTCCTTGGAGTATGTCATCACTGAAGGTGAATTTTGTAGCTCTGAATTAATTCATCTGGTGAAAACAGAAGCCCCGGGTAAAAACTGAAGCAAAGCTCTTATTTTGTAAATTTGTCCATAGAATTTTTATAGGCAGTGGCACTGAATATAATTAGAGGGGGCTATCCCATATTTTACCAGGGCTAATACAGCTCAAGAGTCTGCTAACCTAAGTTCAACTTAAGTCTCCCCTTGATTCCATGGCAGGACACATCATAATATAATTTACCTCCTGCCTAATGACTCTCTTGTAGGAAGTTAGGTACTTAGGGACAGATCAGGGTCTCTGGAAATATAGCTACATTTGAAAATAACCTAATATATTTTTTAAAAAAAAAAACCTTATATTCCTTTACAAAGTACCTGCCAAGTCATTTCATTTGATCTTCACAATCCTGACTTAGCAATAGTTGTGTACCCTCAGGGGAGTTGACTATCCCAAATACTACAAAACCTGCTCAAATATATCCATGATCACTTAAGTAATTAAGTAACAATTCACACAGGAAAAAACAAATAGATGAGGAATGCTTATGTTATCCATGGGCAACCACGGAAGATGGGAAATCAGCTGGGTCCAGAATTAGATAAGGGGAGGAGAATTTGTGTTGGATTGCATTTAGGAAATTGAAAAATGCCTTCAATGATTCAAAGCTACTCCAAGATAGAACTCATCTTTTTAAAACCAGTATTCTAGTAATTCTATAGCTGAGATTCATGGAACACCAAAATCTCTGAAGAATCTCAGTTGTGGGTGACCCAAAGGACAATGGAAAGATCCATGGTGAGAACAAATATACTAAAACATATTACCAAGAAAGTTTTGTGTGCAAAAGGTTTAAAAGTTGTCATCCCTTCTCTTGGTAGAGAGTAGGGGGACAATGGGTATGACATATTGCCTATGTTATCAGACATCCAACTTAGCACTGGTAAGCAAGTAGGTCAATGGGTTGTTTGTTGTCAGCCCATACATGCCTAATTAAGATCTTGATGTTATATTGATGGGTTTAATTTAACTCACTTTCTCATTATCACAATGGAAAGTTCTATGAGATAAGTTTATCAAGAAAAGATTGCAGTAGTCAAGTTGAATCAACAAGCATTTATTAAGGCTTACTACATGGAAGACTACAGGTCTAAGAGTTGGGAATACAAATACCAGCAGAAAGAAGGACAGTTCTTGTCCTCAAGGGGCTTACATTCTGATAGCAGGAGACAACATATATAGAGAAGCTGAAAAAGGACAGGGGGTTGGGGAGGAAAAGAAGGGGAATGCCACATGGGGACAACATGGCAGGAAAGTTCTGAAAGTTAGAAGTAGAACCTGGAAAGAAATGAATACGTGGCTGGCCAGGCACTTTCCTTAAAATGGAGATTCTGAGAGGAATCAGCCAATCAAAGTAAAGGCTACAGGGTGGACAATCCTTCCTTTGTTAGAATTCCAGGGGTGGAATGAGCTTCTAGGATAAGGGGGCTCAGGAGTAGAACCTGGAAAGTAATAAAGAAGTGGTTGGCCCAGGTACTTTGACATTCTAGAAAACAAAAGTATCAAAACAACTTTAGACAAAGAAAAACATGTTAAAGGTATCATCAAGGAAAAGTTTGTTCAGAAAAGGAGGTGGGCAGGCAAATGATGTATGAAGTAGGAAAGTTAACACATGGATTGCGCAAGGGCTGTACTGATACCCATGAGAAGTTAAGACTTTAAAAAAGGCCTCCAGGATGTTGTGTAGAGCCTCTAAGTATATTTCTAGGAGACACAAAGAACAAGCATCCTAAGAGATGAGAAAATTTGGACAGGTGTCAATGTGGTCTCTTGAAGAGAGTTCTCAAATTGACGAGACAATAACTGACTTCAGTATAGCACTTGAAATCTTGCAAAGTACTGTAGCATTTGCAAAGAGCTTTACATACATTATTATCTTATTTGAAAGAGCCCATATCCACTGAAGCATTGAAATAACTATCCATTAATAGCTACCAAAGTAGGGAAAAGTCAGGTAATGCTTTCCAAAGATATCATAGAACAGACAGACAGACAAAGACAGATGTGAGGGACAAAAGAGAAGAAAAAAGGATTCCTTTGCTCAAGCAGCTTACAGCATCCTTAAGGAGACTAGACTAACACGAGAAGATTAGAGAACTGATGAGAAACACTTAGAGGAGGAGTTAAAACAGATCTCTCTCCCTTGAGGCAATTAGCATTCCAGTTTATATGTAAATGAGCGTTTCTAAGAGGCTTGAAAGCAGGTTGCATAGAAAATGCCCAATCTGTTTAAGACCACCAATCTTGTTTCCTCCAATTGCTTAGCAAATCCCTTTTTTCAAAAGTAAAGTCTGATAATAGAACCTAAATTAATGAGACTTTAGCCTGTTAAGAATGATCATAGGTGATGAAAAGTATTCTAGGGACATGTGTATAATATTCTAGTAGGGATTTCCTGTTGGTTCAGTATTGCCGTCAAAAATTTTTTGGCCTGTCAGCCAATCTTTTCTTTTCTTTTTTTTTTCTTGACATTTCACCACATGAGAAGAAAAACATCTTCCTCAAACAGCCTTCAGCTTTGCATTAGAGAGACCAGAATTCCTTGACTTCCCCTGCTCAGGCTGTCTCAGAAATATCACTGTTAGGTTCAATGACTGAATCGCCATCTAACAATATTTATGTTCTTTCCAGAACAAGACACACACTCACTCACACACACACATGCACATATAACACAGACAGAGAGAGATGTTAGGATGCTGGCAGAGAATATTGGCAACCTTTTAGTCTGCCAGGGAGACCAGCTCAGCCCCAAGTAAAAACTGAAGCAAAGCTCTTATTTTGTAAATTCTTCCACACAATCTTTACAGGAGATGGCATGGCAAAGGTTGATCCTGTATACATTGAATATAATTACAGGGGCTCTCCCATACTTTATCTGAGCTAACAAAGATCAAGAGTCTGCTAACTTAGTCTCCTCTCAATTCATGGCAGGATCTGCAACACAATCACGTATGTCATCTAGGTAAATAATGGGCTTCCATTTTTACCTCCTTCCTAATCACTCCCTTGTAGGAAGTTAGGTACTTGGGGAGAGATCAGAGGTCTCTGGAAATATAGCTGTATTTGAAAATAACCTAATCATTTTTTAAAACCTTATAATTCCTTTACAAAGTACCTGCCACATCATCGTATTTGATCTTCACACCTGTAACATGGGGGTGGGGTAGGGTGGGGTGCAGGAAAGAGTTATCATTATTATTCCCATTTGACAGAAAAGGGAACTAAAGCAAAGAATGGTGAAATTGAGTGATTTTTTATCTACATTCTTTGAATCTAACTTTAAGCTAGAAGTCTATGGTCCACATGTTTTATACTTTTTTTTAAACCCTTTTATATGATATGAACAGAAATGCAGGCTTAGAAACTCCTTGAATATAAAGACTTATACTTTGGTTCACAAAAATCAACTTTTTTTAAAAAAAATATTTAACTTCCCCCCTCAGTTACATGTTAAAACAATTTTTAACATTTAAAGAAAAAGTTTTGAGTTCCAAATTCAACCCCCACTCTTTTCCCTCCCCCTTCCCTGAGATAGTAAGCAATCCAATATATGTTATACACGTGCAATCATGTAAAACATTTTCATATGATTCATTTTGTAAAAGAAGACAACCAAAAAAAAAAAAGGAAAGAAAAGAAAGTGAAAAATAGTACGTTTCAGTATGTATTCAGTCAACATCAGTTCTTAAGTAAGAGGTAGGTGAAGCATGCATGCCTAGGCCAAGGTTTATCTAATGGGCTACAAGCTGAATACAAGTCAATAACATGATCTGTCTTACATTAAGTGTTTTCTCCTTTGTACATGTTCTTATTTGAGAAGAAGGACTATAGGAGCAAGGGGATAGTGTTTTGTTTTGGGATACAGACAAGACTATGTTTTGAGTCCTGGTCCAAAGTGCCAGACTGTCTGCTGAGGATAGAGTCAAACTGAGAAAGAATTTGATGGTTTTGATTTCTTGATTTTGGATAAGCTTACCAAAAGGCAGAACTATACTGAATCTTGAGTATTCTTTCTACCCCTCAGTATAAAATTGAGCCAGAGCAACATTTTTCTGTCTATGATAAGGCTGGGATATTGGAATTCGGCCTCATTCACTCAACCTTTCCCTAATCTCCACCTCCCCCCTCCCCCAACTACATACCTGGACAAAGATTTGTCAAGATTCTCCAAATCAAAAGATCATTTAATCTTCTCTCTCCCTATACGTGAAAATAATTAGAGTCTAGTTATCACATTAGTGGGGCTCAGCTTTTCTCATTCTTTTAAAGTACTATACTTTTTTGGGGGGGCAAGCCACTTTTAAAGCTCAGATCTCTGTGACCCACCTATTCAAAAACCTCCAGCAGCTACAGAGTGCCTGTTGAATAACTCCACTTAAGCCCATTGGGAAGACCTTCCACAGTTGGGCTCCAACCTACGGAGTTGTGTCCCATCACTGCCAGGCCAGCATGGGGTATTTGCTCTCTTCTGCCTGTATGGAGAGTCCTGGCCTCTTCTGCCTTCATACTTTCTCCTGGGCTACCGTCATCCCTGGAGCACATTTCTTGCATATCTCCATCTGCTGATCCTATTTCTTCAAATCCCAATTTAGCCACTGCCCTCCAATCCCTGGAACCCAGAGCTGAAAGTGAGCTCTCCCTCTGAAAGTTCTCATGGTATTTGATATGGATCTCCTTCTTGCCCTTGCCCCCTTCTGCTATGAATCATGTACGTTAGGGTATCTTATACTTTACACTCTCATCAGAATGTAAGCTCCTTGAGGTTAGAGACTTTTTTGTTTCATTTTTTTTCTGTGTGTAGTACCTTGAACATAGGGAGAGAGATAAGGAACAGTTAAGCACAGGGCCTGTAATTTCCCTGGTACTGGGAACTCTCTGGTGAGGAAACGCTATTATATAGGTTGCAGAGAAGGTGCTGACCTTTGTAACCTACATAGGATATGCCAAAAGTCTTACTGCTATTTTAAAGCTATTAAAACTTAAAATTAGCACAGACTTTTGGAACACCCTGTAGCACCGGGAAGTTAAGTGACTTGCCCAGGACCACACACATAGCCAGCTTCTGTCAAAAGTAGATCTGGAAGCCAGGTCTTCCTGACCTCAAGGGAGGTTGGCCTTCTATTCATTATTCCACACTGTTCCTCAATTGTACGTAGTGGGAGGTTAAAAATATTAAGTTGCTTATTGAATTAAATGTAGACATCTTTGAAATAGAATTGGCTGTAACATTAGTTAGTCCTATCTATTATTTAATAGATTTGGGCAATTGGCTTCCCATCATCACTTGATCTGCAATCCAACAACACCAACCTCATCGAAGGAAGTATTAAGATGATGAGTAGTCTGTATAAATGGATGTCAGGGGCCCTCCCTCCCATAGTGAAGGTAAAGGTTCTTTACCAAATGATCAAACTTCCTTTTTTCTCCAGCAATTCAATTCAGCAAGTGTTGATTTAACTACCTATCAGGTGCTCAGCACTCTGCTAACGTACTTTACAGGATTCAAAAGCAGTCTAAGGTACGGTCTCTGCCCTCTAGGAATTTACAATCTCCTGGCAGGTACAACAGCATATGATTGCAGGATGATCTAGTGAGGAAAGCCCTGGATTTGGAGTCAGAGGACCTGAACGCAAATCCCATCCCTCCTGCTGACTACCTGTGTGACTCTAGGCAAGTCACTTAATCTTCCTGGGGCCTCATTTCTTCATCTGAAAAATAAGAGTCCCACGAGACGGCTTCAGAAGTCCCATCTGGTTCTGCATCAGTCAGCCATGATCTTAGCCCTTTGGGAGTTCCCCAACACCAGGCTAAACATTAAATTTCTTCAGCTGTGTGTTCCTTTCAGGACTGCTTCTTTGGTGACAGATGAAATTCTGACAATGCTCAAGCAATCCCTTTAAAAGTGCAAATTTCAGTCAGTCAATTAGCAGTTTACTGGGATCTCACTTAGCACTTTGTACCTCTCATGCACAAATAACTGTAATGAAAAGCAATACTCATATATACGCCATGCATCCCTAACAGACTGTAAGCTCCATGAGGCCAGGAATTCTGTCTTGTCTAAACTTTATATGTTTCCCAGGATATATCCAACACTGGGCTACCCCTACACTAAGTCCTTAATAAATGATTCTGAAAGTGAATTAAATTGAACTTTAGGCCTGACCCTCTAATTTAAATTGATATATTATATTTTTATATCCCCCTCATTGGCAAATAAAATGTCCCCTCACTACCTAGACAGCCATTCCTTGTAACAAAGAGTAAGACTGAGTCAGACAGTCTATGTGATGTTCTGCATCCATTGATACTATCACCTCTGCACAGATGGTGGGAAGTGCTTTTTCTCACCTATTCCCCAGGTCCAAAATCCCCAAGGCTTTGTAATATCAACACACACACACACACACACACACACGTACACACACACCAGTCTGAGGTTATAAGGACAAAAAAAAACACTTGGCACAACACACACCACAGGAACTCAATAAATATTTGGTGATAACGATAGGTTATGTGTCATCACCAGCATCTACCTATGCCAAGAGCTGTGCAATTGATGAGCAGAAGGCATAGACACTTTATCATTCACCTAGGAGCAGGGAGCAGGTGCCAACCAGCTAGCCCTAGAAACTAAATCCAGTTCTCCAGGACCCCAAAGTCTGCATGTTGAACCTTTGATGTTCTGATACCTGCCACAGCTACAATTACTGCTGAATAGGTTTTGCTATCCACCCACATAATTCCATATAAAACAGTCAATCACACAAAATATGGCACTAAGAAACAGGAAGAAAATGGGCTGAAGGAGAAGCTTCCCTCAGACACTATGAACTTTTTAAAATCACTTTCTAACATGGTCTGTTATAGCTGGGAATTCTATGCAAGTTACCCAAGGGACTTTAGTTGCTGGAAGTGCATGAAAGATCTCAGTTTAATATTATCTCACCTAGAACATAGGCATGTGACATGACCCCTAACGAGGGTGTCATAGCAGGGCTCCAGTGTAGTTATCCTTGGTTATCACAGTGTTCTGCACATAGTAGGTATCCTATAAATGTTTGCTGGATCAGATTAACTTTTAAATCACTGATATACTTTTCCTGGGAAAAGCAACTGACAAAGCAGTTTGAGGCAGACGCCACTGCAGAACTTGTTTTTGACTGTTTTAGATATTGTATAACAATATCTCAAACTTCCTCTAGAAAAATGCAGCTAGAATTTTTGAAACTTAAGCTGCAGCCAGTCAGCTCCTTCCTTACACTTTACCCACATCCAGGCAATGACATACTTGGAGGCCATGAAGGCAATTATGTTTAAGGGAAGAAAAATATCACGACTGGGGGCCTGAGGGTTTTATGTTTTTCTTTCTTTCTTTCTATTACTTCCTCTCTCTCTCTCTCTCTCTCTCTCTCTCTCTCTCTCTCTCTCTTATATTTACAAGGAAAAACTGTTTCCTTCCAGGAAAGTCATTCCAAATTGGGTCAAAGTTGAGTAGCTATACCTCTAGGCTCTAGTTGAAGTGCAAAGTAGGATTAAGAGGTACTTTTATGGACTTTCACTGAGGTCCAATCACTCCCTTTCATATTCAAAAGGGCACAGAATAGATAGGATGAAGCCAAAATGGAAGGAGCAAGAAACAGCAGCCAACAGACATGGCTGCTTTCCCTGTGAATGAATCTATGGAGTCAGAGGAAAAGAATCATCTTACCTTGCTCCTCTGAATATCCCCACCGTGGAGAAAAGACCTCTTCTGCTTCAGTGGTCTTAAGTCAGTAAAATCTACCGTGAGCCCTCCTCTGTCTGATGGGCACACTCGCCTATGTTCAGGGACCTTGCTCAGGGCCTTCCTGTCACTCATGGCCCCTCCACTGAAGCACTCTACCTGATCCTGTTCTCTTTTGGTAGACTCTGGTCCTCTTCCTCTTCCCTCTTCTCCATCAAAACTTAGCTCTTCCAGGTCCCACCTCCTCATGCTCCTGTTCTTTGCTACTTGACAGCTAGTTCACATTGGGAAAGAACACTGAGTTAGATGACTAGGCCTGGCTCCGCTTCTAAATATTCATGGGATCCCAAGGCTCCTGTGGACCAGTCCTCGATTCCCTTAGTCAAATGAGCTGACTGTGTTACATGATGTCTAAGGTCTCTCTCAACGGTGACCCCATCAGCTTCCAGGGGTTCAGTTATCTCTATGAAGAATCCCAGATCTATAGAATCCGCCCTCGTCTCACTCCTGAGCTATGGTCTTGCATTGCCAACTGCCTTTTAGACATTTTAAACTAGATTACTCATCTCAGACTCAAGGAGTTCAAAACTGAGTTTATTATCTTTCCCCTTAAAGCATTTTCCAGATTTCCCTCTTGCTATTGAGGGCACCATCATCTTCCTAGGCCCCCATGCCTACAGCCTCAGTGTCATCCTCAACAACTTGCTCTTGCTCTTAACAGCTAATCTTCAGCTAAATCGTGTCATTTCCACCTTCATGACATTTCTCATCCACTCACAAACCACCATCCTAGTTCAGGCCCTCATCACCTCTTGCATGGACCACTGCTACAGTCTTCTAATTGGCCTCCCTCATTCAAACATTCCCCCACTTCAACCAGTCTTCTACTCAGCTGCCAAGGTGATTTGTCTAAAGCCCAAGTCTGACCATGTCACCCTTCCCTGCTCAAAGAACTCTTGGAGTGACCTCAAAGATCAAATATAAACTCTGCTGTGTGGCATTCAACATTCTCCATAACCTGGCCCCTTCCTTTCTATTCTTCTTACACTTTACCCCCTCCACGCCACCATTCCTTCCACAATACCACTGCACCGCCATACTGGATCCTTCTCTCATGTGACACCAACACTGCTCTGCACCTCTGTGGCTTTGCACTAGCTGCACCCCATGCCTGGAATGATGCTCGGTTCCCCTCTGGCTCTTAGCTCTTCTGGCCTCCTTTAAGACTCAGCTCCAACCCCACCTGTACAGGAGGCCTTTCCCACTTTTCCCTAAGTGCTGTCCCCTCTGAGATTACCTTCCATCAACTTTGTATCTAACTTTTATGCACCTTGCTATTGATGGGTTTTCTCCCCAACTCTTGAAAGTAGGGACTATTTTTGCCATTCTTTATATCCCATTCTTAACATAGAGCCTGATAATAATAACACCTTTTTATAGAATTCTTAGGCCTAAAAATGAACTTGCTTCACAAGAACCCCGAGAAGTAACTCAACTATTGTTATGTCCATTTTACAGAGGAGGAAAATGAGGCCCACAAAGGTGAAGTGACTTCTCCAAGGTCACATAGAGCATTGGGTCACAAATGTAAAGCTAGAAAGGACCTCACAAGCCATCTAATACAACCCATACATTTTACAGTTGAGGAAACTGAAGCTGAGAGGTTAAGTAACTTGCCTAAGGCCATACAGGTAGCCAGGATTTCAATCCGTGTCTTTTCACTCCAAATCTAGTTAATGAGTATTAATATATTAATACATCAACCCATTAACAGGGACCTTGAGGAAGCACAGGATCTTAAGGAGTAGCTTTTAATGGTTGTAAGTTTGAGCGCATGTATTATCTATATCTGATTACTTTTCATCTCAGGGAAGGGGTGAGGAGGGAGGGATAGATTTTGGAATTCAAATCTTTAAATAAAAATGTTAAAAAATTTTAAAAAAGACTAAAAATAACTCAAGGAGGTTGAAGACAGAAAGTTACCATATTCCAAAATATTCTTAGTAGCACTTCTTGTGGTAGCAAAAAATTAGAGACAAAGAGGGTGCCCATCAGTTGAGGAATACTGTAAATATTGTGCAATATGAATGAAACTGAATATTATTTATAAGGAAATTGAAGGGTTCTGAGGAACATGGAATGACCTGTATGAACTAACACAGGGCAAAGTAAACAGAATGGAGAACAATATACATGACTATAATATGAACCAAAGAACACTAAAAAGAAGTCAAACTCTAATTAATTATAGTAGCTAATCTCAGTTTTGGAAACCTAATGATAAAATACAATTTCCTCTCAGTAGAGAGATGGTGGACTATGGATATAGAATACAGTACATATTATCAGCCATAGTCATTGTGGATTTTGCTTAAATGTTTCTCATTGTTATAAGGGAGAGTTAAAGGTGTTTAAAGTATAAAAAGGTATCAATAAAACTCTTTAAAAAGAATGACTAGGTGTGCCCCACTTCCCCTTGTATCTTGGGGCTATCTGAATGTCATTTACATTTAGAGAGAGAAAATGGGTAACCTCTTAATCAGTTTGCTCAAGGTTAATTTATTATGACTCTAGTCTGGAGAAAAGATAAGTAATCATACATCACTAGGGGCATATCCTCCAAGTATGGAGTGGGTTTAGGTAAAATGAACATTGTCGTGGAGTAGAATTGCTACATATTGATAGCATGACATAGTGGATAGAAGGCCAGTTTGGATACAAGAACACTGAGTCTTGAAGTCAAAGTACTGCCTGTGATACTTCCTAGCTGGATTACCATGGCCATGTTACTTAATTTCTCAGTACCTCAGGCAAACAGCAAAGGCTATAAATCACAACATTGTCTACCTGTGGAGGTAGAGAGCATTTCTACACCAGGAATTTGCTACACAGATGAAATCACAGGTCTGAACCATTCTTTCTCTCTCCTTCCCCTACCCCACAGAAAACTCATAAATTTCTAACAGTCCATCAACTGTTACAGCAAATTACAATCAGTGAGAATTTAAGTATCTACTGTATACCTCAACATATCCTCTGACAGGTGGGTGGGGAACTAACAGTGCAGGGATTATTAGATTGGCCTCATGTGTCCCAAAGCCAAGACCAGTGCTATCCAAAACTGTGAAGTAGGCCAAGTTCATCTTTGCTACAGAAACCTTTCCCCCCTCTCCTGTCTATTTACCCTCACCTACCAGGCATCTTATTTATAGTTTATTTTCTTCTCACAGAAGGCAGTGTGGGGCAGTGGCTAGAGAACTGCTCTCAAAGTCAGGAAGACCTGGGTTCAAGTCTTGCCTCTGACATATACTGGCTGTGTGATCTCTCAGTGATGCTAGGCACCTAATACAGAGAAGGTGCCACCCTCCATTGGTGTGAAGAGTTTCCTCAGTGGGCATGTTCCGATCTATACCAAGGAAATCACAGGCCCAGTCCCCATCCACAGGGTTGTTTGTTCTCCGCAACAAAGTGTTAGCTGACGTTGCTGGGCTATTACTCTCTGCATTTGCCACTTTATTGGGATTTCCCAAAGAAAGGAAAAGCATTAAGATCCAAACAGTGTCTAATGGGAATTTCTGGTTCAATGACATGAGCTGTTTGTAGGTGGGCTCCCTCCCCAGCCTCCTTCAAGTCACACTCCTTATTTCCCAGAGCTAAGACTAGAGATCATGCCTGCTGCTGCCGAACTCTCAGTGTCACCTAGTGCAAGCCATTTGATGTCTAAGAACTTGGAAGACCACATCTGTAAAAATGAGGAGTTTGAACTAGGTGGCCTCCAGAGATTCTTCCAACTCCCGGATTCTATGTTCTATTATCACTTCCCAGAGTCATGGATCTACCATATGCAGTTTCCATAGACTGAACCGGGGCAGATTAAGTCTATTAAATAGCAATTTCTATGTGTCTGGAATGGTGCTATGTATGGAAGGGATGGAGGAGAGCAAGAAGAGAAATAGGGAAATAACATACAAGAGAATCTAGTTAAGGACATAAATCTAGTTTATGAAATCATGTTATCTCCCTCCAACCTAGGAAAAGTCAAGAATTATCTCTTCCTAGTTTAGCTTGTTATCAGTTACCTGAAGTTCTCAGCATTACTGCCATCCCTTACTAAGGGCTAACCATGATACCACTCTGTGCAAATGAGCATATGAAACACTAAGGGAATAAGATGTGACATAGTTTTGAAGAGGATCATGGGAGAGGAAGAATCATGGGATACTACCCCACCCAAGGTATGGCATCATAGTGGGGCACCCTGAGTATCTGAGATAAGGGCACTATGAACTAGGGGAGGGATGGTGGTGGAAAAGAACATTAAAAAGGGGAATTGTGAAAAGACACTAGGGACTAACTTGGCCTATTTTGCAATTTTACTTAAGGTTGGCCCCACTCACAGTCCTACATGGTATAAGATGCTGTTGTTGGTTGTCCTTCATTTTCAAAAAGGACCCAAGACATCACGGGGTGATATCTTTGTTGTGGTTTCATGGTGTGTTGTGGGGTCATCTCAAAAAAATTCACAGACTCAGACCATCTCCAACCCAAACAAAGGCATTCATTGAGAGTAAGGCCTCTCAGAAACAGGCTGAGTTCCAAGAAGGAACTGGCAACTTTAGCAAGACAAGACAGGCAATTTTATAGTGTAATGATGCTAATTACACAACAGAAATTATGAATATTAAAAAGGCCAAAAGAGTTTGTGACAGGATTGGGTAATAGGGAAGGGGTCCCAGCCTCAGTGGAACTGTGCATGTGATTACCCACAATGAATACAGAAAAACCCATTGGAAGAGCATATATTATGATAATGATATTATAATAAGCCTCTCTACATCATAAGTTGACCTGAAAGGCAGCTTTTGCTTAGGGAAAGTTCCATCTATTGTTTTGGGGTCCACATCCTGCTAGGACATCCTGGTGGTGCTACTTTCTGATTGGCTGGCTGTTGTGGTCCTGTCTGAGATTAGATGGATGTGGTTGTGGTTAAGTGCATGGACACACCTGCTGTTTCTGTGGGAAATACGAGGAATGGGCCTGGGTGTAGTGGCTGGAATTCCATACAATGGACATGCCTGCTGTTCTAGTGAGGCAGTGAGGCATATATGAGGAAATTAGGATATTGAGTCGGGGAGGGGGGGGCAGTGGCTAGGTAGGGGTAATTGGCCTGCTGTTCAGTGAGGCCTATGATTGAGTTTGAGGGCCTGTGGTGTGGCTAAAGCCAGACTGGGTGGTTAAATCAGGACATGCCTGCTGTTCCGAGAGGCCCATAAGGAAGTTAGAATATTGGGGCTAGGGGCAGCTTTATTAAGGATTCCACCATCTTGACTCCTGGGTGAATTGGATTTAAATGAGGCAGAGTTGCATGACATTGTCAGCCTTATTTTCTCTTCCAGAGTCATCAAAATCCAGTGGCAAGACAAAAGTCAGGACAACTGGCGATGTTCCAGAATGTAGTGGATGGGGTCTTTGATGTCTGACCAAGCTCCAAGTGTTCCACAGCACCTGCTTCAGCAGCCTTCACAGCTGTTGGAACAAATTGTTCTCATCGGCCCATTCTGCTAGAGGAAGTCTTCACGAGTTTGGGGTAGACATACCCCTAACTCACCAATGGGTTTGAGGCCGGTCGCTTATGGTTTACCAAGGTGTGGCTGCTGTGCACGCTACAGCTTTGTGGGGCCACAGGTGAGAGCTGACACAGATACTGCTGTGGACAACAAAAGTGGATAAGCAGCCCTGAAAAGGGCTCAGCAAGTCCTCACACCAGAAGTGCTTGTCCTCTTCAACACCCCTTGCTCCTATGGCATAAGATAGTGGAATAAGAATGCCCTATACTTGCTTGGAAAAATTGGAGGTCCATTCCTTGATTTGCTCAAGGGGTGTGGTAAATAAAATAAAAGCTGAAGTTTGAAATGAACTTCTTTGTGCTCTCTCCCACAACCCACGATGGGATATCCTGCCTTTGGGACAGAATTATTGGGGCATTGACCAAAGAAGACCATTTACTCTTGGAGGTTCAGCCAAGTCTTTTGACAAAATGTTGTGTGATTCAGAATTTCTAGGGTGACATAACATCTTGGGCCAGTATGTTTGCTGTGGTTAGGGTAACGCCCAACAGCATTCAAAATACACTCTGATTTTGGATTTAACTTATTAAGTTAGAAGAACTGTTACACAACTGAAAGCAGATAGGAATAAGCAGATTAGCAATCAGCCCAGGTACCACCAAGTAAAATTCAGGGTGAACCAAAGGGCAACTAGGGAAAACAGGTAACAAGTACAATTTCTGAATTTTCTACAAGTCAGTGCACTGATAGAATCTGGACGAACACCCACAGCTCAGAAAGAGGCTTACACTGCTGCCCCAGCTCAAATTT
Organism: Vombatus ursinus; assembly: GCF_900497805.2. Classification (NCBI taxonomy): domain Eukaryota; kingdom Metazoa; phylum Chordata; class Mammalia; order Diprotodontia; family Vombatidae; genus Vombatus; species Vombatus ursinus. Next base: position 6,430,519 of record NW_020954630.1, read on the forward strand.
CATGAGTGAAGTCATGCAAGGGAATGAGCAGGGTAGACACCTGGGGAGAGAGAATGATTCACTGTGTCACTCCTAAAAGCAGTGTTCTCAAACACAGAAGTCTGCATTTGTCTTTACCCTTGAAGGTAAAGACAAACTATTCCAAGGGGGCTGGGTTCAACGTTCCCTCTGCCTTGTCCAAAGAACTCCTAATGAGTGGTACATAGTGAGCCTTGCTGCAAATTTTTAAAAAGAAAGAGGTAATTATGGAGGAGTGGGAAGCATAATTTTGAAATAGTGCCCTAAAAAATGCACACTCTGAAATAAATAACCTATTGCAACATCAACATAGAAGAGGAGAACAGATCATGTGTTTCATTCTCTAACCTTTAGCCTGCATGTTAATTTCCAATTTGCAGCAGTTATGGAGAAGTTGCTGACCGTATTAGAGATGTGAGAGCATTAACAAAGCTGTCACTGTGAACCCACAAGCAGTTGCAAAATTAATTTTTCCTTCATTAAGAATATCCTAATTTGCATGATTAAAATGTCATACTAGATAAACACATGTGGCTATAAATTGAATCACTGAACAAAAATGCCACCTGCTGAGCAGAAAGAATAAGACAAATAAATGACTTGCCACAGTTAAATGAGCATGAGATAATGTATTCCTTCAAAACAATATTCGAAATACTTGAAATTTGCCTTTACTGGACTAAACATTTGAGGAAAACTAGAGAGACAAGCATTAAAGAATGTTTATGTCAAAAGATTAGCTCCTGGACGTACACAAATAGCTAGTGTTAACAAATCTCAATTTTGAAAATTGCTTTTACACAATTTCTTTTGCCTGCTCTCCATTCTACCCTGCTGCACAGCTCTTCCCGGTCAACAACGAACTAGGACTTTGGTCCTGACTTGGAGCAAGCGTGTCCTTGTCCAAGTTCAGAGGTGTGTTGTTGTTGTTCAGTTGTTTCAGTCATATCTGAGACTGTGACTCATTTGGAGTTTTCTTGCAAAGATACTGGAGTGGTTTGTCATTTCCTTCTCCAGCTCAGTTTACAGATGAGAGAACTGAGGCAAACAGGGTTAAGAGACTTGCCCAGGGACACACAACTAGTAAGTGTCTGAGGCCAGATTTGAACTCGGGAAGATGAGGGCCCCATATATATATATGGACATACATACACACATATATATATACACATATAGGAAAGAACACTATGTTGGGAGCTGAGACCTTTTTTAAATTGTGAAATGGTTTTATTAAATAACCTCTGAAGTTCCTTTGAGCTCTAAAATTCCAGATTTGAGGCATTTCTTTTCAAATATCTCCTTTGATACCATTCATGTGTTTAAAACCCCTCAACATTAGTCAGTAGTGCAATATAGCAACTAGAAAAAGATACGATCTTGGGCTGCATTAAGAGAGTAGTGTCCAGAATGAAAGAAGTAACAATCTTGCTGTACTTTGCCTTATTCAGACCCTCTATGGGATGCAGTGTTTAGTTCCTGGCATCACATTTTAGGACAGGATTCAGAAGAGGAGCAGCAGAATGGAGAAAGGCTTTGAGATCTGGTCATATGAAGATCAGGCGAACAAACTGGAAATATTTAACCTGGAGAAAAGAATCCAGAGAAAGACATGAGAGCCATCTTCAAGTATTTAAAGGGCTGTCAGGATTAGGCTTTTTCTGCATGTTTCTAACAGGCAAAACCACTGTACAATGGGTATAAAGAATAAAGAAAGCAGGTTTGGGTTTGGCATAAGGAAGACGTCCTGATGGTGTGGAATGGAATTAGTGTATTCTTCCTCATTTGAAGTATCAAAACAAAGACCAGATGACTTCTCATTAGACATATTACAGATTGGAATCTAAGTCTAATACTGGTTGAAACAGAACTTTCAGCACCCTTCTAACTCTGTGATTGTGTGATAAAATCAAAATTCCTTAACCAGGTATTCAAAGCCCTCCACAATCTTTTATTTCCAGCCACTACTCTCCCACAGTAACTCTCTTCCAACCCAAAGAATCTATTCACAGGTCCTAATGTTCTCTTGCCTCCACATTTTTTCATGACCTTTCCTGGGGCTGAAATGTTCTCCTTTCCACCCAATCAAATCCCTTTAAGACACAGCTCAAGTTCCCTGCCCCACTAATCTCATCATGTGTTGGCACCAGAAAGTACATTTTGTCATTTGACTCTCTTGTTGTTTAGGGCCTTCCCCAGTCATCCTGATCTATATTTTGCCACTGGACCCAGATGAAACATCACAAGATATCTTGGGGTTTATAGGCTAGATTTTTTTCTTCAGAACCATGCCTTAAACCCAAATCACCCTGGCTCTCAATGATTAGCCAACAATAGGTCCCAGGCCAAGCCCCACTTAGTCATTGTTTGGACCGTTTCAGAATGAATGTAAATAGCAATTGTTTCTGTTTTGGCCTGAAACCCGGAGTGTCTTTCCCTTCCAACTTGCTGTTTTTGTTTTTTACTGGGTAAAGAGGTCATCTTTTGCCTCCTTTCTTACCTAGCCTTAATCACTTAATGGGTGTTGCCTCAGTCAAACTGAGACCTGTTAAAGACCTTAGCTTAAAAAGGCCAAGGTCTCCCACTGCATCCAGGGCCATGTGCAGTCGCCCTGATCTATATCTCGCCACTGGACCTAGATGGCTCCAGAAGAGAAAGTGAGGCTGGTGACTTTGCACAGCCCTCTCTCACTGATATCCAATTCACTCGCATGTCATGGCATCACCTCCCTGATGTCATGGTCCTCTTGGAGAATGAAGGACAAATAACACCAACTCTTGTTGTTATATATATCCTGTCTTTGTAACTATATAGTATATAGCTCCTTAACACAGTAAGCTTCATTTACAAAATTCTATCGACATTTATTGAAGAATTTTCAGGTATTTGGGGTTTTAAAAAACCATCTCA